>NC_135375.1:104926185-105534258 GCF_049243985.1 Paroedura picta
CAAGCTCTCCTGCCCCTACCTTCTATTACCCGTCCTCCTCTCAGTGAGAGTTAGGAGGGAAATGAGGGAGGGAAAGCAACACTGACAATGCCCCAGTTGGGGTCGGGACCCCCAGGTTGAGAACCACTGCTTTATATGGTCAAATCACCTGATAAAGTTTTCACAGATTCAAAATATATATTAAAATAATTAATTTCCACCCGTTTGGGAAGCCCTTCCTGGGCCATCAAGAAACCCCAGGGTTTTATTGAGAAAGCCTGTTATAGAGTTTGAGGGAATTCTTAAAGCACTGCAGGGGCTCTCTTTCTCCCACTCTCTCTATCTTCCTATCGATCCATCTCTTTCTCTTTCCGGGTCTTCACTGCGACTTCGGGGATTCCAAGATGGTTGCCGCAGAGAGCCAGCCGCCAGCCCTGCAGCAGCCTATTTTGATTTTTGTTTATTATTTTTACTTCCGTATACGGCACTGCAGGCAAGGTATGGTGGGGTGAGGAGATGGGAGACTGGTTTTTATGTTTATCTGCACATTTTAATTTGATTTCATCTTTATTGGCAAACTGGGCGTGGGGGGAAGTGTGGCCCTTTGCTATCACTTCTGGGGACCCTCGAAGCCTGAGAAATCATTCAGTAGTACCTCCATGGTCTAAAGCAATGGTTCTCAACCTGGGGGTCGGGACCCCTTTGGGGGTCAAATGATCATTTCACAGGGGTCGCGGCAGGGCGAGCAGCTTGGCCAGGGTAGATCGAGATAGAGCGTTCATCTGTCTGGAGCAGCGGAAAAGAGCGAGTTTGGCATGGTGGGACAAGAGGCAGAACTGAACTGGGAAACCCCAGAAAAAAACCAATTTATATCCAATCCTGAATCATGGATCTTCATGCCATTGGTCAGTTCCGGCTTAATATCTGTGAAAGAACACTGGCATAATTTAATGGTTGGGGGTCACCACAACATGAGGAACTGTATTAAAGGGTCGCAGCATCAGGAAGGTTGGGAACCACTGGTCCAAAGACTGAAAAGGCCACCTAACCACTGTACTACACTGTCTTTCCGTAAGTTAGCTCCCTTGCAAACCTCGCCTTGTTTCTGGATCAGGCACGGAGTGCTTTTTTCTGCTTTCTATCTCTGCCTGGCTGTCAGGAGTCCCAGCAGTGTCCAGAAGGCAGCTGGAGGCCAGATGCCGGCTCTGGGGCGGTTTAGCTGTTCGACGGCCACCATTTTGGTGCCCATTATAAAAGGGCTCACCTTGCTGTTTTTGCATGGTGGTGAAATCTTCAAAGGTGAGGGTCCTCACGGGGGGCCTCCAGAAAGCATATGTTTCCATAATGGCCTCCAGACCAGTTCTGTAAAACAAAATAGAAAAACAGAGGTGGGGGGGGGGGAAGAGTCAGCGAGCAGGTAGATCGACTTCAATAAACGCGAGGATTTTAACTCCATCCTTCTCTCTGTCAGCGACCAGCCGACAGCTGTTTGGCGGCCGTTCATCCCGAGGCTGCCCCCCAAATGCAGCGTTTTTGATCAGCGCAGCTTTCTGAGGATTCAATATTGGTGCCCCGATTTTTTAATCTTTCCTGCGGGCTCCTAAATCATTCCACCCCCCTCCCCATTTGTGCAGAACTGTTTTTTGGTGATGGATTTGCCGCCTCTTCTTTGATCAGAGCAGCTTGATCATTCCAAGCTGTGGGGAAGGGAATCTCCCTCAGACACCGTGGGCTTGATCCCAGGCAACCTCACTGGAACGTGGAAAGAAAGAAAGAAAGAAAGAAAGAAAGAAAGAAAGAAAGAAAGAAAGAAAGAAAGAAAGAAAGAAAGAAAGAAAGAAAGAAAGAAAGAAAGAAAGAAAGAAAGAAAGAAAGAAAGAAAGAAGGCCTTGTCCATAGTGTTATCAACCTCCAGGTGAAGAACAGGAACTTTTATACCCCACTTTTCTCCAACCCAGCCTTTCTCAACATTTTTCCCATTGAGAATCCCCTGAAACATTCTTCAGGTTCGAGAAACCCCAGAAGTGGTGCGATCGTGCAGAATATGGTTGGGAAGCGGAGCTGTGGACACGCCCCCTTGAGGCCCCTCCCCTTTCCACCCCCTTCACGCCCACCATTGGCCATTTTGGGGAGCATGTAAACATGACCAGATATGGCCATACCACCCAATAAATGTTCAACAAACTCAAAAAATATATAGGTAAAGGTAAAGGTATCCCCTGTGCAAGCACCGAGTCATGTCTGACCCTTGGGGTGACGCCCTCCAGCGTTTTCATGGCAGACTCAATACAGGGTGGTTTGCCAGTGCCTTCCCCAGTCATTACCGTTTACTCCCCAGCAAGCTGGGTACTCATTTTACCGACCTCGGAAGGATGGAAGGCTGAGTCAACCTTGAGCCGGCTGCTGGGATTGAACTCCCAGCCTCATGGGCAAAGCTTTCAGACGGCTGCCTTACCACTCTGCGCCACAAGAGGCTCTCTAAAAAAAAATATATATATAAAACGTTAATTAACTCCCATCCATTTGGGAAACCCTGGTTGAGAAAGCCTGGCCTAATCTAAGGAGTCTCAAAATGGCTTCCAATTACATTCCCTTGCTCTCCCCACAACAGGTCCCTTATGAGGCGGGTGGGGCTGAGAGAGTTCTGAGAGAACTGGGATTGACCCAGAGCTGGCACCCCTGTCTAAATGGGGGCATGGCAAATAACGTTGCCACTTCCAGTTTGGGGAAAACCTGGAAACTTTGGGGGGGCGGAGCCTGCAGAGGGTCGGGTTTGGGGAGGGGAGGGTCTTCAACACAGTATAATGTCATACAGTCCACCCTCCTCAGCAACCATTTTCTCTAGGGGAAGTGATCTCTGTCTTATAAATGAGCTGTCATCCCAGGGGATCTCCAGGTCCCATCTGAAGGCTGGCATTCCTCCATTTAGGCCTGCTTAATGACCGTCCTGAAAGCTACGGCTGGCTTGGGAAACAACGCAGCAGCCCAAGAAGCTGTGCATGATGAAGGGAGACCCATTAACCTTCCCGCATGTGTCCCACCCTTCTGCTGCATTTCCCACCCACAGCCGGCAGTTCTCAGAGCCCACTGAACCGGAGAACGTGCTCATGTTCAGCATCTGAAGGTGCCAGAGCCTCTTAAGTGAGCCTTTGCTGCTAAAAGGGATGGGAACAGCTCCTTGCAACCACTTCCACGCAGCAGCACCGAACCAGATGGCAGCTTGTGAATTCTAGGGAATTTGGAGACTTTGGGAGCGGACACAGGAGTGGGTGGGATTTGGGGCAGGGAGCAACCTCGTTGGAGTCTAATGCTATGGCGTCCAGCCTCTGAAGGAGCCATTTTCTCAAGGGGAACTAGGGTTACCAGCTCTGACTTGGGAAATTCGTGGAAATTTTGGGAGTGACTCTGGGACCTTGTGGGATTTGGGGCAGGGAGGAACCTCAATGATAGTCTAGTACTATGGAGTCCACCCTCCCAAGCAGCCATCTTCTCCAGGGGAACTGATCTCTGTAGTCTGGACATGAGTGATAATTACAGGGGATCCCCAGGCCCCACCTGGGGACTGGCATCCCTAAATGGGTTGCCCATTTAGAGATGCCAGTCCCCAGAAGTCCCCCCCCCCCAGTTA
This sequence comes from Paroedura picta, assembly GCF_049243985.1. Lineage (NCBI taxonomy): Eukaryota > Metazoa > Chordata > Lepidosauria > Squamata > Gekkonidae > Paroedura > Paroedura picta. Next base: position 104,929,793 of record NC_135375.1, read on the forward strand.
TCCGATACCTGATTTGGACCAGGACTTTTTTGTAAGAGGGAAGGAGTAAATATGAGCCCCTCCTATAATATTTCCTCAATCTCAATCAGCTGTCTCACTGGGGACATGTTTTTTTTTTAAGCAAACGCTTAACTTTCTGAATTAGGGTTGCCAGCCTCCAGGTAGGGCCTGGAGAGCTTTTGCTTTGACAATTGATCTTCAGGAGGGAGGGATCATTTCCCCTGGAGAAAAGGACTGCTTTGGAAGGGAATTCTATTGCATTGTACCCTGCGGAAGTCTCTTTCTTCTCCCCACCTTTCCTTCTCCCCAAATTCCAGATGTTTGCCAGTATTTCAAACTCATCTCAGAAATGAGAGCGTGCAGGATTGCTGGGAACCAAACTCTGCAACTTAATATCAAATCTAGGAATAAAAGTTTGGGTTGGTCTGCGAAACTGTTGGAGGTAAAGAGCAAAGGTCTTCCCCCACCCCCTGTCGTGCACAAGCTATTCCAGCCAAGCCATCTGGTCTCATATCTCTTTAGTCTGGAAATGAGCTATCATTCCAAGGGAACCCAAGGTCCCACCCTGGGCCTGGCATTCCTATTTTCAGACTCTCCGCTTTTATTGCAGAGATATAAGAGGAAAAGTATCACTCTGTAATGAAAGAGACCGGTTTTCTTTAAAATGAAAATAAGGAATTCAAATAATCCTAGATATATAGTGTCATGATGCTATAGTGATATAAAGAGAGTCAAACTATGTTTGGCTCTATAAAAATGATATCTGATTACCTGACCACACACAAGGCACTACATGAATTTTAGGATTGTAACCAGGCATGGACTTCTTCATAAAGGAGCAAGCAGATAAAGCAGGGGATGGATCAGGAGGTCTCTGGAGTCATCCCAGATTGGAGGCAGCAGAGGAAAATGGGAGGGGCAGCCACCCCGTGACACTCTAAGAATCCCCTGCATCTCTGGTCTTTTCCATAGAGATCTGGGGATTGCTAGAGTGTCAATGGGTGTTTCCGATACCACTTCCAGATTTTTGCTGCAAGGGATACTCCAGTTCATGCAATGCTTCTCCTGGGTGATCTAGTCCAACCCCCCGCACTATGCAGGACACTCACAACCCTATTGCTCATCCACTGTGACCTGCCACCCCCTTGAGCCTTCACAGAATCTGCCTCTCCGTCAGACGGCTAGCCTCTGTTTAAAAATTTCCAAAGATGGAGAATCCACCATCTCCCAAGGTCAGACTGTGGGTGACTTATCTGGATCCCTTTGTGTGGAGAGAGGGAAAAAAAACCTCAGTAGCACAGGTTTGCTAGGAAGAAGGCTAACCCCTTCTCCCTAGCATGTTAGCTTTCTACATGAAAGGATTTCTTTTTTAGGTAGGGAAAAAGAAGTTGTTGGATTTATACCCTGCTTTTCACTGCCCAAAGGAGTCCCAAAGCGGCTTACAAAACTTTTCCCTTCCTCTCCTCACAACAGACCCCCTGTGAGGTAGTTGAGGCTGAGAGAGCTCTGACAGAACTGACATGTGAAAACAGCTCTTACAGGATTGTGACTAGCCCAGGGTCACCCAGCTGGAGCAGGGAATCAAACCCAGCTCTCCAGACTAGAGGCCACTGCTCTTAACCACTACATCAAACTGACTCTCACTGGAAACAGTTCTAGCCCACGCAGGGGGTTGCCACCTCAGGGAAAAAATTAAGGAAGAACCAAGGTTATCCATGCCAAGGAAGCCAAGGAAGCTTTTTGTAAAATTTTGGGAGCGAATCTGGGAGCTGGCGAGAGGAGAGGAACCTCAATGAACATCTAGGTACTTTGGTACTTTGGTACTTTGAAGCTTTGGGAAAGAGCGCATCATTTTGGGATGGGGGTGGGGATAAGCAATTAAGTTTTTGGATGCGCCATCAAGCAAAATTTTAAACAAGCATTTTGCAAAGTTTTCCATTGCATTCAGGTTCCTAAATAAGGAACAGGTTTCGTATGGTGCGGTGAAACTTTGGGGAAACTGGTTACATCTTTGGAGTTTCTAACCGAGAACAAAGCTCTTTTGCATAACCGGGCCAAAACGGACCATATGTCAACCCGGCTTTCTTTTTCTGTGCCCTCCCCTCCCCTCCCCCCCCCATCCAGTCCTCGTGGCCTAATTCAGAAACTCCCATTTCTCATGTTGTCATTAGTTATGGAAGGGAAAGAGGGGAAATCTTTACAGGCTCCATTAAAATGGGCCTCTTTAAAAGGCCTCCAGAATTTGCTGTCTCTCTCTCTCTCACACGCTGGGTTTTCTTTGGAGTGTTTTTTTAGTGCTATAACATTTTAATAATCAGCCATAAATGCAACAATCCCATTGTTGGGGGAGGGGGAGGGGGGAGCAGGAAAAGATGTTCCATATATCTCTTTGTTTCCGTAACGCTTTCCAGATGGTTCGCCTCCCCTACCTGCTTGCGGACAAGATTCTGGCCGCCGTCTGTCTAATTGTTCCCTGATCGATGGACTGCGGGACCGGGCCAGTTCTCTGGCCAAGCCCCTCTCTTCCAGTGACTGCTTGGGGCGGTGGCGTGAGCCGCACAGGAGCCTGGATCTCTCTGTGACAGCAGCATGGAGAGTACTGGCCTTTCCTCCTGGGCCTACTCAGCGTCAGGTAGCCCCACACTCCATAACATGGAAAAGAGAACCAAAGTCCCAGGAGCCACCAGGCTCTACTCCTGTTTCCCTGTTTTGCCTCCCTCCTTTTCCCTCTCCTGGTTCTCAACACATACGCATGCGCACTAGGCTGTTCCCAGGCAGTAGAAGGTGCCCTTCTCAATGCTGTCTCCTATTCAGCATATTCTGGCTCTTGAGAGTAGTTCTGTCTGCCTTTTGGCCACTGGGTGTAAAAATATAAAAGAATTAATAGGTAAAACAACAGTTAGATAGTTAGGAACCTCTCTCTCTCTCTCTCTCTCTTTCTATGTAAAGTTGTTTCCCTTCTAAATAAACCAATTGTATTTGTTTAAGCAACTTTATGCTTCACCCTCCTTTGCATATTTAAACTCTGTAACACATGCGATGCCCTAGGGCAGGGGTAGCTAAACTGTGCCTCTCCAGATGTCTATGGACTACAATTACCATGAGGCCCTGCCAGCAGGGGCTCATAGTAACTGTAGTCCATGGACATCTGGAGAGGCACAGTTTGGCCACCCCTGTTCTAGGGATCTCTTCAATTCAACAGAGTTTAGGAGAAACCCTAGAGCAGTGGTCCTCAACCTTTTTCAGGCTGGAGACCGGCGGCAGCAGGGAGGGCGATTGCCCGGCCATGCATGCTGTGCATGCGTGACCATGCATGCGCAATGTGCATTCATGGCCGTGCATGCGCAATGCACATGTGCTGCCGAAAACGAGCATGTGCGAAAGTGTCACGCATGCTCGTTTTTGGCCGTGCATGGCGCATGCGCACATGCCCTGCCCTGCTTCCCTCTCCCCCCTCCCACAGTAAGAAGCTTGCCGGGCCGCAAGCTTGCAGCCTGGGAAGTTTCTTACTGCGGGGGTGGGGGCGAGGAGAGGGAGCCGTGGCCCGGTGCCAGGGCCTAGACCACCGCCCTAGAGCATCATGAGATTCAGTGACGTCACTTCTACTGACAGAGTCACCAGGCACGGCTTGGCCACCCGCAGCAGGGCAGGAGGGTGGGAGAATTGACTGCTGGAGATTCCTAGAGAGTCAGGCCCGCTTTCAGATTTTCCCCAGAAGTGACCTGATTACACCATCAGCCTTATTTTGGTCAGGAGACGGACAACCCTAGCAAAACCACTCCGGGCAAGGACAGAACCTCAAAGCTTCTTTGCACATTCAAACCCTGCCAACAGGCCCCACCAGAAGTCCTGGGCCCTGCCAGCTGCCCCGCCTCAGCCCTGGTAGTGACTAGTCAGATTGGTCAGTCATGTAAGGAAAGCGCTCTGTCACTGGGAATTTCTTCACCAGGGTCAGTTCAAGCCATTTGACCACCTCGCGAACCTCTCCGCACCTCCTCGGCCTAGAGCCCCCACCAGCTGACTCCCTGCCAAGCCCCTGGTGCCAGTCTCCTCTTGCGTGTTGCTGTGGTCCAGGAGCTCATAGACCCCATATTGCAGTGAGCGCACTCCTCATGCGCCACTGAAGCAGCTGTTAGGATGAGTCAACAGTAGACGCAGCCAGGGGTAACTCTCAGCCACAATGAATGCCCGTGGCCAAGGGCTGCCAGCTCTGGGCTGGGAAATACCTCTGCCTAATGGAATGCTCTGGCCAATGAGATCACAGCCCGGTGGGATTTAGAACAGTTCTGCAGGGCCCGTCAGACTAAGCTGTTCTGCCAGGCCTGCACTGGATGCCAGGAAAACACATCTATAATTCATGCCTTCCCTACCTGCGAATCCATCCAACCCACTAGGGATTCCTCACCGGGGGTCTGCGGGCCTCCAGGGGTCTTCAGGAGATCAGGAGAGGGTCCGTGGCATTTCCCCTCCTACCTTAATGGACTAGGTCACAAGTTAGGGAACCAGCTACTTCCGTTCCTCCCCCTGCCCCTTCCCAAGTGTGAGTCGGCTTGGCTGCTTCGGCCACCAAAGCGTCTGGGGGAAGGGCAGTATGAGCGCCAACTGGCACACCAGTGCCCGCGCCGCCCTTCCCCCTGCACCACGGCACTGGCTGCTTCAAGCACAAACAGCCACTTTAGCGGCCAAAGTGCCTAACCCTAAGTGTGAGTTTTCTTGTGGTTTCCCTGCCTGGGAGGAGGTGAGCCTGCACATTTTCTCCCACCTAAACTAATCTCTGTAGTCTGGCGATGAGCTATAATTCAGGGGATCTCCAGGTCCCCCCTGGAGGCTGGCACCCCTAGAAAGAAAGTACACTGCAAAGTACAATAACTGAGGCCACCATTTCAAGTACCTAAATAGGACAAGCCTGCCATGAATTTCACCACGGCTATTTCTAGACGAAACAGTTGCCTGACATCTTCCATTTTTAGTTATTTGCTTTATTTATCTCCCACCTTTTCTCCCAATGGTGACTCAAAGCAGATTACATCTTTCTCCTCGCCTCCGTTTCATCCTCACAAGAACCCTGCGAGGTAGTTTTAGGCTGAGAGTGTGTGACTGGCCCGGGAATGCCCAACTGGGATACGCGATTTGATTCAGATCAGACAAAAAGTACACGAATCAGCCTTGATTCGGCCACAAATCGTTCAAATCTCCATTTCCCCAAAAGTTTTAAAAAAGGACTGGGAGTCTAATGTTAGGATCCGCCAAAGAGGGTGCCCTCATCTGACCTCCATTATTTCCTATAGTGAGAATTTACGAACAGGCCAGATAATCTGTTTTTTCCCCCTCATCGTAGGTCATCATAAGATGAAGCACTCCATGGTCCAATCCTTTTGCATCTTGATGGTTCTTTTGAGGATAGGCTCCTGCAGCCACATAGCAAGTTTGGTGCCTCTACCCAGCCCCCTCCCCAAGCCCAGAAAAATACAAAAAGTGTTTGTGTGTGTGTGTGGGGGGGGGGGGAATCCCATAGGCTTCAATGGAGGCATTGGTTTTAGTTGCCCCAAACTGATTCAGGTTTGTTCGAATTGATTCAACCGAATCCAAAAACCTATGTGTGATTCAGACAAATCAGATAGCTTTGGACCAAATCTGAAACAATTCAATTTTTCCCCCTCTTGCACATCAATAATGCCCAGTAAGCTTCCAAGGCACCTGTGAGGATTCGAACCTGAATTTCCCGGACTGTAATCTTGACACTTTAATCAGGACATCATGCGTCAGCCTGAAATCTGTCCTTATGATGCATTTGAGAATGCACACCGTTTGCAACTCTTAAAATCTCAGGGATGGGATGGTTACTGCCATAATGTTTAATATATTATTTTCCAAGAGGTTTTCCCCCTTCATTTTAGCCCCAAAATACAATTTGTAAAGCATTTCTGCTTTTTATTTACAAAGCGATGTTATTGGAAGGAGGAATAGATGGATGCAGGTCCAGGGGGGGTTTGGTAAGAGGGGAATAGATAGAAGGTTAAGAAGGTGTGGAACAGAGCATTGTTTAATGACTGAGGCCTACATCTGGTCAGACTTCCTTCACCACCACTCCCCACCCCTCTCAGGAGACCTAAAATTGACATCAATCGATGCTGACATTTAGCATTAATTTTAAAATGTTTCAATACTTTTATCTTATTAACATTATGCATTTTTGGCAGGGTTTGGGAAGAAGCGATTACAGTAATATTAAAATGTTGGTTTTAGTACCTAGTTGTTTTTAGATGTTTTGCATTAGCTTGTTTTGGATCCTGATGTCAGCTGCCCCGAGACCGTCTTGGAGAGGGGCAGCCTAAAAATCTCATACATATAGTAATAATAATATTACTACTGTTTTTACCTTTATACGATTGTTGCATATGGATGGAATGTTGTATACCAGTGGTCCCCAACCTTTTTATCACCGGGGACGGGTCAATGCTTGACAATTTTACTGAGGCCCGGGGGGGAGATAGTCTTTTGCCAAGGGACATCGCTGCCGCCTGGGCCCCTGCTCCGCTTCCTTTCCCGCCGGAGCCCCTGACTTCCCAACGCCCGCTGGGAGGCGCTGCCAAGGGGGAGCCCCAGCCCCAGCCATGGTGGCTGCTGGAGAGCACCAAAGGTGAGCCGGCGGCAGAGTGGCAGGCCAGCCCCCGAGGCAGTAGCTGGGGAGGAGGACAAGGAGGAGCCGCGGCCCGGTACCAACTGATCCACGGACCGGGACCGGTCCCCGGACCGGGGGTTGGAGACCACTGTTGTACACCACCCCGAGATGACTTGCTCGACAGGGGCGATATAGAAACCAACCAACCAACCAACAAGTAAATAAATAAATTGTCCCGATTGGAGATGGTTCAATAGCCACCACTAGGAGGCAGTATGAACAACTCCCCCTCCCCCTCCATATTGTGAGCATTTTTTAAAGCCAGTTAGGCAAATAAATGAGTGCGGTATGTCTTAATTATCTGTGTGTGTGTTTTTTTCCTTCTGGGCTTCGGGTTCCTCTCTTGAAGCGCATTCAATAAAAGCTCTGTAGCAAATGAGCGGCATAGAACAAAAATCAGGCCGTTCCACTTGTTCAATTGCCCACATGGGACTCGGATTTAAATGGGAAAATAAGAGAGCATTGGGCCACGTCTGGAATCCCTTTCTGTCCTCTGGTGAATTACACGCTGAGAGTTCATTAAAAGATGCCTAATTGCTGCTTGACATCTTCTTTTGCTGTTTTGCAACGGATTGTTTGGTGAGACGCCACCGCCGTGGAGAAGACCACAGCCTGGCTGGATTTGATTTCCTGGGATAAGAAACTGAACCCAGGTCTCCCCACTGTAACCACTAAGCCGCACAAGCGCTTGACGTTCGCTTTGTAGAATTGTGTATTTCTAAGTGTTCCCTAGCCACCAATTAATCTAGCCAAGTTTTATAGCATTGAGCAGAGTTCTGTACCTAAAAAGTGGAGGGGGGTGGTGGAATTGTGTGTGGAATTTACGAGCAAATAAAAACCATAGGTTTATAATGGACACCAAACTATGCATTTAATGGCAATTTTTACACCCGGTGAAGGCTACAGTGGGTAATAAAAATAAACATTAAAAAAAAAAACAGCCCAAAAACCCAACACAGTGGGAGAGAGAAAAGTCTCAATTAGAACAGCAGAAAACGGAAAAACAAATTTCTATGAGGCAACTTCACGAAAGGAGAGGCCAAAAATACATTCCTTTTTCATTGTGTCCTGCTCTGGGAGAGACTGTTTTCTTGCTCGGTTTTTTGGCTCCCGGGGGGGAATTTAAAACAAGGAAAGTCTGCTGCAGTTCTCAAGGTCTGCATAAGCAAGGCTCATGGCTCCCGTCTGGCCTCCGCTGTTATTGGTTGAGGCGAAAAAACGTTTTCAGTGAGAAGGGGCAATTAGAAACCCTTAAAACCTGTCATTTCCCCCCAGCTTTGTTTTAAATACGCAGTGACAGTGTAGGGGGTTTCTTAGGGTCGGTTCTAAATGGCGGGGTCATGAGCGAGGAGGAGTGAATGACAAATCGGGCCCCAAATTTAAGCGAGGGCTGGTTTTCCTCACAACTCACAATGGTACAGGGATGCAAATCCATGCCTACAATTTAAGGGCACGTTTACATGACTAACCACATAGGGATGCCAGCCTCCAGTTTTACAGCTCGTCTCAGTTCCCCTGTTGAAAATGGCTACTTTGGAAGGGGGACGCCATAGCATCCAATGAGGTCCCTCCCTGCTCCAAATCCCGCCCACTCCTGGCTCCACCCCCAAAGTCTCCAGGCATTTCTCAACCCAGAGCTGGCAACCTAGTTACTTCTCTTGGTCAAACGTTCTAGAAATCTGTCTCACATACATGTAGGCCAAGTTATGTCACTTATAGTCAATTCACTCTCAGCTTAGGCCTTTCTAAGCCTAACTCAAACAGCCAGCTGACTGCAGGGCACCCCGGGACCAGGGCACCCCGGGACCTCCTAAAAGGGCCCTGGCCAAAAACAGGTTGAGAACAGCTGATCTAGCAGGTTGTAATCAGCTTGCTTATCACCAACCCATCCATCTCCGGAGTACAGTGAGCAGTTCCCCTGCAGGGAAGTCTACTTCAGATAGCAGACTCTATGGTAAACCATAGATTCTAGATGAAATCCCTCCCCGACCCCACTCCTCCACAATATCATCCCCAAATCTCTGGGAGTTTCCCAGGCCAAGGTTGGCAATCGAAGTCTATTCTTTGTTCAGCTTTATTCTTTTACTTTGAACCCTTCCACCCTGCCACATATGGTATATGATTTATTGGTGGGGGGGGGGGAGGGAATGCCTCTGAGAATTACACCGTCTTGTTTGCTGAGCACAGCAGCAAAATCTTGGCACAACCTTTGTTAGCACGGCGGACACCATCCTACTAGACGTGCTCAGAAAGCCTTTTGTGTGGCTCCCCTGCCTCAAGGCCCGGGCTGTGCTCTTTGATGCATAATGCCTTTAAGATTTTAGTTCTGCTTGACATCAGCAGAAAGCTCCGCTGAGCTCTCTGCGGCCGCAGCCGTGTAGCAACATCCTGCCCTGCCTCACATTAATGAGCCACAAGTTCCCATGATTCCCAGCCTCTTCAGGAACGCATCCAGTTGCTCAAGACCAAGACCTTGTGGAAGGCTCATTCAACTGTACCTGAACTCAGACAGCCAGGCCCCTGGTTAGGGTCCATTCTTATTTACAACCCCTGTATGTGATTTGTCCATTTGTTGGGAAAGACAGTGCCTGATGTACAAAGAAGAACAGCAGAAGACCCTGCAGGAGGGCAGCAAGTGTTGGAAGACCCAGGATCTGTAGTGAGTGCAGAACTGAACAGAATATAAAGGCTGTCTGGCAGAGGTTGTTGGAGGAGATATATATTTAGCATGGATAAGATAGGAACTTCCTGATGATCTTCAAATTATCTCTTCTGGTGTCCTGATAGTCTCAACAGGAGACTTCCTGCGTTTTGAGCACACTTCCTCCCTGCTTGCCTCTGGAACAGCAGTTGAACATAAGAATGCAGACAACAGCTAGCTAGTGAGTTAGGTCTCTCTCTCTCTTTCTGTACATAGTTGTTTCTCTTCAGAACAAACACTTTAATTCTTTAAGCAGGCTAGTGCTCTCTCTGCCTATTCATACTGCCATCAGAAAGAGGACCCTGAAATGTGAAGATGCATGCTCCTTGAGGCAGTGCTACCTGACAAGTTCTGGGGAGAAGCAAGCAACACTGCTACCTACTTGCAAAACAAATTACATGTGATAGTTGCCAGCAGCATACCATTTGAACTGCGGTACGGGCACAAACACAACTTGGACCATCTAAAGGTGTTTGGATCAAAGGCCTATACTTATACCCTAAAGCCATGCAGACCAAGATGTACCTTAGACTAGAAGAAGGGATTTTTGTAGGCTATGCCCTGGGATGGAAACGATACAGAATCCTTAGAAACAGGAACAGACAAGAGCTGCAATGTGCTCCACACTGATGAAAGGGAGAAATCAATAAATATGGGGAAGGCAGACAATGGTGAATCTACACCAACAGAGAAAAATGAAGCACAGCAAACAGAAAGAATCTATCTGAACTCTACAGACAACACACATAACAAATCTGCAGAACCTAAAGAGCCAAAAGGGGCTGCAGATCAAGTGTCAGATGGTCAACCAGATCAAACAACAAGAAGACTTTCTTATCTTGCAAAGGCAGAAGCTATACTTGAGCCTTTCACATGGGAAGACATAGCAAAATCACCTGCAGAAGAAGCAGAAACATGGAGAAGAGCCACATCAAAAAGAATGCTCTTGAGCATGGCAGCAACAAGGAAGATACATATGGATGTTTGTATGAAATTGCCACCAGGATGTGAACAACCCATAAAGAAGAAACTCATCTGTAAACGGCAAAAGAGCATCTATTGGACTCAAGCAAGCTCCAAGATGTTGGAATGCAAAACTTCATCAAATGCTAACCAAGGAAGAATTCGAGCAAGGCAAGGTGATACCTAGACTCAAGATACAGAAATGGACTTGCATTCTGACTTATGTGGATGACCTAATTTCACACTATGAAGACAAGGAGGACTGTGATGAAATAGCTTGAATATGAATCAAGCAACAGAAGAGAAAGAATTAAGAAACATCAACTACTATCTTAGAATAAAAGGAGAATGAGAGATAGATGGAAGCTATCTTCTCAGAAACAGAAAATCCTAGAATTTCTTTACTACATGAATATGAAAGGAGCTAAGTCAGGAAGTACTTCAGTGGAAATAAACTACCTGAACAAGCAAGGAAGTTGTGAACTTCTCCCTGACAACAAGCAATGCAGAGAAGCAACTGGATCAGTGCTTTGAATTCCAATCTAAAATTTTCACATGACACAAATGTAAGATCCTTTTTGGAGATTAACAGCCATATCTCTGAGGAACATTTGTTAAGAATCAAGCTTTTTTAAAAAAATCCATTTATAGGAATGCATACTTACACTTTAATTCTTTCCATCCACATTTTTTGAAAAGAAACATTCCCTATAGCCTTTTAACCAGGGTCAAAAGAAATCCCACTACCACAGATCATGGTTTTACAAATATGTGCAAAGAAATTAGCACAGGATTTCTTTGCTAAAGGGTATCCAGGAAATGTCATTGAAGAATCCTTTAAGATGATATCTAAAACACCAAGAATAGATGGGCTGACTGGGAAAAAAGTGGTTAAAAATCTGTTCTTTGAAGTTTTCTCCATTAGCAATATTAAGAAAATTATACATAAAAACTGGCATAGTCTTAGGGAGACCCCAGATTCTCAAGGAAAACTGCAGATGGGTCTTAGAAAACCCAAATCCATTACAAATCTATGCATACATACAGACGGTCATGAACATAGCATTAAAAATGGAAATATAGGACAGGGTCACTTTCCAAGTCACAATTGTGTGGTTTGTAACTATGCACAGGAAACAAATGGTGTGTCTTTATCAGATAACAAGTTTGAATTAGAGAAGGAAGGGGGCAACGGGGAAAGCGTTTGCCGTCGAGAAGGGCGGGTGGGTGGTAGTCTGGGGGCGGGACAGCGGTGGCGGAGGGCGGGCTCGAAGCGGTGGCGGGGCACAGGGTAGAGAAGGGAGGGGGGCCGTGGGGAAAGCATTTGCCAGCAAGAAGGGTGGGTGGTTGTCTGGGGGAAGGAAAACGGCGGCGGGAAAGTGGTGGCAGGAAAGAAGCGGATTGGTCCCTCTGCTTGTCAGTCCAGGGTCAAGGGGCCAATCGTTGCCCCCCCACCGCATCCCGGACCGAGCCCTCCCCCACATCCCTTAGCATTTTATTTATACCTCTCTCGCTGAGCGATTACAGATAATATATAATCATTATTATTATTAGATTTCTAAATCCCTCTTTCTCATAGGACTCAAGGCATTTTACAACATATTAAAAATATACACATATAGACTTTACTAATAACAATGCCTGTCAAAGCTGGCACAATTCTGCAGGGCCGACAAAACAGAGCTCTTCTGACAAGCTTTTGGTTGGGGCCAGTGATTTGATGACATCTCTTGGGCCCCCAAATGGCCTAACGGGAACAGCTGGGATGAGCTGGAAGTTACAGACTGGACAACTGTCAATTATGGTTTGAATGTTTTAATGACTGTGGTCATTGCTGATAATTTTAAATAATTAATCTTTAATACAGCACTTATGTTTGTATTGTATATGTATTATTTATTGTATATATACACATAATGTTCACCACCATGCTTGGGATGGTGGCATACAAATCCAATTACTACTACTACTACTACTACTACTACTACTACTACTACTAATAATAATAATAATAATAATAATAATAATAATAATAACAACAACAACAACAACAACAACAACAACAACAACAACAATAGAAATTATAACAATTCATCACTAAATACCTTAAAGCCTATTATCTACATGGCAACTAATTTTGACTAGCTATTCTTTTAAACCCTCTTTTTATACTGTAATGACCTATGGCTACATGCAATAAAATCTAACTTGACTTGACTTGAACGACCTATTCCCACCTCCCCACAGCCTTTTTCTTTCTCCATCTGTAAATACGTAGTTACTTAGAGGACATGGACAAGAGTTACTTAGATGGCATGCCCTCCCCCAAATCAGAATCCCTGGCCAGTCTGGCCTGGAAGAAATCTCCCTCCCGACCCCAAAGTGGTGATCAGCATTTCCCTGAGGATGCAAGAAAGGGCCTCAAGAGCCAAGCACCAGCACAACCCCTTCTGCCCACCCACTTACAATCCACCTAAGTTCACAAAATCAAATGTTACTGCAGAATGTAAAGCACATGTAATGGCAGACTTATTATAATAAAACAATAAATGTTAAATATTGGGATTTGGAATTTTTCAGGAATCCTGAAAATTTAAAAGGCCCTAAAGATCTTTTCTTTTAAAGAAAAAAAAAGAATTGTATAGTCCTACACAAGAAATCCTGAAAAACAGTTACACAGTTTGAAGATGCTTCCCGCAGTGCAGCTGTTTTGGGCTGTCTTCTGCAGTCCCTTTAAAGTTTAAAGGAACTGCAGAAGACAGACTGAAACAGGGTGCACTTCCCAGCCATTCAGCTGTTTTTGCGATTTTTGCAGCGAACAGAAATCAGGGGGCTAAAGTGACTTGGTCTCTTTAAACCCCTACTTTCTGCTCCATCCATGAACCTCCATGGACCACATTAACTTCTCTTAAAGTTCCTAAAAGTTCCTAAGGGTAGACCCATCACGAACCTCTGTTCATGAACTATGAACAGGGCAAACCTGAAGATGAATTTTGCTTCATGGTTCAGTTCATGCCCATCCCTAGCCTTCAATGATCCCTCCTTCCTAACTTAATGTTTTCATGTTTTGCAGCTCTAATGTGGATGGGCCAGGCTAGTGCGATCTCATTGGAAGCTCAACAAGGTCAGTTCTGGCTAGTATCTGGATGGGCGCCTTTCAAGGAGTCTTGGGAGACAGGCAATGGCAAACCGCTGCATGATGCGGAGAAAGGCAATGGCAAACCTGTAATCTCTTGAAAACCCTGTGCCATAAGTCATAAGTCAGCTGAGACTTGATGGTACTTTCCCCCACATGTATTTTAACTGTTTTGCATGTATTTGAACTCTGCTTTAAAACTCTTTAAAAATTGTGCAGGAGGAAATTGAGTTTAATGGTTTTGTAATGTACTTTTGTCCTGTATAATTAAAATTGTCAACTCTCTTGGTGGTCCTTGTAAGGGCAGAAAGGCAATATCTAAATTAACATTATTAACACCAACAACAGCAACTTGGCTGGATCTCAAATATTTGACTGTGACAATTCATCATCATTATCGTCATCAATACCAGGAGACAGAAGAATAGAAAAGAAAGGACAGGAGAAGACCACAAAACCAAGACCTATGAACAGAGTCAGAGCACCTCTGGGAGAAGGTGGTGAACACTGTGCCAGATGTCATGGGGCAGACATAGAGATATAGATATAGAGCAGTGCTTAGAAGTCTCAAGGAACATCTGGACATTGTGGCCATGGGGCAAATAACACAAACTCAGTTCCAGGAGACAGCATCACTTGGAACAGTAAGAATCCTGGGAAGATACATCTGCATTTCAGAAGAACTTAGCTAGATCTCGAGTTTCAAAACACCATCTACCAGTCAAATATTTGACTGTGACAATTTAATTAATAGTAAGAGTAATAACTGGACTTCAGTTCAGCAAACAGATAAAGCATCTGGAGCATAGAAGCATACTTGCTGTCCTCCACGGAAAGCATCCAGAAAGTATGCATCCTGATCTAACAACCTGTATAGACAAAGTTCATTGGGTAACAGGATGTGTGAACAATGCCCCTAGCCCAACCAGTGGGTGGAAGGCACGATCTGATCTGAGAATTCAGGCCAAACCAATCTCCTTGACCAACTCTTTGGAGATGAATGCAGAGCCCACTGGGCAGTCCAGGAAATGGAGGCGGAGTCTCTTTATGCCTCTTGTGTGAGGAGGACCCAAGTCAATGCAGGTAATTCAGGAAGAGTTAGCCTGAAACTCCAAATGGAAAATCAAAGGGACCTTCTTACCTGTTCCTTCCAGAATCCCTGAACCCTTTTGCAAATGGATTCCGGTCGATCTTTAATCTGGTGATCTGTAACAGGAAAGCGCACATTTAGATTCCTACGGTTATCACCTTTCCATTACGTTTTGTACAATTCCCATTAAAAACATATAGCTGCTTTTTAACTCTTAGAAGGAAAGGCAGGATATAACGGTCTCAAAATAAATACATGAACAAAACAACAAAGAGCCATCTGGAATCAATGGGCAATGACACAGCTATATCAAACTATATGGACTAGGCTGCCTAAAGAGGTGGTGAGCTCCCCCCCCCCTCATTGGTGGTCTACAAGCAATGGCTGGACAAATACTTCTCATGGATGCTTTTAGGCTGATCCTGCATTGACCAGAGAGTTGGACTGGATGGCCTGTAGGGCAGGGGTAGTCAACCTGTAGTCCTCCAGATGTTCATGGACTACAATTCCCATGAGCCCCTGCCAGCAACCGCTTCCCATGAGCCCCTGCCAGCTAATACTTCTCATAAATGCTTTTAGGCTGATCCTGAATTGACCAGGGAGTTGGGCTGGATGGCCTGTAGGGCAGGGGTAGTCAACCTGTGGTCCTCCAGATCAGTGGTCCCCAACCCCCGGTCCGGGGACCGGTGTTGGTCCGTAGATCAGTTGGTACCAGTCCGCAACTCCTCCTTGTCCTCCTTTCTGGCTGCTGCCTGGGGGGCTGCCCTGCCACTCTGCCACTGGCTCACCTTTTGTGCTCTCTGGCAGCCACCATGGCTGGGGCTCCCCCTCGGCGTGGCACTGCGCAGCTGCTGCAGGCAGAGCCCCCCAGCGGACGGCGGGAAAGTAAGTGGAGCAGGGACTCAGGCAGTAGCAACATCCTTTGGCAAAAGACTACCCCCGTCTGGGCCTCAGTAAAATTGTCAAGTGTTGACCGGTCCCCGGTGATAAAAAGGTTAGGGACCACTGCTCCAGATGTTCATGGACTACAATTCCCATGAGCCCCTGCCAGCAAACACTGGCAGGGGCTCATGGGAATTGCAGTCCATGAACATCTGGAGGACCACAGGTTGACTACCCCTGCTGTAGGGCACCTTCCAACTCAATGATTCTATATAAGGAATCAGAATTCACACCCAACTAAAGATATCGGAGCAGAACAGACCTTCTAGTTCTGTGCAGAACATTCCCCAAAGGATCAGTCCTACGTCCCTCCTCTATTTGTTGCCACTGGCTTGAGCATGTTGATACTGACGGCTGCCAACCTCCATGGAGGGACCTGGAGATCTGGGTGGGACCTGGAGATCCTGGAGATCCATGGAGGGACCTGGGGGACAGGGATCAGTGCCCCTGGAGGTTCCTTTGGAACCTCCCAAGGGCTGCTTTGGAAGGTCCACTCTGGCATTACACCCTGATGAGAGACAGCTTGGTGTCATGGTGAAGAACAGTGGCCTCCTATCTGGAGAATCGGGTTGGATTTCCCCACTCCTCTACATGAGGCCTGCTGGGCCAGTTGCAGTTTTTTTGGGGGGCTGTTCTCGCAGCCCCACCTACTTCACAGGCTGTCCATTGTGGGGAGCGGAAGGGAAAGGTGTTTATAGGCGACTTTGGGGTTCGTTGGGGGAGTAAAAAAAATGGGTGCACAAATATGTGTCTTTTTCTTCTCCCATCTCCAAACCCCATCTTCCCCAGGCTCCCCCCCACCCCCAAAAAAACCTCCAGGTATTTCCGAATCCAGACCTGCCATCCCTATCCATACCAAACATAATCTTGCAATAGTTCTGAATATATCACCGATTATCATGAAGCGCTGGAGGTCTGTAACAAAGTTCTCATCATCCACGACTGAAACAAAACAGTCCCGCTCTCCCCTGTTGTAGTTACAGGCTATGCCCCTCCCCCCAAGCAGTTCTTTGGTTTGGGGGCTCTGAGACCAGCGATGAAACCTCATTCACCTAGTCAGTGGTGGCTAGCCTGTTGGTGGGTCCTGGCAACAGCGCTACCCTCAGCTTCTCCTTGGTCTGCCTGATCCCAAAGCAGTTAGCAGAGGCTACACACTGTGATTTGATTTCACGAGGATACCAGGTTTTAGGATAGTGGTATGAGTGACAGTTTGCAAGTGACATCTGCACCCTCCTATCCCTCTATGAGATGTTCTGCGGGGACTGAGAATAGCGAGGGTTTTGTTTTCCGCCGTATCTTCTTCTTTTTGTTTTTTGATTAATGATTTGTGATTTTATGTCTGGGGTTTTAATGGGGTTTTATGGGGCTTTTTATTCGGATGTATGTAACTCGCCACAAGCCGTCAGGGAGTGGCGGGAAAAAATAAAAATAAAAATAAAAATAAAAATAAAAATAAAAATAAAAATAAAAATAAAAATAAAAATAAAAATAAAAATAAAAATAAAAATAAAAATAAAAATAAAAATAAAAATAAAAATAAAAATAAAAATAAAAATAAAAATAAAAATAAAAATAAAAATAAAAATAAAAATAAAAATAAAAATAGTAAAAGTAAAAGTAAAAGTAAAAGTAAAAGGATTCACAGTTTCCTGGTGGTGTTTGTATCTGCGATGGGACTTCTATAGAAACTATTGAGCATTTCTTCTTTTTCTGGGTAATTTATTTGGATCCAAGATGAACATTTCTGGATCTTCATCTGAATAAGGAGGCTGCTCGCTCTTCTAACTATCACTCAACAACTCTGTGTGCGGACCTGGATTTTAAAATAACATTAGATGTGTGCCAATATGTAGCTGTTGTGAATCAATGTCCCTTGCTTTTTAATGACTATGGAGTAGCAATCACTTTTTTTTGATCATATTGCTGCCTTTTTCTGGTTGAACAGCCTATTGGTTTGAAGACCTAGATGGGATAAATTCCCCAGTGGGAGAATCTTCTGCCTCCCACTTTTGTGAGCGGTGTTGGAAGAAAAATAAAAAATGGCAGTCAGGTTTTACCATAGGGTTTCTCTTAATTCCTAGAAAGGCATGATGTCACTTCCAGATCTCCCCTGCTGGTGGCCTGCTAACAGATGCTGGACAGCCATCAGTCAGGATGGTCTGTCATTTACAATACTGAGTGGGAGCTCAACGAGAGGATAGCCCAGACAAACCTGATTCTGTCAGATCTTGGAAGCTAAGCAGGCCAGTATTTGGATGGGAGATTCGGGTGGTAGCTCCTCCAAGGAACACTAGGGGTCATGATGTGGAGTCAGGAAATGGTCAAACACCTTTCTAAATGCCCCTTGCCTGGCTGCCCAGACAGTACTTGGATCTCCTGGTACATTATGAACACCGTATGATAGCAGTCCCTCCAAGGAACATTAGCTGACCAGCAGAGCCTCTTCCTTTCATCAGTCACCTCTGCTTGTAGGGCTACCAAGCAGCCAAGGGAGGGTGGGGAAGGCCTCCCCAGGTCCCATTGCCTGCTACCACTTGGAGCAGTGAAATGAGCTTTGTATACTTACAGGAAGTTGTTACCGGAAGTAACAAATGGTCGTTCTAGGAATCCCTGGAAGCTCTATGGCTACAGGAAGTAACAAATGGTAGCTCTAGGAATCACTGGAAGCTCTATGGTTCTACTTCCGGTAAATCGATGGGGCGGCATTTAAAAAAACAAATCTGGCAACCTTCCCTGCTTGTCAGGGAACTGAGCCAGTTACTGAATTGCCAGGGTGCTAAGTCAGTTACTGCTTTCAGATGCTCAACTCCAGATCTATTGAAACTGTAGCTGGCTAGCTGCACAAGATCTGAAAGGACCCCGGGCACTCGCAGTGAATCATTCAAGGCATGCCAGCTCTCGACAACTGCCCCTGTCTTCTGCTCGCTTCCTAAATCTCCCCATTTCTGAAACAGCACAGTTCATTTCTCAAATCAGAGAGCTGTAGGAAGCGACCCGCAAGTGTTGTGTGAAACCCTGGGGAGCAGTTATGATCTTCAGAATAATAAACACTAAAGATTCACCTATATATGACTTTCAGAAACCTGCCCTGCTTCCTGGAAGTTATTTTTTTTCCATCCACTCTTTCCGCAGGCCGTACGAAGGCTTGAATTTCCGCGTGAATGCCATAGAAATGCAAACATCCGTGTGGCCAATCTCCTCCTGTTCTTGATTTAAGCCTGTTTTTTAAACGCGCTGGAATCCGTGGCTGCACAATGTAGATCACCATGTGTGTGTGTTTTTTTCCACCAGTTGGGTTACACCACCTGTCTGTTCCTTTCAAGCTAATTTATGCTGTCATCTTGCTTTGCTCCGCTGGCTTAGAGCTAAGACCACCATGCTACTAAGATATTGTAATGGAACTTGGCTCGTTCCAATATTGTTCTTCCCTCACACAGCTACGATAAATTGCTGATACCTCCACGTTAGAGTGCTGTAATAGGCAATTGGAGCCAGAAATTGTTTCTGGGTTCAGGGGAAAGAGCAGTGGTCTTGAGACTACCAATTGGGAATCTCAGTAAAGTCATAAAACACCATCTGCTGGGCTGGGATCTCCTCTAAAGCTGCTTTCTAAAAGGAGCTGAAAGAACTGCACCAGCCTAGAGCTCAAGGTCTCCTCATTCCCTGACTTTCGTCAGAGAGGATAGCTCAAGCAACCCTGACATCATCAGGTTTTGGAAGCTAAGCAAGGCCAACTCTGGCTATTATTTGGATGGAAGACCTCCAAAGATTTGGGTGGTAGTTCCACCAATGAACACTAGGGGTCAGATGCAGAGGTAGGCAATGGCAAACTACCTCCAAATGTCCCCTTGCTTGGCTGCCAGACAATCTTTGGACCTCCTGGTTAGACCACACATGCCACATGATAAATAAACACTCTCTGAGAGGACCAGTAGGATGGTGGGGTCACTTGGCAGTGGAGAGACCTCTTTGTTAGCACAGGACTTTAGGTCCTCCTCATCCTGTCACATGACTTCCTGTCACAAGCTTCAGCTCAGCGGCATCACACTGCCCCCTGGAGATTCCGGTGGGCTCCTGGTCTGAAAACACCGAAGGCCCAGCTTTGGTGTCAAGTTCCTGTGTAATGCTCTTGCCGTGTAATGCTTTTTGGGCTAGCTTCGCATGTCTTGACATGTTTTATGCCTTGACTGGAAGATGTCACCTCTGACCTGTCTCTATCCTAAATTAGGCAGTGCTTTCTCACACCTCTATTGCAGGCGTTTCTCATCTCCACTTGTGGGACTGATCGATGCTCTTAGGAATGCCACGTAGTGTCTGGGAGTTCATGCACACTTTTGAGGTTGGGAAAACTGGCCTAGGAAAAAGAATGACTTGGTACACAAAGAGGGTGCCGATGTTTGAATTGGGGGGGGGGCACGAGGGACATAAAAGCAAGCGTGTAGCTTGGTGTTTCAGTTTTGGGAAGGAATAGCCTTGCCCTCTGTTCACGTGCTTTCTACAACAAAGAGATTCTTTTTTTTCTACAACGAGTCTGTCTATTGAGTCCTCAACAGGTCCTCTGGTTGGAGAAATTCTTGGAGATCTGGGGGTGGAGCCTAGAGAAGGTAAAGACTGAGGACCCCAGCAAGGCTGATGCCATAGACCAGGTGTGGCCAAGCTGGAGCTCTCCGGATGTCCATGGACTACAATTACCTTGAGCCCTTGCCTGCAGGAGCTTGTGATAACTGTAGTCCATGGACATCTGGGGAACCACAATTTGGCCACCCTTGGACCAGGGGAGCCTAAGGTATACCTCACAACATGGCTCTTTTGTTTGTATTCCATCTCTGAATCTGCGGGGTGTCTTGGAACCTCTGACTACTTTGGGAATATCTAAATGCAGCCAATGTACAAACTGGCCTTAACCGGAGACAATTGGGGAAGGACTATGTTGTTGGTCATGGCCTCATCCCCCAATCCAAAACACCTTATATGGCTTCCATTGACTCTTGGATCTGTTGGAATATGCAAGATCTGCAGTATTCATAACTGAGCCAAAAACGAAATCAAAAGCCAAAATAATGAGTCTCTCATCCACTTGTACCCAATATACCTAATGAGTGGATGAGAGACTCATTATTTTGGCCTTTTGATTTCATTTTTGGCTTATCTATACATTGGGAAATCAACAGTGCAGTTTCTTTGCATTGTATACATAACTGAGCAGAATATAAAGGGCATCCTGCAACGGGCATTGGAGAAGATGTATATTTAGCACAGAAAGGATAGGAACTTTCTGATGATTTCCAAACCATCTCATCTAGTTTTTTTATTGACTCAACAGGAGACTTCCTGTTTTCTGAACACACTTCCTCCCTGCTTGCCTCCAGAACGGCAGTTGAACGGAACAATGACTGCAGCTAGCTGGTTAGTTAGATCGATTTCTCTCTGTCTCTCTGTCTCTCTGTCTCTCTGTCTCTCTAAATATAGCTATTCCTCTGCTTAAATAAAACTTTTTTTTTCTTTAAGCAGCCTGGAGCCCAGCTCTCTCTGCACAGTCAAACTCTCCCAACAGGCTCTAGCTTTTCTCATGGGGGAGCATAAAAAAGCGGAATCCTGTACTCACAATCTGACATGATCTGACCCTCCCTGACCAACCCAGGGCTTTACCACTTCATTTCACCGTATGGGGAGACCGAGCTTCCATATAATGATGTCTTCAGAGAGCGTACAATGCTGCATTCCTCAAATAATGCAATATTACTCCGTGGATTAGGAGTAAAATCTTGGCAGCCAATGACTCCCAGATCAAGTGTGCAGGACTGCTTTGGACAGCCAATCTCCCACCTGCTTTTCCCGGAAAAGGAATGTAATCTCCCCCCCCCAGCCCCCACCCGCAGCTCATTTGTACAGCTGTTGGGGCTGTTGAACACAATTCATGGAGGGTACTCCTATCAGGGGAACAAGGCAGGACTGCACCCTTGAGATGAAAAAGCAGGCGGGGTTGACGGGGATTCTGTTTCCAGGGGGGTTACCTGCTGGTTTTGATAGGCCGTGACCGTGGTGAAGACGGTCTCCGGGAAGTTGAAGGTTTTCACCCCGTCGCCAGCAGGGACCGGCTTTGTAGGGGAGAGGTCGCTGCTGCAGTCCTTGCGGATCACGTGGATGCGCGGTTGGTACTTGTGCATCGAGTGCAGGATTATCTTTTGGAGCGAGGCGGAGAACAACGAAACCACAGAAAGGGAGAATTATCGGAATTGCACCTCCTCTTGGCAGCTTTATAAATTATTTGTTCGTTTGCTTATTGTTTAGACTTATTACCCGCCACTCTCATAACTGGCTTGTGGCGGGTTACAATTTTTTATTTATTATTTATTATTTAAATTTATACACCGCTGTTCCCGATTGGGCTCACAGCGGTTCACATAATAATAAAAGAATAAAAAAGCACTATAAACCCCATGAAAACTGTGAGAGACAAGTCCGTTAAAACCCCATTAAAGCCCCACTAAAACATATCCAGACATTCGTCAATACAGACTCCGAAAACAATAAAACCATGGAGATCAATAGCCCACCATACTCTCAAAATCTAATATAGGAGTGAGAGGAGGGAGCACAGATCACATGGCAGGTGCTTAGGCTCTTAACACTTACGGAGGCTTACGGAGGGTTGCTGAACACCCTAAATGGGTTATGCTCGGAGGAAGTGGGGGAGCTGCCCCAGTGTCATGTCCCCAGGGCTTGAAGCAAGAGACCGTTCAGAAGGAGGATTACAGTTTACACCAGGTGTAGTCAAACTGCGGCCCTCCAGATGTCCATGGACTACAATTCCCAGGAGCCCCTGCCAGCATTCGCTGGCAGGGGCTCGTGGGAATTATAGTCCATGGACATCTGGAGGGCCCCAGTTTGACTACCCCTGGTTTACAACAACAGTTCTCCAAGTGGGGCCTGGGACCCAACAGGGGGTCGCAGTTCTCTCACAGTTACATTGTGAGGTCAGGGGAGAAGAGGAAGAGGAACAGGGGCCTTGAAGCCAAAATTAGGTTTTCCTCTGAGTAATCTATGAAATGGACATAATGCTATCCGTCACTCAGTTAGGCGGTTTATGAATGCTGAACGTGAAAATAAAGTGCAGACTGATTCCACGGGAACTGATGTGAGAATCTTCTATTTTATAGGAAATTTACGTATTTTATTTGGGATGTGGGGTGGGGGAAGCGTGTGGAGTTACATGGCAAGTGAGTTCTGAAAAGCAGAACAAGTTCAGAAACAGGCCCTGCCGGCTTCCAGTATTAAAGGTTGGCAGTTCCCTGGTGGGGGCAGGGGATCCCATGGTCTAAGTAAGTAAGTAAGTAAGTAAGTAAGTAAGTAAGTAAGTAAAAAAAGGTAAAGGTATCCCCTGTGCAAGCACCGAGTCATTTCTGACCCTTGGGGTGATGCCCTCCAGCGTTTTCATGGCAGACTCAATAAAGGGTGGTTTGCCAGTGCCTTCCCCAGTCATTACCGTTTTACCCCCCAGCAGGAAGCTGGGTACTCATTTTACCGACCTCAGAAGGATGGAAGGCTGAGTCAACCTTGAGCCGGCTGCTGGGATCGAACTCCCAGCCTCATGGGCAGAGCTTTCAGACTGCATGTCTGCTGCCTTACCACTCTGCGCCACAAGAGGCTCTAAGTAAGTAAGTAATGATAATAATAATAATAATAATAATAATAATAATAATAAGTAGTAGTAGTAGTAGTAGTAGTAGTAGTAGTAGTAGTAGTAGTAGTAGTGGTAGTGGTGGTGGTGGTGGTAGTGGTAGTAGTAGTGATGGGGGTGGGGGTGGTGGGGGTGGGGGTGGTGGTAGTAGTAGTAGTAGTAGTAGTAGTAGTAGTAGTAATAGTAAAGTTTACAGTGTGTAAGCAAAGGGTTTGTCTGGAAACAAAATGCACTTTCCCCTGACTTACGTGGCCTTGGTCGTCCAGTTCATTGTTGGTCAGTTTGAGCTTATCAAAACTGACAACCTGCCTCATCCAGGTATCTCCAGAGGCCAACGAGTCGGGGTGGATGTAAACCCTGGGAGGGACAGGGGAGTCCGCATTGCCCGCAACCATCCACTTGGAACTGTGGTACACGTACCTGAATGGGACAAAGGAAAGGGGGAGATTTCTTTAATTGGGGTGGGAGGAACCACCTGTAAAATCTTTCTCCTTCAGAGATTTTTTTCTGCGCTTACCGACGAGCATTCGGTCTCAGAGATTATGTGCACAGGAAGGAAACTCTGGTCTTCATCTTAAATGGAAACCAGATGATACCTGGAACTACTTCCTTATTTTTGCATCTCTCCATTAATCCTCTTTTCCAATTACTGCCTGGAGAAAACTTTGCGCACAGGGCACACTAATTGGTTAACCCCCCTAATCCACAGATGAAAGCTTTTAGATCTACCAGGGAATCGTTCATTGCTTGCAGGTGCCTCCTCCGACTCGGGCCGCACCTGCAAAGGCCGTCGGCTTCTCCGCCTGAGCTTCGGCAGCCTGCGTTTCCATCTCTAAAAATCCTTCTCTTCCTTCCTCCATGTGTGCTGCTATGTCGTGGTGATGTTTGCTGCAACTTTAAGATGATTTCTGAGATGACTGAGCTGAGAGCTGAGCTGAGCTGAACTAAGCAGAGGCGCACATCCCTAGATCCGCTTCTCCAAGAAAGATCTGGAATGAGTCCCCACCGGAGTTCCCTTGAATGGGGTTGAAGTGATGCATAGAGATGGGTGTTGGACTAGATGATCCATGAGGTCCCTTCCAACGCTATGATTCTATGATGTTTTAAAGAGTATACTGGTTTTTAAATGATTTGATTGCCGTAACTTATGCTGTTACCCACCCTAAACTATCTAGGAAGGGCGGGATACAAAAATAAAGATTGCTATAATTAGGACAAAACATAGGAAAAAAAGAATTATGGAAGCTGCTTTAGGTCAACGCTGGAGAGAAAGGCAGCCCAGGCAAGCATCAGATCTCGGAAGCTAAGCAGGGTCGGCCCTGTCTGCCACTTGGAAGGGTGACCGAGGAATACCAGGGATGTGATGCAGGGGCAGGCAATGGACAACCACCTCTGAACATCTCCTCCCTCACAACCAGACAATCTTAGGATCTCCTGGCTATATTACACACGTGTCATATGACAAAGAAAGAAAGAATATGAAGGAAAGAAGCAAATAAATCAATAAGTTACTCAGTGGTTTGGCTGCAGGCTCCTCCTCCACCTGAGGCTACAAGTAGTTGAGCTGCAAGCCCAGTACTTTCTGCCATCTGCTCACCCATCCTGAGAATCTTAGACTCATAGAGTGGGACGGGACCTCCAGAGTCATCTAGCCCAACCCCCCGTCCCCCGGCACAATGCAGGAAACTCACAACTACCTGCCCACACACATGCCTGGACAATGCTGTCATTCTTTCTCAACATTACCTGACCACCTATTATATTTCTTAAAGGGCCATCCTAAACAGAGTTACATCATTCTGAATCTGTTGAAGCCAATGGGCTCAGGAGTGTGTCACTCACTTTAGGGTGGCCCCGGGACTCCTTTAAGAAATGCAAGCAAAACTGGTCATCCTCATGGCTCTGTTAACTTCCAGCAGATGCATCCTTCTCACTCCCACCTCTATTAAACGGGGATGTCTTTGGCCTTTAGGATCATGGATCACTACTCTTCCCACTGCCTGAGCCCAGCGGAAAATTCCCCACCTCCATCCTCACTTTGCTGCCTTCAAGGAGAGGGAGAAAAAATGACCCCCATTGTGATCCTCTAGGGCTGGGGTAGTCAACCTGTGGTCCTCCAGATGTCCATGGACTACAATTCCCATGGGCCCCTGCCAGCGTTTGCTGGCAGGGGCTCAAGGGAATTGAAGTCCATGGACATCTGGAGGACCACAGGTTGACTACCCCTGCTCTAGGGCAACCTTTTCCAAACTTTTGACCATGGAGGAGTCCCTGAAATGATTTTTCAAGCTTCGAGGAGCCCCGGAAGTGATGTCAGCTGGCCACGCCTCCCGGCCACACCCCCAGGAAGTGACAGGTCATTGGGAGTGACATCACTATCTGTGTTAACGGGCAGACTCAAGGAGAACTAGTAGGGGAGAAACAGGAGGTAGTTTAGGCCGGGAGAAAGCATGTAGGCTCCACACAAACCCCATGTGCAGAAATCATAATAGAACTCACGTTTGGGAGGTAAAGCAATGGAAATTGCTGGTTCCCTATCTTGTGGATGAGTTCATTAAGGCAGGGAGGGAAAGGCTGCGAACCCCTGGCTGGGATTCCCTGCTCTAGGATTTCCCCCCCACTCTCCATGGTCTTTACCGTAGAGACAAAAGGAAATTGCTAAAGTGTCACTCAGAAATGACATTACTGCCCCCAGGGCTCCTGGCATCTGCCTAGGCAGTGCTGGGAACTCTATGGATCACCGAAAGCCCCTTGCCCATTGACCTGGGAAATACAGCTCCTGGCCCACTTTGCTGCGAATGAAGTTCCCTCCGCAAGTCCTCCCGGAGTCCTCACCTGTATCTCTTGTTATCCACAGGCACGATGTCCATGGCAATGTAGTACTGCTGCTGAGGGTCCAACCCTGTAATCTTTACTCTCATGGCAGGGAACATTCTCCTACAACAATTGAAAAGAGGACAATGGTTAGCTCGAGAGGGACTGCTTTGCTAAGGTGGGGAAATATTGGAATGTCTCAGAAGGAACGGCAGTGAATTCAGAGGAGCAGTTGGCTCTTGTACCCTAAAACGTCTCAAAGCGGCTTAGCGTTGCCTTTCTCTTCCTTTCCCCCCAACAAGCCCCCTGTGAGGTAGTGCGGCTGAGAGAATTGGGACTGGGTCAGGGTCACCCAGCAGGCCTCATGGGTCTCAAACCGGCTTTCGGTCAGCTGCCTTTCCTCTCCCCACAACAGGCAGCCTGAGAGATAATGGGGCTGAGAGAGATCTGAGAGAACAGTGACTGGCCTAAGGTCACCCAGCAGGCCTCATGCAACTCAAGGCAGATGTCAATTGCCTTCCCCTCCTCTCCCCACAACTGGCAGGCACCCTGTGAGGTAGGTGAGGCGTCAGAGAGTTCTAGGAGAACTGTGACTGTCACAAGGACACCCAGCAGGCCTCGTGTGTCTCAAATCGCCATCCCTTCCTCTCCTCTCAACAGACACCTTGTGAGGCGATGCAGCTGAGAGAGCTCTGAGAGAACAGAGACCTCTCCCAAGCTCATTTATTCCATGCTTGGGTTTCCTGAGTGGGTGGGAGTTAATTAATTTTTGTACATGTATTTTTAAATTTGTTAAATGTTTATTGGGGGATATAAGCATATAAAGGTAAAGGTATCCCCTGTGCAAGCACCGGATCATGTCTGACCCTTGGGGTGACGCCCTCTAGCGTTTTCATGGCAGACTCAATACAGGGTGGTTTGCCAGTGCCTTCCCCAGTCATTACCGTTTACTCCCCAGCAAGCAAGCTGGGTACTCATTTTACTGACCTTGGAAGGATGGAAGGTTGAGTCGACCTTGAGCCGGCTGCTGGGATCTAACTCCCAGCCTCATGGTCAGAGCTTCAGACAGCATGTCGGCTGCCTTACCAGCCTGCGCCACAAGAGGCCCTATGAGCATATATGGTCATGTAAAACAGTGGTCCCCAACCTGCGGGCCGCGGCCCAGTGCCAGGCCGCAAAGGCCATGGCGCCAGGCCGCAGCTCCCTATCCCCGCCCCCCCGCAGTAAAAAACTTCCCAGGCCGCAAGCTTGCGGCCCGGGAAGCTTCTTACTGCGGGAGGGCGGGGAGAGGAAATCAGGGCTGCGCCCGCGCATCACGCATGCGCGGGCCATGCCTGCACATCGCACCCACTCGGGCCAAGTTCGCATGCGCGAATGCGCCATGCTCGGCCGAAATCACGCGTGCACTGCATTTTTGCGCATGCACGCACGCGCGAAAGTGCCGCACATGAGCG
The DNA here is from genome assembly GCF_049243985.1 of Paroedura picta. Taxonomy (NCBI): domain Eukaryota; kingdom Metazoa; phylum Chordata; class Lepidosauria; order Squamata; family Gekkonidae; genus Paroedura; species Paroedura picta. The sequence continues at coordinate 104,957,256 of NC_135375.1, forward strand.
ATTTCGGCTGCGCACGACGCATTTGTGCATACACGATGCGTGGGCGCGGCCCGTGCATGTGCGATGCGTGGGCGCGGCCCACTGCCCTGCCGGTCCCCAGCCTCAGAAAGGTTGGGGACCACTGATGTAAAAAACAACCCTAACCAAAATGGCCAATGATTGGCCTGGAGAGGGTGGGAAGAGGCGGGGCCCTGGGTGGGCATGTTCACAGCTCTACTTCCCCACCATATTCTGCACGATTGTACCACTTTGGGGGTTCCTCAAAGCCTGAAGAATGTTTCAGTGGTTCCTCAATGGTAAAAAAGTTGAGAAAGGCCTTAGATCATCATCGGTTTAAGATTTGGGGGGGGGATTTTTTTCGACAGTCTCTACTCTGGGCATAGCTTCGCTTCCCCCCCCCCCCATCCCCTCCTTACATCCATTCTTTTAAAACATATGTTGGAAAAAAACGTATTTGATTTTGTGGATTGAGGGGAGGGGAAAATTGCACCACTGATATCTTGAGGTGGACAACAGACATGTTGACTTTCGGAAGCTCATTCTACAAAAATCCGGTCGGTCAAGCCCATTCTACAAAAATCTGGTTGGTCTCGAACAGGCCCCTGGACTCAAATCTTGCACATTGACTTTCGAAAGCTCATTCTACAAAAATCCGGTCTTTCTCGAAGAGGCTCCTGGACTCAAATCTTGCTCGTCTGTCTGCTTCAGCTCAACACAGCTATTCTCTGAAACCTCTCTAGGGATTTCTTCCTAAAGTCCCGGCCTTGCCGGTTTGCCTCCCTGCCCGACTCTCAAAGCCAAGAGCATTTGCTTGCGCTAACTGGATCACATGGACATGTTCTCGCATTACCACCTGGGAAATCCGGGAAGTTTTGTTAAGTTCTAAGCCCCACGAATGCTGCCAATGGAGGAAGGCACAACAACTGCGGGAGAACAAAGACTACGCGAATATTCATAGCGGATTGTCAGCACGCATGATCCGCCCAAGGAGGGGAGCGGAAATAATCCGAGCGAACCGGTCGGTCACTTGCAAGCGTGCATCCACTGTGGCTCCTTCGCCAGCTGCTCTGCTGAACAGCAGTAGCGTGCAGCAACAGAAGGGAGCAGATGACCTCAACGACTTTCGGGTTGCCAGGTGCCACTGCACTCTCAGCAGGTGAGCTCCCCCCACACTGGCCCGGATCCAGAAGAGTGTCCAGTGTGCTGATGCCACCCAGAAGTGACATCAGCACATCAGAGATGTCGGGGCAATGCTCTGGTTTTTGGAGAAACTCTATGGTAAAAAAAAAATCAGCCTTAAACTGTAGAATTTTGCCCAAAACCCGGAGCATCATCAGCATGTCAGAACCTTCTTCCTGGTTCTGGTGTGGGGGGGGGGGGCGGTGTGCAGGGAGCAGGTCCTGTGTGTGTGTGTGTGTGTGTGTGTGTGTGTGTGTGAAGATCACCATGAAACTGGCTGTTTTGGGGCAATTTCTCCCACTTTCTGAAACTGTGAAAGAGGAGGGAGCAATGCCAAAGTGGGGGTCCCTTGCCCCCAGTGGGGATGTGGCATCCATCAAGGCCAGTTTGGTGCAGTGGTTAGGAGTGCGGGTTTCTAATCTGGCGAGCCGGGTTTGAATCTGTGCTTCCCCACATGCAGCCAGCTGGATGACCTTGGGCTCGCCACGGCACTGATAAAGCTGTTCTGACCGAGCAGTGATATCAGGGCTCTCTCAGCCTCACCCACCCCACAGGGTGTCTGTTGTGGGGAGAGGATGGGGAAGGCGACTGTAAGCTGCTTTGAGACTTCTTCGGGCAGAGAAAAGCGGCATCTAAGAACCAACTCTTCTTCCTCAGTAATATCAGGGCTCTCTCAGCCTCACCTCCCTCACATAGTGTCTGTTGTGAGGAGAGGAAAGGGAAGGCGATTGGAAGCCCCTTTGAAACTCCTTCAGGTAGGGAAAAGCGGCATATAAGAACCAACTCTTCTTCTTCTTCTTCTTCTTCTTCTTCTTCTTCTTCTTCTTCTTCTTCTTCTTCTTCTTCTTCTTCTTCTTCTTTCCTTGAATGCCTTGAGGGGGTCACTGTAAGTCAGCTGTGACATAAGGACACTTTCCATGACCAAAGTGTCTGGCCTAATTCATTTAGGAATCCACACAATAAACTTGCAAAATAGATCCCTTGTTTTTAGCCCGGAATTTCAAAAAATGGCCGGAAAGGGGATTGCCTACCAAGTTCATAGCTGAGCAGAAATCTAAACCGTGCTTCCTCTTTTACTTTCTGTCAAGTTCCCCTCTAGCTCATGCCATAGCGACATGAGCAATGTTAAACCAAAAAAGGAACAAAACCCAACCTTAACAGGTAGGAACTCAAAAGGTGAGCTGAACAATAAAAATAATGTAAAACGTGCAGAGTTAAAAACAGAATAAAAACATCTTAAAAACTATACCGAACTAACAACACATAGGATCAAATGCGTTTTGACCCTTCCGGGTCTTCCTCAGTGGTCAAAATTATAATAATACACTACATAGCACTCTCTATAATGTGTAGCTGAATGGTTGAGTGGGGACTGTAACTTATGGCTCCAACCAATATGTATAAATTAAATCCTTTTTGGAGACCAAGCTTTTTCTGAGAATACACTCTGAGTACAGAACTTAATGATAGCGAAGAGTGGTGACTTTAGGGACATAACATAGGAATTGGTCTCCAAAAAAGGATATAATTTATACATATTGGTTGGAGCCATAAGTTACAGTCCCCACTCAACCATTCAGCTACACATTATAGAGAGTGCTATATAGTGTATTATTATAATTTTGACCACTGAGGAAGACATGAGCAATGTCCCATGACCCTCTTGGGACAGCCAGCTGGCGCTCTCTCTCTCTCTCTCTCTCTCTCTCTCTCTCTCTCTCTCTCTCTCTCGTTCCTTGATTCTTGGGTCCTTGGCCATCGAGTTCTGAATATTATGGCTGTGCTTTCTTGCCTCTAGATGCCAGGCTGTAAACCCTTTGAAGATAACAGATGCATCCTGTGAGATCACGAATTGTGGGAACAAATGTGGTGGGGGGACATACCGGGCTCTATATCTGCTTCAATCTTGTCAACTTTAGCAATGAAGCGCCCAACGTCACCATTCATAGTCTCTTCAAATAATCTACTGAAGTTTTCCCTAAGACTCAGAGTTTGCCTTCTTGGGGAGAATCGCCATGGAACTCAACACTTTAGTTTTCACTTTTTTTTAGGTTTAGCAGCTCATTAGCTATACACCAAGAAAAAACATTTCAGAATTAAAAACAACAGCAAGCTTCCTGTTTATGACGTTACACTTCAAGGATATAGGTCTATTCCTCCACCCCACCCAGTCCCTCTCTTCCCCTAACTCCTTCTGACTTAGTCGTTTATCGCAGAACATCAATAGTTGAGAAGCAGTCCGCAATTTTAATTCTTTAAATCTTAATCATATCTAATCATGATGATGTATTATGTATTGTTTTATGAGCCAAAAATGTTTTCATATTCACTGATGTTCACCTCCCTGGGACAACTAGTCCAAGAGGGCGTTATACAAATCAAACCATAAATAAATAAGTAGGCATTATGATGATGAAGAAGGAGGAGGAGGAGAATGAGTTGTTTTTTTGTGTCTTGCTTTTCAACACCTGAAGGAGTCTCAAAGTGGCTTTCAGGCACCTTCCCTTCCTCTCCCCGCAACAGACACCCTGTGAGGTGGGTGGGGCTGAAAGATCTCTGAGAGAACTGCCGCAAATTCACTCAGTTGGCTGCCTGTGGAGAAGGAGTGGGGAATCAAACTCGGGTCTCCAGATTAGAGGGTGCTGCTGCTAGCCATTACACCATGCTGGCTCTCAATCCTAGTTCTAAGTAGATAGGACCTCCATGGTCCTATCTACTTACAACTAGGAGCAGGGAATCAAACTCAGCTCCCTGGATTAGAAGCTGCCGCTCTTAACCACTACAGCACGCTGGCTGCAAGAGCAGGAGTTCTGTGAGGTCTCCACCATTAAACAAATCCAATTGGCTGAATGATAAGTGAAAGTCGGTCAAGAGAAAAGATGGTGTGGGACAGAACCAGGCCAAGAGATGCAACCTTTGGCTAAACCAAGGGGAGTATTGTTGAAACGGCTCCCGAGAAAGCACAAGAGCTCAATCCCCACAAGGACTCTTTGTGATCTACACTGGGCAGCTGCATTTGCTTCTATTTCTTTCTGTTTGGGTCAGATTCTGACACAATTGACCACAAATGGTCTTCCTTCTGTGGCTCTGAGTGGGTTGGGGGTGAAAGGAGCTGATGGTGGGATGTAAAGGCATTGGATGGGAAGATACCGATACCTCCTTTACTTTACAAACCAGCTCAGAACAGCAAGGGGAATGAAAAACAAAACATTGGTGGAATATTTGTGATCTACTGCTCCACCTAGCTGTTACTGCCTCCATTTCATCACAGAGTCCAGAGGCACCTTTCAGACCAACGGAAAATTCAAGGGATAAGCTTTCGGGTGCAAGTACATTTCTTCAGATTCGAGAAGCCTGCTTGCACACGGACACGGACGCCTTGAACTAAATTTTTTCATTCTTAGAGGTGTCCCTGGACTCAAGCTTTGTTCGGCTGCTGCAGACCAGCATGGCTCCCAGCCTGAATCCATTTCATCTCTTTCAAACTGGGGCTCTTTTCTACTGAAGGGCTATCTGTTGGCGACTGCATCTCATTTTCTTCGTAAGCATGTCTGTGGGAGCAACGGGAAAGGCATTCTAATGCTATTGTGGCCCCGGTTAGTTAAAAACAACAGCATTAACAGCATCTGGGGGCTAAATTCCACAGAGAGAGAGAGAGAGAGAGAGAGAGAGAGAGAGAGAGAGAGAGAGAGAGAGAGAGAGAGAGAGAGAGAGAGAGAGAGAGAGAGAGAGAGAGAGAGAGATGGTCTATTCAATAAGGCTAGTTTCAGAGCTGAAAGCCCAACTTTCAAAGCAAAATCAGAGTCCAGTAGCAACAGAATCACAGAATCATAGAGTTGGAAGGGGCCATACAGCCCATCTAGTCCAACCCCCTGCTCAATACAGGATTAGCCCTAAGCATCCTAAAGCATCCAAGAAAAGTGTGTATCCAACCTTTGCTTGAAGACTGCCAGTGAGGGGGAGCTCACCACCTCCTTAGGCAGCCTATTCCACTGCTGAACTACTCTGACTGTGAACAATTTTTTCCTGATATCTAGCCTATATCGATGTACTTGTAGTATAAACCCATTACTGCGTGTCCTTTCCTCTGCAGCCAACAGAAACAGCATCCTGCCCTCCTCCAAGTGACAGCCTTTCAAATACTTAAAGAGGGCTATCATGTCCCCTCTCAACCTCCTTTTCTCCAGGCTGAACATTCCCAAGTCCCTCAACCTATCTTCATAGGGCTTGGTCCCTTGGCCCCAGATCATCCTTGTCACTCTCCTTTGTACCCTTTCAATTTTATCTACGTCCTTCTTGAAGTGAGGCCTCCAGAACTTCACACAGTCCAGGTGTGGTCTGACCAGTGCCGTATACAATGGGTATATGACATCTTGTGATTTTGATGTGATGCCCCTTTTGATACAGCCCAAAATGGCATTCGCTGTTTTTACTGCTGCATCATACTGCCTGCTCATGTTTAGCCTACAATCCACAAGTACCCCAAGGTCTCGTTCACACACAGTGCTACCTAGAAGCGTATCCCCCATCCAGTAGGCATGCTTTTCATTTTTCTGACCCAGATGCAGAACTTTACACTTATCTTTATTAAATTGCATCTTGTTCTCATTTGCCCATTTTTCCATTGTGTTCAGATCTCGTTGAACTCTGTCTCTCTCTTCCGGAGTATTTGCCAGTCCTCCCAATTTGGTGTCATCTGCAAACTTGATGAGTAGTCCCTCTACCCTCTCATCTAGATTAGTGGTCTCCAACACTTTTATCACTGGGGACCAGTCAACGCTTGACAATTTTATTGAGGCCCGGGGGGGAGGGGGGATAGTCTTTTGCCGAGGGATGTCACCGCCGCCTGAGCCCCTGCTCCACTTGCTTTACTGCCAGCGCCCCTGACTTCCCGCCGCCCACTGGGGGGCATTGACAGTAGCAGCTGCACAGTGCCAAGCCGAGGGGCAGCCCCAGCCATGGCGGCCTCTGGAGAACACCAAAGGTGAGCCGGAAGCAGAGTGGCAGGGCAGCCCCTGAGGCAGCAGCCGGGGAGGAGGACGAGGAGAAGCCGTGGCCCGGTACCAACTGATCCATGGGCCGGTCCCTGTCTCCAGACCGGGGGTTGGGAACCACTGATCTAGATCATTAATAAATATGTTTATTCACCTCCCACCAGTCTGATGAAACACAACCTTTAAGACCAGATAAGATTTATTCAAAGTGTGAGCTTTCGAGTGCAAGCACTCTCCCTCACAACTCCCTAAATCTTTGTTGGTCTTAAAGGTGCTACTGGACTCTGTGCTACTAGCCCCTCAGGCTAGTATATAAGCCCGTTAGACTAGTATATTATTCTTTGGCATTGTGGTCCTTCACGGCTACCCATTTGACTCCAACTTTCAAATGTCTGGAGGGCATGGCCTCATTTCCATGACGATGGCTTGTTAAACCCGCCTACTCAAAAATAAAAACTGAAACGGTCCAGGAAGTTGCTCTTTACAGCCCTCCTAATTGGAGAGGGAGAGCCGGAGAGCAGCATGAAAGACGTCTCCAGGTTTGGAGCCCTGATGAGGAATCCAGAGGCTAGGAGCCAGGGTGCAGTGACAGCATTCAGGGCCACGCAAGACGGTTGGGGAGGATGAGATGAGGTCAAGCTCACCCAAGGCCCAGGGGACAGCCTCTTGTGCTCAAGCTCTGCTGGAATGAGCAGGAACCCGGCAAGGGAAGGGGATTTGTGCCCCATGTTAACATTTCGGCAGAAGGACCCATTTCGGTGTGCTGCTCTGCCACTGAGATCCGCTCCAATGGAATCCAGGATTCACTGTTTCCTAGAATCCTAGAATCACTGTTGGAAGGGGCCCTAAGAGGCCATGGAGCCCAGGCCCCTGCTCAAAGCAGAACCAGCCTAAAGCAGCATCTCACAATGTTTTGACCACTGAGAAACCCCTGAAGCACCCCAGAAGTGATGTCAGCAGGCCACACCTCCCGGCCACACTCCCAAAGTCACATGTCACCAGAAGTGACATCATCTACACCAGCCTTTCTCAACTTTTTTTTTTTTTACCACTGAGAAATCCCTGAAACATTCTTCAGGCTTCAAGAAATCCCATAAGTGGCATGATTGGGGGAAGTATAGCTGTGTACATGGCCACCCCTCTCCCCATCCCCACCCCCAGGTCCATCACTGGCCATTTGGGGAGGGGGGGTAACAGCTCAATATTACCATATGTCATATCACCTAATAAATGTTTAATGAATAAATAAACAAATAAGCAAATAAATAAATAAATTTTAAAAAGATGAATCTTAAATACTTTGGCCACCTCCTGAGAAGGAAGGACTCCCTGGAGAAGAGCCTAATGCTGGGAGCGATTGAGGGCAAAAGAAGAAGGGGACGACAGAGAATGAGGTGGCTGGATGGAACCTGGCCTAAAGCATCCAGGACCTACTCTGAGTGTGAAACATTTTTTCCCTTATATCTAGCCATTACCGTTCTATATGTCGCTTAAAGCCATTCCTGGGAGAGGCTGAGAGAGCCCTGATATCACTGCTCGGTCAGAACAACCCTATCAGGACTGTGACTGGCCCAAGGTCACCCAGCTGGCTGCATGCGGAGGAGCGAAGAATCAAACCGGGCTCACCAGATTAGAAGCTGCCACTCTTAACCACTACGCCAAGGTAGTGTCATCAAGCTGGAAAAATAGTTAAGAGTGATTTAAGAACCAGCTTTTTTTCAAACCGACACTCATGTTACTTTACTCCAAAACATAAAACCATTTATAAAAGTACATGAGAACTCGCAAATGCATCTTATACCCTCACCCTGAATAGTCATTTGGCAACCGCCTTCACTGCATTTCACAGCCCACTAAAACCAACAGCCAAAAAGATGGGGAGGGAATGCATAATTGCCCATAAAATACAGACACACAAAAAGCATGTACATATATTACAGCTCAGTCCTGGATTCCAGTCCTTGTCCCCTCAAGCCAATTTTACATGAAACACTTCTCGGCTTGGATTTTGTGCCTTACTCTGTCATCGCTACCCCAGAACAACTTCTTCCAAGCATTCTCCAGCTGTTCCTGAATGCTCTCGGTCTCACACTGTGTTGACAAGGCAACAGGTCCCTCAAATCCATCCTACATGCTTGGCTTGAAAGCTGAGGAGCTTCCAAAGGGCTGTGGATGCAGGGAAGCAACCAGATGCAAGAAGGCAGTTTTGCTGAGAACAACCAGCTGTTTCCAGGCCTGGGATCATCAATTCCTATCCCCCAGGAGATGCGTGAAGACTGTGGTACAGATTTCCAAAGGGGGACCATGGAGTCGGCTAGAAGCAGATGCAAAGGCTGGAAAAATGAGTGTGAAATCTGGACCGTAAGTGAAGAAACAGAAAACTTGTGTGTTGACTGGTCATGGTTTACGCGTGAGGACCACGTGACCTTCACACAGTCCAAAGTCATAGCGGCTGTGCGCTCTGCAGCTGGGTATGTTCAATGCGATGGCCTTGTTCCAAAATATCGGTGCTCAGTGTGCCCGAATTCCTCACAGCACAGATCGGAAACATGGAAATCTGCGTCCAGCTCCAGTGGTGCCCTGCTACTTGAGGGCTACCACGAGCAATGTCAGATAGAAATCTGAATCTCATGCCCCGTCTCAAAAGATGCATCTGCTCCACAGGACAGGACCAAAAGAAGCATTGTGATGCCAGGTCGGCTGAGAGTCCCTGCAAGTCCCCTGGGGGGCAAAGGGGCTTTCTATATAACCCTTTCCCGGAGGGAAGGCAGCATGGTATAGTCCAAATCTCATCCAATCTTGGAAGCCAAGAAGGGTCAGCCCTGGTTAATATTTGGGAGACCATCAAAGCAACACAGAGGCAGGCGATGGCAAACCACCTCCACTTGGTCTGTTCAGCCTGGAGAGGAGACGACTGAGAGGGGATCTGATAACCATCTTCAAGTATTTAAAAGGCTGCCATATAGAGGATGGAGCAGAGTTGTTCTCTCTTGCCCCGGAGGGACGGACCAGAACAAATGGGATGAAATTAATTCAAAAGAAATTCCATCTAAACATTTGGAAGAAGTTCCTGACAGTTAGAGTGGTTTCTTGGTGGAACAGGCTTCCTCGGGAGATGGTGGGTTCGCCATCTTTGGAAATTTTTAAGCAGAGGCTGGAGAGCCATCTGACAGAGAGGCTGATTCTGTGAAGGCTCAAGGGGGTGGAAGGTTACAGTAGATGAGCGATAGGGTTGTGAGTGTCCTGCATAGTGCAGGTGGTTGGACTAGATGGTCCAGGAGGTCCCTTCCAACTCCATTATTCTATGATTTTCAGTTGCCTAGAAAACCTTTCGCAGGGTTGTGGGTTGTAACTTGAAGGCACGTGTATCCGTAAATTCTCTTCCTTCAAGAGGCAGGCAGACACTAGGGTGGGAGAGGAGGAACTCCGGAATTACTAACAAAACAAAAAGCCTTTCTAGGAATCTCTCTGTGTTGGTTGAATTTCAAATGCTCCTTCTGCCATGTTACTTTCATGGTGACCTGGGGTTTTTACTAACAGTTTCAGTACTGATTTTTAAAAAGTGAAAACAAAGGAATGGGGGAAAGAGCATAAAAGGGGAAAGAGGGAATATAAAGACACAAAGAACAGACATATTGGTCTCATTACAGTAAATTTCGAGTTTCTAACCTTCCATACCTGGTTCGTGGCTTATTCTTTCAGATTTAACCTTTGTGTCTGAACAGCTGTATAATTACTGCATCAAGGATTGTTCTTAATCTCTAAAACCACAAGTCATCCAATCATTTTGGGCTTTATGCAGCAAGAAGTCTAAAAGGGGTTTCCAATTAGTCATGAAAGGAGTTGTTGGTTTTTCTCTAATCCAAAATGTAAGTTGAGTAATTTCTGAAAGTTCCATCATTTTCATCAGCCAGTCTTCTAAAGCAAGAATATTTGTAGCTTTCCAGTTCTAAGCATACAGTAGTTGCGCCGCTGTTATCATATATAGAATTCCATGGTTTCATTTGACGATTAGCCATTAAAATCTTTTGTATACATGCATGTATTTGTATCCCATTTCCTTTCTTATTGTTTTAGTGCAAGGCCACCAGATATGGTAGAATGTTCCTAACAATTGTTCACATTTCCAGCATTTGTTAGGAACATTTTTATGGGTCGGTCACTCTCTCAATCCGTTATTATTCTTTACTTGCCTCAAGAAGGGGAGAGGCTCAGAGTGGTAGAGCACTAGCTTTGCATTATAAGTTTCTGGGTTCAATCCCCACTGTCTCTGGTTAAAGGATTATGATTATTAATAATAATAATTGTTATTATTAATTGTTATTACAATTTCTAACCCACCCTTCCAAATAGCTCAGGGTGGGGAGCAACATTCATCAAACATCATATCAATATCTTAAAACATTATTAATCTAAAAATGATTGCCTCCAAGTAACATTTATCCCAGATGGGGGGTTATCTTAGGATCAGGAGCCAATCTTTCTTCCTCCCCAGCAGGAAGGCCAGCCATTTGTCAGTGGTTGTTATTTAAGGCCCCAACCTCAGGCCAGGTGGAATTGTTCCATCTTGCATCCCACCAGGCTGGAGCCAGGGTCAAAATGTTGGCAAAGTCCTCTCTCTCCACAGACTCCTGGAGACCCACCATCAAGCAAGACCAAGCAACGCTGAGTTAGATGGACTCAAGGTCTTAACTCAATACAGGACACCTTCATATTTGATAAAACCAATCCAATGAATGATCTTTTTCTCCGACATACGTCGTTTTTTCAAAGCTAGAGACGTCAGCTTAAAAAATGGCACACCTACAATTTGTTTTTTCTTTAAATATTTCCACCCCGCCTTTCCCCACTGACCCCCAGCACAAGCCATCTGTTCTTTTGCCTGTCCCTGTGATTTTTCCAGGCAAAGAAGAAACCCCACAGTTCTTTCCCAGGCATCATTTTGGCTAGTCTTCTGCCAGCATGGATGCCCGTTTGCTTCCTCTTATCCCATCCGACGTATTCGCCAGAAGGGAAAGAGTTGTCAAGGGAATGTGTGAACCTTTGCACAGCCAGGTGGAGAGGAGAAAAATGGGCTGAATGACCCTTTCAGTGCACCTTAAACCCCTGGATGCTCTTACAGCCCAGTTGGTTGGTGTACTCTTCTTGAATCATTTCTCTGTCCAAGGTGCTGATTACTTGGAACAAATGACAGTAACTGGAATTCAAATGGAAAACAAGCCGGAATATGCAACTAGTTCAACAAACAGGTAAAGGTAGTGGGGCCTTTTGGTCATTCTTCAAAACCCCAAAGGCATTTGCCATCATTTTTCTTTTTAATTTTTAGTTTATTATACCCTGTAGTTGCTGAACCCTGAAAGTCTTGAAAGAAGCCCTATTCCTCATAGGAACATCAGCTGAGATGGCATAGGGGAGGAGATGTCCTACTAATCTGTAGTACAGGGGTGGCCAAACTGTGGCGCTCCAGATGTCCAAGGACTACAATTCTTATGAGCCCCTGCCATCAGCAGGGGCTCATGGGAATTTTAGTCCATGGACATGGACATCTGGAGAACCACAGTCCGGCCACCCTGCACAAGGTCAGAATTCTCATTCACACAGAATTTAGAGTTCCCCTACATTCACGCAAACATACACACTCACACACAAACACGCTCCCTCAGCTCTTTTCTAATTTTGTTGTAGTCCTATTATCACATTTTAAGGTACCATTTTCCAAGATGGGAAAATGGAAGAGATAGATATATGGCCCAGACAGGTCATTTGTAACATTTGTAACAATTTGACCCCAATTTATTCCTCCACGACACCAAAAATGGAAAGCGCCTCCCATTGAGTAGGGAATGGAACAGGTAATTCTGGTATCACAGATATATTATTCGATTTTGTCTGAATTCATCCTCTCATTTAGACTAAGGTCAGTGTCAGCTTTGGTAACACTAGCAGGAATGTTTGTAATGTTGCTGTCCCAGGAACTCAGATAAGTAACATAAAGGTAAAGGTAAAGGTATCCCCTGTGCAACCACCGGGTCATGTCTGACCCTTGGGGTGACGCCTGCTAGCGTTTTCATGGCAGACTCAATACAGGGTGGCCTTGCCAGTGCCTTCCCCAGTCATTACCGTTTAGCCCCCAGCAAGCTGGGTACTCATTTTACCGACCTCGGAAGGATGGAAGGCTGAGTCAACCTTGAGCCGGCTGCTGGGATCGAACTCCCAGCCTCATGGGCAGAGCTTTCAGACTGCATTACTGCTGCCCTACCACTCTGCGCCAAACCAACAGATGCCTAAAATAATCTTTTCAATTTGCTTGGCAAAAGAAGCTCCCGCCAGCTTTTTCTAGCTTGCCAATTTTTCTGGCAAGGCAATTATGCTGGCGGGTTTTGAACAGCACCCATTGGCTGACGACTGTTCCTTCTCTCTGCTGGGATAGGCAAGGCCTGTAATGTCCATGGTTTCACAGCATAAGCATAATGGGGGTCATCGGAAGGGATATGCCTTTAGCATATTTAGATTAGGAACTTCCTGATATTTTTCAAATAATCTCCTCCCGATTGACTTAGCAAGAGACTTCCTGCTCCTTTGAGCACCCTTCCCGCCTGCTTTCCCTCAAGAAAGTTAGTCAGTTAGACAGTTGGGACTATCTTTCTCCTCTCTTGTGGACAAATTTGTTTCTCCTTTATTTTAGAAGCAGTCGGTGCTTTGCACCTTGACATGGTTAAACTCCATCAACACACTCCCTCCCTCCCTCCCTCAAACCAATTTGCAATGTTTTACGGATTATTATTTTTACGGGAGGGGGATGTGCCACATGTTTTTAACCACATTAACTGCTCAGGAAAGGTGGGTGGATCCATGAACGCTGGCATCCAGTCAGAACTGCGCACAGCTGGCTGCCAGCCTATCAGCTCATTGCACACCCAGCTTCTCAATCAGTGGGCACCCTGGCCAGCCATTGCTGTGGCAAAGCTCACAGACATAGGGTCCCCCCCCCCTTAGCCCATGCATCCATAACGCAGGGAGTACAGTTCCTGGTGGCATGTAGCAACTTCTTCTCTGCGATGAGCATCCCTAGAGAGCCAGTTTGGTGTAGTGGTAAGGAGTGTGGACTTCTAATCTGGTGAGCTGGGCTTGATTCTGTGTTCCTCCTCCACATGCAGCCAGCTGGATGACCTTGGGCTCGCCATAGCACTGAGAAAACTGCTCTGAGCAAGCAGTGATATCAGGGCTCTCTCAGCCTCACCCACCCCACAGGGTGTCTGTTGTAGGGAGAGGAAAGGGAAGGTTACTGGAAGCCACTTTGAGACTCCTTCGGGTAGAGAAAAGCGGCATCTAAGAACCAACTCTTCTTCTTCTTCAATAATATCAGGGCTCTCTCAGCCTCACCCACCTTACAGGGTGTCTGTTGTGGGGAGAGGAAAGGGAAGGCGATTGTAAGCCGCTTTGAGGCTCCTTCGGGTAGAGAAAAGCAGCATCTAAGAACCAAATCTTCTTCTATATCCTTGGAAGGCTGAATGCTGAATCGAATTAAGGAGGAAACAAAAATAGTGTGAGATTCAGATCTGGTTTCCTTCCCAGCGGTGAGCCAATCGAGGTCCGTCAGAAGAAAGACAGAAAGGAGTCCGTCATTCCAATGGCTCAGAAGAGCCGTCTTGCCTCCCCCAAACTCAGTTGTGCATTTTCAGTAAAGTCCTGGTTCTTGAGTAAGTCTCCAGATGGCCCAAATGTGTGTGTGTGTGTGTGTGTGTGAGGGGGGGGTGTTGAAAACTATGTTGGCACCTCACAGCTAATTATTGGGAAACGTCTTAAAATCGCTGCTATAAGCACGAGGTACCAAAGCACATGAAAATGCGAAGAGACAACCCTAGGAATTTCCCTCCACCCCAAAAAAAACCCATCACTTTGAAATAAAAACAAATCAAGCAGTGCCCAGATGTCAGCAGCTGCTCGGGTACAGCTGCAATGAGGGCTCAGTGATGAAATTTAGAAAGTTTAATGCAGATGGAGGCAGTTTGTATTTCCAATGGGTGTCCCCATATAAAACACTCTCCCAGGAATCCCACGACTTCAAGGCCAGCAAACTTTACAGAGGCCGACTGAAATCTCCCCACCCGAGTTCGGATGTTTGGCGCCTGAAAGCGCACCAATGTCCCCCAGCTTGGTGGAGGGGATAAGAGTGACTGCCTCTAATCAGAAGAGCTGGGTTTGATTTCCCCACTCAGCCCGCAGCTAGTCAGAGTCCTGATAGAGCTGTTCTCACAGAGCAGTTCTGACAGAGCTCTCTCTCTCTCTCTGCCCCACCTCCCTCACAGGGTGTCTGTTGTGGGGAGAGGAATGGAAGGGGATCCTCAGCCACTAGGAGACTCCTGCAGGCAATGAAAAGCAGGGTATGAAGACCAGCTCTTGTGCTTCTTCAAAGACCCTTCTCTTCCATGGACCCAAGAACCCGGGGAAAGCCGTGATGCCCCCACTGAGAGACGGCAGCCACCTTACCTGCCTGCTTTGGTGATTATCATTTCCGTGCCAATGTCATGGAACCTTTTCCAGAGATCTGCACATTGCAGCTCCACCTGGATCTCCTCCATGGATGAGGTAGGAGGCGGCGGAGGCAGGGAGCCGCCGGTCGGGAGGTCAGGGTGCGAACCAAACGAGCAAGACGTCCTCTCGGCCAGCCCCTTGGTGTCTGACCCCGGGCTCTGCTCCGAATCTGAAAGAAACGAGAACAAACGGCACGTCAGACTCTGTTTATGCTGCAGGTTCCCCAAAGGAGAAACGATGAAAGTGGGGCGGCGGGGAAGAAAATTCAGACCGACGCCCTTGCCCCTCTTTCGGTCGACGGACATTTTTCTTTGGATTAAGAATCTGCTTTCTGGTTTTCTCTTTCGAGTGGGACATCTGGTATTCCAGTCAAGATTTAAAGCTGCTGAATACAAGGGCCCACGATATGAAATATAAATAGCCGTAAACGCCATTGAACATTCAGTTGAAGGGGGTGGGGGGAAGAGACAGGGAGAAATTCCGTTTAAACCCTCTTTGCGCTGCAAGATTTGTGAGGCTCAGTGAGCGATGACGACATTATATCTGATGATATGTCACACCACAAGCGTCACTTGGGCAAAATTGGATATTTGGGGGCAAAGGATTTCTCCTTGCTAGTGCATTTGCCCTGCAGAAGAATGAATGTTGACTTCTGGTCTAGCGTTCTGGCAACGTTTTCTTTCCAAGGGCATGCCTATTTATTCCTGTAGCATAATTTTTGGAACAATGATGTTTCTGAAGAAAATAACCACGTCGCTTTACAGCTCTGGGGATCGCTGCCGAAGCAGAGAGGATGACGTTCAACATATGGAAAGGATTATTGAGCAAGTAACCATTATTGCATGAGACACCTAGACTCTGGGGCGGGGGAGGAATTAGGATATGAAGGGAAAGGCCCTCTAATGAAACAAACCAACTTAGAATGCTGGGCGTGAAGTTCAGCTAAATAGCGAGCGTTTACTTTGGGCTGGGAAATCCTTAACACAGAAACATTCTCACAAGGAACTACTACAGCAGTAGATTTTTGGAAAACAAGACCATTCTCTTGATAGGGGGGAGATCTGCAAGAACTTGTCCCCCGAGGGATATTCCAGCCTTCCCTCCCCAATTGTTCTGCTCCCCCTACCCCAAAAAAGCCCAATTGTATGCTTCTAGCTTAAATTCGGTAAGTAAGAGATAT
Source organism: Paroedura picta (assembly GCF_049243985.1). Lineage (NCBI taxonomy): Eukaryota > Metazoa > Chordata > Lepidosauria > Squamata > Gekkonidae > Paroedura > Paroedura picta. The sequence goes on from NC_135375.1 coordinate 104,973,144, forward strand.
AAGGAAAAATCTGGGGAAATATTCAAGCAGACGGGAAACATAGTTTACATCATAAAATCAGAGTCCAGTAGCACCTTTAAGACCAACAAAGATTTATTCAAGGCGTGAGCTTTCGAGGGCAAGCACTCTTCCTCAGACTGTGAACTGACCATCATGACAGTGGGAATATATAAGCAAAAGTTAATCCTGTTACATTAGTAAACTGTGTCACAGCACCCAAATACAGCCATATGATCATTCTTTGCTAAACCAGCCAATCAGACCCCACAAATTCAGTTGTAGTTCACAAAAACATATGAGAAATAAAACTGTCAATGCCAGTGATCAATGGCTTCCACCCCACCATTAATGCTGTAAATCAGTAGTACATTAGTAATCCTACAATAGGTTAACTGCAAACCTTATTATCTGGCACACTAGTGCAACAAGAAAGCACCAAACCCTACATCCTAGGTGGAAATATGTCCCATCTGACAACTTTATGGTCATTCAGAATCTTACTGCGACATCCTAAGACTCTGGAGCCAGGGCCTAGTCTGCACACAATAGATAATGCACTTTCAATGCACTTTAGAAGTAGATTTTCCTGTTCCGCACAGGAAGGTCCAGCTGCCAAAGCACATTGAAAGTGCATTATCCTATGTGTGCAGAATGGGCCTAGGTCATCACCACTCCTAGTATAGCCCGAGTAAAACTGTATCCTACACTCTCTCCTTGGTACAGTTGCCAGGCAATTGGCTAGCAACCAGTGGGAGAGGGAACAGCGAAGGTGGGAGTGAATTGATAGCCCAGGGCCTGGTCTGGGCACTTTGGAATCGTTTACCTAGTCTGCAGCACCCGTTGGTCTGAAGCAGCACCACAGAAGGCCGAGACAGAACTAGAACTCCCATATCACCCTCTGCTGACTGTTCCTCCAACCCCACCCAGTTGAATGCAGAGGAAACATTATGGAGCAACAGGGATCTTCCACTGGCCCTACAGTCAAATTTCACCATGGATATTAAGGTTGGGAAAATAAGAGAAAGGATTATTCATCTGTAACTCTTCACACATAATCTGTAACTAATCTGTAACCGAGAGCCAGCACAGTGTAGCGGTAAAAAGCGGCAGCTTCTCATCTTGAGGACTTGGCTGGATCCCCCACTCCTCCACGTGCAGCCAGCTGGGTAACCTTAGGCCAGTCACAGTTCTCTTACACCTGTTCTCATAGAGCTCTCTCAGCCCCACCTACCTCACAAGGTGCCTGTGGTGGGGAGAAGAAGCGAAAAGGTATTTGTATGCCACTTTGGGACTCCTTCAGGTAGTGAAAAGCGGGGTATAAAAAAACCCAGCCCTTCTCTCTTTCCTGTTCACGTGAGCTTAGGGGCTCATGGGAATTGTAGTCCATGGACACCTGGAGAGCCACATTTTGGCCACTCCTTCCATAGATAAAAATTTAGGGCCACCAATTGACTTACGGTGACCTTGTATAGAGATCTCTAGGCAAGAGAGGAGCAGAAGTGATTTGCCATTGACTTTTTCTGCATGGTCTTCCTAGGTGGTCTCCCATGCAGGCACTAATCAGGGCCAACTTTATTTAGCTTTCCAAGCTCTGGCTGGTCAGGGCTACCCAGGCTGCTCTCGAGACAATGCATTTTCCCTCCTTGCAATTTCCATTCCAACTGTCGTCCATTAGCGATGCCGGGAAAAAAAGCACAGTTTCCTTTCTGCGTGCAAAATCCCTGTTCCACCACCTGGCACAGTCTCAGGAGGGTGGCGATGATGGCCCTCGGCTCTGGGCAAGATATTCCTAACCGTGGTTGGAATGGAATCCTCCCCCGTGGATTTCTTTGGTCAGGCTTCACACTAATCAAATGCCTCAGGACACACTGATGTGGAGCTTCCCAGCTGTCATCCTTCATCATGTTTCGATCTCCGGTACCTGGGGTTATTTTTCACCTGACAAAGTGATGTCCAATCTGGCCCTCCTAACCAAGGAGTTCGACACCTCGGGTCTAGCTTCCAGCCTGCTCTTCCTCACCAGGTGCCGTCAAGGGATTCTCGGCGCTCCCTTTAGTGGGGTCACGACACCTGACCTCGCAGGCTGGCATCTCTGCAAAGAAAAGCTGAAGTTTGGTTGCATCTTGCAGCTCCACGTTCTCCCGCCTGTGATTCCCGCTCCGATCCATATTCGCCAGCTGAGCGAGACACGCCAGGGAAATTCTTGCTATAAAGACTGCAGGCACGAGCCGCTGAAAGACACATCTGCTCTGTTCTCCAAAGCATGGCTTTGGAGGGTTAAAAAAAAATTAAAGACTATGAGATTTCAATGGAACTGATAATCAGGCTTTGGAGCACGCTGTGAGCGATTTACTGCTGCCAAAACCATATCAATCCAATCCCCTGGGAGAGCCTTCCTTCTCTAAACCAGGCATGGTTTAAAAAAATAAAAAAAAACAAGGCAAAGGGGGCCAGCTGCCATTCCCAGCCCCCACCCCTCAGCTCAAAAGGAAATTTTTGCAGCTGGAATAGCTTCATTAGAAGCTATCCTTAAAGAGTCCAAGCCAGAAGATAGGGAGGGGGTAGATGAAAACACAGCAGGTTGGGAATTATTTCGGATCTCTGTCTCTCCGGAGCAGGACGCTTGGGGAGCGGTGTAGCGTCCGCCTGCAATTGCCTGCGAAGTTTGGCTGCTAGGACGGCAAAAAACCTGCCCCAATGGTGCCATTTGGAGAAGATAGAAGAAGAGCTGATTTTGTTGAAAAGAGAGAAGAGCTGGTTTTCTTTTCACATCCTGAAGGAGTCTCAAAGCAGCTTACAGTCGCTTTACTTTCTTTTCCTCACAACAGACACTCTGTGAGGCAGGTGGGACTGAAGGAGCTCTAAGAGAACTGCTCTGCTAGAACAGCTCTGTGACTAGTCCAAGGTCACCCAGCTCCCTGCATGTGGAGGAATGGGGAATCAAATCCAGTTCTCCAGATTACTGTCTACCACTATTTAACCACTATACTATACTAGTTTTTCTCACAGACACCATTTTCTCAATTTTTGTGTGAGTGTATGTGCGTGCACATGCTCTGGCACGCTGTGGCACGCTGTGGCTGTGGTGTGCCACAAGAGTGATTTTGGAGAACTTTAAAAAAAATCAGTAATTATAATAGCATTCTAGTGCTGTAACGTTTGATCATGTTTTGGCGCTATAACGGTACAGCTGTCTATGTCCGCTTATATTTTCATGCCAAATTTTAATTGCAGCTTTATCATTGGCGTGGTGCCACTACAGCTGTCACAACCATAGCCTGAGGGTCCCTGGGGAACATGTGTGGAAGGGAAATATTGGGGGAGAGATGGAGGGACGTGTGCAGAAATAGCAATGAAAGCAACACAGAGAATCCCTGTGTGGAAACAGCTTATATTATACTGTGGTTTTTTCCTAAAACATTTTGAGCCCCCAGTGAGGAAATAAGTGGGATAGAAAAGAAACAATTGTATAGCTATATTTGTATTTACAACGCTAGCCAGTTTCCGTATCCTTAGAGACCCTTCTACTCTGGTCTGCAAGAAAATTAACGTTCCTTCCTCAAGGATGGCCAGTCTCTTGTAATCCAGTTTGTCACCGTTAATCTCAGAAGCTTTCTGCAGGCAGAACCCTGGAAACCAACCAACAATAGCGCTTCTAGTCCAGTTTACAGAGATCGGTAGAATCCTCAAACGTTGCGATGGGCTCTGATGTAATCTCCGGGTTTTGAACTGGAAAAGATCGCATGGCGATGCTAGCTTTCCCCACCCACCCCCATCCATCTGCTCAAGGTCCCAGCCCAAAAGAGGTAGAGTTGGCCTCAACCAGGGACAAAACCTTTTCAGCCCTAGTCCTGGCCTGGTGAAACAAGCTCCCAGAAGAAATCAGGGCCGTGCAGGACCTAAATCAGTTCTGCCAGGCCTGTAAAATGGAGCTATTTCACCAGACTTAACAGCCGAGGCCAAAAATAGCACCCGTCATAGCAGGAAGGCCACACTGCAGGGGAAGGAGAGATTTTAGTGGGGGGTTCGAATTATAGTAAACTGAAAGGGGCTTTAATGTTTCAATATTTTAATCTTTTCATGATTAACATTGTTACCCACCCTAAGCATTAGAAGGCCAGGATATAAATATTATATTATTGTTTGTTTGTTTGTTTATTAGTTTGTTTACTTATCATTGCATTTCTATACCTCCATGTCCACAAACTGGTTTGCAGTGATTCACAAACAAAACCGTATCAATTAAAAATATTTAAGACAGAACAGTAAAACAATATAAAATATAAATGCAAATACAAGATGGCGGTATATTAATAACTTTAAAAATTGCTCCCCATATTCCAGGCATCTGTCTTAAGATATATATGTATATGTACTGGCTGGGAGATGGAAAGAGGCCCCCAGCACAGTCTACCACCCCAGTAGGAGCCGGGGGGGGACCATATCTAATACCCCAGGGTTCCCACCTCGCCTCAACCAGATATTATTATTATTACCCTGCCGCTGTCAAATTGGTCAGAGGTAAGAAGATGACTACAGTGGTGAGAGATTGCCCACTAGTAACAGGCAAACCGCAACCCCGGTTAGTTGGCTGGGCGTAGTGTTAACCGGGGGTGGCTGCCTCGGTACTGCAAGGCAGTTTTCCCCAAACTTTTTATCACCGGGGTCTGGTAAAAGCTTGACAATTTTACTGAGGCCCAGGGAGGGGGTAGTCTTTTGCCGAGGGACATTGTTGCCGCCTGAGCCCCTGCTCCACTTGCTTGCCCCCCAGTGCCCCTGACTTCCTGCTGCCCACTAGGGGGCGCTGCCAGCAGCAGCTGCACAGTGCCATGCTGAGGGGGAGCCCCAGCCATGGCGGCTGCTGGAGAGCACCAAAGGTGAGACAGCAGCACAGTGGCAGGGCAGCCCCTAAGGCAGCAGCCGGGGAGGAGGACGAGGAGGAGCCGCGGACCGGTACCGACTGATCCACGGACCGGTACCAGTCCCCGGACCAGGGGTTAGAGACCACTGCTGTAAGAGACAGGACTGAAAATAAAACGGTCGGTATCATAGTACCCTCATATAGATCAATGGTGCAGCCGGATTGGTAATCCAGTGTAAAGTTTGAGTCATTCTGTCTTAGAAATGATGCCATGCAACCATCAAGGGGAGACACTAAAAAGATCAAGAGGGTTCCTCTGAACGACCAAATATGGATGAGGGGTTTTTCAGGTGAGAAAAAAAATTACCAAGGGGGAACAACACAGAAAGATAATGACTAAGGGCGAACAACACAGGTAAGGAAAAAAATTGCTCAGCTTAGAGAAAAAATTACTAAGGGTGAACACCACAGAAGTCTCAAGTGATGCAAAGTGGGGTACAGAAAGAACTGTTTCTGACTCTCCCAAAATACCTAAGGAGGTAGGGAGCTCCCCCTAACTGGTGGTCTTTAAGCAGCAGCTGGACAGATCCTCATCCTGGATGCTTGAGGCTGATCCTGCATTGAACAGGGGGTGGGACTAGGTGGCCTGTCTGGCCCCTTCTCACTTTAGGACTCTATAAGCTTTGCCTAGCATTGTTCAAGAGGCAGAGGCGGCTTCCTACCTGCACACATAGACAATCAGGACCGGTCCAGCCTTTCTCAACTTTTTTAACCCTTGAGAACACACCTGAAATATTCTTCAGGCTTCCAGAAACCCCAGAAGAGGCTCAGAATACGGTTAGGAAGCAAAGCTGTGGACATGCCTGCCCAGGGCCCCTCCCCTTCCCATTCCATCCAAGCCCATCACTGGCTATTTTGGGAGGGCGGGCCAGATCTGCATGATCGTATATGGTCATATCACCCGATAAATGTTTAACAAATGTAAAAAATATTTTTTTTAATTAATGAACTCCCAGCTGTTCAGGAAACCCTTCCAGGGCTGTCAAAAACTTTCCCCCCTTTTTCTCTATCAGCCCTTCCAGGGCTGTCAAGAAACCCCAGGGTTTCATGGCACCCCGGCTGAGGAAGCCTGGATCAGAGAGAGACCAAGAAAACTGCAAAACGACAGGCAGGGTCCCGAGACAGGGAAGGCCTCTGTACTTTTATTCAATCACAGATCTTTTGGGGGAGGGGATGGCCCACCATGGAACGAGCTGCTTTACGAGCTTGCTTTATCTTTTCTGAAACAGATCCTGCTGCTCTCGCTTGGACCTCCCTCCCTCTCCCTCTCCTCCTCCTCCTCCTCCTCCAGCGGCCCAGATGGAAAGATCAGGCGAAACCCAGCAGGGTATCCTCCTGCCTCTGCTGTCGACTCCTCCGCATCTTGCAGCGTTTATGGGCTTGACGTGACTTTTCCAGCCTCAGCCGACATGGGCAAACGTGCCACATTCCGCCCCCCCATCCCGCCCACCCCCCCCCTTTCCCTTTCATCCAAACCATACAACCAGAAGGTTCTGCTTTCAATATCCTAATGCATTTTTGCAACGGCTTCGCAGAGGGGGAGGGGGGAAATGGGGGGGGCAGGAGCGAAAGAATCAATACCCAAGGAAGTCACACCGACCCACTGGGAAACGCAGCCCTCTCCTATTAAATTACGAACTTCAGACTCCGCTGCTCAGAGGCGATTTCCTCTCCGAAAGCCCTTTTCGAACCTGCAAAATTGCCCAGGAGTTTGCGCTGCTTTCAAAGACGTTTCCCATCCCCTTCTCGTTCTCTCCCATGCCTGGCTCCAGCTTCAAGAGACCTCAAAATAGCCTTCCAAGGAGTGCCCCCCCCTCTTCACATGGGCAAGCTGAGATCTTGGAGGTGGGGGAGCACAAAAAACAAGCAACGGGGTCCCCTTGTCTGTGGGACAGAGACTTTCCTAGCCCTGACAAGAAAGAGAGATAGAGACAATCCTTCAGCAAAGATCCCACAGCCCTAAAAGAAAAAAAAAACCCCACTTCCTTTGCTCTGTTATCAAGAGAACCTTGCAGGCCTTGTAGAAGTACAGACAAAATGGGGCCATTCCTAAGCACCCAAACCTGTCCAATGGAAACAACAAATCTTCCAGGCTGATCCATAAGGTTGTCATGTCGGTCCAGGGGATGTTCTTGACTGCATGGCCTAAGCCTCTAAGCCAGTCCAGTAGCCTCCTGATCCATCCCCTGCTTGAGCTACTTGCTCCTTCATGTGGCCCTGATCCTGAAACTTACAGGGTCTCTTGTGTGCCCTCAGCTAGTCAGATACCACTGGTACGGAGCCAAACATAGCTGGGGGTTACCTCCAGTGTGGCGTAGTGGTTAGGAGTGGCAGCTTCTAATCTAGCCAGCTGGGTTTGATTCCCTGCTCCACCACATGTTCTGACCAAGCAGTTTGGTGTGGTGGTTAGGAGCGTGGACTTCTAATCTGGCATGCTGGGTTCGATTCTGCACTCCCCCACATGCAGCCAGCTGGGTGACCTTGGGCTCAGCACATCACTGAGAAAACTGTTCTGACTGAGCAGTGATATCAGGGCTCTCTCAGCCTCACCCACCTCACAGGGTGTCTGTTGTGGGGAGAGGAAAGGGAAGGTGACTGCAAGCCACTTTGAGCCTCCTTTGGGTAGAGAAAAGTGGCATATAAGAGCCAACTCTTCTTCTTTTTGTTCTTCTAATATCAGGGCTCTCTCAGATTCACCTGCCTGAGAGGTGTCTGCTGTGGGGAGAGGAAAGGGAAGGAGATTGTAAGCCACTTTGAGATTCCTGGTAGAAAAAAGCGGCATATAAAAACCAACTCTTCTTGTTCAAGATGGTAACTTCTTGTTGATGGGTCTTGCCAACCTCCAGGCAGGAGCTGGACATCTCCTGGCATTACAAATAATCTGGGAATTGAACTGGGGTCAAGGAGGGTGGGCAGGTAAATTTCCTGCATTCCAATGCATTTCCTGTATTCCTGAATTTCCAACAATGTTGAATTGTTGCTGTTGTGTTATTTTGTGACCTTGTTATATGTTGAGACTGTGTGTTACCCCTACAATATTGTATGTGAACTGCCCTGAGCCGTATGGGGGGGGGGGTATAGAAATCTACTAATAAATAAAATAAATAAATTCTGCAGGGGGGTGAACTAGATGGCCCTGGAGGTTCCCTCTATTATTCTACGTCTCTATCCCTGCAACAGAGATCAGCTCACCTGGAAAAAATGACCACCTTGGAAGAAGTGAAGAAGAAGAAGAAGAAGAAGAAGAAGAAGAAGAAGAAGAAGAAGAAGAAGAAGAAGAAGAAGAGCTGATTCTTATATGGCGCTTTTCTCTACCCGAAGGAGGCTCAAAGTGGCTTACAGTCACCTTCCCTTTCCTCTCCCCACAACAGACACCCTGTGAGGTAGGAGAGGCTGAGAGAGCCCTGATATCACTGCCCGGTCAGAACAGTTTTATCAGTGCGTTGGCAAGCCCAAGGTCACCCAGCTGATTGCACGTGGGGGAATGCAGAATCGAACCCAGTGTGCCAGATTAGAAGTCCACACTCCTAACCACTACACCAAACTGGCTCTCTGTGGCATTATACCCCCTTGAATGCCCTATCCTCCCAAACCCTGCCCAGCTCAGGTTCCTTCCCCCCAAATCCCAAACTATTTCCCAACCCCAAGCTGCAACCCTAACAGACAGTTGTGTGGGCTACGAATTCCCCTTACAAGTGATTTGGCTGCCAAAGTCATAATGGCCGAGCAGATCTAAAGGCATAAATGACCCTAAAGCAGGGGTAGTCAAACTGCGGCCCTCCAGATGTCCATGGACTACAATTCCCAGGAGCCCCTGCCAGCCCCTGGGAATTGTAGTCCATGGACATCTGGAGGGCCGCAGTTTGACTACCCCTGCCCTAAAGCAACGCATCCTGTAGGAGTAATCCCATTCTTTACAAGCAAACTCGGATTCCTTTCAGTTCTATCTTATAGCTTCCTCTGCAAACCTTTAGATTTTTAAAAACCAACCATCAGACATCAACACCATGACCGCATCTTTTCCACTGACAGGAAACAAACGCAATAACCAATACCATCAAGGCTACTTATAACTCCTTCCATGTTTATTTTAAATTATTTTGGGGTATTTTTGTTGATGTCGTTTGCCAATTAAATTGCCAGGACTGCCCTGCCGAGGAAGAGATCTGAGGTAGAAAATAAGGAAGCTTTAACTCTCTCTTCCCCTGCACTTTTCCAGCTAGGGAAAATCATCTCAAAAAGTTTTTACTCTCCAGGTACTGGCGGGGGGGGGGGGATTCCCAGGTCTTCTATTTAATAAACATAGGTTGAATACAGACTATCTGACCAGCAGATAGAAATATATTACGATTCAATAACTTACCATGCATCGCCTCCAATTCAGTGGGAAAAGGTCAATTTAGACATAATCCTACAGAAGAAGGTTGGTTCTTATATGCCACTTTTCCCTACCCAAAGGACTCTCAAAGCGGCTTACATTCGCCTTCCCCTTCTTCTCTCCGCACTCCTAACCACTACACCAAGCTGGCTCACATTTACTATGTCACCCTTTTTCAACCTTTTGATCATGGAGGTACATGGAGTGTAGAATCAAATCTAGATCTCTCAGACACATGGGCTGCCCAAGAGACATCCAGCTTGGTATAATGGTTAAAGAGTGACAATCTCTAATCTGGAGAGCCAGCTGGGTGACCTTGGGCCAGTCACAGTTCTCTCAGATGGTGTTTGAGCCACTCTGGGACTTCTTTGGGTAGGGAAAAGTAGGGTATAAAAAACCAGCTCTTCTTTTTGGAGCCTCTGTCAAGAGCGAGGAGTCTTTCTCTGAAGGATGATCCTCTCCCATTCAAGGAAGAGGGATCGGAGTGATATAGTCGACATCCATAAATTGTCACACAGCTGGGAGGAGCTGTAGCTCAGTGGCTGGTCATTTGCTTGGGACGGAGGAAAGTTCAGGTTCACTTCCCAACTTCTTCAGTTAAAAGGCCAGGTACTAGAAGATGCGTGAAAATCTCCGCCTGAGACCCTGAGGAGCTGCTGCCATTCTGAGTAGACAATGCTGGCCTTGATAGACCAAGACTCTGACTCAGTGGAAGGGAGCTTCACATTAATTCAAAAGAAATTCCACCTAAACATCTGGAAGAAGTTTCTGACAGAGCAGTTTCCCAGTGGAACAGGCTTCCTCGGGAGGTGGTGGGTTCTCCACCTTTGGAAATTTTTAAACAGAGGCTAGATAGCCATCTGATGGAGAAGCTGATTCTGTGAAGGTTCAAGGGGGTGGCAGGTTACAGTGGATGAGCGATAGGGATGTGAGTGTCCTGCATAGTGCAGGGGGTTGGACTAGATGACCCATGAAGTCCCTTCCAACTCTATGATTCTATAATTCTATGATTCTATAATTCTACGTCCATGTGTATCTAAGTTCTAAGAAAGACTAGAAGAGGACAACCTGTGTTGGAAAGGACTACATCAAGTTTTCTGGTGGGGAACAGCTCACATTGGTCCTCTAGTCCTAAAAAGAATCCCTTCTCTCTGCAGAGAAATTTCGATGTCAAAGTATAGGGCAAGCTTTCTCAACCAGAGCTTTGTGAAACCCTGGGATTTCTTGACGGCACTTTAAGGGTTTCCTGAATAGGTGAGAGATAATTTAAAAATATATTTTAAAAATTCTATCGGGTGATAGGGCCATATATGGTTCATGTAAAAAAACAAAAACCCAAATGACCAATGATGGACCTGGAGGGGGTGGGGAGGGGAGGAGCCCCAAGTAAGCATGTCCACAGCTATTCCTCCCAACCATGTTCTGTACGATCGCACCACTTTGGGGGCTTCTCAAAGCCTGAAGAATATTTTAGGGGTTTCTCAATGGTCAAAAAGTTGAGAAAGGCTGAAGTGGATGGTTAGAACTGTCAAAAGGTCTGAGTGATGGGGGGGGGGGGAGTATCCTGCCTGTTTACTGGAAGCTTAAGGTGTGGAAATGGACAGGTTAACTTTTCATGGGATGGAAGTACCCAAATAGCATCCCACTATATAAGCAGTCGGACCCCCTGATAGATAGAAAACCATAAATATCATTTCAAAAAACCTAAAATACCACAAACAACACACTACTTGGTCTAAGATGAAACTAAAATGGATGTCAGTCTAGACCTGTAAGTGTGGAAAAAAGAAGCTGACCCAGAAACAACCTCCTCCCCACCCCAGGGAGATGCATAATATAGGACAGTGAGCATCCCAAGAACCTTGAATTAATCATGTCAACATCCAACCTCACTTCCCCTCACCGATTTTCCTTTACTATTCAGCAGTTAACACTAAGAAGAAAGGTTGGGTTTTATACCCCACTTTTAACTACCAGAAGGCATCTCAAAGTGGGTTACAATTGCCTTCCCATCCTCTCCTAAAAGAACAACAGATACTCTGTGAGGTAGGTGAGGCTGAGAGAACTCTGATAGGATTGCTCTGTGAGAACAGCACTATCTGGACTGTGACTAGCCCAAGGTCACCCAACTGGCTGCATGTGGAGGAGCGGAGAATCCAACCTAGCTCACCAGAGTAGTAGTTGCTGCTCCTTACCACTACACAAAGCTGGCTCTCCTCAAAATATTCCCCAAACTTGTAGCTTTCCTGTTTGGTATTTTAAGGGTCATCAAGAACTATTTACAGCTATAGTTCAACTTCTAGTAAACCCATTATGATTCTCCCAGATCACTGTGGTGGTGGTTTTGGGGCCACTATAGTATTGCACCCCAGGGAATACTTTGCCCTATAACATACGGCACCTTGTTCCTATGCACTGTTACTGTTCATTTCTTTTTAGGGCTAGGAAGCCATTGGGCCAGTATTCTACTGAATGTTCTTAATCAACGCATTTGTGCGTTCATGGACTCCTCCATGCACTCCCACTTACTTGTGGGCCTTTTCTTGGGAGCCAGCATGGTGTAGTGGTTAAGACTGGTGGCCACTAATCTGGAGACCTTGGTTTGATTCCTCACTCCCCACACAGCCAGCTGGGTGATCTTGGGCTAGTCCCAGTTCCCTTACAGCTGTTCTCACAGAGAAGTTCTGTCAAGAGTTCTCTCAGCCCCACCTACCGATCAGGATATCTGCCATGGGGAGAGGAAGGGAAAACGACTGGAAGCCATTTTGAGATTCGTCCTGGTACTCAAAAGCAATGATTCTGGTATAAGAAGCCATTATTCCTGTGAAACACTGATCGTGTAGTTGCTTCCATGGATTTTTTCTCGTCAAGACTGATAACGTAACAAGTAGCTCTGAAATACCTCCCTCCCTCTCCTTCATGAATTTTCGTTAGCTAGCCAGTGTGTGTTTAGTGTGTTTTGTACCCCCCAACTTCCCCTTAATAAAAGCCTTTCTGGTCAAACATCTGACTGTTTAATTGTGAGCGTTCTCTAAAGGAACAATCCTTGTAAACGTTGGGGGAGATCCCAGTTCCCCCCTTCTCACAACCTCTCCCTTAAGCTAATTTCCCCCAACTAATTAGGAGACCGCCCATTTGGGTCATAATTAAGCCTCTTTTACAGAGGACATTTTTTCTTCAGGCTGTTGGCAAATGGAGTGGGATGTTTAACTCCAACACGGACACATTTCCTTGAAATGAAAGAGGCGGCTCATTTTCCAGCCTTCGGGGTTGTGTTTCCAATGAACATGCTTTCTAATTACAGCTACCACGAAACCTAATTCTAACCTCTTTTCACATTTTCACTTGATTAAAACTAGCAGCGTACAAACAAATCTAGGGGTGACTCTAGGCGTCGTTGCCACAGCCCCGAAATAACTTCTACCCTTTAACTTTCCCTTGAGCTCCTCGTAATTCCACAAGCGCTTTTAAAAGTTCCCATTTAACCAAATATCGGAGCCAGCGACAAAAATAACTGGGGAATGAATTCATCCGCCACCACTGAATGTTGTACATTAAAGTTTACATATAAACGAGCCCAGATGAGAACATTATGCGCATTCATTTTTATGTCATACAGCAGAACATATTCTGCTACAAAAGGATGCATGAGATTTGGATCACCAAGAGATGCTACAATGAAATCATTACCAAAAAAAAAAAAAACTAGGTTAGAGCTGCCAATTCCAGGTTGGGAAACCCTTGGAGATTTGGGGGTGATTTGGGAGGACCTCAGTGGGGGACAATGCCATAGAGTTCACCCCCAAAAGGCATCCATTTTTCTCCAAGCGAACTAATCTCTGGAGGCAAGCTGTTATTTTGGGAAATCCCCAAGTCTGACTTATAGGACTTATAGGATGGCATTCCCAGAGACCACAGTGAATTGTCTAGTCACCTTGACAATCTAGCAGCTCGCAACTTCCTGTGTGTGTGTGCATGTGTGTGTGTAAAGCGCCACCAAATGACTTCAGACTTATGGAAATGCCATTATACCCTATGAATTGACGTCCTACAAAATGTCCTGCCATTCTCAGGTCTTGCAAATAGAGGGCCATGGCTTCCTCAGTGGAGTCAATGCATCTCCCGTTAGGTCTTCCACTTGGTCTTCAACTTTTCCTAGCCTTATTGTCTTCTCCAGAGACTCTTGTCTTCTCATCAAGGGACTGAAGTACGAGAGCCTCCCTTTAGTCATTTTAGCTTCCAGAGAGTCCAGGTTTGATGGGGTCCTCTTTGGCTTTTTGGTGGCCCACGGTATCTGTAAAACTCTCTTCCAACGCCGCCTTTCAAAGGCGTCAATTTTCTTCCTGTCGGCTTCCTTCATCATCCGCCAAGGCTGCTAGTTTTGTGTTCTTCTCAGCCCGTCGTAGTGTGAAATAGTACAATAAACACACAGCTTGACCTCATTATTATCAGGTGTTCGTGGAGTAAGTTCTAGCATATGCTTGTAAATTTAAATGTAGCTATTCTCGGCTCTGGACACAGAATTCCTAGAATGCACATGTCTGTATAGCCCCTGAGAAAACAACCAACCGGAAATATTAGGGTTGCCAGCTCTGGGTTGGGAAATCCCTGGAGATTTTGGGGCTGGATCCTAGGGAGGGTGGCATTTTGGGGAGGGACCTAATGGCATAGAGTCTACCCACTAAAGCAGCCATTTTCTCCAGGGGAATAAGATTGCCAGCTCTGGGCGTGGAACAAGGGTTGCCGGTATGAAGATTTTGGGGGTGGAGCCATGGGTGGGAGGGGTTTGAGTAGAGGAGAAACCTCAATAGGGCACTAGGATAGTCAGGTCTGAGTGGGGAACTAGGTGTGCCAGCTCTGGAGATTTTGGGGATGGACCCTGGGGTAGGCGGGGTTACTGAATTTTGGTAGGTGGGTGGGGTTTAGGGAGGGGAGGTACCTCAGTAGGGGAACACTGCCATAGACTCCGCCCTCCAAAGTAGCCATTTTCTCCAAGGGGACTTGGATTGCCAGCTCTGGGTGGGGAACTAAGTTTGCCAGGGGGTGGAGCCTGGGGTGGGTGGGGCTTGTGGGGGGCATAGTACCATGTGGTCTACCCTCCAAAGCAGCCATTTTCTCCGGGGAAACTGATATTGATCCTCTGGAGATGCACTGTAAATAGCAGGAGAGGTTGGCAACCTAGAGAGAGATGGCACGTTAGCCACTTTCCAATTGGGGCGATCTCAGAAATAAAACTGATCTCCAGTTTACACAAGATCCATTCCCCTGCAGGAAAGGGCTGCTTTCATGGGTGGACTCTACAACAGTACATCTTGCTCCTCCCCAAACTCTGCCGTATAATCCCTCATTTTCCACCCCCAAATCTCCAGGAATTTCCAGAACTGGAGTTGGCAGCCATCGGCACAACAACAAGGCCACGTCACCGTTCACTGGAGCCAAAAAGGCAACTGTCAGAGAACAGCAAATCATTTCTTCAAGGATGCCGTCCTGCCTTGAGAGGGCGGCCAAAATGTCACTAAGCAGATTACACTCTGTGCCTGGGTATTAAATTCTTCCTAATGCGCTAAGGCACACGGGGTTCTTTTCTGCAGAAAAGCAAACTGATGACAAATCGGGCCGCCTAGGGCCACGCTTTTCCTTTTCGTGCCTGGTTATAAGCTGTTCCGGGGGCTGCTCAGGATGCTGCCTGAAACACCAAGGGCCATATATTCTAGCGACATTTCCAACAGCAGCCTCGCAAAACCGTTTTTTTGGCAGGGGCTAAATAAAGGATCAGCAACAGGGGTTAGCCATAACATGCAATAAAAAGTGGATAAACTTAGAAGAGGCTTCAAAGGCCTGCACTGGGAGGCTACGCAGCAGGGAGAGGAAAGGAGAAAGTCTATAAATATCCATTGCGCCACGCGCTTGGAAGAGGAAATTGCGATTCCGCTCAGGCCAGCGGGGTGAGCACATGGATGTGCGCGCACTTGAGCAAGCTAGGATTTCATGCTGCACGGGAATGGAGGAAAGCAAAACAGCCCAACTGAGAATTCTTCCTTCAGCTACCTTAAGAGACCAGAGCTTTAGCGGAGGCTAATTGGACAGAGCCGATGTCTGCTCAAATTATTTCTGGAGAAAGGTAAATAGGAGCAGGGAGGGGTAAGGAAAAATCCCAGTCATTGTGAAAGAGGCTCACCAGCTCTTGGCTGGCCAATTCTGGGAGATTTAGGGGTGGAGTCTGGGAAGGGTGGGGTCTGGGGAGTGGAGGGACCTTAGGGGAATGTATTACCATAGAGGCCACCCACTAGAGCAGCCATTTCCTCTAGGGCAAGGATTCCCAACCAGGGGTCCATGGACCCCTGAGGGTCTGCGGGAGCTCTGAAACGGTGTGGTATTTAGGGGGGGGGGGGGATCTGAGCTGTCTTCTCAATTTCTACTCTTCTTTCTGGCCTACATGAAGCCGACCTGCCATAGTAGTAGGAAAGGCAGGAGAAGGGAGCAAAAGGAGGGCTAAGGCAGTGATGTCACTTCCAAGGGGTGTGGCCAGCTGACATCACTTCCAGGGCTGCTTGAACTCTGAAAAATTATTTCAGGGACTCCTCCATGATCAAAAGGTTGAAAAGGGCTGCTCTACGGGAACTGATCTCCGTAGTTTAGAGATGCTGCAATAGCAGGAGATCTCCAAGTGCCATCTGGCAGTTGGCAATTTAGCTGCTAAGTCCAGGTGGGCAAATTCCCAGAGATTTTGGCAATGGAGCCTGAGTTGGGCAGGGTTTTCAGGAGAGGTATAATGTCCACCCACCAAAAAGCAGCCATTTTGTCCGGGTGAACTGATCTCACACCTGATTTCCATTACTATTTTATGTGACCTTTGATTCTTGCTACCAGACTCCGTTGTGGACCAACATGGCTACCCAACTGAAACTCTTTCCATGGAGATCAGTTGCAATGCCAGGAGGTGTCCAGGCCCCACCTGGGACAGTTGACAAACCTACCATGGAGTCTGGCAAATCATGTGATTTCTTTCCATGGGATTTTGGAGTTAGGTTTGGGAGGTGCTAAGAGAAATCTGTGGTGGAGAGGAAATCTAGGCCTCAGCCCCTATGTTGGCTGTTGGAAGATTTTCCAAGGAGAAGAAGATAAACCCCGTTTGAGTTGAATGGCTTGTCCTCTTGTTTGAATGGCTGGGAACCACCTTCCTACTGTGTAACACATTGTTAATCCTGCTGGGTCCCTGAATCCATGTATCTTTCTGGCACAAGGTCATTCTTTCCAGGAAAAGGCAGCGACATGTCTAGGAGAGCCAGCTTGGAGTAGTGGTCAAGAGCAGTGACCTCCAATCTAGCAAGCCGGATATGATTCCCCACTCCGCCTCCACATGCAGCCAGCTGGGTGACCTTGGGCTAGGCACAGTCCTGTTAGAGCTGTTTTCACAGAGCAGTACTGTTAGAGCTCTCTCAATCCCACCTACTTCACAGCATGTCTGTTGTGAGGAGCAGAAGGGAAGGCGATAGTTAGCTGATTCAGGACCCCTCCAGATAGTGAAAAGCCGAGTATAAAAACCAATTCTTCTTCTATGTCACTGCCCATGTAGACTGGAAGTGACATCGTCCCATCTGGGATGTCAGGGCGACGTTCTGGTATTTGGGCATAAACTCTATGATAGAAGCCAAATTTACCATACAGTTCATACCCAATTACCAGAGCGTTGACCTCATATCCTAGACATGATGGCATCATTTTCAGATCACGTGGGTAATGATGTGGATTTATCGTTGTATGTTGGATGGGCCTCCCTGCTGTTCTCGGTAATTCCCTGCTATCCCCCACCAGTTGCCTGGCAACCCTAATTGCTAAGAGGTATGGAAACATTTTAGGCAAACCAAGTAAAACGGGGCAGTGGCATTTGCCATTTCTCTTGATTGGGTCCTGGAACCCCAATCTTATATATTTTTTTAAAAAATAGGAGTATGTGACCTCATAACAGAAGACATCAACGCATTCATTTTTGATATTGCTCTGGGTTTTGTTGTTGTTGTTTTGCATAACTTTAGCCCAGCTGAATTCTACCTTCTGGGTGCTTTGTTTTCAGCCATTCTTCTTTAGACTCTACAGGTGCATTTAAAAATGAAGGTTAATTTTATCTATACAAAACAAAAAAACAAAAAACGAAGCAGCAAACCGCTATCACTGCACGCAGGATAATTTTAACTGTGCCATAATGTTACACCCAGAGTAAATTTAACTAGGAAACGGGCGTTTTAATAAGGGGAAATGTGACTCATGCAGGTTTTGCGATGGCCCACACCAAGAGGATGCCAGTGGCGTTGGACGGGGCCTTGGCAAATGGAAACAACCCCGGGCCCCTTGCTCTGCGAATTCGCCAAGAAATAATTGTGGGATTCCAAGATCTTGGTGCAGCTCAGAAACTGGTCAAGGCCTTTGGATGCTAGACACGCAAACCAAAATAGAACACTCCTCAGGCTAAAATTACAATAAAAAAAACAATAAGAGATCTTCTGCTCCTGAATGATATTGACAAGCCACATCTTGACCAGAGGGAAGGTCCACCCTACGACAGAAAGCAGGTGATAGATGTTAATAGTACGTTTTTTGGGATATATAACAGAGACTAGGGGCCAAAACTGTTGCATTCAGGAATACAACGGGTGGTAGAGTAGGAGGATGCAGTAGAAGAACTCTGAGGACAGCCTCCCCCTCCACCCAGGACCTGGAAAGGCTGCAGGCAGCTGTTGGGGAACTCACTGGCAGGGGCGGTTCTCACGCGGTAGGGATCTGCAGCCTCCGAGCCTCAGAGGGAAGTGGAAGGAGGAGGGGGTGGTCAGGGGTGGGGGAATGGAAGGCGATTGGCTGGCCACTGGACAGACAGGCAAGCCAGATGGAGAAGGAGGCACTCAGAGGGGAGAAAGCCACCTTGAGTGGGTGTTAAGCACTGAGTGGCACGTAAGCCATGAGACATGCTCCTCCTCCAAGGCCTTGCCAGAAATATTAAGTGGAACAAATAATGATGACATTCTCTCTCTCTCTCTCTCTCTCTCTCTCTTTTTTCTCCATATTTAATTGTAATGATAATGATATTTATTGGCGTACAAGTGAGAAGCAGATACAACCAAACAAAGTGAATATAAAATTGATTGAAAACATCTCAAAGTACAACCATGAAAAATTCGGGTATGCACGAAATATAGCCATTAAGTATTCGCCTATGCACATTCCGGTCTCTGCAGAATGAACATTTAAAAGAAACTTCATTTACCAATACCCTAGAGAGAAATAGGGGAGCATAAGTTGAAAAAAGATAAGTAGCATTGATGTTTATGATTCTATTTTTTATTGAGCTTAAAAATAAGTAATTTGTTCTTCGTATTTTGTAAGTATACCCATAACAATTAAATTCTCGGAGCTAAATTTTCGGAATTTGGCGAAGTCATTAAATATGTTTATTATTTAGAAAAAAGGTTTTATATATTATTTGGAATGTGCAGTTCAAAAGATAAGAAAGATCAGATCTATGAATTCGATATTGGGCAAAAACAATTATATTCAATAACAGGATGTGTGATGAAAATCTCATTTCAAATACAAGAATCAGTTCCATGGGGCCTGTAAAACAGAGCTATTCCATCGGGCTTCTGGTCAAGGCCCACCATAACATCCCTCAAGGGAGATAGCCACACCACTGGAAGGAGGAAAGCCAGAAGATCAGCTCCTTACTAAAAGGACTCCCCTGTCTGGGAATTTTAGTCGGGGTTCCTTGTAAATGTTTTAAAATTTTCAATCTCTATTTTGATCCTACTGCTGCCACCCTCCCTGAGCGACTCGGTGGGTGGGTGAGAAATAACATTTTATTGTTGTTGTTGTTATAAAAATTATTTATTTTTTCATCTTTTGTGGGCATAGAAGGAAAATGTAATAACTCGCGTTGAAATGCAAGTTGCATTTACTATGTTGTGTTCCATTTAAATTTTTTGCCAACGGAACTAGTGTTGCTGCTAGCTCTGAGCTGGGACAGAGCCTGGAGAGGGTGGAGTTTGGTGAGAGTTGGGGCCTCAGTGGAATATAATGCCATAGAGTGGACTGCCGCTTTCTCCAAGGGAGTGGATCTCTATCAACCAGAGAACGGTTAGGTATGCCAATAAAGGTGGATGGATGGATGGATGGATGGATGGATGGATGGATGGATGGATGGATGGATGGATGGGTGGGTGGGTGGGTGGGTGGGTGGGTGGGTGGATGGAAGGACAGAGACCAGCTGTAATTCTGGGAGATCTCTAGCCCCCACCTGGAGGCTGACAACTCTGAGTGCCTAAGTGTTTTGCCTGCAATCTTATTTGCTTGTATTTACATTTATCCCCTGCCCTTTCCTGGAGGCTCAGAAAAATCCCCCGAAGGCTCAGAGGAATACAAAACAAGCAGTGTTTCAAGCCGTATCATGTCCGTGCAGAGGCAGCGTGGCGACAGCCAAGGCAGCCCGTCGACACGATTTACCAGTTCAGTCGGTCGGTCACACATTATTTGATACCACCAACATTATTGTCTGGGATGCCTTGACACCTAGTCAAGGCAGTTGGTGGCCTTCATCAGTCAGCGGCACTGAATGCCCTGGCACGCACTCAGGACTTCCTGAAACGGATCACCGTCCCCCAGGCAACGGCACAAGAAGACCCTGTCCGTGCATAGCACAAATGCGTACTCTTGGCTTCAGGGAACTGGGCAAGGCTGGAGCATCACTACGGCATCTCCCCTCCACAGCAGGATTGTGCTGAGGAGGACAAAGATGATGGACAGTGTCCCACCAGCTGCTCCACTGGTGAGAAAGTGAGGAGAGGGCTTCAGGTGATTAGTTTCCCCTGGAGGAAACAACAGCTTTGGAAAGCAGGGCTCTAAGGATTAGCAACGAGGGTTCCAGGGAGGTTCCGTGAGCGCTCCCCATGGGTTACACGGCCTTTCCCAGAGGTTTGGACGGCCGCTGACATTTTTAGATGCCACTGGAACCCACTTCCCCTGTTGTTCTACTGGTTTTTCTCTCATGTACTACTGTTTTATTAAGGTATTATACCACATAAACCACCCTGAGATGGGTAACCAAGAGGGGCCGTATAGAAGTAAATAAATAAATAAGTCACTTTGAGACTACTTCTGGCATAAGCATAAAAAACAACTCTTCTTCTTCTTCAACAGGCCTAACAGCCCCCCTCCCTGATGACGTTAGGCTAAACAACCACAGCTGACCAAAGTGAGCAAGGCCAGAAACACGACCCATGACCTCTGGCACAAGTTGGGTGGCTGAATAGGGACACCTCCCTGAGAAAGCAGCCTGTGTTAAGATGGACCTTACACCCGTTGTAAGTCGACCACCCGTGGTGGCAACTTCACTGTATTCTCCCCACAGGGTGTCTGTTGTGGGGAGAGGAAAGGGAAGGCGATTGTAAGCCGCTTTGAGCCTCCTTCGGGTAGGCATATAAGAACCAACTCTTCTTCTTGTTCTTCTTCCCCGTAGATACATTTTAGAGATTAATATCCTACTTTCCTTCCTCGTGGGAAATCAAAGCACTCATAGAAATGAGAGGAAGATGCGTCTGCCCAAGAGCTGGACTCCTTCATGTCTCACAGATTTCCAAAAAGGAGACAAGGCATGCACATCAAAAGCAATTGGGGAGCACAAAACGAGGGATCGTGGCTCGTGAAATAGGACTACATAGGCCAAATGCTTCACTCTCTGGCTGTGTGGTACACATGTGCCAATTATCAGTGCCAGCATTCCCACGCCCACCTCAGAGCATGCCACATGAAAAAAGCCCCAACCACTGTGATGTAAATGAGGCCGGAGAGCCATGCTTAAGACCATTCAAATGCCAATAATGTCTCTTTGGCACTTGACAGCTTCCTCTGTCTGCCCACACTGGAAATGTGGCGGTAGGTTTGCCAGCTTGGGGTTGGGAAATACCTGAAGACTTTGGGGCTGGAGCCAGGAGTGGGCGGGATTTGGGGCGGGGAGGGTGTGGGGTGATGCCAGCAGCAGCTGCACAGTGCCATACCGAGGGGGAGCCCCAGCCATGGTGGCCGCTGGAGAGCACCAAAGGTGAGCTGGTGGCAGAATGGCAGGGCAGCCCCTGAGGCAGCAGCCAGGGAGGAGGACGATGAGGACAAGGAGGAGCCGCGGCCTGGTACTGACTGATCCGCGGACCAAGACCGGTCCCCGGACCGGGGTTTGGTGACCACTGCCCTAATGCATCGGTGGCCAAACTGTAGCTCTCCAGAGGTCAATGGGCTACAATTCCCATGAGCCCCTGCCAGCATCCCCACTCTAATGTGTATGATAATAATAATGGGCTATTAAAGAGCCAGTGGGTTCAAGTTCTAAAGCTGAATTCATCATCCAAATATGCCTCTTAACCTATTATGGCTTCAAGAGTATTCAAATTACACTTCTGTTTCTTTCATTTTTTGCTCCCTCGAGTTACAGCCGTCTTACAGTGTCCCCATAGGTTTTCCAAGGCAAGAGACACCATTCAGAGACAGGTCACCATTGCCTGCCTCTATGTCATGACCCTAGGATTCTATGCAGGTCTCTCCTCCGAATGCTGACAAGGGCCGGCCCTGCTTAGCTTCGGAGTTCTGACAAGCTATTCTAGGCCACATAATCTCCGCAGGTCGCCATCCGCCCTGAAAGGACTCAGACCTGACGCTTTATTATATTGCTATATCCGTGTTTGTCATTGCTGTAAAGCCATCCAGAGAGTCCATTTCTGGTTGCCAAACCAGATTCAAAAATGCTCTAAATCAGGGGTGGGCAAACTGTGGCCCTCCAGCTATCCAAGGGCTACAATTCCCATGAGCCCCTTTCTAAGTAAATAAAGGGCACCTAGAATTCCAGGATGGGAAAACTAGCTATGCCAGCACGCCATATTTACCTAGTCGCCTCGAGCAAAGAAGGAAAATGTAAGTCGGTCTCCGCAAAGAGCAAAAGAGCCAAGCTGGAACTTTTACAATTTTTTCCAAGCTGCGTTGAAACAACTCCCCCCTGCCAGGGAGCAGTACAAGAAAATGTGCCCTAAAAATCTTGTGGCACCTTAGAAGCTGCCAGGAAAGAAGCATTAGTGGACCTGGGCCCACTGCAGTAGATATTCATGAACCTCACAAGGAAAGCGGGAGATCAAAAGCCCTCAAAGCTGCTGCCTCAATGTCTCCGTTGTGTCACAGCGTTTGCTCGTGGTAGCAAAATAAAAATCGAGCTCACTAGCACAGGCTGACAACATTCCCCGGGGTACAAACTTTCAGGTGTCAAAAGCTGACTTTCTCCGTTATCTGGTATTTTGTTTAAGAAGCTCCCGGAAGCAAACGTTGTTCCGCCACAGTCTCTGAAGCACCACAAGACTCTTTAATGTCCCTTTTACCTGAACGGATGCCTCACAAGACAAGGCCATGGTAGTCTCATGTCTGCCACAGACACTCTCTGGGTAATCTCTCTGGATGGGGCCCTAGCCCTCTCTGCCATTCTTTTTTTAAAACGAGACAAGAAAAGGTAATTTTTCAAGCTGGCAATGGCAAAAACTTTATTCAAACAATAGAATGAGTTCCTAGGTACAATTAGCCTCATTTTCATTTTACTTCATCAGTGGACTTATTTAGTGTAGGATTTCTTAATTGGTTTTTCCAAGGATACGAACCATCCTCGAGGGAATCTTATAAGTGACCCTAGTCCCTAAATTCCCTAGAGGATGGTTACCTTTGTGGACCTTTGATACTAGTAGATCGCAGGTATATGTCTTTAAATATATAAGGTATAAAATATAAAGCAGTGTGTTGAACACTAACTTTGTTAGTCTCGAAAAAACCAATTAAGAAATACCACACAATAATAATAAGTTCACTGATGAAGTAAAACGAAAACGAGGCTAAATGTACATAGGAACTCGTTCTGTTGTTTCAATAACGTTTTTGCCGTCGCCAGCTTGAAATTACTTTTTCTTCTCTAGTCGTCTTCGGCTGACGGGTCATCTCTGATTCTTTTTTTCTTAAAGCCAGGTCATAATACTTCAATGGCGTACAGAAAATGAAACCCCATTACTAAATATACTTCTGCGGAGAGGGGGGGAAAAATAAACGGGAACGAATGAGATGCTCTCCTGGGAACAGTAACCACAACAATCAAACAAAGCCCACGCACTGTCAGAACCCGGGTGATGGATGAGATCCTAGAGTTCCCTCACTGCCACCAGAGCCGGAAAAACTCCTTGAAACCCAACCCGATGCATTCACGCTCCCCAAAGTGATCCCTACGTTATGATCCTCTTTAGCAGCGGTAGTCAAACTGCGGCCCTCCAGATGTCCATGGACTACAATTCCCAGGAGCCCCCTGCCAGCGTTCGCTGGCAGGGGGCTCCTGGGAATTGTAGTCCATGGACATCTGGAGGGCCGCAGTTTGACTACCCCTGCTCTTTAGCGAATGTGTTGTTGGTCGAGTGAACAGAAGATACGGGCTAAAACCCCAATTTTTGTCCTCGTTCATTTTCTCCTCCCGTTCTTCTCTCTTCTACAAGCTTCCCCGTGCCCCCCCCCCCCAACTCAGCTTCTGGATGGAAGAACGGCAGGAATTTCCCCCCCATGCTGCATTTTGTTTAAAAGACTGGCGATTTCAGGCCTATCCTCACACACAGTCTGTTTCTCATTAAAAGTTTTCCTTTTTACACTTCTGCTTAACCCTGGAGGGGGCTATTATTTTTCTCTTTCTTCCTTTTGGGATTTGCCCTTTCGAGAGAGAATGTCATCTCCGTTCTTGCCCCGGGGAAAACGGCAGGCCCGTTAAGATGAAGCGCAAACTTGCGGGAGAGAAGAGGACGCCGCTCCCCACTAGTTTTGTCCGTTCGGCCGAGAGAGAGACAGAGAACTTTGCAACGCCCTTCGAAAGCAACGGCGCCTCACTGAGCCAAGCGTGCGAAAATCGCACCAGAAGAAATGCCCTTTTTTCAAAACCGCAAGCCCATCTAATTTCCCCCCTCCCCCGTGCTTTTTACCTTTTCAGAATCCCTCATTCAAATAATTTTAAGTCCGACGCTGTTGAAATCATTTTCACATCCCTTCGTTTATTTTGGCCGCATCTGTGAAAACAGCGGCGTGACCATCTGTTTCCGCACAGTGCCGATGTATGATATAAATTGCCGGCAGGACTCGACGTTTACGAACAAAAAGACCAAATTAGGAATTTGCGGACTCGCGACCACGCTTCTGTCCGTGGATGTGGAAGATGCCACACCATGCCCTGGGTGACAACTTCGCTTGGCCTTGCAAACAGGTTCTCTTGTCCCTGCTCCCTCAGTTAAGGGATGGTTATGGGATAACGTAGGCTTTGGAGGGAGGCCTACGTTCTCAGATTACTCTTACTCCAGACCAGCCTTCTTCAACTTTTTTACCACTGAGAAACCCCTGAAACATTCTTCAGGCTTCAAGAAATCCCAGAAGTGATGTGACCATGCAGAATATGGTTGGGAAACTTAGCTGTGTATACACCCACCAAGGGCCCCTCCCCTTCCCACCCCCCAACCCAAGACCATCATTGGCTATTTTTGGAGTGGGGGCAGATTGATATGATGATATATGCTCATATCACTCAATAAATGTTTAACAAAATTTTAAAAATATATTAAAAATTAACTCCTACCCATTTGGGAAACGCTTCTAAGGCCGTCAAGAAACCCCAGGGTTGAGAAAGCCTGCTCTGGATCCATTGTTTTTGAGCTTTCTGCCTCATAATTTCCCCATGTCCTGAGGCCTCTGTATTTCAATTCAAATCAGATTTTATATTGCATTTTGGAATTATGCGTTTTTAATTACGCTGCAATCCACCATGGGTCTGCCAAGAAAGAGCGGGAAAAAAGTTCAAATAACAAGAGTTAAAAGTTCAAAATAAAATTCTTGACTTCTCAACCTACTCAAAAAAGTTACAGTCTTCCTTAGAATCTGTGAGGCTGAATTTCAGCCAAAGGGACTAATCGCCTGCTCACACGGTAGCTGGACTACGATCATTCTTAAGCTTTGCTCCTTGCAAGGTTGGAATGTCCATGAACATTCCGTGCCACCCGACCAGCTCAATGTATCAACATGAGATGCCTCCCAGGGGCAAGCTCATGACAGAACACAACTGATATCTATGAAAGCTGAAGATGCGTCTCGCGTGGATTTTAATGGATGTGGATTGCTTCCTTGGCACTCAGTCCAAAATTACCTTTTACTGTGACACAAGTTCTTTTGATTTCAGATTCCAAGGACACATTCTCAACCAGGGTTACTCCAGAGTCCTGAAGGGGTTACTCCAGTGGGAGGGGACTGAATTTTATATATATGTATAAACTGCCAACAGTAGTGTGTCTAGTCAAGGCTATGGTCTTCGCAGTTGCAATGTATGGCTGTGAAAATTGGACCATAAGGAAGGCCGAGCATCAAAGAATTGAGGCTTTTGAACTCTGGTGCTGGAGAAGACTCTTGCGAGTCCCTTGGACTGCAAGGCGAACAAACCGGTCAGTCCTAGAGGAGATCAGCCCTGATTGCTCCTTAGAAAGCCAGATCCTGAAGATGCTCAAATACTTTGGCTACCTCATGAGAAGGAAGGACTCCCTGGAGAAGAGCCTAATGCTGGGAGCAATTGAGAGCATAAGAAGAAGGGGATGACAGAGAATGAGGTGGCTGGATGGAGTCACTGAAGCAGTCGGTGCGAACTTAAATGGACTCCGGGGAATGGAAGAGGACAGGAAGGCCTGGAGGATCATTGTCCACGGGGTCGCGATGGTTTGGACATGACTTTGCAACTAACAACAACATAGAGCTTGTAACTTGACTGCTAAGTGAGAGAGGTCAAAGACATGAGCTGGGAGCTCTCTTTTTCAGGATCTAGGGTTGCTTGGCACTCTCCAGGTGGGGCCCAGAGACCTTTTGCTATTACAACATGTCTCCAGATAATAGAAATCAGTTCCCCCAGATAAAATGGCTGCTTTGCAGGGTAGGCATTGGACCCAACTGAGATCCCTCCCCTAGCTGAACCCAATCCTTCCCTCAGGGTCAACCCCCAAAATTATGGGTAAACTGGTGGGGGAACGTTTGTTTTGTGCTCTGCCTGGGTGATTGTGTCTTTAGTCGTTGCTCCAGGCAGTTTTTAAAATAAAAGACAGCCCCATTCTGGGTAAAGGGAGAGGGAGGCAGGCTCAGGGGCAGGCACTGGGGCTGGAAATCTCACTACGTCAGCCACTTTGGTAACGCACATGTCTTGTTCAGTGTCTTGCTGACTGCTCTCATCCTGCTAGCGCTACATGGCAGGGGTAATCCAGTTTTGTGGATTCTCCTGCAAGCGCTTTAAAATGGAGGATGTAGCAGCCGGTTTGCAGATGTAACGCTGGATGTTTACAACATCGTGCAAAACAGCAAAAATATGGCGTTTGCAAAAGGTAAGACTCCCACTTCTTTAATGGGGTGCGGAATGGCCCTGAGTCTTGTCAGCACTTTCTCTTGGAACCAGAGATCAAACTAGTTGCCTCTTGCATGTTCCAGCTCTGCATTGCATTCACTCTCTTCACCACTGGTTTGCATAGCTTGTCTGCCCAAGGCCTCTGCCTAGTCACCACTAAACCCCTGGGAGATACAGCCTCCGTAACGAAACTACGGCCGAGGCTGCGTGGTTAGGGTTTTATTCTCTGAACCTTGGCTCCTTCTGCCAGCCTCATATCCCCACACAACGTTACTGTCGCTGGCACAGCAGCCAAAATGACAGGATTTGCCTCCCGGAGGTCACGGTGACCTCTCTCCGCAGTGGGACTCAAATCCAAACCTCCACTCTCCCCACTGTCACTGCCAATCAAGCCACAGCTCAGATGTTCCTCTCCACTGTTCCTTAACCCTACAGATTCCTTGGGAGGCAAAAAGCACCCCGGCCAATCCTATTGAAATCCGGAAAGCTGCATGCAGCTTGGATCCACATTGGACCCGCCCACAACAGCTTCTTTGGTCACCAAATTGTAAATCGGGGAGAGTCACGTGTCCTTTGGCCCCCAGCGTGAGCAGGCGCACCGTATTTTTTTAGCCTGCACACAAATTGATGCGCATCGAGACCATGGCACACACTGCACATGGCCACTTCATTTGTAACTGTTGATCATGCACACACATGCTAGGGATGCCAGCCTACAGTGGGGACCTGGAGATCCCCTGGAATTGCAGCTCATCTCTAGACTACAGAGATCAGTTCCCCTGGAGAAAATGGCTGCTTGGGAGGGCAGACTCCACTGAGATCTGTATCTTCCTCAGGCTTCATCCCTCTATCACCAGGAATTTCCCCGCCTGGATCTGACTACCCTACCCGTACCCTCACTTAGGGGTGCCAATCTCCAGGTGGCACCTGGAGTCCTCCTGATATTACAATTAATCTCTAGGCAACCAAGGTCAGTGGTTCGGATCAACCTCAACCCAATGCCTGGTGGAGGAGCCCCCTTTTGCAGGCCCTGCGGAACTGTTTGAGTTTTTAACAACAGATGATGTGTTACATTTTAAAATATATCTATTTAAGACCTTAACTGAATGAATTCTAGTCACTGCTGATGTTTTTATTATGATGTGCACTACCCTGAGTCAGCTTTCTGGATAGGACAGTATATTAATAAGGTAGGTAGGTAGGTAGGTAGGTAGATAGGTAGGTAGATAGGTAGGTAGATGATAGATAGATAGATAGATAGATAGATAGATAGATAGATAGATAGATAGATAGATAGATAGATAGATAGATAGATAGATAGATAGATAGATAGATAGATAGATAGATAGATAGATAGATAGATAGATAGATAGATAGATAGATAGATAGATAGATAGATAGATAGATAGAGTGTACTCAATATGGCATCAGTAAAAACATTCACCAAAAAAATTGTCGTTTAAAAATATCTCAATGCTGTTTCCTTCCAAACGTTCCAATCTGAGGTTCCTCCTCTCCTCTCCTCTCCCCAAATCCCACCTTCGCCAGGCCTCACCCCCAAATTCTCTGGGTATTCCCCACCCAGAGCTGAAACCCTCCACTGCCTGTGGCCAGAAGAGATGTGGCAACCCGAACACGCCCGCAAACACACATTTCTCTGGTCTCTTGATCCAGTAAATCTTTAAACAAGAGAACACTCTTAAAATCATTTCTCAGGACAGAGTAGATTCATACTGCAAGCAGCGGAGGCGGAAAAAATGTTCTGCAGTGGGCGAAAATGAGGGCAACAATCGCTAATGTGAGCAGAGAATCATAGCATTGGAAGGGGACATGCAGGCCCTCTAGTCCACGGGTGGCCAAACTGCGGCTCTCCAGATGTCCATGGACTACAATTTCCAGTGCTGGCAGGGGCACATAGGAATTGTAGTCCATGGACATCCGGAGAGACACAGTTTGGCCACCCCTGATCTAGTCCAATCCCAGTTGATTCTTCTTCAACTCAGCTCAGATTGGGTGTTCCGAAGCACCATAGGTGACGTAATGCCCTGATACGCCAAGTGTCGAGTGTATAGCTTCTTCACCACTATCTCCCAGACCTTTCATAGAATCACAGAATTGTAGAGTTGGGAGGGACCTCCAGGGTCATGGAGCCCAAGCCCCTGCACAATGCAGGAAATCCACAAATACAGAAGCTTGTAGTCCACACTGAGAAATCCACGAAGCTCAATGAGAGACGTGGCCAAAAAACCCACCCCAGCACATTCAATACAGCTTTCAACTCCTTCACTGATGCCTTGGAAATCCACACAGATTTCGGTTTTATTTGCCTTGACCGTCAGCCAGAAGCAGTCATGGCTTCAAAGTATTGCGTGCATGAAAAGCTGACCATAACGGGTAAACAAAAAACAAACGCGATCCAGGATTCAAATATCCAGTCGTCTTCGCCTTATCACATGAAAGGAAGAGTCACATATCTTTTCTGTGCTGCCAAAGGTCACTTTCTCCCGATTTCGTGTTGGCTAGCGAACCAGCGGTTAACAAATGACAAGCCATTCATGAATAACCTGAATATCTATGGTCTTCTACCTGTTGGGGGTGGTCTAGGCCTGTAATTCAAAACTGTCATTGGGATCCCGGGGTAAAGCTAAAGCAAATATATAAATAAAGATTCAGACTTTCCAGCTGGAATTCAAGGTTTGAACGTCAAGTCCCTGGGTATTTCAAAGGCAAATGCTTTCACTTTGCTGGCAGCATTTGATGACTTCAGTTCTGCCAAGAAACAGATATGAAACCCATCCCGGTCGAATACTAAATATCGTTGCCTGTAATTTATTAAATACCGCATCACTGTATATGAACTGTTAAAACGCCAGTGTTTCAGATCAGCTACCAAATGCTGTAAAACACAGAAAATTTTCCAATGCTATATTTTGGAGTGGGAAAATACGTCTGCCCCACATCTGCAAAGGTAATCTGTTTATCTATCGTCCTGTTTTGCAGCAAATCAGTCATGTTAGATGGGCTATATAAGGGGGATCAAGCTTGGACAATCCCCTGTGCTTGTGAACAGGGTATTTGCTTTTGTTTATTTACATTATTTGTATGTTGCTCACGTGATAAATATGGTTCGTTTAAATTGGAACGAGGAAAACGTTGCACAAAATTTTCCAAGTCCGATTTTCCCGGATAACTTCTGGGGTTTCTCGAAGCCTGAATAATGTCTCAGGGGCTTCATGACTCCCATGAAATACAGACATCGAATAGCTTCAGAGGTCAAATAGAAGAGCCATCTGGAATTGTCTAGTTAATCGTTTCTAGACGGCCTTGGAAGGGTTTCCCAAATAGGTGAGAATTAAGTTTTATATATATTTTTTCTATTTGTTAAACATTTATTGGGTGATATGACCATATATGGGGTCTCTCAAAGCCTGAAGAATGTCTCAGGAGGGTTCTCAATGGTAAAAATGTTGGAAAAGGCTGACCTAGGCTCTGTGGTCTGGACGAACTCCAGGCCCCGCCTGGAGGTTGTCAAACCTCGGCTGTACCCTCTGGATGACTGTTTTTCAGATTGCACAGGTAGCTTTTTACATCCCTAATAGGGTAGCCAGGTCCCCCATAAATGCTGACGGGTGTTGAAGGGGTAAGACTGCCAGATCCAGGTTGGGAGACTCCTACAGATTTGTGGGTGGAGACTAAGAGGACATGGACCTCAGTGGGGTACAATGTCCTAGAGTCCATCCTCCCTGACATCCATTCTCTCCAGGGGGACTGATCTCTGCAGTCTGAAGATGAGCCATAATTCCAGGGGATCCCCAGGTCCCATCTGGAAGTTGGCATGCCTTTAACCCTAAAGTTCCCCCCTTTCCCTATCGGCTCTGCAGATTATAGAACCAGCCCTCCTTCCTTTCCCCCTCTGCTGCATCTCTCCTTCCCTGTGTGACTGCTAACTCATTCCTTCTTCCTCCTTCATTCCCCTTCCCCTTAAAGAAACATTTTGATTTCAGCACAGGGGACCCAGATCTTGGTCTACTGGAGGAGTTGGCAAAACTCCTTCCTTCAGAGAGTAGCCCCATCTGCATGGAGCTTAGAGATCTGAAAGGGAGACTGGGAGGGGGGAAGCTTCAAGACGTGAGAAATGAGGCGGCATCAGGATGAATCCCTGCCAAGTTATGACAGGCCTTTATTCTCGCTCTCTTGTGTCTTTGCCTCTCCACAATGCTTGGCAAATGACGCTCCAAAGAGCAGGAAAATGTGACATTCTGTTGAAGGAAAAGCATCTGGCTAGAATCTGGCCTGCCAATCTCCAGGTGCTGCCTGGAGATCTCCCAAGTTTAGGAGGGACTGAAAGAGTTCTGACAGAACTGCTCTGCAATAGCAGCTCTAACAGGACTGTGACTGGTCCAAGGTCACCCAGCTGGCTGCATGTGGAGGAGCGGGGAATCAACCCCAGCTCGCCAGACTAGGAGTTGCCATTTTTAACGACAACGTTGCTGGAGTAGCTACCAAATCATCTAGATAAACAACCAGAGATTTAATAATCAAAAGCAATGGCTAACAGAGAGTTTGGGGTGTGTGTGTGTGTGTGGGGGGGGTGTTCCGATTTATCTCCGTTGTTTTTATATATAAGAAAACAAGAGCAATGCTCTTCTTTTCTGATGTCATTTTGTGTATCCAGAGCTAGGGCTTGGCTGCATATTCCCTTCAACAGCAAGGCTGGACACAGCAGTATTTTAAGTGAGATGGGCTCCCCGTTAACCAATGGTTAGGCAGAAGGGGAAAGCACATCAATGCCCACAGACTCCCCTGCGTTGCTCTTGGAAACACGTCCCTCCCCTCGGTCAGGGGCTGTTAGAGGCTCCTTCCCAGCAGGGCTGAAGGGAAGGGGGGTTCCGGAATCCTGAGCAAGAGCAGCAATTGGCCCTGGGGCAGGGGAGATTCCACCAATAGGAGTCTTTGGAACCTTCAACATGTTGTCAGAAGTATGAATCCCTCTTTATGTATATAGATTAATGTAATGATGTTTCATTTATCGAGGATTTCGGGACAGGCATTGTCATTTCCCGCTCCTTCATTTTAAACAGATATCTCTTATGATTGTCTGTCGCTTTATGTATGCTTGGCTGAAGTTGGGCTTGACCCCTGGCAGTAGGCAGCTTGGGTTGAACTTGGTATTCCGCGTGCAAAATATGTCGTTCCCCCATCGTCCCATTGCTGCAACCTTGCTCAACTTTTTTCACCTTTCAGAAACCCCTGAAACAGTCTGCAAACTTTGAGAACCTCCAGAAGTGGCGCGGTTGTGCAGAATACAATCGGGAAGCAGAGCTGTGGACACACCCACCCGGAGCCCCTCCCCTTCTCACCCCCTCCAGGCCCATCATTGGCTATTTTGGGAAGGGGGGGCATATCAACATGACCACATATGGTCATACCGCCCGATCAATGTTTAACACGTTCTAAAAATATATATTAAAAATTAAATAACTCCCACCCCTTTGGGAAACCCTTCCAGGGCCCTCAAGAAGCCCTGGTTGAGAAAGCGTGCATTACCACTTCATCCATGATGGGGGACTCTGGGTTTCGTCGTTGTCAGCTCAAAACTGACGGCACCATCTGGTGGCCAGCTTAATGCTCACACAATGGCACGAGTCCAAAGGCATTACAACATCCACCCAACACCGCCCACCAATGTGCCGCAAATAGCATTGACTATAAGATGGAGAACTCATGCGGCCCCTTGATTGGATGACCACTCCTAATGCTTTTGGATTTTACTGCCTGCCCAGGGTGAGTTCTTAGCTGTGTTGGACTGCCGTAGCTTAAACCCATGCCCTCGGTCTTTGCTGCGTCTCCAGAATGATTTCTAAAAGCTTACACAATGTACGTGGCCAGTTATCCATGCTCCATGGAGCTATCCGTGCTCTGTTCTTTTTCTGAAAAGCCTCTCTTCCTCGATTCTGAGAACCACTCCAAGGGGCACTGTTGAAACGTTTCAGTTCTAAATGAGAGCCAACTTGGCACAGTGGTCAGGAACGGCAGCCTCTCAGAGCTGTCTCAGCCTCACCAACCTCACGGGGTGTCTATTGTCGGAAGAGGATGGGAAAGGCGATTGTAAGCCCCTCTGAGGCACATGAGGCCAGCTGGACGACCTTCAGACAGTCACAGTTCTCTCAGAGCTCTCTCAACCCCATCTACCTCACATAGTGTCTGATGTGGGGAAAGGGAGGGAAGGAGGTTGTGAGCTGCTTCGAGACTCCTTCAGGTGGCAAAAAGGATTTTAAAAAAGGCTCTTCTTCTTATCATTTAGTAGGGTCTGCCCCCCCCTGACCCCCGGGTTTCATGATCTACTTTCTAATTCTGATGTTCATTTATAATGCATTCCTTACTTTGTTAAAAATAACAGCAATCTAGAAACACAAGCAAATCAGATTTCTTCCTTTAACGGTTGTCTCATTTGACCTAAAGTTTCAAATCACCAAATTATTGCGTTTATTTTTATTATGATTCTACGCAGACATTTCTACATATTTTAAATATCTTCTTTATTTCTACATTTGGAATGCAGCACTTTTTAAATAAAAAATGTCTTCACCCTAGCATAAAATAGTTCACCCTTTCCTCCCACATAGTCCTCAGATCCTCATCCTTTAAGGAAAATGTTACTAAATCGGATTTCTGCTTGGAGGATGGATGGAGTCATCGAACATATGTCTACTTATAAAAGACTGGCTAACATTAATAAAATTTCATTGGCAAAGCTAAGAACAAGCACATGCAAGCCTGCCTTGCATACCCCCTCAAACACCCAAAAAGCAGCTGAACCATCACTGGAGTTCTTTTGCCTTCCAAAAAGAAGAAGAGGGAAAAGATCTAAGTTTTTGTACCCCTCTTTTTTTTTTATGTATTAATACTTGGATTTATATAACCGCCCCCCCCCCCCCCCGGATACTGGCTCGGGGCCATTGACAACATGTAGATTACATTAAAACATCGATGGATAAAAGTTTAACAATTAAAATGATAAAGGGCATAGGATTCCAAGTGAAAGAATAAGGTTAGTTTTAGATATTCCACTGTATACCCATTATTCCAAGGGGAGGGCTCTTTTTGGGGCTTTTATGGTGGGAGGCCAATTCGAACTTTACTACCCAAAAGAGCCTCAAAGCTGCTATCACCTACCCTTCCTCCTAATTAACTAGCCTGAGCATAGAAATGGTGTTTATCAGTGTGGCAGAGATGGTCAGCGTCTAACTAGGACCCATTCCGCACACAATGGATAATGCAATTTCAATGTCCTTTTGTAGCTGGATTTTCCAGTGCAGAACAGGAAAATCTACTTCTAAAGTGCATTGAAAATGCATTATCTAGTGTGTGCAGAATGGGCCTTGGACCGAAGAGACACAGATTCAAATTCCCAGTTAGTATTAAGCTTCTGGGGTGATCTGGGGCCAGTCCCTCTCCACCAGTCGACCCTACCTCACAGGGATGTTGTGAGGGTCGAAGAGACTGGGGCGGCAGCCTGTGCACCACCCTGGGCTCCTCGACAGAAAAGCTGGATGCAAACATGACTGAAGAAGAAAAGCGAATGGAAGTCATACGTCAAGGAATGATCTATAAATTGGAACAGTTTTGCATTGTAATCTTGAGCCTTCAGGGTGGAAAATCAGTTTGACTACCCCTGCCCTAACGCCAAAGATCTCTGTTTGCCCGCCTCAAGGGCAGCATGGCTGCTTATCACACAGTACTGGAAGCAAGCCGAACTACCGAAAGCGAAAGACTGGCTTGACAAGGTCAGTGAACTGTATAAGATGGCCAAGTTAACAAGCCTCATAAACAGGAGACTCTCGGAAGAATTCTAAGATCGCCGTCGCCCATATTTAGACTATATGAGTCCATAACATCGTAGCTGGATTAGACTGGAGAAATAATCGAAGATTGCAATAATAGTTCTGTAATATTGTCTGATTCTTTTTCTCCCTTTCTCTATTTTTCTATTCTATTTTTTAAAATTAATAAACATTTTTTTCCGGCTGCGCATTGCGCATGTGCCCATGCGCGGCCCGGCCGCGCTTGCGCGATGCGCAGGCGCGGCCCTGATTCCCTCTCCCCCCTCTCCCGCAGTAAGAAGCTTCCCGGGCCGCAAGCTTGCGGCCTGGGAAGTTTCTTACTGCAGGGGGGGGCAGGGAGAGGAAGCCACGGCCCGGCGCCGTGGCCCACGGGTTGGGGACCACTGACCTAGAGTAATAGAATTGATTTCAAAATAATACTCACATCACTATTGCTTCTAGTGATAAGTGCTGTTTTGAGTGGTTTTAAAACATTATTGTTGTATTGAGCCTTCAGGGTGGAAATCTTAAATATATCCAAGTCTGAAAGTTGGCCCAAGCTAGCCTGATTCTGTCAGATCTCGGAAACGAAGTCCTGTACTAGGATGGGAGACTACCAAGGAAGTCCAAGGTAGTGAAGGTGACAGTGAACCACCTCTGAGTGTCTTTCCTCGAAAACCCTATGGCAGGGGGTTCCCGACCTTTTTGAGCCTGCTTTTGGGCCTTTGGGATTCTGACTACAAGCGGCAGGCAAAATGGCTGCCCCAGGAGACACACGTTACCATAATCCGCAGAGTGAAAATCCTTCAACCCAGGGCTAGTCAAACTGTGGCCCTCCAGATGTCCATGGACTACAATTCCCAGAAGCCCCTGCCAGCGAATGCTGGCAGGGGCTTCTGGGAATTGTAGTCCATAGACATCTGGAGGGCCGCAGTTTGACTACCCCTGCTTCAACCAAACTGATTCCACCACCCGTTTTAGTTTTGTAAGGGGGTAGCGGCTTTTAAAACCAAATTTAAATTCATAAAAGACACTCCCATGAAAACACCTCAACTTAAGAAACGACCTAGAGTAATAGAATTGATTTCAAAATAATACTCACATCGCCGTTGCTTCTAGTGATAAGTGCTGTTTTGAGTGGTTTTAAAATGTTATTATTTTATTGGTTTTATGTTGTAACCCGCCGCGAGGCGACTCGTTTGATAGCGGCGGGTAATAAATCAAACAAAGAAATTAAAATAAATGAATAAACATGCTTTATTGCTGCCAGTGACTATGTTGTACACCGTCCTGAACTGGCTGTCCAGGAGGGCGATATATAAATGTAATACACAAATAAATGACTTTGATATAAACGTCTAACTCTGCCTTTCTCAATCTTTTTACTATTGATAAACCTCAGAAACATCCTTCAGGCTTTGAGAAACCCCAGATGTGGTGCAATCATACAGAATATGGTTGGGAAGCATAGCTGTGGACACGCCCACCCGGAGCCCCTCCCCTTCCCACCTCCTCCTAGCCTATCATTGGCCATTTTGGGAGGCGGACCAGTAAAGGTATCGGTGAGCAGCGTGATACCCCTAGGCATCATGTTGCTGACCTCTGCTCTGCGAGGCCACCACGAATCGACCGTGACTTGAATGTGCTCCTGCATAGTGCAGGGGGTTGGACTAGATGACCCATGAGGTCCCTTCGAACTCTATGATTCTATGCTTTCCACACATCCTGAAATCATCAGTCCTCGATTCCCTCCGTCTGAACCACAGAGCCAGCCCCCTTCCTTGCTTGCGCGGAGTCCGGCTCGGGCGGCCCGGTTTAGAAAAGGTCTTTTCCCTCCCGAAGCAAAGCGAGTCTGAAGCTGTCCCTCCTCCCCTTCCCCCTCGGCTGCTTCCCCATCTGAAAAAAACATCAGTTTCTCTCAAGGCGGGGCTGGGCCCACCACTCCTGGAGGAGGCCGCTTGCTCGCGTTGACATTTGATCTAACGGCTCAGGCCCAAGTGGGAAGAAGCCGAAGTGATAGATGATTTGCAAGTCACTCTTTGACTCCTGCATGTAATGGAATCTCCTCGGATTTGCTCGGGAATCACGATCCAGACAGGAATGGCTTTCCAAAGCCACCTCCTTCCTGCTCCTACAGATGTCATAAAATAATATTGCACAGAAACAGGAGGGGGGGATTATTTAAAATGCATGTAATCTCCCTCAATGAAGACATCAGTTGACACTCTGCTGTTTCTTCCCCCCCCTCCCCTCCCTACCACTCTCGCCGGCTGGAGGACATCCTGCAAAAAGCCTGAGATTTACGCCCTCGTTGGCATGAGTGAAGCTGAGGTAGTAGAGCAGGGGTAGTCAAGCTGCGGCCCTCCAGATGTCCGTGGACTACAATTCCCATGAGCCCCTGCCAGCAAATGCTGGCAGGGGCTCATGGGAATTGTAGTCCACGGACATCTGGAGGGACGCAGTTTGACTAATCCTGTAGTAGAGGATAGTACTAGGAGTAGAGCCGGTAGTTCAGGATCAGTGTAAGGATTTGTGGACCTGTAGCACCAGAAGAGGAAGAAGAGTTGGTTTTTATACCCCTCTTTTTGCAGCCTGAAGAAGTCTCAAAGCAGCATATAATCACGGGGATTCACGGGGCCTTAGCAGAGTACAACTGGCACTAGTGTTTGTGCTGCACAAATCACACCGGAGGGCCCTTCCCAGGGATCCTTGGAATTTTGGAAGCTAGACACCTTCCCTTTGCTGAAAAGATTGACTCGTTTTATCCTGAACTTAAACCTCTCGTTCTGCTCCATGCTGGCTTCTCCACCCAACAGAAAATTAACAGCCTCTGTGGGGGCCAGCCTCGTGTAGTGATTCAAGAGCAGGGGTCTCTAATCTGGAGAATCAGGTTTGATTCCTCGCTCCTCCCCCACATGCAGCCAGCTGGGTCACCTTGGGCCGGTCACCGGTCTCTCAGGATGTCTGTTGTGGGGAGAGGAAGGATAGGTGATTGTAGGCCACATTGAAACACTTTCCGGTAATGAAAAATCTCCTCCTCTCAATGAGACAGACACAAATTCTCCCAGGAGCAAATTCTACCTCCCCATCTCCATCTTTCTTTCTTCTTTTAATAAATGTTTATTAATTAAAAAAAAAACAGAATAGAAAAATAGAGAAAGGGAGAAAAAGAATCAGTATTTACAGACCATATTACAGAACTATTATTGCAATCTTCGATTATTTCTCCAGTCTAATCCAGCTACGACGTTATGGACTCATATAGTCTAAATATGGGCGATGGCGATCTTAGAATTCTTCCGAGAGTCTCCTGTTTACGAGGCTTGTTAACTTGGCCATCTTATACAGTTCACGGACCTTGTCAAGCTGGTCTCTCGCTTTCAGTAGTTCGGCTTGCTTCCAGTACTGCGTGATAAGCAGCCACGCTGCCCTTGCGGCGGGCAAACAGAGTTCTCAAACTGCGGCCCTCCAGATGTCCATGGACTACAATTCCCAGGAGCCTGGGAATTGTAGTCCATGGACATCTGGAGGGCCGCAGTTTGACTACCCCTGCGTTAGGGGGTAGTTTCTCTGGGCTCCATCTTTCCATAAGGTTCAGAGAACCTCGGAGGAATCTCCAAGGTGAAGGAATCTGACTGGCTTCAATGGCCAGTGTGGTTACAGACATTAGAACATGGATTCCCAACTAGGGTTCCGGGAAACCCTTGGATTCCACAGGAGCTCTCCAGGGGTTCTGCAGCCTTTCCCAAAAGTTCAGATGGTCACTGTCATCACTAGACATCTCTGGAACTCACCTCCCCTATTGCTGTACTGGTCTAGTCTCTTTCACCACAATGGAAACAGAAAATGATCGACTGGTTGACTGGGTGGCTCCCATTTCTTATTTCCATACCCACTTCTCCGATGGTGCATGGGACCACTTCTGGGGTTCCTCAAAGCCCAAAAAATATTTCAGGGGTTCTTCCATGGTCAAAGGGTTGAAAAAGCCTGGGTTAGAGTGTCCGATTATGATCGGAGAGACCTGTCTGAATCCCCATGGAAGTTGGCCAGGTGACCTTGGGCACGCTCTTAGCCTAGTTTAACTCACACCGTCTTTAGGGGGAACACAACGGAGAAGAAAGGTGCAGCCATTCAGGAGAAAGGCAGAGGATACATGGAATGAAGCACCTCTGGGCTGTTTTCTCAATTCACATTCACAGGTTGGTGGCTCCAACCTGGTGGAATGAGCTCCCGGGTGACCTGCAGGCTCTGCAGGAGCTTATGGTGTTCCGCAGGACCTGTAAAACGGAGCTCTTCCACCAGGTTTATGGTTCAGGCTGGGGTCAGCGAGGTAGATCCACGCCCACCCCCCCTCCAGGTATAAGTATGAATATCCATCTTACCTCCTTCCCCTCCCTCTAATTAGTGCGGGGTGGGGATGGGTTTTCCGCCATGTTGGTAATTATGTTTTAACTGGGGGTTTTAGTGGGGATTTCATGACATGAAACCCGCCATGAGCCAATTTGAGAGTGGCGGGAAATTATGCCCAGAAAGTATTCTATCCAAAGTGAAGTATTTTCGATCTACAGGACCACCTTTTCCTCTATACCAGGGATAGTCAACCTGTGGTCCTCCAGATGTTCATGGACTACAATTCCCACGAGCCCCTGCCAGCAAACGTCAGCGTTTGCTGGCAGGGACTCATGGGAATTGTAGCCCATGAACATCTGGAGGACCACAGGTTGACTACCCCTGCTCTATGCTGTGCCAGAGATTGATGATGGAGCAACCAACATCTGTTCAGGGTCCCGAGCCCTAAAGAGATCAAACTGGTCTTGATTAGGGCTTCTTCAGCCCTTGCTCCAGCCTGGTGGAAAGCTCTGCCTGAGGAGATAAAGGCCCTCATGGACCTTAAATAATTTTGGAGAGCCTACAAAATTGAGCTGTTCCACCAGGACTACGGTTGTAGCCGAGAAACAACATCAAGATGCTGGCCTGCCTGCCTGCCTGCCTGAGAACCCATCCACCAGCATAAGGCCCTCCCAAGCTCTGACCAACCTCCAAAAGATGTGAATTATTATCAGGAGGAGGCAGTTTTATTTTTTGTTGTAAAGCTTTTGTTAAAATTGCATGGTTGTTTTTAAAGTGGGTCATTACTCGCCCTGAGCCAACCAGGGAAAGGTGGAATAGAAATTTATGATGATGATTAATTATTATTATTTCCACTGACCTTCATAAAACATAAAATCACGTTGCTGAATTATGCCCTTTGTGTATTCCTTATAGTAGTAACAAAGGAATACGCAATACAGTCAGCACAAAAGAAATACCCCCTCAATAGATTGCAATGCTAGACGTTTGTTTGTTTGTTTATGTGATTTATGTCCCACCACTCCCATACAATGGCTCGTGGCAAGTCACAAGGCCCTCATTAAAATCTCATTAAAAACCCCATTAAAAGGAAATACCGATACAATATAAAAATACACATCGAACAGGCAAAATAATACAAGCCCCGCACCCAAGACTAATACCCACTATCGGGGAGGAGAATGGGCCTAGCTGGCAATGCCCAGCCCTGGGAGGGGGGTCACGATTTTCTAGTGATCTTCCACACTGGCCTGGCCTCAACCAAAGACCTGCTGGAAGAGCTCCCTTTTGCAGGCCCTGCAAAACGTGGAAACAAGGGAAATAAAGCCCTTATTCTCAAACCTGAGTCCTGTTTAATTGTTTAAAGATTCTATTAACAGCATCAATAAGGACAATAATTGCTTGAGGATTTCATACAAAAAAATGAAAATGCAAATTTTACAGTCCACAGGCCTTCTTCCATTGCGATTCTTACACAATATCTCACCGCGGTTCCAAAGACCCTTCTAAGTATAACATTCACTGCAACAAGATCTTCGGTCACGGATCTCCTGTGAGATCAGCCCTCATTCCAAGACAGGTTTGAAAAGAAGGATTTGATTTGACTTGTCAATTACTTCTAGTATTGTGGTCTATTGCATGACTCTTTGTGTATTCCTAAGTATGTGTGCATGCAGACACACACACATTTTTGCAAAATACTGTTTCTCATTAAGAATTATAAAATATTGGTGGGTTTCAGGACCTGGCTGCATTGAACGAGCATTTCAACGAGCATTTCAATTTCGAACCCGGCCACCTATTTGAGCTGCCCAACTCGGCCTCTCTTCTGTTCTTAAAATGTTTTCTTCTAATCACAGTCATTCCGGCAACAAAACTGTAGCCCTGTTCTAGATGGCACCGGATGAAATTTACCTTCAGACCCTACGGTTCACCTTCTGTTATTTGAAAGTCTGTGCATGTGCCGCAAACGGGGAATTCGCTGCTTGCTCATTAACAACAGCGAGCCAAATGCGTTGCCTCAGTGGCAGAACATCTGCTTGGCATGCAGACAATCCCAGGTTCAATCCCCGGTGTCTCTAGTTACAAGGATCAGGTAGGAGGTGATGGAGGCCCTGGAGAACCACTGCTGGTCTGAGGAGACAATATTTACCTGGATGGAGCAAGGGACCTTAATGGACTAAGGTTGTTTAATGTGTCCAGGCACTGCGACCCTTTAATCCAGTTCCTCATGTGGTGGTGACCCCCAACCATAACATTATGCCAGGGTTCTTTCACAGAAATTAAACCGAAACTGACCAATAGCTTGAAGATCCGTTGTTCATGGTTGTATCTAAAATGGGATTTCTCAATTCAGTTCTGTCTCTTGTCCCACCATGCCGATCTTGCTCTTTTCCACTGCTCCAGACAGACGAATGCTCTATCTCAGTCTACCCTGCAAGGCTGTTGTGTGGATGGCTCCCCCCCACCGGGCCAAGCTGCTTGCCCTGCCGCAACCCCTGCGAAAGGGTCGTTCGACCCCCAAAGGGGTCCCGACCCCCAGGTTGAGAACCAATGGGTTAGGAATCTCGCGAGGGACTCTAGTGTCTAAATTCAATTTTACCTGCAATGTTAATACACATTGAGAAAGAGTCGTGGCTGACAAGGGCTTTGTATGATAAAAACAAATAACGCGGGACTCGTTCCTTTGAATTTCTTCATACCACCACTCTGAAATAAGCTCCTTAGCCTTTTTCTGATAAGATGTTTAAAATAAAATAAAGCAGAACTATTTTTAAATGCCACGTGAAACGGCTTGGTTCAACACGACAGCAAATCGCCCTTGAGAAGCCGGTTGTTTTCAAAAGGGACAGGAAACCAAAGCTGATCAGCTGGTGGCCCAGGCTAGCCCAATCTCGTCAGATCTCAGAAGCTAAGCAGGGTCGGCCCTGGTGAACATTTGGATGGGAGACCTCCAAGGAACACCAAGGCTGTGACAATCTCGTGCCTTGGAAACTCGGTGGGGTCGCCGTGAGTCAGCTTTGCCTTGACGGCACTTTCCACCACCACACTGCGGGAAAAAAAAGGGGCAAACCGATTTGAAGGACCAAACGCTGGCGGGATATTTAAGGCCCCGCAGTCATTTACGAGGCACGGAATATTTCCCCTGTTGGCCGTTGCTCATGGAACAAATGGTATTCCCGCTCCGGTGCGCTCATGTCACTCGCTGTACCCCCTTTTAGACACCGCACACCTCTTCGGAATATGTGGGGTAGGCATCCAAGCGTAAACCTGCATACCCAGTCATGGATCTCAGAGGCCCAAATCGATGGCTGCAATTTAGAGTCGGAAATCTGCAAGCCGTCGGGAGTTACGAAGTGGGAGGAGGAGGAGAAAGGAGAAAGAAGGCAAAGAAAGGCATCGTGAACTAACGCCGTCCAGATTGACACTTTCCTTACACAAGTGAAAGTCACGGCTTTGAGTTGACTTAACTCTATATACCAAGGGTGTTCAACCGAGGCACCCTGGAGCTCTGTGGGACCTCCCCAAGGCTCCTGAGCCTTTCCCTTATATTCTGCCTTAAGGGATTCGGCCACAAGCTGTTCCCGGCATTGCTGTGAAAGCAAGGAACTGGTCACTTCTATTGACCTGGGGGTGGCCTTCTCACCTGGTGACCATGCCTGGGAAAGGGGGTGGAGCCTGGAGGCCTACTCCCACCTCAGACCACCTCCTTTCCCCCTCCCCCAGTCCTCCTCAAATATGGCAGGGAAGCATGGGCAACTGACATCACTTCCAACCCGATTTCAGCGCTCCTCAGTAATATTTCAGGGGATCCTCCACAGTCAACAAGTTGGCAAGGTCCACAGGGCCTCTTCTACCAGGTGTTTGGTTGTGGCCAGGACATGGAAGATCTGGCCCTCCTTCGGTGCCTTCGGGCCCCACCTGCATTACATCACCCTCGGCGCATATATTTAATGCCAATTTTGCAGCTGGAAAGGGAGGGGGTGGGAGGGTGAGCAAATAGGGGGGGAAGGGGGTTTAAATACTGTTGTTTTATGGTTTTGTGGACATTATGTTGTGAGCCGCTACAGGCTGGCTGGTCAGGGAACGTGCAGCATATAGGTCCACTCAATTAAATTAAATTAAATTAAATTAATAATAAAGAAAGTCTGCAGGACAGGATCAGGTTTCACGTTGATTTCATCTGAAACAATGACCCATTGGGGAACCAGAGCATCCGGTTCAACAGCCCACCAAAAAAAAAAAATCAATGATTTTTATATACTATTTGGACCCAGCCACTAATATGGCCTCACCCACAGAGAACTGGAATCAGGCAAGGAGTGCAGGAATATGAGGGGCCTGTTTGCCTTCTTGCAGCATGGCTCTCCTTGTTCCAAGCCTCCGCATCAGTCTCTGGTTCCGACGAGACTGAAGGGTTGAGCTCAGGCCTGCGGGATTGTGGGTAATCTGGAAAAAGTGAGGTCACCTCCGCTCTGGCGCTTTTACAGAACTGGTCTCCTATAAAGTGCCAAGTAAGAGTTGGGGGGGGTCTCTTTTTCTGCACAGCTCCCCCCCCCCGCCACACAATTCTCCTCACCATTTGCTGCAAAGGCAGTTTCCTCCCCCCCTCGTCCCCCCCGGTCACACGGCCAAGCGTGACGTTGGTAGCCAGGGCTCAGTGCGATGCCACATCGGCTGTTCTGGGCTTCTGTTCATCGAGGGAAGCAAATCTGAGAGGCTTTTCACCCCAGTTTGACCACAAAATGAGAGTGTTTTTTTTTTAAATCTTTTAAAGACATTCTAGATTGGAGTCCCATAGCACCTTAGAGACATATGGTTTTATTGTTTTCTGGGGGCTTTAGACGTGTGGAAACTGCTACAAGCCAGTTGTTCTGAGAGTGGCGGTCTAAATATTTGATAATAAATAAATAAATATAAAATTGGGGGGGAGGTTTTGAGAGTCCGAGCTCCATCTGATACAG
The DNA here is from genome assembly GCF_049243985.1 of Paroedura picta. NCBI lineage: Eukaryota > Metazoa > Chordata > Lepidosauria > Squamata > Gekkonidae > Paroedura > Paroedura picta. The sequence continues at coordinate 105,017,041 of NC_135375.1, forward strand.
GTAGCAGTATCTGTGCAACATTTTCCAAGCCAGCCTGATCCTGTCTGAGCTCGGAAGCTCAGCAGGGCCAACCCTGGATAGCACTTGAACGGGAGACTTTCAAGGATTTGGGTGGTAGTTCCTCCAAGGAACACCAGGGGCCATGATGCAGGGGCAGGCAATGGCTAACCACCTCCAAACGTCCCTTGCCTGGCTGCCAGAGAATTCTCGAATCACCCGGCTACTCCACACACACGCCACACAATAAATAAATAAATTGTCCCCTAAGCAACCAGTGCTGAGGTCTTCCCCCGTTGAACTGTGATCATTCCCATGTGTATTCTGACGCCCTCTTTTTGGAAAGGGTGCAGTCAAAGCGTCTCTGCATGCCGCGTGGAAAGGAAAGTCTGCATTTGAAAATTTTCTTCTGTTTCATGGCAATTGTCACCCTGCCTCCTTCCCCACCAGGGACCCGAAGCAGCCGATCTCATTCTCCTCACCTCCCGGTTCCCCTCACAACAACCCTGTGGGTTGTGTCACCAGGCGCAACAACTGGCCCATTCTCTATCCACGCCCAACTTAGCCACCATGACCCGGACTTCTGTAATTTGCTCAATGCAGGGCTACCCTTGAAACTGCTCTGGAAACTCCAGCTGGTCTAGAATGCAGCATCTTGGAGCTAACGGAGAGCTCATGTTCAACCTGCACTCTTCCAGCTGCACTGGCTCCAGACGGGAGACCGGATCAGGTTCAAGGTTGTGATTCTCACTTTTAAAGCCCTAAATGCTCTGGGATAAGTTTGGGCATTTTGGCACACCTCAGCCGCTTCGGTGATCACGGAAGCCCGAGGTAGCCAGCGGCACAGCGTGGAGGGGAGAGGCGGCTGAGGCACACCGAAGCGCCCAACCCTAGCCTGGGGCCCACGTATCTTCAGGACCACCTCTCCCCCTCAACCCCCAAAATATATTAAGATTGAGTAAACAAAATCCACTCAGGGCCCCTAGCCACAGAGATCAAACTGCTCTCAGCCAAGGCCGGGGCTTTCTGGGCCCTGTTCCCGGTCTGGTGGAATGCCCTGCCTGAGGAAATCAGGATCATCAGGAAGCTTAAACAGTTCTGAAGGGCCTCAAAACCCAAGTTTTTCTGCCAGGTTTAGGGTTAGGGCCAGGAAAGAATACCATAGACACTGGCCTCCCCACCCGACAACACATCTGCCAGTTAAAAAATCCCTCCCTGGCTGCATGTGTTGAACGCAGATTCAAACCCGGCTCGCCAGATTAGAAGTCCGCACTCCTAACCACTACACCAAGATAGCTCTCCTCACAACAACCCTGTGGGTCATGTCACCAGGCACCACAACTGGCACATGATGCACTTTAGAAGCAGATTTTCCTGTTTCGCACATGTCGGCTTTTGCACTTCCAATGTGCTGTTGCAGCTGGGCTTTTCCTGGCCTGTTCCACACACTTTGGGTAATGATTTTCAATGCACTTTGGAAGTCAATTTTCCTCTTTCAGGCAGGAAAATCCAGCTGCGAAAGCCCAATGAAAATGCATTATCCAAAGTGTGCAAAACGCTGCATGAAACAGGAAAATCTGTTTCTAAACTGCACTATGCAACATGTGCAGAATGAAGCTGGAGAGCCAGTGGCTAGCCAAGCATCACCCAGCAAGCTTCCATTGCACGACGGGGGATTCAAACTCGGCTCTCCCAGACACTACGTCTGACACTACGGCAGGCCTCATCTATATCAGTGCCCTTTGCCTTGAGAGTTCCCTCCCCGTGAGGATCGTTTCCCCTCACCTGCACCTCTAGAAACCTTTCCAGGGCTGTAAAAATAAAACCGGCTGTCACCAGAGCAATTGCTGGTGTGTTTTTGTTCTTGTATAAGAGCTTTAAGATCCAGCAAGCAGAATCTGCTCAGGGTCCCTGACCCCAAGGAGAATAGATTTGGCCACAAACAGGACCAAACCTGGCCTGGTGGAATACTCTTCCGAGGGAGATCAAAGCCCTGCCGAACCTCAAACAGTTCTGCAGGGCTTGTAAAATGGAGCTCTTCCTCCAGGTCTACAGATGAGGCCTGACGGTAGCTGACCTCCCTGTCAAAATCCCATCCAATTCATATTCCGACTCATGGGTCCTTCTCAAGCTAATAAACAGGACTTGGGAAGTCTGTTAGAAAGTTTTCATAGAATCATAGAGTTGGAAGGGACGTCCTGGGTCATCTAGTCCAACCCCCTGCACTGTGCAGGACAATCACATCCCAATCACTCATCCACTGTAACCTGCCACTCCCTTAAGCCTTCACAAACTCAGCCTCTCTGTCAGATGGCTACCCAGCCTCTGCTTAAAAATTTCCAAAGATGGAGAACCCACCACCTCCCAAGGAAGCCTGTTCCACTGAGAAACCACTCTTTTGGCCAGCTTTGTTTGAAAACTATGCCATTTATTACTTTTCCTGTACATTTTCGCTTGTATTTTATGCAACGGTATTTTAATTGCAAATGTAACCTGCCCCGAATCCACAGGGAAAGGGTGGAAAACGAACACAACGATAATAAAGAAAGAAATCCAATAAATCCCGGGATTCTGGTTTTGCTGAGGGCATCATCTGGGCATGGAATTGGCGTCACTGTGGGCGGGCAGGTAGTTGTGAATGTCCTGCGTTCTGCAGGGGGTTGGACTAGATGACCCTGGAGGTCCCTTCCAACGCTATGATAACACAATTCTATTATTCTAAATCTCCCGCAATACATTCCAGCAACCCAGAGGGAACGGCAGCTGCAGGGTTCCAATCTTGAGGAAAAACCCATGGAGAATGTCCCTCTGGATGCTCCGTTGTTGCCACATTGGCCTCGATACCACCCCATGGGAGCAGTGTGGGGGAGAAGCACCTCCGCAGCTCTCTCTGCCCAAAGACTTATTTTGACCCTCAAAATGCAGACGCGTTCCAAGCGACGGCCGCCTCGCACCCCACCAGCCAAACAGAGCTGCTTTCGGTGTTTGCACAAAACGGAGGATTCCGGTTATACCTGTGGACCAATTAAACCTTCCCAGCGAATAGAAGGCCGATTCATCGGGCCTTCCTGGGCTGCTTTAAATTCAACCCTGGTGGACCGAGAAAAAGAAATCAAACGCTTTGACACAAGGTGCCCTTCAAGACTCCGTTCGGCCCCGTGAAGCACCGGGCCCCACCGAGGCACCTGAAAATAACGGACGGTTGTGAGGAGAATTTAATCACCCCCAATCGATGTGGATTTTTTTTTAAATGAAATCTTTCACTTTTTGAAAGCAAAACTCAGCCAGCCATGCGGAGATCAAGGGACTCCAATAAACTGCTTATAGCGGCATCCTACGCTAGCCGAGGATCAGAGGAGACGGGTCCAAATGAAAGGCAGTATGGCAGAGTGGTTAAGAGGGGAGGCCTCTAATCTGGAGAACTGGCTTTGGTTCCCCACTCGTCCTCCACACCCAACCAGCTGGGTGACCTTGGGCTAGTCCCGGTTCTCTCAGGGCTCTCTCAGCCTCTCCTACCTCACAGGGTGTCTGTTGTAGGGAGAGGAAAGGGAAGATGATTGTAAGCCCCTTTGAGACACATGCAGCCGAGCTAGGTGACCTTGGGCCAGTCTCAATTCTCTCAGAGCTCTCTCCGCCTCACCTACCTCACAAGGTGCCTGCTGTGGGAAAGGAGATTATAAGCCCCTTTGAGAAACATGCAGCCAATTTGGGTGACCTGCTACGTCTGCTATGGAGAAAGTAAGGGTAGACGATGGGAAGCTGCTTTGGGACTCCTTTGGTTAGTAAAACGTGAGATACAAAAAAAAAATAGCTCTTCTTTAATTCCCAATTATCACATTGTATGTTGAATCTCCCTTCCCCCAGTTGTTTTCTATGCAAAAGGAAGTATTTAAAAGATTGCACTGAGAGAACCTCCACCTTGACCTCCATTTTAATACACAGGGTGTGCGTTAAAATATCCTCACCCCCTGCTTGCAACTTCCATGTTTGTTTCCCCAAAAAGAGATCGGCAATCTCACCGCCAGCCTAAGATCAATCAAGGTAGTTTCGCTTCAGAGCCAGCAGGGTGCTGTGGTTAGCCTTTAATCTGGGGAGTTGATCTCCCAAATTCAGCCAGCTGGGTGACCTTGGTCCAGTCCCAGTTCTCTCAGCGTTCTCTCAGCCTCACCTACCTCACAGGATGCCCGTTGTGGGGAGAAAAATAAGCCCCTCTGAGACACATGAGGCCTGCTGGGTAACCTTGGGCCGGTCACGGTTCTCTCAAAGATCTCTCAGCCTCACCTCCCTCAAAGGGAGAGGAAGGGAAAGGCAAATGTGAGTCCCTCTGAGACTCCTTCGGGTAGACAGAAGCGGAGTGTTAAACAATAGCTCTCCAAACATTCAAGGCTGTCCCTTTTAACCTACAATTCTGTGAATCAATCTACTTTGGGTTCTCCTTCCCGAAGTGGGTACCGGCGTGTTTGGGAGAGACGCTGAGCTGAACGGAGGACAACTTGACTTCCAGATCAAATGTGCCCGGAATCCTTCCTCGTTTCCCTTCCCCATGGGAGCAATAAACAAACAAGCCAAGGACCCAGCAAAGCAGCCCGGCCACCTTGGCCACCTGCTACGCCCCAACCAGCCTGCAGCTCAGGGGGGGAAGCGTCAGAGGCCCGGCCGAATGGCAGGCGGCTTTATAAATATCCTTCCCGCAGCTGCTGAAGCCCAGCCGCCAGGCCGAAGAGCAAAAGAGATTAATTGGGGCAGATCCAAATGACAGGGATGGTTTTGACAGTTCTTGTGCCCCCCCCCAGGGCATATTCCCCCACTCCCCATTTTACAGCTTTCTCCGGGGGACCGTTACAAGATGGAGAGATATCACATGGTAGAGTAGGGGGAACGTGGACAATCCACGGTGCGACAAAGTTAACAGACATGAGTCCTCTGCCCGAAAGCAAAGAAGCAGAATGAGACTGACTTCAAATTAATCAAGCGGTTCCCCGCAGTTAAATAGTGTTGGTGTATCTATATACCAATAGCCACACGTGGGCCACATCTGCAGATATCTATATCTGCAGAGTGGGGGCTTGCAGAAATAAGAGAGATATTGCTGCAAACTTGGGCAAATTCCCATGTTTGCGGAAAAAGCTGAAATCCTAAAAAAAATCAAATTTGGGGTGTAACCCTTTAAAAAAATCCCCCCCCCCTCCTAGTATCCATGCATGCGCAGACAATTTACAAACTTACCTCCACGCCAGCAGCTGCAAAGATGTGGAGGAAAGAACCCTCAAGCGCCTCAGGAACTGCTTAGCTCAGATTGGCCAGCGTCCGTAGCAGGGGGCGCCCTCAACCGTAGCAGGGGGCTGCAGGGGCCACACTGGCGGGTTTTTCACCGGGCTACGTGCTTTTACGTCGAGTATGGATCTGTGAGCATAACCTGCTCAAGATCCCTGACCACAAAGAAATCAAACTGGCCTCGACCAGGGCCAGGACCTTTTTTGGCACTAGGCCCAGCCCGGTGGTACGCTCTGACGAATGAGATCAGGGCCCAGTGGGAACTAAGGAGGTTTTGCAGGGCCTGTAAGACGGAACTGTTCCACCAGGCTAGGGTTGAGGCCTAAGTTGACCAGATTGTCCCACTTTGGGGGACAATATATATATATTACAATACTATTTTTTCATTTGCACATTCTATGAAACGTTTTGTTGCTACATACAGACCAAATTTTAATCAAGAACCCCTTCCCACACTGGTCAATGTCCCGCTTTACCAATGTCCCGCTTTTACCAATCTGGTCACCGTAGGCCTACCAATAGCATCCAAATTCTGGCCTCGCTACCTAAAACACCCAGGATGCAGCTAACACCTGCCGCCAGTGCTAATGGGATGCGACCGTAGGAGACCCTCACTCTAAAAAAGAAAGAGGCGACTCTGAAATATGTCTCAGCGGCAAAATTTACACGCTTGATGCAAAATGGATCAGATCTTAAGAGAAAACGGAGCCCGATATTGGACTAGGTCAATTGATTCAATGGGATGGAGAGAAGTCATTGATTTCTAGGAGCTATGTGTAAATGGTGGAAATATAAACTCGGAGGGGGGGGGGATTAATGAGTATTTTTGAAAATTGTATATGATACATTGTGATGTATCAATCTAATATTCACATCCATGGTTCTGAAAACGGAATGTTTTAAATTTTCGATTGATTGATTGATTGGATTTTTATACTGCCCTCCCAGTGCATGAATATGCCGTTATGTATTTCTTTTTATTGGAATGTCTTTTTCTTTTCGGAACCGATAAAACCTGTATTAACAGAGAAAGAGGCAGCTTGTCTAAATGAGACTTATTTTAATGCCGATCGTTTTAGGAGTCCTGATTTTTATATGATTTATAAACAACGGCAAGCCGCCCTGAGACAACCAAGGAAGGAGACACACAGATGAAAAAATTAACACATGCAATAAGACGGCTAACAAAATGCAAACAGGCTTTGGCAGTCGTGCAGACTTGTGGTTATATGGGGCTAAATATCAGGTCCCGAATGCGCTTGTGGCAGAGCCCACCCAACTATTTGCCTCTTGACAGAAATATGAGCATCGTGCTTTCTGGGTAGATGTGACGGAGCTCTTTGAACTGTCCCCTGCTGCGATTGAGTGAACTGAAATCTTAGCTATTTGTATGTAGGGGGGATCGCCCCGTCAGTCCGCATGCCTGTTGTATTTAGTTGGCTACACATTATTATAGGCTTCCTCTGTCTAACTCTGCCATGCGATAAAGCAATAAAATGCGCCACATTAACTTTTTTCCCCTGATCTAATGGCATGAAAACCACATTGGGCATGTGCAAAGCGCCACCTGCTCACAGGTGACTTCTGGCGACCCCACCAAGGGGCTTTTCAGTGTGAGAGAGAGAAGCCCCCATTGTTTGCCACCCCTGTAAGGCCTTCCTTTGAGATCTCCCATGCAAGTACTGACCATGCTCAGCTTCCGAGATCTGACAAGCCTGGGTTATATCCCATGTCTGAAAACCACACTCCCTGAAAACCACACTCCTAAAGGGTGTGTGTGGGGGGGAGCCCTACAAGTTTATTGAACTTCCACTGGGTTGCTCTCAAAGGATGAGTGCAAAAGAAATACACCGAGAGCGTCTCCCCTCTGACCCCTGTTTTAATACTCAGGGTATGCATTAAAATCTCCCCCAGAGGTCAAGGTGAAGAGGAGACACTGTGGGTGAGATTCTTTTCTAATGGTCCAATGCTGTTTGCACCGTCCATGTTTCATTGCTCATAAACAGATCGGCAGCCCAGTCACCAGCCCAAGTTCAATTGAAGTGGTTTCGCTTTGGAGCCAGCATGGTATAGTACCGAAAAACGACAACCTCTAATCTGGAGAACTGGGTTCGATTCCCCAAGCTTCCATGTGCAACCAGCTGGGTGACCTTAGGAGAGTCATGGTTCTCTCAGAGCTGTTCTCACAGAGCAGTTCTCTCAGAGTTCTCTCAGCCCCACCGACCTCACCCGTCTGTGATGGGGGGAGGAATGGAAGGGGGATTTGTAAGCCGCTTGGGGAGTCTTTTGGGTAGTGGGAAAGTAGGGTGTAAAAAAAACAGCTCTTCTTTTTCCTATTGCTGAAACTGCAGCCCCCAAGTATGCTTACTCAGAAGTAAAGCCTGTGGAAATCATGGGGATTTTTAAAATTAGGGGGGGGGTGTTTACAATGCATTCCAGAACCTGGATGAAACTCCTTAATTATTTTTTTTCCTCGCTTTTTTTCTTGCACTTTGAAACTCTTTCCATATAATTTTCCTATCGGGTAGCATTCATAGTGGACATTGATTTCTTTGAATCAATGGGTAGCTTTTCATATTATTTATTTTATTCAATCTGTTATTTAATCTTAACCACCACCATTCCCCCCCACCCAAGAAAACCCTTGTGCACAGCCTTGACATATACCCAGGTGGAGGGGCCCTCAGACCCCCGCCTGACCCCACCCACCGTCCCTGGAGGCCAACCCACACCCCTCAAAGGAGCTTCTTCCCCAAAGGGGTAGTCAAACTGCGGCCCTCCAGATGTCCATGGACTACAATTCCCACAAGCCCCTGCCAGCATTCGCTGGCAGGGGCTCGTGGGAATTGTAGTCCATAGACATCTGGAGGGCCGCAGTTTGACTACCCCTGGTTTAAGGCCGTCGGAGGAAGCTTCAAGGCTTGGCCCTCTGGTGCAGCTGACCTCTGCGGCCAGCTGGAAAAAGAGGCCAAGGGCAGCTAATCCGGGAGAGGAGAAGGGAAGGGCAGGGGAGGGAGGGGATACTGGTGATGAATTCTGTCTTCAGACCTCAAGGTGAGTTTACACTTGTTGATGAAGCAAATTCCCCATTCCATGGGGGATTCCTGGACAGTTCACATGGAAGGAGTGTTTATGTGTGTATGGGTGTATGTGTATGTGTGTGTGTGTGGGGGGGGGATATCCCTTTGGTTTTGCTGGGCCAGAATAACTGTGCAGAGGGTTGTGGGGTCCCGGGATGGCCAGCCAGCTTGCCTTGAGCCGGACCCCTGGGATGGAGCCCCTGGATGGGGAGGTGCCAAGCTGAGGAAAGGAAACCTCAGAGACCCCCATTGCCCGACACTGGACTGGCAGGGGCAGCGATTCTTCCAACTCAGGCCATGTTCCCAAGCAGAGCTGGGCAGGTTTCCTTCCTGTTTTGTTGGGGGGGGGTATTTCCAGGAGAGGCCGGAGATATGCTGGTCTGTTCCTTTCCTAATGGCAGCGTTGGATCTGTGCCCTGGTTAGTACGCCCAGCGGCCAGCAGACTGTACACAACTGCTGTGCAACAGATGGTGGGTGTAAAGGGCGGGGGGGGGGGAGAAGGTAGGAGAGGTTTCAAGAGGAGGGGGCCTGAGTTTCCCAGTGCATGGAGAAGGACGCTGGTTCAGTCTCACCCAGCGGGCTCGTGACACGTTCAGAGGGTATGCCGAAAAAAGAAAGCACGGAATAATAAAACCTAGCTTTCCCTTTCTCTTCCCACAGACATAACTCTCCGGTCAAACTTTCCAGCAGGTCTTCTTCGTCCCCTGGAAACAGAACCCACTTGGAAAAACGCATCTCCTCCATGGAAAACCCAGGGCGAAAGATCAAAATGGACCGTTAGCTGGGTGGGGAGCCGAAGCGGCAGCAGAGGGATGGGATGGGGGTTCAGAAATAAGGCCGAAGGCGCCCCAAACCAGGGGCTGTCCTGTTTACCCCAGCTGGGGGAGTGCTTTCCATAAGGAGGAAAGAGATCAGCGCATTTCTTCAGCGTGGGACCAGGCCAGCGGCCTCTGTGATGCTGGGGAAGTCTTCCTGAGGTAGAGGGGGGCTCAGACACAGATTGAAGCGTCCCTGCAGGAAGATACCAGCATGTCCCAAGGAGGGAAAGATTGTGTGCCCGTGTTCTGAGAACTGCCCTGATTCAGCCTCACATATTATTTTAGATTGTGAACCTCATGGGAGTCTTCGCAGAAAACTTCTGGATCCTCTACTTTGTCCCAGGGGTCTCGTAAATGATGAAGCTACCCTCCAGTTTCTGCTTAATGATCTTTCGGCAGAGACCACATTGTGTGTAGCTGAATTTTTAATGGCTGTTTATCGGGCCAAAATTAAGATGTTTTAATCAGCTGGTTTTACTGTATTTCAGTTTATAATATTAGCTTATTTTATTCTGTTATATCTTTACCCTGCTGGGCCGTACTTGCCTCTTATTGTTATGCCAATAAAGGTTTATTATTATTATTAGTAGTAGATAGACTTTAGGAAGCTTTGCTCTGACAGCCCAGCTGGTCAGTTTCCAGTGAACTTGACCAACAAGCGGGTTAGGCAGAAATTGACCAGCGGAGGTTTAGACAGAAATTGACAAACGGAGGCCGAAATTGACCAGTGTGGGAGGTAGGGAGAAATTGGCAAACGGGGAAGTCCTTTTTAGGTCAAGATGAAAAGCCTTCCTCACCTTCGCCCTCCCTGCGGCAAATCCAAATTTCGGAAAGGTTTGGCGAAATTTTGCAACCACCGTGGAGATGGGAGGCGGGGAGAGTTCTCCTCTCCCCAGGCCTAGAGATTCAGAATAAACTGCAAAGCAAGTTTGATTGTCCCCCAAGTCGAAAGACTTACTTTGGTGCTGAGTTCTAATGCTACCAGTGCCCCCCCCCGCACCGTTAAGCGTGCCTTCAATAGCCATCCCTTGAAGAGGAAACATTTGCAGCCAAGGCACAGTTTCTCACATACGGGCCCTGCAATCCGAGGGCACTGCAATGAGGGCACTGCAATCCGAGGCCTGGTGGGCGAAACCTATTCGGCAGCCAAAGAGTTGGTTGTTTTTGAATGTTTGAAGCTGGTTCCTAAATAGTTTGAACTGTGACAAACCCAAAGAATTCTTGGGGGGGGGACACCAACTCCAAGGCTGGGACGATGGGATTTTTCCGAACACAGGCCCAGCGGGCCTGCACAATCTAGTCCTTTAAAATTGTACGTTTTTATAATTTTTTATAATTTCAGCAGATTTTTTAAAAAACTTTTGGGGGGGTTGGTTTTTCGTTTTTGTTTCCATTTATATATATCTTCTGGTTTGGAGGTTACGTTTTACTTTAAGGTTATAGTTTTTATTTTATTTTCTCCCCCCCCCCTTTCTGCTGAGACACGAGAAAGGTTTAAGCGCCTTGCTCTTGACATCGAAAGACGGGGTCTGTCTGCTCCACATTTCTGTCCCCCTTGGTGCAGATTCCTGCTCCAAATATTTCAGGGCTCCACTAGAAGGCCTCTTTCTCCTTTCGGAATCCCGAAAGCAAATCAAATGTCATCGGCAGAGATTCTAAAGGAGCCCCGGATCCTGACTGTGGCCAGGGAAGCGGTTTGGTTTATTAAGCGGTCCGGTGTGTTTGAAAAAGCAACTCTGGATTTTCTTGCATTCAGAGCAGGAAGTTTGGAAATCTTCACCGAAACGGATCCTGTTCGATAGCCAGCCATTTCTGGAGGAGTTTTTCCAGAACTTATATATTTACCGCCCGGCTCCAAAAAAAGTTTCTGTCCCCCCTCCCCCCCTTCAGGATTTTAGGGGCAAAGGAACGAATCCGGAGTGCAAGGCAAAACGGATTCAAGGTGTTGTTTGCAAGCAAAGTCGAAATTATTGAATTCTGCGCCAGGGAAAAGAGATGCCAGGCCGCATCCCTACAAGGGAGTAAGTCCCACTGAATTCTTAGGGGGGCTTCTTCCCGTGTGGAAGCACAGAACGTTGTACACAAAACACTTTGAAAATGAATTGATTCCGAAGTGGAATCCAGCGGCGAATCTTCCTGAATTCCTCCGTTGAAGTGAGCGGCGACCGCCAAGAAAAGCGAGGCCAAAAATTGGAGCCTTCCATTTCTTCGTTTGGGGGAATGGAGAATCCAGGAGATTTTCCCTGCAAGAGGCCAGTTCCTTCCCAGCTTTTTAAAACGAAGGGCTGGCGGGCCTGAATCCGCACTGCCAATCTTTAGTAAACCAGGAGTAAATCTTTAGTAAACCACGAGTAAAGTACTAGCATGTCTGATTTCCTCCCTTTCCATTTACTCCGCATATCTGGGCTTTAATCACCTTGTGCATTTGTTATTTTTCAGTCCTGTACATTGGGGAGGTCACGCTTCTACCTCTTTCCTATACTGGTTTTTTTTTTTTTTTGGAAAGGCCACTCCAGTGTCTTAAATTTCTAAATTTCGCATCGATGAGCGGGCAGTTGCCCTTAAAGGCTTTTTATCTCCGCAGGCCCCGAGGAGATTTTCCCGGCAGGAAGACTTCGCGGCGGAGGGCTGCGCTCCTGAAACCGCTTAAGCTCCAGACTTGTCCCGACCAGGGAAAGAGTTGGGGAAGGCCAAGCTCGGGCGAGGGAGGAATGCGGCGGTTTTGACCCTTCCAAAAAGGGTTTCCCGCCGCCCCGGACGACGAAGAAACCCGCCGAGGTCGAGCTGCGGGTCGACAGATTCAGACGGGCGGGTGGAAGGCAGGCGGGAGCAGCCGCGGGGTGCCAAGAGAACCGGTTTTGTGTGATTCCCACCCCCCCCAAAAAAAATCGTCCCTACCGTCTCCACCATCTTCAACCCACCCACCCCGGACTCCGAAGGGCTCGATCCGGTTCGGGAGAGGAGAGAAGTTGTGCTGCAAACGGCGCCCTGGGCCCAGTTGCCAATCGGGGCGCTCCTTCTGACGGGTCTCCCCCCCCCATAATCCGAGCGCTCGCTACCGGCCCCGATCCCGCCTGTAAGGAGCCCCTCGGCTGCGTGGGCCCAGCTCCCCCGGTGCTCTGGCGACGGGTCCAATCCTCCACCCCCACCGCACCCTCGAAGCCCCCCTCCCCGCAGAGACCCCACCCCTCCCCTCCCCGCCGGTCCTCTCGCCTCCCCCTCCCCAGGCTGGCTTCGCAGGTGAGGTCTTGCTCGGAAGCGGGGCTATTCATAGCCGGCGGGCCGGAGCTATTCCTGGCCGGCGGGAAGCGAAGGAGCGGCGAGGAAGGGAAGAGAAAGAGAGGGGGGAGGGAAGCTCCAGGCTCGCTGCGAGGCCGGGCCGCTGTCCCCGGGGGCTCTTCCCCCTTCCTTCCTTCCTTCCTTCCTTCCTTCCTTCCTTCCTTCCTTCCTTCTCTCCGTCTTTCCTCCTTCCTTCCTTCCTTCCTTCCCTCTCTCCCTATTTCTTTCTTTCTTCCTTCCCTGTCTCTCTCTCATTCTTTCTTTCCTTCCTTCCTTCTCTCCCTCCCTCCTTCCTTCCTTCCTTCCTTCCTGTCCCGAGAGGCCGTGGCGGGCCGCACTCACCGGCGTCGAGGCTGTCCAGGGCCGGGGCGGCTTCGTCGTCGGCGTCCGGGCCGAGGCTCTCCATGGCCAGCTCGAGGCCCTTGGCGTCCCAGTCGCGCAGCTTGCGCTTCTTGTTGGAGCCGATGAGGGCCTCGACGGAGAAGGCGTGGGCGCGGGAGCTGAGGGCCACTGCCGAGCGCCGCCGCTCGCTCATCTTCGCCGCCGCCCCGACGGAAGGCAGCCCAGCTCAGCCCAGCCCCGACGGCAGCTCCTACATGGAGACGCAGCCCGCCCGGGTGGCTCGCCGGCGCCGGCTCAGAGGCGCGCTGGCCGGCCGCGCTTCATCTTTCGGGGGCCGGCCCGGGCTCCGATCCCAGCCTCGCTCTCGCCTCGCCTCTCACCCCCGGCCCGCCTCCGGCCCGCCTGTCAAGAGCCGGCCGAGAAGGGGCGGCCCAATGCCGAGGCCGCGGCTGCGGCGGAGCCCTCGACGGCCCGAGCCAATGAGTGGAGGCGGCCCCGAGGCCAGACGTCGCCCGCTTGGCTCCTCCCGGGCGCCGGATTAACCCGTTGCGGGGCGGAGGCAACCCCCACTTCGGGCGTCTGGCACACCCCCCCCCCGCTCCTGACCCAGATGTGCCCCCCTCGGGTGGAGGGGGGGTCGGGGGAGCCAAGGAGAAAGCGCGCTCCAAGCACGGGCAGGGGGAGACCGCGGTCTCCCCGTCGAGATATGGGGGGGTGGGGGTGGAGGGGGGAGAAAGAGGTCTTTAAAAACGGGAAGAAAAGAGAAAGGACTCCCGGCCGAGCTGCTCTTTTTGCCAGCCTCCTCCCCCCCCCCCCCCAGTGCCAGGGGAGCCGCCCCTCCCGGGGAAGAGAAGGCGTCGTCGAGCAAGAGCGAGTCAGCTCGCTAGATCTGAATGGCTGGTTCCAAAGCGGGACCCCAAGTGCGCCCTTTGAGGGCGCAGAGAGGGGGGGGATAAATACGACCCAGGGGATTTTTAAAAGCCCCCCCCCCCTCAATACATTCCAGAACCTTCCTGAAACTTTTAAAGTCGTTTTTCTCACTTGTTCTTGGGTTTTGAAACTCTCTTTCTGTCGCACGCCATTATTCATAGGTTTGCATGGATTCATTTAGAAGCTTTTTGTTTTATTGCTTTTATTCCTTTCTGTTCTTTAATCTTTTTTTGGGGGGTAAAGTGGGGTATAAAAAGAGCTCCCCTCCCCCCCCCAAAAAAACCCAATACACTCTTGTGAAGGGCCCTGGGCCCAGGAAATATCTTAGCTGGCTTCGAAGACCCTCGGATCATACAGAGTCAGCGTGGTCAGGATTAGTGACCCCCTAATCTGGAGAACTGGATTTGGTTCCCCACTCCTCTTCCATAAACTGGGTGACCTTGGGCCAGTCACGGTTCTCTTAGAGCTGGTCTCGCAAAGCAGTTCTCTCAGAACTCTCTCAGCCCCGTCTACCACCCAGAGTGTCTGTTGTCGGGAAACGAAGGCAAAGGTTAAACCGCTATGGGACTCATTTGGGTACTGAATTGTGGAGCATACAATATGGACTCTCCTCCACATACTGGAAAGATTAGATCCCCCCAAATCTCGAGGGCTCCTAAAGTGCTCCTGGACTCGAGTCTCAGTGCTATAAAGAGGGCTGGATCCTGAGAATTTTTAAGTCTCTCTTTTTCCTCTTCTTCACGGTCGGGCCCGTTATTTCTGCCCGGGGTGGGCAATCCTGTTACGATCGATTTCTTTCTTTCTTTCTTTCTTTCTTTCTTTCTTTCTTTCTTTCTTTCTTTCTTTCTTTCTTTCTTTCTTTCTTTCTTTCTTTCTTTCTTTCTTTCTTTCCAGCAGGTCAAAACACCCAAGCGTTTAATACCCTTTCGGTTTGAAAACCGAAAATTCCGTTTCACAATACCAACAGGGGTCCAATCCTCAAACCTACGGCCGCCTCTTTTTCCGCTGGAGCATTGGAATGGCTGGCTGGCTGGCTGGCTGGCTGAGGGGAGTCCTCCGGGGAGTGTGGGCCACAGGCGGACTCTGCGGGCTTGTCCTTGACCCCCCCCCAATCCCCCCCAATCCACGCTTGACCCGGGCCCCGATCCTCCCCCAGAGGCGCACGCTTTCCTTTCTTCCTCTTTCCCCTCCACAGTTCCGCTTGCTGGAGGCCCGGCCGAAGCTGTCCCACCGAAGCGCTTAGCGCTTGCCGGATCTCCAACGCGATCCGGTGCTCAGTTACGGGGTTTCAGAGAACTGACGCCGGAGTCAGTCCACTTCGCGAACCCTGAATCGAAGGCCGTGTTGGAGTCGCTCGCTCGGCCTCGGGGAACGGTCGACTCCTCCCCGTCCAAAGCGACGGGACCTCCAGGCTGCGGCTGCGGGATTTCGGACTGTGGTTCTGGAACTGGCCCGGGGTCGTTTGGGACTCCGGCGTTGCTCCGCTTTCGCCCGGATCCTGACCCTTCAAATGCTACGTTCCTCGCACATTGGATACTGCTCTGCCGAGACCCTTTAGAAACCTATTTCCCTGCCTGGCACAGGAAAATCCAGCAGCAAAAACAACGGGAATTGGGGTAGCAAAATAAGATTCAGTCCCCCCTCCCGTGTCGTCGGGCCACAGCGGATCTCTGTGCCCGCCTTTGCTCTTCTCTGTTGGGGAGGGGGGAGGATGTTTCCCTTGACGGTGAAGATGGATGGCCGGGCCCGATCGCCTCCCCCCTCGACCCCCTTCCCGGACTCTGCGGGACACGAACAAGGGCGCCACGGCAAAGGTTTCTGAGGGGAGCCACGGGAAGGACTTGGGGGGAGGCTGCGGCGAGGCGGACCCGGCCCACCGGCCCCTTGGCTGAGGTAAGAGGATTGGGGGGCGGAGGGCCGTCGGAGGCCGGGATGCGCAGCCTGCGGGAAGCGCCCCCGGGCCGGGAGCCTCCGGAGTCGCCTGGGAGTCAGGGGGGAGGCGGCGGAGGGGGAGATCCCGGCGGGCACCAGGTAAGGGACTCCGGCGAGAGAGGGGGATGCTGCGGTCTGCGGAAGGAGCCTCGGACGGGGGGGGGGGGCAAAAACCACAATCGCTTTCTCTGTCGGACTCCTCCGTGGCCACGCAGCACCGGGGGGGGGGGGTCGGCTCGTTTCTTTCTTTCTTTCTTTCTTTCTTTCTTTCTTTCTTTCTTTCTTTCTTTTCTCTGCTCTTCTCTTCTCTTTTTCTTTCCTCCCCCTCTTCTTCTTTTTCTTTCTTCTTTTCTTTTCTCTCTCTCTCTATTTCCTCCTCCTCTCTTCTTTTCTTTCTTTCTTTCTTTCTTTTCTCTGCTCTTCTCTTTTTCTTTCCTCCCCCTCTTCTTTTTCTTTCTTCTTTTCTTTTCTCTCTCTCTCTATTTCCTCCTCCTCTCTTCTTTCTTTCTTTCTTTCTTTCTTTCTTTCTTTCTTTCCTTCTTTCTTTCTCTCTCCCTTCCTCTCTGTCTCTATTTCTCCTCTCATTTTTTCTTTCTTCAGTCCTTTCTTATTCTCTTTCTCCTCCTTTCTCCCTCCGCTGCAGGAGGCTCCGTTCCCGCGAGCAGCCGCCGAGTCCCCCACGGATGCGTGCCTGCGGAGGGCCGGCCCTCGGTCCTCCTTCTCCCCCTGCTCGGGGCTCCCCTTCCGAGCCGGCGCTTCTCTGTCGGAGAGGCAGCTCCGGACGGGCCGGGAGGGCGAAGCGAAGGAGGCGCCCAGGGCCGCCTGCGAAGGGGAAGGGGAGCTCGGCCAGTCTCCCGGACAGCCTCAGCCTCTCCGTCCCTCGACGCCAGGCCTGGAGAGAGAGGGGGGGGGGAGAGAGAGCCTTCGCGGCCGGGGGAGCGGCACGGCACCGCGGGAGGAAGGAAGAGGGCTGAGCGGTCCGGGCTGGGGAAGCCGCCATGCCTTGCCGACCAGCCTCCCGCCTGCCCAGGCGGCCGCGGGAGAAGCGCTGCCGGGAGGCTCCCCAACCAGGACGCGCTTTCGTGGCCGGCTCCGGAGCTCCCGGACAGGGCGGACTGGCCTTTTTGAGGGCGCGGGAAGCGCCTTCCGCGGTCGGGGTCCCCCGAAAGCCGAGAAGGCCACGGGAATGGACGGGGGTCCTCCGAGACGCCTCAAGAGAGACAGGAAGGCCGAAGTCTTAGAGGGAGACGCCTTTTTTTTCTTTTCTCGGTCCGTCTGTCTGCCTTTCTCTTCCTTTCTCCCTTTCCTCATCCTTCCTTCCTTCCTTCCTTCCTTCCTCCTCCCTTCCTTCTCTGTCTCTCCTTCCTTCCTTCCTTCCTTCCTTCCTTCCTTCCTTCCTTCCTTCTCTCTCTCTCTCTCTCTCTCTCTCTCTCTCTCTCTCTTTCTTGGGTACTGGCGATGTATAAATCCAGGATCGAAGGTGGATTTGTTTTGGATCTTGGTCCTCACACACACACACACAGAGAGAGAGAGAGAGAGAGAGAGAGAGAGAGAGAGAGAGAGAGAGAGAGAGAGAGACCCGGGTTCGTTTCCTAGGCCCCGGGGCCGTCTGTCAAGACCCTCCGGCCGTGCGCGGGCTTGAGCGCTCCTGCGTTTCCGATCCGGCCCTGGTTTGCCGCGCTTCTCGGCTGTTGCGAACCCGATCCGGCTACCCGTGGCCCCCTCGATTATGGGGGAAAGGTCCACCTGCCTCCCCTTCCCTCTGAAGCCCCCTTGAAAGTTCTCTGCCCTCCCCGGGTGCCCCTTCGGCCCAGAGTGGCGTCGCGCGGGGTCGTCCGTCCCGGCTGCCCGGGGGGCTCCAGCAGACCTGGATTTGGGCGCAAACCCTCTCCGCCTAGCCCGCGGCCGCCTCGTGGGGAAGAGCGCCTTCGGGGAGATTTACCCCCGAGGAAGCGCGCCCGGGAGGCAGCCGAGCCTGTAGCCGCGACGCCTCCGTCCGCAGGAAGCGCGCTGGCGATCCCCGCACCGCCCGGCCGGAACCCCAGTGAGAAAGGCGGCTTAGAACGGAGGGAGAAGAGCCGTCCGTTTTCTCCAGTGCCCTCCCCCAAATTTCAACACCAAACGAAGCCCCCCGCGCCTAGAAAATTAGGCTATCAGGAAGAACTGGTTCTCCTCCACATGCTGGATTTCTGCGTACAGGGCGAAGGGTTGGGGAGCTTTTTTAAATAAAAGAAGGAAGCGCCGTCTACACGAGGACACTCACAGGTACAGAAGCTCACCTGCAGCCTTACCCCAAATCGATGACCTTCGCCTCTTAACCTTGCCTAGGGTTGTGCTGCTTTACTGCTACGGGGGTGGTGGTGGGGAAGGATTCACTGCCTCGCCTTTACTCGAGAGCAAGTCCCGTGGATCCTGGAAGGGGAGAGGGGTCTGACTTCCAAGTAAATCTGCCCAGATGGCTTCTGTTGGGTCCCTTTTCGTGTTCTGTGTGCATGGCCGGAAAGCAGTCAGAGAAATCTTGAGGCTAAACCCCCTGGAACGTGGGCAATCCCATTCAAATAATAACAATCATTCCCCACTCCCTAAATTTGGGGGCTTTCTAATGCCCCCCCTCAGACTTTTGCCAGGGTGTGGGGGAGTTTAATTGAAAGCCAGATACACTTGAAAACCAGATTAACTGAAAACTGGATTCATTGAAGACCAGGTTAATTTAAAACCAAATAACTGAAGACCAGAGTACTTGGAAATCGAATTCACTGCAGATTATCTAAAAACAGATCAATTGAAGACCGGATCAATTAAAAACCCGATTAACTGAAGACCAGAGTACTTGGAAATCGAATTCACTGCAGATTGTCTAAAAACAGATCAATTGAAGACCGGATCAATTTAAAACCCGATTAACTGAAGACCAGAGTACTTGGAAATCGAATTATCTGACGTCCAGATTAATTGAAAATTGAAGACTGAATTAACTGAAAACCAGATTAGGTGAAGGGTAGACTAACTAAAACTAGATTAATTGGAAACCGAATTCATTGGAGGCAAAGATTCCCATCCTGGCCCAGTTTCAGAGGCCAGATTGAGTTCAGGCCAGTTGTTCTGGACATCCAGGGCACAGGTTGGCCAGATAGAGACATCTCTTTTAAATGGGAGCTTTGAAAAGCAGTCTCGGGGGAGGGCTCTTTCTGGGGACCCCCCTCCCCTGAGCTAAGCCCCTTATAGGAGCAAAGGAAGGGTGAAGGTCTCTGCCCCAAGAGGCAGCCATGAAAGATTCTGACCCTCTCCCTAGAGCAGGGGCAGTCAAACTGTGGCCCTCCAGATGTCC
Organism: Paroedura picta; assembly: GCF_049243985.1. NCBI lineage: Eukaryota > Metazoa > Chordata > Lepidosauria > Squamata > Gekkonidae > Paroedura > Paroedura picta. The sequence goes on from NC_135375.1 coordinate 105,036,022, forward strand.
ATGGACTACAACTCCCATGAGCCCTTGCCAGCATTCGCTGGCAAGGGCTCATGGGAATTGTAGTCCATGGACATCTGGAGGGCCGCAGTTTGACTGCCCCTGCCCTAGAGAGTCTCAAGCCCTCTGCAGAAGCACCTCAGGAGGGGGGGCAGCGGCAGAGGAGAGAGGGAGGGGTACCCAAGCCCCCTTGGTCAGCTGGTGGCCGAGGCCAGACTCTGATCACGGTTGTCAAATCAAGTTCACAGCCCAGTCCCATTTCTGGCAGGGAAGAGAGACTCTCTCACTAAATACGTGAAATACCAAAAATCCCCCAATACACACAGAAAGACAGAGAGAAAGAGAGAGGGGTTTAATGCCAGTCTTCTTAAATGCTCCGGATTTCTTTCTTTCTTTCTTTCTTTCTTTCTTTCTTTCTTTCTTTCTTTCTTTCTTTCTTTCTTTCTTTCTTTCTTTCTTTCTTTCTTTCTTTCTTTCTTTTTCTTTCGGACCTCGGCACCCCCAGACTCTCCTCACAGGGGAGGGGGTTGACTGCCCGGAGCCAGGCTGTGTTGGATGGATGGTCCCCCTCCCTGGTGTGGGTCCCTGGGCCTGAAGACGGGATGCCCCCGCGCCCAAAGAAGCCCACCGCACGGCCCGCCCGCGCCCTTGCCCCACTCCCATGCCAGCCTCCTGCTTCCAGCCGCCAGATGTTTGCAATAAAATGTCAGCTTGTGCCTTTGGGGAGTCGAAATAAAATTTAACGGCCTTCCTCTGTAATTGTTCTCTTTGCTCGCCCTTCATAAATTTATCTGTTTTTCTCCAGGAGAGGGGGAAAGCCGATTGTGCGTGGAGGGGGGGGGAGAGAAAAAGACAATTAAAACACCCATACTCTGAAAAATGGAGGAGCCCCTTGTGTGGGTTTTCATTGCTTCTACCACCCTCTCTTGGCCTGGGTGGGCTTTGCTGCCTGGAAAGGGAGGGGGAGAGTAAGAAACCCAAATGAGGTCCAGAAGAAGATAAGGATGCAAATGGTGGAGCTTCCAGCTTTCTGTTTCCTCTGTCCCTGGGTGTTTCCCCCCAGAAAGATTTCTTTAATTCTCTCGGATAAAATGCATACTCCTCCCCTTACCGCCAAACAGTGCAGGCTGATCCTAAGCTTCAAAGATCCGAGATCCTGTCAAGTGCAAAGGAACATCAGGTCTGGCCGAGGGTAAAATCTCACAGGGCATCAGAAATCTCTTTGTTACTTGGAACTTCCTGTGGATTTCCTCCAGAGCTGGTCAAAAGGCCCTTCAACCCAGAAGGCCCCTCAACTCACTGACCCCAGCTGCGTCTGCTTAAAATGGGGAGCATGTGTGTAGGTGGAGAAGATCCTCCACAATCCCACATTCCTCCACTCCAGACCTGACTGCCATTACACAAGGGCTGGCTGGGGCCAAGTTGTAATGGAGCTATAGTGCTAGCAGCCTGACCTGACAGCCAAGCTGCCAAATAGCGTTATAGCACCAGGCTGAACCTGCCCATGCCTCTACAATCCCTGATAGGCTGCAGGTGGTGCAAGCCAGATAACATTTCCTCTAGCAGCTGGATGGTGAAGCCGAAGCAGGTAGCCAGATGAGACTGTACCGCTTCGACCAGTACAGAGTGAGGAGTGATTGGCCATTTTGGGAGGGGGGAGCAGGTTGACATGACCACATATGGCCATATCATCTGATAAATGTTTAACAAATTGAAAAAAATATATTAAAAATTAATTAACTCTCACCCATTCGGGAAACCCTTCCAGGGCTGACAAGAAACCCCAGGGTTTTCTAAAACCCTGGTTGAGAAAGCCTGTGCTAGATCAATCTCTATGGGCAATAAGATTCATAATGAGATGCAAAAGATATTGAAAACTGAATTTGCATTAGATCCAAAATGTATATTATTAGATATAGTACCAAATAGTATTAGAACGTATAGTGAACTTGTTAAGTATATGGTAATAGCTGCAAGGGTTCTATATGCATCAAGATGGAAGAAGGAACATTGACCAGATCCTATGGATAGGTCAAAACAGACGGCTGAATATGTGACAACAAAACCTACGCATCGAATGCACAACAAACTAACATCAGACTTCAGAAGGAAATGGAGTCCTATTCTATACAGATGAGTAAAATGCAACAGAATTAAATAATGTCATTAAATGGAAGCTGTAATATTATGGGTCCTTCCCCCCTTTTTTCTCTTTCTAAAGGCCCTTTTCTAGAAAACAAATGTGATTTCTCCCTTCACTTCTGTTTTGTATTATAAAATAGTAGTTTAAGAAATAAGTCCTATAATATGCAAGGCATTCTTTTTTAAATAACATTTCTAATGTATATATATTTTTAAAATCTCTACGGGCTATATTAGTCATTTAATTTTACGATGTCTTTGAGATTTAAATTTAAAGTAATTCCATTTCTAATGTTTGTATCTTAGAACGAGGTTTTATGTATGCGGGGATCTGCTCTGACTCTGCTGAAATAAGGCAGAATAATAGCTCTGGTATAAATAAATAAAATAAATAAAACCAATAATAGTCTGGTGGCCATCTTTTAGGCTTGGCCTGCCCCAGGGGGTTAGGAAATCTAGTCTCCTGGCCTTCCGGAAGTTTGATCTTTCTGATGAAGCAGGAACAACCCAGTGGATAGAGGCATTAATGGGCTGCAATGCATCATAAGCTTTGCTGCTGAGGAAATCTCCTTGAAACAGGGATGTACCAGAACCTTGTTCTATGCATTACAGGACTCTGCTGCTGAGGAAAGCTCTTTGAAACAAGAATGCCCCAGAACCCTTTTAAAAATAATTTATTAAACAATACTGTTCAGAAGAGTTTAGAAACATTACAGAAATAAAGACCGCTTACGAATATTTCAGAGGTTCATCCCAGTGCTTTTGAAAATCTTCCAGTGCTTTATGATTAACAAGGTCTGTTAGCTTGGCCATTCCCGCTAGTTCTCTGAGTTTTGTCCACCATAAGTCCATATGGTTGCTTTCAGCCAGAGGCCATGATGAGCCTTGCTGCTGCTGTTATTGCTTGAAAGAAGAATTCAGCACCCTGTTTTGGTATACCTGTGGGTATAGTGCTTAAGAAATTCTTTGGACCCAACACAAATTTACATTGTGTACACGGTTTGCAGTTAATTTATCATGAGGTTTTATCATGAGGTTTTATCCAAAATGCAATTAATTTATCATGAGGTTTTATCCAAAATGTCTTCATCATTTTACAATTCCAGCACATGGGAAAGAAAGATCCAATAGTATCTTGAGATGGTTTCAGTTGGTTTCAACATCTTCCTAATAACTAGGTGTAAAACACTATCTATAGAACATCCTATACCAGGGGTAGTCAAACTGCGGTCCTCCAGATGTCCATGGACTACAATTCCCAGGAGCCCCTGCCAGCGTTTGCTGGCAGGGGCTCCTGGGAATTGTAGTCCATGGACATCTGGAGGGCCGCAGTTTGACTACCCCTGTCCTATACCAATTTTCATGTAATGACTGACACTTTGTCACTTTCACATTCTTACGCCATAAGTATTCCCATTCCTCCATTGTAATAGTCATGGTAAGGTTTTGCGTCTACTTTATCCCCAGCCTGGTGGAATGCGCTCCCGGAAGAGCTAAGGGCCCTGTTGGAGTTGTCAGCTTTCTGCAGGGCCTGCAGAACGGAGCTCTTCCGCCAGGCGTACGGTTGAGGCCAGAGTGGTACCATCCCAGGATCTCTAAGTTAAGGCCAACTAGGTTCCTCGCTCCCAGGTAGAGAGAGAGTCTGACCCATGCTGAACAGGGGATGGGTTGATATTTTTTACTGTCCGCCATCTTGTTATGTTATGTTATTACCCGGTTTGATGAAGTTTTAAGGGGAATTTTAGGAGATTTTATTGTGTTTTACTGATATTGTAAACCGCTGCGAGACATTTGAGAGCAGTGGGATATAAATATGAATAAACAAACAAATAAATAAATCATGGGTATACCCGAACCTTGTTCAGCTATCAGCATTGCTTAAAGGAGACATACTTGTGCATGGAATAAATGAAATAGAAACTTTTCAGATACCCGTTCTTCATCGTGCTCCTCCGTGCGTAGATTCATATCTTGGCCACACAATTCATTGTTTCTTCTGCTTTGCCATATTGTTTTCATGTTCTCCTGCAGTGCTTATCTTCCGCAAGCAAATGACAAAGCGGGCTTTTCCGCAGAGGCAATAGGCTCATGCTAGGATTTTATTGGTTAAAAGACTGGAATTGTGGTCAGCACTGTTGGGTTATAGCTGATTTGTAAGGTGGATCCTATGATGTAATTACTTTAGGGCTGAATGTGTAGCCATAATACTTATGAACAAAGTGGAAGTCTGGAGAAGAGTTGTTTTTTGTACCCTGACTTTTGCTGCCCGAAGGAGTCTCAAAGTGGGTTATAATCTCCCCCCCCCCCATGGGCTAACTGATCCATCTCACACACACCCAGAACACTGTTACTGTAAAAGTCTGTTGAGCTGGGGGGAGGTGGGATTGTTGCTGCAAGGGGATGGTTATAGGGGCATATTGTTTTTAAGGGATTTTTGTTGGTTTTACTGTTGTGACCTGCCACGAGCCACTGCGTGGGAATGACTGTATACAAACTGAAACTTAAATAAATAAAATTGTCTTCCATTCCTCCCCCCACAGCAGACACTCTGTGAGGTAGCTGGGACTGAGAGAGCTCTGACAGACCTGCTCTGCAAGAACAGCTTCTAACAGGACTGTAATTAGCACAAGGTCACCCAGCTGGCTGCATGTGGAGCAGCGGGGAATCAAATCTGGCTTGCCAAGTTAGAAGAGAGCTCAACCCCAAGGAGGTACCTTGAAGACTAATAAAAGCTCATTCTGCACACGTTGGATAATGCACTTTCAATGCGCTAGAAGCAGATTTTCTTGTTTCATGCAGGTAAATCCAGCCTGCCAAGCTTTTGGGTGACCCATTGACCTGCTTTAAAGGAGGATTTGATTTCTCAATTGCAGTGAGCTCCAAACACAGAACTAGCAGTCCCTGGCCACCCCAGTCAGAAAGCTGCTGGTCAGAAAACTGCTGCCAGTCAAGTAGGTGATACTCTTTCAGTGGACCTAGGGCCTTGTGAGGGCCTGAATCAGCAGGAGGTCGTTGGGGAACTCCCAGCCAATGGGGCATTGCCAAGCCAACCTTTGGGTCCAGTTGCTGACTCCCACAGGGACCTGTCACCTCCCCGTCTGTAATTCCAGGGCAGGGAACAGGACCAGATTGGCGAAGATTTAGGTGCCAGCGACCAAAAGGGATGGGCTGGACTGACAGTGAGGCCTTCCTCCACAGTCGATGGTGGGTAGCGGCTGCAGCACAGTCAGGCCCAAATCTCTCCCTGCTGGAGAAATGGCGGGGGGGGCCAGGGGCCTATGGAGCTCAGGACTTATTTCCCAGGGAGGGGGAGGGAGAGGGGGATTCTTAAGCCACCTGGAGTTCCAGGGATAAAGGCGGACTACAACCACACTGAATAATTTATTCCTTTCCTTCATTGTCTTTCTCACTGTGGTTTCAGGTGTTTTACAAGTAGTAGTAGTAGTAGTAGTAGTAGTAGTAAGTAGTATATTCATTTCCTTTGCAGTCAGCCTTTCTCACGGTGACTCCAGGTGGATGATGGGGATGATTACTACCAATATTAATTATTAATTACTATTACAACTTCACAACAATAGTCGATTCCTTTCCTTTGTAGTCGGCCTTCCTCACTGGGACTCCAGGCGGATTCCAGATGCGCTCAGAAGGAGCCAGCCAGTCATCCCCAAACAATATCCCTCAACCCCCCCACCCCTCTATTTTCCTCTTGGGTCTCAGGCGCCCGGAGGTCGTGGTGGGGAGTCGAGGCCGTCGAGGGTGGCCCAGAGGCGGGGAGAAGGCCGGGCTGCGCGGGGATCCAGGCCACCACCCCTCCTCCTCCTCCCAAGGGGAGTCCAGCTGCGCATCTTCCACGGAGCCCCGATGGGAGGGAAGGGGGGTGGGCTTTGCTCCGTTCCGCCCTCGCCGCCTGGCGCTCCAAGGCGGCCAGCCCCTCGACGGGCTCCCCCCGGCGCCGGCCTTTGCTCCCGCGGCGTCTGTGGGTTGGCTCCGGAGCTCCGTGGGCGCGGAGGCGGCTCCGTCCGCCTCTTGCCCCGACGGCGCCGCCAGGCTGGTGGGCTGGGAGCGGCCCCCGGGGAAGGGGCGCCCTTTCCCACCGCGGCCAGGGGGCAGGGGGCTCCTGAGAGGTTTCCAACCCCGCAGCCGGGCTTTCGGCCTCGGGGGCGCCTTTTCAGTCCCGGGAAGGAAACGATCTGGGCCGATGCTCAGAAGAGCGGCTGTGGGACGGCTGATTGGGTAGGCCAGCTGGGACCGAGCCTTAAATAAAAAAAAACGTGGCTTCTTTTCTTATTTTTCATATATATTTCTATCCCGCCTTTCCTGCCAATTCCAGGTGGCTTCCTCGCCAGTATCCCCCAACGAAAATCAACCTTAGAAGGTGTAGTTGTTTTATATATATATATATACTCTGCTTTTCACTACCCAAAGGAGGGCCAAAGTGGCTTAGGATCGCCTTCCGTTCCTCTCTCCGCGACAGGAAGGAGGTGGGGCTGAGAGAGCTCTGACAGAACTGCTCTGCAAGAACGGCTCTGCGGGAACTGAGACTAACCCCTGCTGGGGAGGAGCGGGGATTCAAACCAGGCTGACTGGACTAGAAGGACTTGCTTTTAACCACTACACCACACTGTTGTTGTTGTTGTTGTTAAACAACAAAGTGTACATGAGGACAACCTTGCAGGCCAACTGGACTCAAACCTTGTCCCCTCGTTTCAGACCAACAGGGCTGTCCCCCCACTTCTTGTAGGAGTGTGCATGTGCATCCCCAGAATTCAGCTCTGTTGGTCTTTCAGGCAGGGGTAGTCAACCTGTGGTCCTCCAGATGTCCATGGCCTACAATTCCCATGAGCCCCTGCCAGCATTTGCTGGCAGGGGCTCATGGGAATTGTAGGCCATGGACATCTGGAGGGCCACAGGTTGACTACCCCTGCTTTAGGGTGCCCCTGGATGCAATCTTAGTGCCCCTGGACTTTAAGGTGCCCCTGAACTTAAGCAGCTTGGTGTAGTGCTTAAGAGCGGTGTCTGATCTCGCAAGCTGGGTAATGATTCCCCGCTTCTCCACTTGCAGCCACCTGGGTGACCTTGGACTAGTCACATCCCTGATAGTGCTGTTCTGACCGAGCACTAATCTCTGGGCTCTCTCAGCCTCACCTCCCTCGCAGGGTGTCTGTTGTGGGGAGAAGAAAGGGAAGGTGATTGTAAGCCCCTCTGAGACTCCTTCTGGTCGAGAAAAGCAGCATACAAGAACCTCGTCCTCCTCCTCTTCTTCTTTGGGTCACAGTAAGAGCATCAGTTCTGTCGCAGTGGAGCTTCGGCAAGAAGGATGGCTTGCCACCACCTGGGCATTCACGGAAGCACAAACCAAGAGGGAACAAAGATTTTTGGGGGGGACTCCTCATTGCAAATTGAGAAGCACCTGGGCCTTAACTCCCTGATGTCACAATTGTAAGGAAAAACTGAGAAATGGGACTGGGAAACTGAGACCACAATCACAGGAGACAGCAGAATACGGGAAAGAAATAACAGGAGAAGATCGCCAAGTACCAAAGCATGCAGAGCAAATAACACCAGCTCGGCTCTAGAAAACACGTTTGCGCAGTGAAACAACGGGGCTTGGAACAGCAAGAATCCTGTGGAGATACGTTAGAACTTGACTAGGATCTCGAATAGCAGAGCGCCCTCTCCCAGTCGAATACATCTTGAATGTTTCCACTAAGCCACCCTGAGCCCTGACTGGGGGTTTCTGTCCCCCTTTGCAAGGCAAGGGCTGTCAGAAGCTGCATCAATTCAGGAAAGCTCAGATCCTCCCCAGACCTGGGCAGGTGAGCAGGGAGGCTGGCGCCTGTCTGGCAAAGCAAGGCAAAAGGTCACCAGCATGCAGAGGCACCCACATGTCTCTGAGGCTCCTGAACAGAGGAGGATCCAGCCCTTCAGCGGGGAGAAAGGAAGGGGAGGGGTCAGGAGAGGCAGTGTGTGGTGGTGGTTCAAGAGCAGCGGCCTCCATTCTGGAGAACTGGATTTGATTCCCCGCTCCTCCTCCATGCAGCCAGCCAGTCACGGAGTTGTTCTTGCAGAGCAGTTCTCTTAGAGCTCACAGACCCACCTACCTCCCAGGGTGCCTGCTGTGGGGAGAGAAAGGGAAAAGCCGCCTTGGGACTCCTTCGGGCAGTGAAAAGCAAGCCCCTTCCTCCTGCTACCTCTTCCCAGAGGGGGGGTATTCCTTGACCTAGAGTGTGCTCTGGAGACCTGAGTTCGAATCCCCAAGGGGGGGAGGGGCCTGGAAGACTGCTGGGGGACTTGGCCAGTCATAGCCTCCCCGCCTCTCCTGCATCACAGGGTTGTTATGGTGCGCTGGGGTGGGGGCGGGGGAAGGGAGGCAAGGAGTCCGCCGCAAGCCATTTTGGGTCCAGCTCTTCAAGAAACCAACATGGGAGCGATGAAAGGGGAGGAAGAAGCCAGCTCTCTCCGAGGGCAAGGGCGGGTTCGGTCTCTTGCATGCAGGTGGGGGAGGGGGGGCAGAAAAAGGCGACTCCCAGCGTAGGCAGAGATGCCGGCAGGAAGGACAAGACATCCTCCCGCCCTTCGGCCCCTTTCTTCCGAGACCCCAGAGGGGAGGGGGCAGAGGGACCTAGCAGCCCCCCACAGACGGCATGTGGAAGGCTGGGGGGCGACCACTCATACATCATCATCATCTTTATTTTTAAAGCTGTTTTCCGAGCCATGGGTGGGCCCCGAAGCTCTGGGCCTCTCCCCCACTCAGCACCCTCCGCAGAGCCACCCTCTCCTGGAAGCAAGCCACTGACAGGGACCCATCCCTGGGAAGGGTGGCCAGAACTGCGTTTAAACTGTCTCTAATGTTGTTATGTTAATGACTCTTTTAAAGCTTGTCACTTCCCTGTTGTACACTGGCCAGAGAGGGAAGGGCAGGACACACAGACAGACAGGAAAGAGATGAATGAATGAATGAATGAATGAATGAATGAATGAATGAATGAATGAATGAATGAATGAATGACCCCGCCTTTCCCCATTGACGGGTCACATCATCTTTTTCGCCTGCCCTTCAGAAACGCTCAGGGTGGGTGGCAACGTACAGGGTAAATTATGGTTTTTTTAAAAAAAATGTATTTTAATGTTTTATCATGTGAACCCCCACGAGACCTGTCCGGGAGCAGCAGCTTATAAATGTAAAAATAAATATTAAGAAATTGAATAATTCGGAGAGAGATCCGTATCAGTAAAAGATTTAACACTCACCTCTGAAAAGGGCAAGGGAGATGACGGCGAGCCACCCTTCCGAAGTCTCAGGCCTTTTCGAGCCCTTCCTTCCCTCCTTCCCGTTCGTAGGCCGCCTTCCCCGCGGGACATCGAGGCGGCTCTCAACAGCGAGGAACGAGGGAGGACCAGGGAAGGCGACACGGAATTCACCGCCCCCCCCCCAGCCTCTTCTGTTTTTAGGTGTCGGGGTGCTTCAGTCTCCCGCGCAGGGCTTTTTTTTTGGGGGGTGGGGGTGGCAGACGGCTCCCCCCCCCCTCAAAATCCCGGTTTTGCCTTTCGGAGTCCATGTAGATTATGCCAGGGAGGGGCCAAGTCCAAGCTCTTTGGGGGAGTCTGAACCCGATCCAAACCCATGTTTTTCTCTCTCTCTCTCTCTTTTTTTTAGTATCCGTTGTGGGGACGGGATGGGAAGGCGATTGCAAACCGCTTCGAGACTCCAGAGAAAAGCGGCATATAAAACCAACTATCTTCTCAAAGATCTCTGGGCCCTGGACCAGCCACCCCACGGATACAACGGAGCAGGGACTGCTCAGCCACCAAATCCTGGCGCTCAAAGGGAGCTTTTGAATTCGAAGGACAGCGTCGCACAGCCCCCTTTGGTGATTTTGATTTTTATTCGCCCGCTGCAGATTCTTTTCTTTCTCTCTCTCCCAAAAAACGAATCGAGCCTTAGCGCCTCTAATGCGCCTTCTAAACCGACATTCCCAATTGCCACGTTCATGTTAATCATTTCGAATTAAAACGGATTGCTGTCTTAAAGGAAAAAATTTCGACAATGTGTGTGTGTGCGCGCGCGTGTGCAGACACGCGCACACACACACAAACAAACACAATCACCCGGGCACAGTTTTCCAAAAACAAACGGAAATCAATAACGAAATGAAACCCACAAGGGGCCTGGCATGTCCGGCAGGCGGATTCGAATTTCTCCGAAGGAGTCTAACCGGAACGCCTCGCCACCTCGGGTCTCCAGCGCGCACTTCGGGTTCACACTTTTGGTCCCGTTTGGACGAAAAGGACTGTTCTCGCGCGCCGCCTGGCGGCCAGCGTGCGTACACACACACACAAAAGCGCGGCAGTGCGCCGCCAAACGGCGTTCTTAAAAGGGGCCCGCAACTTGACCTCTCTGGGTAATGTCTCAGAGTGGCTGAAAGCAAACTCTTATTATTTGACAGGGAGGCTTCGGTCGGTTCGAGCCTGGAGTGGATCTCTGCCTGCACTGAGAACCTTCCTTCCTTGCCTGCTTGAACTTGACGGCTGATCCCCAGAATCCAGCTCTTTCGGTCTTCAAGGCGCCCCTGGACTCGAACTCAGTTCCCTTTTGCAAGCGCGTGCGTGACATGTAATGAACACCCCAGCCCACCCCCTGGGCTGAGGCTGGAGACGACCCCTTCTGAAGGGGCGTCTCCTAAGAGGCCGAGGGAACATCGCCCCCTTTCCCCGGAGAACAGAAGCGCCTTGGGTCGGAGGGCCTTGGTCTTGCTCCTGGCAGGTGGTGGCAATCTCATGTCCCTGCTTCTCAATCCAGGCATCTCTCGCATCTCTCCTCCTTCCCCTGGCCTGCTGGTGGACCTTGGCTCCCCCATACACCCTGCCCCCCCCCAAGGGGCTCCTCTGCTGGATTGCAAAGGGGGGAGGCCCCCCACCACCACATGTCTTGGCTTAGGAGACTTCCGGATCTCCTCCCTTCTCCTCCCCTCCCCCCAGCACACACCTTAGACCATGCTTTTTTAAGTGACCGGGCTTTTCCCTCCAGGCTCCCCCCCCACACACACACACACACAAAGGGGTTGGAGGGATGGCTGCGGTGGAAGATCAAAGCCCGGATTTCTCTCCCTGCATCTGGAGAGCCAAGCGGGGCTTGCAAGGGAGAAGAACCCCAGCAGGACTTCAAAGGGATGGGAAGGACCATTCCTAACGGCCCCCCTTCCCCTGCCACCTGACAAGCATCTCTGCAGACAATGGAGGGCGTGGCTTCCAACTAAAGGAGGACCTTGCCTGTTGGCCCAGGTAAGTCGAGAGCAGGCACAGATGGCGATCGGGGCTGGGACGCTCCAACAAGCACCACCCCAAAGCTTGTTGGACCACCGGTCCTTCTCGGTGTCCGAGAGCTGGGCCATCCAGGACAGAGTAGAGCATACCGTAAACCAAGGGTAGTCAAACTGCGGCCCTCCAGATGTCCATGGACTACAATTCCCATGAGCCCCTGCCAGCGAATGCTGGCAGGGGCTCATGGGAACTGTAGTCCATGGACATCTGGAGGGCCGCAGTTTGACTACCCCTGCCGTAAACAATGTGACAAATAATTTGTAAAGGAGAAAAGAGAATATGTAGCTAGCCAGAGGCCTGCATGGAGCCCTTGAGGTTGGCAGTCAATGGCGTTTTAGGACAGCTGTCCCTTCCTGCCAGAGACTACATTCTGCCCCCTGGTGTTCACCTGAAGAAAAGGCTCCCTTCACGGCAGCCAGTCCCTTTTCTTGCCCGGAGGAGCAGGGCTGTGGTCGAAGGGAAACCTTGTGGGGAGAGCCAAGGAATTTCCCCCCTCTCTCTTTTTGTGCATTCAGTCAGCAGAATTACACAAGACTCAGCAGCGCAACCTCATCAGAATTCTAGATTTCGTGGCTTCTCGGAGCGTAGAGCTGGTCAGAACCTACAGGGCTACTGTTCGCGACAACCCTGGATGCTTGTGCGCACTACAGGGAGCATGCCTCGAGCATGTTGCTTCCCACGGTCGCTCCCCAAAAGCACTGAGTACGACAGCAAAGGCAGCATTTGGCTTCTGGAGAATCTCAGGGTTTCCCCCTCAGTTTCTTTAGAACGCGATAGATTTCTTTGCCAAGCGAGGGACAGTGTCAGCAGGAACATCTAATGCAGCAGCAGCCGAACGGTGGCTCTCCAGAGGTCCCTGGACTACAATTACCATGAGCCCCTGCTGGCAGCAGGGGCTCATGGTAATTGTAGTCCAGGGACCTCTGGAGAGCCACCGTTTGGCCACCCCTGATGTAAAGTTATTAGAAGAAGAAGAAGAAGAAGAAGAAGAAGAAGAAGAAGAAGAAGAAGAAGAAGAAGAAGAAGAAGAAGAAGAAGAAGAAGAAGAAGAGCTGGTTCTTATATGCCGCTTTTCCCTACCCGAAGGAGGCTCAAAGCGGCTTACAGTCGCCTTCCCATTCCTCTCCCCACAACAGACACCCTGTGGGGTGGGTGAGGCTGAGAGAGCCCTGATATCACTTCTCGGTCAGAACAGTTTTATCAGTGCCGTGGCGAGCCCAAGGTCACCCAGCTGGTTGCATGTGGGGGAGCGCAGAATTGAACCCGGCATGCCAGATTAGAAGTCCGCACTCCTAACCACTACACCAAGCTGGCTCTTAAAAGCAGGGTACAAAGAAAATGGCTCTTCTTTAGTGCAGGCAGGTTTAGAGATTTGGGCTTCCCCCCTGCCTGTGTCACGTGACACAGGTGACGTATGACCTCCTACCCCCATGTTGATGCTTGGGATTGAACCCAGGGTTGGAGGGCTGGATGAGAACGGCTCATGGCTCATTCTTACCAACCTCCCCACCCCCCACTCCCCAAAATATGGCTTCGATCCTGCTTCTGCTAATTGATTTGTATTTATTCATTCAGCTTGTATACCATCCCTCACCGCGACGTCTTCTGTTGCGAGCTGCTCCGTGCTTGGATCCCAAATTTAAGCAGGCCGGGATTTAAGGCACTGCTATCCACAAATCAGGCATTTTCAAGAGAGGCTGCCCGAATTCTCTCCCAGTGAAGGAAGCAGGGCTCCAGTCCCAAGCCACAACATGTTCTCTGGCCCCTGGGCAACGCACGTGTCCCTTTCTTGGCGAGAAGAACCACCCAGGCTATTGCTACCCGAGGTGCTGGTGTCTCCTAGTTGGTTAGAGAAAATTAGCTTTCAAGGAGACAAGACGTGAAAGGGAAACAACAGTTGACGCTATCATTTTCTTCGACTGGACCTCCTGTTATTTGGTGGCCGAGTTTTCACGTCTCTTTAGGTTTTTAAGGGAACGCTTCTCGTGTTGATTTACGGCTTGGGTTATTGTCAAACGGCTTGGCCTGCACCAGCCCCCCCCCCGCCCCCCCTCCACTTCTTTCCACCCTTTGCCAAGCGTCAGCTGAATTTTGCCAGAATGACACCCTCCTCCATGCTTATGTGGTTTCCAGAATTGGCAACTCTTTGTGCCGGCCCGTTTATTGCCCAGTTCCCGGTATCGCTAAAAATGTTTATACAGCAAGTCTAATAATGCACCAAAGGTATCCCCCCCCCCCCGCCCCCTCGAGGTGGAAACTGTAGATCCGCAGGGAAAGGGACCACCGGAGGGAGACGATAAATTACCGTCAGAGAGTCAGAAGACAACTTTAAAACCCTGTTCTTGCAATGAGGGAGTCTTAGTGTCGTGCTGCCCGGCGTGCAGGAATGGATTATTGGAGCGAGCACTGTTCCTTTAGAGACATCGGCCAAATTTCAACCAAACGTGATGCATGCCTGCTGTCGTGGGTTGCCTGGTGCCGATTCCGTAGTGCAGGCGGCTGCTTGTCCATGGCTGGTTCCTCATGCTCAGTGATTTTAGCCGCGATGCACATCTATACAAACAGATCCTCCCCCTAGGTAATTTAGTTGCAGGGGGAAAAAACAGCTGTAGAGGGGGGGCTGGAGAAGGGAGGCTGATGGCTTTTATGGCGCCCCCAAAGGAGAGTCAAAGTGTCGCACAATCGTCTTCCCTTCCTCTCCCCACCACAGATGCCCTGTGAGGTAGGGGAGGCTGAGAGAGCTCTGAGAGAACTGCGAATGGTCCAAGGGCACTCGGCTGGTTGCATATGGAGGAGGCGTGGGGAGTCAAGCCCAGTTCAGATCAGAGGCCACTTCATCTAGCCCAGGGGTAGTCAACCTGTGGTCCTCCAGATGTTCATGGACTACAATTCCCATGAGCCCCTGCCCACAAACACTGGCAGGGGCTCATGGGAACTGTAGTCTATGGACATCTGGAGGACCACAGGTTGACTACCCGTGATCTAGCCAGTACACGAAGTTGGCTCTCAGAAGGAAGGGAGAGCCAACGTGATGTAGTGGTTAAGAGTGGTGGCCTCTAATCTGGAGAACCAGGTTTGATTCCCTGCTCCTCCACATGCAGCCAGCTGGGTGACCTTGTGCCAGTTACAGTTCTCTCAGAGCTACAGTTGCAGAGCAGTTCTCTCAGAACTCTCTCAACTCCACCTGCCTCACAGGGTGTCTGTTGTGGGGAGAGGAAGGGAAAGGTGCTGGTAAGCTGCTTTGAGACTCCTTTGGTTTGTAAAAGGCAGGGCATAAGACCCCCCCCCCTCAGCTCTCTTGCTCCCTTCCCCTGTGGGCAAAGGGACTGTACTAACTGTAGTTTGGAGCACAGTTTTGACAGCTTTTGCAAGGAGGTTCAGCATCCCTTCCCTTCCCGCACAGAAATAAAATCTGAAATATTTTTACCTAATACAGTTTTGTGAATGCCAATGATAACGTCCTTAGGACTGGTTCCCAATACCATTGCTGAACAGCTACTCATGAGGAATACACGTGCCCTATAAAGGTCCCGATGAAGCAGACGTAAGCCGTTCTGCCTGCTTAGCCACACTGTTCCTCCACTACTTCACTATGCAGCAAGCCACGACTGTCCTGCTGAATGGAGAGGGGCAGAAAAAGGACTCCTGCAGAAAAGCGGGACGGAAGCTGTAGCGGCAGGGGAACGCTACCTGCAAGGACCTGAGTGCAAAAGAGGCCATTCAGCCAGATGGCTGCTTCTTATTCCCCACTTTTACAAAGAGGATTTCCTGAGACAACCCAAATTCACTAAAAGAAAACCCAAGAAAGTCCCGACTGCCTTTTCCTTGCGGTCAAAGAAGACCCACTAGCCTTTTGACTTCCTGACCTACTGGAGCTGCAAGAGTTTTTGCCTTTTCCGCTCCAGTCTGTAAAACGTTCTCCAGGTAAGCCCCGTCTTCTCTCAGTTTCTTGAACTCGCTCCTGATGGGCGCCAGTTTTTCAATGACGGTCTCCGCCACCACCACCTTGTAACGAGCGGTATCCAGGCCCACGCTCTGCTGCACCACTTCCTCTACGTCGAGCCCCGTGATGGCGGAGTGGATGGTGACAAGATTGGAGACGCCGGGGCGTAAGTCTGGGTCATAGGTCACCTCGGATGTGAAGTCCGTGACGGCCTTGCGGAATTTCAGCAGGATCTCCTCAGGGCAGTCGGTAATGCCGACCGTGGCCAGCTTCTGAGGGTCGGATTTCGACATCTTGGAGGTGGGATCGCGGAGGGACCTCACCTTCTTCACCTCAGCTTAAAAATAAAATGGGAAAGGGAAGTTAAAGGAGGATGGCTGCTGGGGACACAGACCAAGAAGCTGGTGGTTTTCCAGTTTCCCCTCAGCCCCCAAAGGGTCCCTTGGCAGCACAGTCTCAGCCTCCAGCAACAAGCAAGCAATGAGGGCTGTTTTCACACATGCTGGAAAATGTCCTTTCAACACACAGTAGCAATCGTTTGCAAGAGGATTTTCCTTTCAGGAAGTGCCCTTTCGATGTACTTTCAATGCACTTTACTAATCATGTGCAAGCAGATTTTCCTTACAGGAAGCGCCCTTTCAATGTACTTTCAATGCACTTTACAAATCATGTACAAGTAGATTTTCCTTACAGGAAGCGCCCTTTCAATGTACTTCCAATGCACTTTACAAATCATGTACAAGTAAATTTTCCTTACAGGAAGCGCCCTTTCAAATCATGTACAAGTAGATTTTCCTTACAGGAAGTGCCCTTTCAGGAAGCGTCCTTTCAATGTACTTTCAATGCACTTTACAAAACATGTACAAGTAGATTTTCCTTACAGGAAGTGCCCTTTCAGGAAGCGTCCGTTCAATGTACTTTCAATGCACTTTACAAATCATGTACAAATAGATTTTCCTTACAGGAAGTGCCCTTTTGATGTACTTTCAATGCACTTTACAAATCACAATCAAGCAGATTTTCTTTACAGGAAGCATCCTTTCGATGTACTTTCAATGCACTTTACTATTAATATGCAAGTAGATTTCCCTTACAAGAAGTGCCCTTTCGATGTACTTTCAACGCACTTTACTAATCACGTGCAAGTAGATTTCCCTTACAGGAAGTGCCCTTTCAATATACTTTCAATGCACTTTACTAATCATGTGCAAGTAGTTACTAATCATGTGCACCGTACCAATCACTCACGGGAAGTGCTTTTTGGATGTACTTCCAATGCAATGTAGCAATTACTTGGCCTTCCTATGTATTTCCTAGCAGGAAAATCCACTTGCAAACAATTGCTAAAGTGCACTGAAAGAGAACTATCCAGCATGTGTGAAAGCCACCACCGCCTTACACAACCGTTGTAGAGATTAATTTACCTGCCACAGACGCACTCTCAAACACAAGGGACTTTTTATTACTTCCACCACTATGTTCAAGCATTGCTTCCCCCACTTTGAATGACCACCCTCCCACTTGTGCTGCTAATATGTGCTTCCAGCACTTTTCAGACCCCAACTGGCAATTTTAAGGCCAACCAAGTTTAATTCCGGGGATGAGCCTTTGTGCAAATGTGCACTTTATCTTCATCTGAAGAAGTGTGACTGCACACAAGAGCTTATCCCGGGAATTAAACTTGGTCTTCAAGGCGCTCCGGGTTCTCAAACTTGCTTCAGATGTTTCAGACCAACCCGGCTCCCCGTTCGGATCTCCATTTAAAGAGATAAGCAATTCAGTATCAGTTTTCCTTCCCCTCTGCCTCTTCTTTAACA
Source organism: Paroedura picta (assembly GCF_049243985.1). Classification (NCBI taxonomy): domain Eukaryota; kingdom Metazoa; phylum Chordata; class Lepidosauria; order Squamata; family Gekkonidae; genus Paroedura; species Paroedura picta. The sequence continues at coordinate 105,053,242 of NC_135375.1, forward strand.
AATCCTCTCTACAGGCATTGATTTTACTTGACTTGCGGACCCTTTTTTTTTTTTTTTTAAACCGAGGTCCCCCCCGGCTACTCACTCAAGAGGGTTTTAGGCACTGGGAAAAAGTCTCCGTATTTCTTGTTGAAGCGACGGGCGAGATCTTGGGTTAGCTCCAAGTGCAGGACTTGATCTTCCCCAACAGGGACGTGGGTTGACCTTCCAACAGCAATCACACACACGTGAAATCAGTTACTCTCTTGCACTGACTGGCACTTGCCCTCCCCCTTCTTAAAGAACCAGAGGGAATGAGATGTCCATCCCCTTTCAGAGCCAGTGTGGAGTAGTGGTTAAGAGGGATGCCTCCTTATTTGGAGAACAGCGTTTGATTTCCCACCCTTCCTCTACATGCAGCCTGCTGGGTGACCTTGGGCTAGTGGGGAGGGGAAGGGAAGGTGTTTGAGAGGCAGCATGGTGTAGTGGTTGAGAGGGGGCAGCCACTAATCTGAAGAACCAGGTCTGATTCCCCATTCCTCCTCCACAGGGAGCCAGCTGGGTGACCTTGGGCTAGTCACAGTTCTCCCAGAGCTCTCTCGGCCCCACCTACCTCACAGGATGTCTGCTGTGGGGAAAGGAAAGGCGTTTCAGAGCCAACTTGGTATAGTGGTTCAGAGTGACAGCACCTAATTTGGAGAACCAGATCTGATTCACCACTTCTCCTCTACATGCAGTCCGCTGGGTGACCTTGGGCTAGGCACAGTTCTCTCAGGGCTCTCTCAGCCCCACCTACCTCGCAGGATGTCTGTGGTGGGGAGAGTTAGGGTAGGCTGCTCAGAGACTCTTTCGAGTAGTGAAAAGCAGGGTAGAAAAACCCAGACCTCTTTCTTCTTTCCCCCAGATTGACGGGCAGTTTAAAGGCGATGCACACAACACCCTGCCTGGAAGCTAATGGACCAGACTGGTCAGATCTAAGAAGCTAAGGTGGGCTGGTCCTGGTCAGGAATGGGAGGCCACCAAGAAGGAAATCCAGGGTTACTCCTCACAGGCCGGCAACGGCAAACTGCCTCTGACTGCATCTTGCCTAGAAAACCCTACAGAGCTCCCATCGTTCGAGAAGCCATCACAGAGACCATGCCACGGCCGATCCCAGGAACATGAGCAAGCCACTGAAAAACCGTCCATTCTCAGTTACCTCAGCTGGCCACCCTTCTCTGCCACCGGTAAACCCCCAAAACAAACAAGACATGCTATAGTAGGAAAGTGCACTCCAGAAGTATACAAATTACTGTGTACAAAAAGTAGACACTCTTATGCAAAATACATGGGGTGTATTAACAGGTAACATAACATTACAGTGATAACCTTAAGAATCCTTAGGCCACACACTGCACAAAAAGCCTCTGTTAGATACATTCTCTGCAGGATATCTTTTCTTGCCTGGTGGAAATTTTCCACGGAGTCACACCATGGGCTGCTGCAACAAATGCTCCAGAAACACAAGAGTTCCCCTAGAAACAAATGAAGACCAACAGAAATCCCGGATATACCGTATTTGCCGCCGTATAAGACGTATAAGACGACTGGGCGTATAAGACGACCCCCCAACATTTCCACTCAAAATATAGAGTTTGTTACATTACATTACAGTACTGTGGTCCACTATGGGCTATCCCAACTGAAGTGCACCCGGCGTATAGGAAGACCCCCCCACTTGGAGGCATGTTTTTCAGGGGGGAAAAGTAGTCTTATACGCCAGCAAATACTGTACTTACTTTTCTGTATGTCTTCTTCCAGGATCAATCGGGCTCACAAATACATGCTCCAAGACCTTCTTATGCAAAGCTGTGGTCCACTGGATTGTTTTGAAAATAACAAGAGGCATTTGTGAGTCCTATTATCTTTTTGTGCAGTGTGTAGACTAAGGAATTTCGGGGTTATCACTGATGGCTGGCAATGTTATTTGTTAGTACATGGCATGTTTTGAATAAGGGACCCCACTTTTTGTGCACAGTAACTGGTATATTCCGGAGGGCACCAGTGAGCCTCTGGCTGGGAGTGATGACCGGAGCTTCCCGAATCTTACTTGTACAGAAGAATATCTGCTGCTTGAAGAATGGGGTACGTGAACAGACCGGCCATTCCTTCATTCATTTGGCTGGCGTTCTTCACCTGTTTGCAGAGAGAATCATAGAATCATGGAGTTGGAAGGGACCTCCTGGGTCATCTAGTTCAGGGGTAGTCAACCTGTGGTCCTCCAGATGTCCATGGACTACAATTCCCATGAGCCCCTGCCAGCAGGCAGGGGCTCATGGGAATTGTAGTCCATGGGCATCTGGAGGACCACAGGTTGACTACCCCTGATCTAGTTCAACCCCTCACACTATGCAGGACACTCATAACCCTATCGCTCATCCACTGTCACCTGCCACCCCCTTGAGCCTTCACAAAATCAGCCTCTCCGTCAGATGGCTATCCAGCCTCTTTTAAAATCTCCAAAGAGGGAGAGCCTCACCAAAAAGAGGCCATCAGCAAAGGGGTTTTTGAGGGGGCTCGGGGTTCCTAGGTCAGGCAAGAGCACATGTAGAATTGCATTAAAGCAAAACTCAAGGGGCAATGGTTTTCCTCTAAAAGCACAGTGCAACAAGCAAGGAAGTGGCTCAGAAAAGTAAAGCTCCCCATGTGGCCACTTAGGGCTTTTTACAAGGAAGGAAGTTCCAATTAGGCTTGTGAACCAGGGGCCCGATCCGGACCGATTCGGGCGCCCATTAAAGTCAATGGCGCCATTGACTTTGATGGGAATCTGGCATTCTCACCTTTTCCAGGGCCTGGGGTGGGGGTTCCAGTTACAGCTTCCAAAAGTTCAGCGGAGCTCTGGGAGGCTCTTCCCTGACCCCCCCTCCGAATTTCACAACGATTGAACCACAGGGTCCACGTCCAGAGGTACCAAAAGAAGGTGCCCCCATCTCTCCATTCTATCCAATGGAGAGCCCACCCTTACCTTACCTTCCACTGTGGAAAGTGCTGCAGACGTGATATGCTTGTGAGGCAGCCCAGGATCCAACCAAGCTCTGCATGTTCAGGCACCTGAAACCAACCAGAGACATAGTGAAGAAATCGGGGGCAAAAGGCTTGCTCGTGAGCGTCCCACCGCCAGGGGCATGGCCTCCCCACTTCCAAAGACAACTAAGCCCGCTAAACTGTTTTCTTCTCCAGCCAACTGTAGGCACAGTGCGTAGACTTATCCTAGCCTGTTTTAAAAGGGGCTTTTAAAGGGGCAGAGGGCAGAAGGGCTCCCGCAGAGTGTAGCTGCTGCATCAGCCGTGGAGCTCAGCCACCCGGCCTCCTCTCATTCCTCGGGGCTAGGAGGTTTGGGAGCGTGGCAGCCCAAGCTGGTGAGCCATGTTTCCTGGGCCAGCACAGCACCAAGGAGTGTGGCCAGCCTCCCCCCGCCCTCCCCCCAATTCCATGGCTAACCTACTGCTGACTCTTCCTCCTCAAAAGTTCCCAGAAGCGGCACAAAGGAAAAGGAGAAGGAGGTCAGGGGCGAAGAAGATCCACAATGGGCCCTCAGTGGGGCAGTGCCCTCTCCCTACTGGATGCCTGTCTCCCACTGTGAGCCAATCGGGGCAGGTTTCCCCGTCGTCCGCACACAAACTGGGCATTATTAGGGCTACAGATTATATCTGCTCACAGGTGCTGAAGGTTTCTGCCCTCCCTACAAGCCCTGTTTGATCAGAATTTCAGCAGGAAAAAGGATGTGGTGGCTCTTTCAGACCAACCAACTCCTTAAAAGACTAAAGTCATTTGTCTGCTGCTAGAAATACTGAGAAAACAGCTGATTTTTTCTGGAGCAGCAAAATTTGGCTGATTCAGGCATCTATAACAATCTCTTTCCTCCTTTGGTTCATGCTGTTGGAGGGCCCAAGCTAAGGGACAATCCACACTCTCAGTCCTCCCGTGCTTTTAAAGAAAAGTAATCTTAGTCCCCCCCCATCCTCTGTTAACAAATAAATGTTCAAATATAGTCAAAGTTTATTGCTGAATCAGTGGTTAGCTTCACAACATAATATGAGTCAAACGTAAAAAAAACCGCAATCAAATTTATCAAAGAATCCAATGGAGAAGAATAAAATTTTCAGGGCAAATGCTACAGGAGCTCTAGTTATAGTAATTAAGAACAGCTGGGTTTTTGGACCCCACTTTTTAGTACTCAAAGGAGTCTTAAAATGGTCTACAGAAACCTTTCCCTTCCTTTCCCCACTACAACCACCCTGTGAGGTAGGTGGGGCTGAGAGAGCTCTGTGAGAACTGATGTGCAAGAACAGCTCTAAAAGAACAGTGACTAGGCCAAGATCCTTCCGCCAGCTGCATGCGGAGGAATGGGGAATCAAACCCAGCTCTCCAAATCAGAAGAGCTGTTTTTTTTTTTGTATTCTGCTTTTTATTTCCCAAAGGCGTCTCAGAGGAGCTTCCAATCACCTACCCTTCGTCTCCCTACAACACACACCTTGTGAGATACATGGGGCTGAGAGAGCTCTGCGAGAACTGTGACTGGCCCAAGGTCATCCATCCGGCTGCCTGTGAAGAAGTGGGGAAATCAAACCTGATTCTCCAGATTAGAGGACGTTACTCTTAATCACCACACCAGGGGGGGGGGGTCTCAAAGCACTTCACTTCTTCAATCTCGGGTTCAACACAACCCACTTGGCTGTGCGACCAGAACGGGCAACCTACAGGGTTCTGCACTCCCCTACTTAGAAAGCTCTCATAAGTCCTTTTTCTGAGCACAGGGTTCGATCCTGACTGCTCTGACATCGCCACTGGCAGTGCTTCCTTGTGAGCTGGAAACAAAAAGCGAAATTGCGTGCGGGAAGGAAGAGGAGAAGGAAATACACAAACCTGGTGCTCCTTCACCACGTTCCGAGCCACAAAGCAATGAGTTGCTGTCAAGCGAAGATGGGGAGGATAAGGGCATCCAAAGCAGGTGCCTTGGGCGGGAAGGACCATCATTTCCTCTGCATAAAAGGCCTGAGCACTTACAGGCACCCATAAATCTGGCCGAACAGCTTTTTAATGGGTTTCCCTGAATCGGTGGTTCTTCACTTTCAGTTTGGCAACTGTTCAATGCGCATTCTGATCATCCCTTGTAATTTCCACATTGCTCTATCAGCAGGATTTGCTTAACTGGCCCATTATTTGTCTTATTTTATGGGGAAAAAATAATTTTCTTATGTCCTATTCCCACCCACCCCCCCGCCAACCCTCAAACAAACAAGGTTCAGAAAACAGAAGGTCAGCGAACTGAGAAGAAGCGTTGGGTTTTATACCCTGCTTTTCTCTACCTTTAGGAGTCTCAGTGGCTTACAATTGCCTTGCCCTTCCTCTCCCCACAACAGGTACCTTGTGGGGCAGGTGGGGCCGAGAGAGCTAGAGAAGCGCAAATGGCCCACAGTCACCCAACAAGGTTCACTGCGGAGGGGGAGTGGGGACTAACCCCGGTCCCCCAAATTAGAGGCCATCACTGTTAACCATGACACCACACTGTCCTACAAGCGCATTTAGTCCCTTCACTTAATGGTAACATCAAACAGAGCCAAATTACATTTGTAGTCAATAAGCAATTGGCTAGGGCAGGGGTAGTCAAACTGCGGCCCTCCAGATGTCCATGGACTACAATTCCCAGGAGCCCCTGCCAGCGAATGCTGGCAGGGGCTCCTGGGAATTGTAGTCCATGGACATCTGGAGGGCCGCAGTTTGACTACCCCTGGGCTAGGGGGTGGAGCTCTCATGCTCTCTGCTAAGATGCCTTCTCCTTGCAGGATTTGACTTTCCCTGGCAAACCACGCATTCAGAGATGCCTACAACGTGCCAACCCATCCTACCAGAACAACGGCAGGAATCTAATTCCCAGTGGTTCACAGATACGCATTCCAGAGACGCTCTCCAGTGCGCACTCCGCCAAAGGAAGCTGAAAAAGGGGTCGAATCTCAGGCAGTTCCAACCGTACCCCCCTCGAGGAGAACGTTACGCGGAAACTGCAAATAATGCTGCCTGCTTGCGTCCCTCCTCTATGCCCCTGATTGCACAATTGTAAACAAGCACCTGCACTCTTTTGCACATTCAAAGCAATATGGGCTACGTGAGAGCTCATCGATCCTGAAGCTTGAAATAGGACACCTAGATCTTTATATAACTGAACTTGTGTGCCACAATTGCCAAAAAATTGGTAAAGCAAAGAATGCAGGATGTGGAAAGACAGCATGATTTGAATAGAATCAATAATCCACTGTATGACACCTCTCTTCTAAATAGATTTATGCCCTAAAAGGTAAAGGTAAAGGTATCCCCTGTGCAAGCACCGGGTCATGTCTGACCCTTGGGGTGATGCCCTCTAGCATTTTCATGGCAGACTCAATACGGGGTGGTTTGCCAGTGCCTTCCCCAGTCATTACCGTTTACCCCCCAGCAAGCTGGGTACTCATTTTACCGACCTAGGAAGGATGGAAGGCTGAGTCAACCTTGAGCTGGCTGCTGGGATCGAACTCCCAGCCTCGTGGGCAGAGCTCCAGAATGCATGTCTGCTGCCCTAACCACTCTGCGCCACAAGAAGCTCTTTTTCTTATGCCCTATCTTTCTAATATTGATAATTCTGAATTTAGAAGGGCATTTACATTATTGTACTATGATGCTCTCCCTTCAGCACGGGTAGAGGGAAAATATAATAAGCTTCCACCCCTGGAACGAACTTGCTTATGCCAGGACGGTAACATTGAGAATACCAAACATGTGGTTTTTGATTGCTGTATTCACAACCAATTGCATCAGGAATTGCTGTATCCCGTCTTCACTGACTTAACGGCCACTTCAAGACGAGCCAAATTATCCTATATTATTATTGCCAAATATGCAAGATTTGCAATTAAACGTAGAAGTGCCTGGCTAAATATGTACAAGGGTTAGGATGGATCTATTGAACACATGAAGTATTGTGGAACTTTTCAACCACTTGTATTGTGTTTTACTGTTTTGTATTTTGTACTGGTCGCTGACCGAAATAAATGTATCGGATCTGATCATTTGTAAACAAAACGGACACAGATGTGCATGGCAAAGGCCCTACCCGTCTCCTGAGCTGCAGCTGGGATTTTTCAGCACTCGAGACATAACAGCATGCTAAAGGAAGGGCCCACTCGACTGCCATGCTGTGAGAAAGGGGCAAAGGAACATGAGAGGCAGTGGGAAAGCGATCGAAACATCAGCAGTGAGGCTGTATTGGCTGTAATGTTTGTAGAATGAACACCCAGTAAACAAGACCTACGGATTCACTTTTTTCTACAGTTTCTCTGACAAAACATAGCCCCTTTGGCACAAGGGGATTCGTAGATTTACTTAGAAAACCTCTATGCCACCTCTCCAGAGAACCCACCCAAGGCCGTAAACGAAGTGAAATGTAATAAAATGGCAGCATAGATTCATTGTTAATAACCCAGGCAGTGCGCTGCAATGACATCAAACCCTGAGCTGCTTAAAACCAGCTTCATAAAACTTCTTTCAGACAAGAAGCGACGTTGAACGATGTTCAAAGATAAAAGCGTGAAGAGAAACATTTTAGCCTGGCTCTTAAAAGAAGACGAAACCGAGCTGCTTTTTGAATACCCTGCTTTTTACTACCCGAAGGAGTCTCAGAGCAGCTTATAATCACCCACCCTTCCTCTCCCCAAAATGGACACCCTGTGATGTAGGTGGGGCTGAGAGAGCTCTGAGAGAACTGGTTCTCAGTCCTCCATGATATTGGAGGGGAGGTTTAGGAACATTCCTTAGTTGCAGGGGCTGTGTTCTTATTCACAAGGTGAAGCATCAATGGAGCATATATTTTTTTCAACTGTCTTCCATTGAAGGAAGATTTGTATGGAAATTATTAGCCCGCTGCTAGATGGTCTAACCCAGGGGTAGTCAAACTGCGGCCCTCCAGATGTCCATGGACTACAATTTCCAGGAGCCCCTGCCAGCATTGTCTAACCAGTTGTTAGGTTTGAGCACTCTGTCCGATAAGAGCCACCAAACGACATGTCAAGTAGCCAGATTCAGAAACTGTACACAGTAGCTGAGTTCAGATAAATTTTAAATAAATAGATATATAGATAAATATTCTTAATACTAAATTATGATTATAGTATTTTAAATACTCCCCCTTCAAGGATCGCTGCCTTGTTGTGGCAAGGGGGCTTGCGTAGTTCAGTGAAGCTATGAGCTATGCCGTGCAGGGCCACCCAAGACGGACAGGTCATAGCTGAGAGCTCTGACAAAAGGTGATCCACTGGAGAAGGAAATGGCAAACCACTCCAGTATCTTTGCCATGAAAACTCTATGGACAGTTCCAATAGGCATAACGATATGACGCTGGAAGATGAGCCCCTCAGGTCGGAAGGTGTCCAATATGCTACTGGGGATGAGCAGACGGCTAGTACGAGTAGCGCCAGAATGAATGAAGCGGCTGGGCCAAAGCCGAAAGGACGCTCAGTTGTGGAAGTAACTGGTGGCGAAAAGACAGTCCGATGCTGTAAAGATTTTTATTCCATAGGAACCTGGAACGTCAGATCCATGAATCAAGGCAAGCTGGACGTGGTTAAACAAGAAATGAGAAGACTGAACATCGACATTTTAGGAATCAGTGAACTAAAATGGACAGGAATGGGTGAATTTAATTCAGATGACCATCAGGTATACTACTGTGGACAAGAATCTCGCAGAAGAAATGGAGTAGCCTTCATAATCAATAAGAGAGTAGGAAAAGCAGTCTTGGGATACAATCCCCAAAATGACAGAATGATCTCAGTTCGAATCCAAGGCAAACCATTCAACATCACAGTGATCCAGGTCTACGCCCCAACCACTGCTGCTGAAGAGGATGAAGTTGATCAGTTCTATGAAGCCCTACAACACCTTCTAGAAGCAACGCCCAAAAATGATGTGCTTATCATCATGGGGGATTGGAATGCTAAAGTAGGAAGCCAAAAGATAACCGGGATAACAGGCAAGTTTGGCCTTGGAGTACAAAATGAAGCAGGGCACAGGCTGGTAGAATTTTGTCAAGAGAATACAATGGTCATAGCAAACACTCTTTTCCAGCAACCCAAGAGACGACTCTACACATGGACATCACCAGACGGTCAACACAGAAATCAGATTGACTATGTGCTCTGCAGCCAAAGATGGAAAAGTTCTATCCAGTCAATAAAAACAAGACCAGGAGCTGATTGTGGTTCAGATCATGAGCTTCTTGTTGCAAAATTTAGGCTTAAATTGAAGAAAGTAGGGAAAAGCACTAGGCCACTCAGGTATGAACTAAATCATATCCCTGACGAATACACAGTGGAGGTGACAAATAGATTTAAGGAATTAGATCTGATAGACAGAGTGCCTGAAGAACTATGGACGGAGGTTCGCAACATTGTACAAGAGGTAGCAACTAAAACCATCCCAAAGAAAAAGAAATGCAAGAAATCAAAATGGCTGTCTGAGGAAGCTTTACAAATAGCTAAGGAGAGAAGGGAAGTGAAAGGCAAGGGGGAAAGAGAAAGATACACCCAATTGAATGCAGAATTCCAGAGAAAAGCTAGAAGAGATAAGAATGCCTTCTTAAATGAACAGTGCAAACAAATAGAAGAAAACAATAGAATGGGGAGGACCAGAGATCTTTTCAAGAAAATTGGAGATATGAAGAGAATGTTTCATGCAAAGATGGGTATGATAAGGGACCAAAATGGTAGGGACCTCACAGAAGCAGAAGAGATCAAACAAAGGTGGCAAAATTATACAGAAGAACTATACAAGAGCGAGCTTAACATCCCTGATGACCACAATGGGGTAGTTACTGACCTGGAGCCAGACATCCTGGAATGTGAAGTCAAATGGGCCTTAGGAAGTCTGAGCAACAATAAAGCTAGTGGTAGTGACAGCATTCCAGTTGAACTATTCAAAATCTTAAAGGACGATGCAGTAAAAGTGCTACACTCAATATGCCAGCAAATTTGGAAAACTCAACAATGGCCACAGGATTGGAAAAGGTCAGTTTACATTCCAATCCCAAAGAAGGGCAATGCCAAAGAATGTTCAAACTACCGCACCATCGCACTAATTTCTCATGCTAGCAAAGTTATGCTCAAAATCCTACAAGCTAGGCTCCAGCAATACGTGGACCGAGAACTTCCAGAAGTACAGGCAGGATTTCGAAGAGGCAGAGGAACTAGAGATCAAATTGCCAACATACGCTGGATCATGGAGAAAGCTAGGGAGTACCAGAAGAACGTCTACTTCTGCTTCATTGACTATGCTAAAGCCTTTGATTGTGTGGAGCACAACAAATTGTGGCAAGTTCTTAAAGAGATGGGAATACCAGAACATCTTATTTGTCTCTTGAGAAATTTATATGCAGGTCAAGAAGCAACAGTGAGAACTGAACATGGAATCACTGACTGGTTCCAAATTGAGAAAGGAGTTCGGCAAGGCTGTATACTGTCGCCTTGCCTATTTAACTTGTATGCAGAGCATATCATGAGAAATGCGGGATTAGAGGAGTCACAAATTGGGATCAAGATTGCAGGGAGAAATATCAACAACCTCAGATATGCAGATGATACCACTCTAATGGCAGAAAGTGAAGAGGAACTAAAGAGCCTGTTGATGCGGGTGAAGGAGGAGAGTGCCAAAGTTGGCTTGAAACTCAACATCAAGAAAACAAAGATCATGGCATCCGGCCCTCTCAATTCCTGGCAAATAGAAGGGGAAGAAATGGAGATAGTGACAGATTTTATTTTCCTGGGCTCCAAGATCACTGCAGATGGGGACTGCAGCAAAGAAATTAAAAGACGCTTGCTCCTGGGGAGGAAAGCTATGGCAAATCTAGACAGCATCCTAAAAAGCAGAGACATCACCCTGCCAACAAAAGTGCGTTTAGTCAAGGCTATGGTCTTCCCAGTTGCAATGTATGGCTGCGAAAGTTGGACCATAAGGAAGGCCGAGCGTCAAAGAATTGAGGCTTTTGAACTCTGGTGCTGGAGAAGACTCTTGCGAGTCCCTTGGACTGCAAGGCGAACAAACCAGTCAGTCCTAGAGGAGATCAGCCCTGACTGCTCTTTAGAAGGCCAGATCCTGAAGATGAAACTCAAATATTTTGGCCACCTCATGAGAAGGAAGGACTCCCTGGAGAAGAGCCTAATGCTGGGAGAGATCGAGGGCAAAAGAAGAAGGGGACGACAGAGAATGAGGTGGATGGATGGAGTCACTGAAGCAGTAGGTGCAAACTTAAATGGACTCCGGGGAATGGTAGAGGACAGGAAGGCCTGGAGGATCATTGTCCATGGGGTCGCGATGGGTCGGACACGACTTCGCACATAACAACAACAACAACAAATTTTAAATACTAAACTGTAGTATTGCTGAAGCAGTTTTGTTTTACTGGGTTTTTAAAAAAATAATTTTGGGGGTTTTTTGGTACTCTTTAAATCATGGAATGCTGTGTTTATACTGAACTGAACTGACCTGTGACTGGGCCGAGGCCATCCAGCAGACTGTCTATGGAGGAGTGGGGAAACAAATCTGGCTCTCCAGATTAGAGTCTGCTGTTCTACTTTGCACCCCGCACTCTCTCACTAGCTTGGATTCCATGACCTGATTCTGGGCATGCTCATCTATGCCACAGAACATGCTTTTTACTTGTTTGTTTGTTTGATGTATATACTGCCCTCCCGGCCAGCTAGCTAATGGCAATGTACAACATCGAGAAGGAGAAGAGTTGGTTCTTAGATGCCACTTTTCTCTCCCCAAAGGTGCCTCCCCAAAAGTGGCTTACAGTCACCTTCTTTTCTCTCCCCAAAAGTGGCTTACAGTCATCTTCTTTTCTCTCCCCAAAAGTGGCTTACAGTCACCTTCTTTTCTCTCCCCAAAAGTGGCTTACAGTCATCTTCTTTTCTCTCCCCAAAAGTGGCTTACAGTCACCTTCTTTTCTCTCCCCAAAAGTGGCTTACAGTCACCTTCCCTTTCCTCTCCCCACAAGAGACACCCTGTGGGGTGGGTGAGGCTGAGAGAGCTCTGATATTACTGCTTGGTCAGAACAGTTTTATCAGTGCTGTGGGGAACCCAAGATCACCCAGCTGGCTGCATGTGGGGGAGTGCAGAATCGAACCTGGCATGCCAGATTAGAAGTCCGCACTCCTAACCACTACCCCAAACTGGCTCTCAACAGAATCATCATAAAAAAATAATAACATATTAAAAGCATTTTAAACTTGTGTTTGGGCAAGATCTCTGGTTTACCCTGAGCAAGAGCAAACACGCTCCGTGGCAGACTGTCACACAGAGCATGTTCATGGGAACAAAGCCAACGGGGGAGACGACAGGCAGGCCTTGGAGGGGGCCAACCTTGAATCAGGATTCAGTGAAAATTTGCCGGTCTAGAACTGCTTTGTTCCAGTTAATTCGCCTTCTCTTTCTCGTGAGATAACGTGTGTTAGTCTAGAACTAAGCGCTGCCAGAACACCTCTTCTGATGAACTATTTGGGGGGGGGGGGAGGCCTCACATTTGCTGTTTTGTATTCAACCAATTCTAATGGGAGTCTCTGTCAGCTACTATCCAATGAAAAACCTCACTGGAGGACTGATTTCTGCCCAGGACTGATTCCGTGCTGTTGAGCTGGCATTTGCAACATGGGGTACTGGGTTCTGCTGATGTACATTGCCATGGTTCTGCTGTCCCTGGAGAAACACCCCCTTCACTTCCGATCAACTCTGGAGATTCTCTGATGTGAACTTGGTCCTTTTGGGTTTGGCCCTGCCAGAGAGGCACTGGTTCTGCTGGGCAGCATTGCACTGCTGGGCTGCCTTCCAAAAATGCCCCCCCCTTTCACTTTCACTGCAGAGATTCTCTGGGACATTCTGCAGGGCTTGTATCACCTTGTTATTCCTCCCCCCATTGGAAATGGTGCATAATGGGGGAACCTTCTTTGGGTGCCCAAAGACTTGGACCCCCTGCTCCCATCTTTTCGAAACTTCAGGCTTCTTTTGAGGGGAGGCTCCAGCAGCTAGGCTGCAAATTTGGTGCCTCTACCTCAGGCCCCACCCCCACCAGGCCACTGAATACAGAGACAAGCGAGATCTCCCCTGGATTTTAATCACTCCATAGGTTATAGTGGAGCCGAATCGATTTGGAAAGCCCGAACCTTGCCGAAGCAGAAACCCTATATTGAAAACGGCACAATTTTTTTAAAACTTGGGAAAAAAAACTGGTGCACATTTTTAACTACTACCCCATGAAAAACCTCATGGGAGGACTGATATCAATAGACCAAAGCCAGATTCTTACAGTCAACGACCAAGGATTCTGCCTTCCTCCCAGAACTGTTCCTTTCAAGGTTTTCCTGCTCTTCATCTGCTTATTCATCTGGCAAAATTCCTTTGCTGCCCTACGGGCACCATGCTTTAATCCAGGGGTAGTCAAACTGCGGCCCTCCAGATGTCCATGGACTACAATTCCCAGGAGCCCCTGCCAGTGAATGCTGGCAGGGGCTCCTGGGAATTGTAGTCCATGGACATCTGGAGGGCCGCAGTTTGACTACCCCTGCTTTAATCGGACTGCTTTGTTCACCAAAGCCCCCTAAATGATCACCCAAAGATGACCTTGAAAGCAGATAGGGAGGAATTAGGTGCAAAGAGATGTACTACGCCCACACAAAACACAGAGCACTACAATTGGACTTCATAAACTGGACACAGAGAGGGGGGAAAAATTTTGGACACAAATACATTACTTCATCCAGAAGATATTAAAGACTGAGATATGAATGAAACCAGAGACATGTCTTTTGGGATTACTGGAAAAGGAATTTGAAAAAAAAATGGAATTTTGTTTCTGTATGCAGCTACAGCAGCGAATCTGTTATGTGTGCAAAAAATAAAAATTCATTATTACCTCCGATGGCAGAACGGTTGAAAAACACTGTCAAACTGGCTGCAATGGCCAAACTTATTGCTTTAATTTAAAAAACAAAAGACAACTGCAGTATTTCTAGCTAGCTGGAAACCTTTTATGGATATTCTGTGTCATATAAACGAAAACGAAATGGTTTGTGGTTTTGAGGACTAAGGTGAAAAAGGTGAAAAATATGAACATTTAGAGTTTTTTTTACACATTCATAGCATAACAGAGAACATTTAGATTTATATAATAATCGTAGATAAAATTGGAAACCTCTTTACTTCTCTTTCCTTTTCTACCAGGTCAAGTCTTTATTTACGGCACTAGACCAGTAGTCAAATTACAAGGTACATAAAAACATCTGGCATTAACAAGATAAAAGAATCATTGATAAATATTATAAAAGATAAAAAAACATTCCAGCTATCAGAATCATTCTGGTTTTAAAACTCACTTTTCTACCTTTCTCTTTCTCTTTGGTAATTTGCAATTTTCTCCCTGCCCATCCCCCCGCCCCCCCCAATCCATATTGTATTTTAAAAATTCACAATAAATTTTTTATAAACCTAATAAAATAAACTGGATGTGCATGCACATAGGCTTACCCGAGATTGCTGGAAAAGGATGCACTTCTGTGGATCTATTCCGCAAGCCAGAAGAACAGCTGTAATATCTAGGATGTGGGCACGAAGGACTGCGGGGTCTCTCGGAATGGTGAGGGAATGGAGGTCCACGATGCTGTACATCACGGAGGGGCATTCTTCTTGTAGCTTCACCCAGCTGGTAATAGCACCGAGGTAATTCCCCAAATGGGGGATCCCGGTGGGTTGGATCCCGGAGAAGATCCTCTTCAGGCCTTGATTCTGTAACGAAACTGGAAGTTAACGTCGTTTCATACTGTCTAGCCGCAATCACGGGTAAGCAGTGCAAAGGCACCTCTACGTAGGTGGGGACACACACCCAAACTTATTTACTTATTTATTTGGATTTTTATACCGCCCATTCTTTACGGCTCTGGACGGTTTACGGGGAACAGTGCATAAATTTACGTGGAATGTTATGACCATCTATAACGTTATACAAATTTCAATAGAAATGTGTCTACATCCTTTTGTTACACACACAAATAGCCAAGACAGGGAGCGTAGAGTAACCCTCCTGAGAAGCCTAGATGGTCAAGTCTAAGGTTGTGCGCTTCGGCGTCCGAAGCAGCCGTTCCAGCCGGAAGCAGCCAGCGCCACAGCGCTGGCTGCTTCCGGCTGGAACGGCTGCTTCGGATGCCGAAGCGCACAACCCTAGTCGGGTCACGTTTACTTCATGAGGTACCCCAGTACTTTACAGATGTCACATTCCCGTTCTTTTCAGCAAGGTTCAGACAGGACACCATTCCATAGCGAGTTATACTCTCAAAGTTGCCTTTCCGGATGGTAATTCAGTCTTATTCTGATTTTTCTTTGGTAAAAAGTGCTGTCAAGTCAAAGCTCACTTATGGTGACCCCCGCAGGGTTTTCCAGGCAAGACGGAGGCTGTGGGCCATAGCCCCCCTCTGCGTGGCAACCATGGGCTTCCTTGGTGGCCCCCAATACAAGTCCTAACAACGGCCGACCCAGCCTACCTTCCAAGATCTGGCGCGATCTATGAAGGACACGGCCACTTTCACCCAGAAGTGTTCTTTTGTCACCTAGGAGGGGTCCATGTTTTACACAGTACAGAGTGACAGATGCACTTTGCACGCGTGCAGTGGGGCACAGAGCATATGCACCAGGTTTTGACCTACAGAACACCAACAGACACAAAGTAATCTCAGTCTGGTGTAGTGGTTAGGAGTACGGACTTCTAATCTGGCATGCCGAGTTAGATTCTGCGCTCCCCCACATGCAACCAGCTGGGTGACCTTGGGCTCGCCACAGCACTGATTAAGCTATTCTGACCGAGCAGTGATATCAGGTCTCTCTCAGCCTCACCCACCTCACAGGGTGTCTGTTGTGGGGAGAGGAAAGGGAAGGCAACCGTAAGCCGCTTTGAGCCTCCTTCGGGTAGGGAAAAGCGGCATATAAGAACCAATTCTTCTTCTTCTTTTTGGTGAGTGGCGCTGAGCCACCTGGGAGTACTCGCACAGGCTACAGAAGGCACCGACAAATTTGTGCTCACTTCTACTATCCATTTCCAGCCTGCTTTTCTTGCAGATGGCAAAACGCAATGCGATTAAAAAAAACCACGAACAGCAAAATAAACTGTTTTACAGACACTGGAAAACAAGGCTGTACAAAGGGCACACAGTACAATAAGCGCCAGCCCTCTTCCCATCACAAAGTCCCCTTTTGACCAATTCCATTCCTTACAAACTTACTCCCTTTTCTTAAAATGTTCTCTTGAATAATTCCGTTTCGCCCAGTCCGTGACGTGACAGAAACACGGGAGTCTTCCCGACTTCATCGGGCACGCCTTTCTACAAGAGGCGAGCCATGACGGAAAATACTCCGGTGCGGCCGGCTGCTGCTTTTACCCGTTTGCTGGCGAAAACCTTCAGAAGGCTTTGCATAGAGGCATAAAGCTTTCGCAGCCGCGCATAGCCAGAGGGAGACGCGGGGGTCCGAGGCCATGAAGGACTCTAAATAATAACCAGCCCTTCGAAATGAACTCGGCTAACCAGTGCAGTGCCTGCAGAACAGGTGTGAGGCAAATTTTCGAGATGCTTGCAGATTGACTGCATCTGTTTTAATCAGAGAGGGAAAATACTCAGAAATTTTGATGCTGGCTGATGGGGGTGGGTAGTGGGGGGAGGAATGAAAATTCCACCCACGCCTGGGGGGTGGGGGAAATAGATCATCTATAAGAAAACTTAAATTCAAGATAAATAGACATTCTTATCATTGTACTGTTTTAACGTAAAACACATCATTCATGACTTTAATTAAAGGTATATTAAGAATATAAATCAGTTTCTTCTCCTCTTTCTTCCAGATGCACGCTCAGCTTCCTCGTTCCAATGCTCTTCGGCCCTCGAAGGGTTTTTTTCTATGAAGCATTCAAAATACTGCATTTGCCAGATTGAAGACGGTCGTCAAATGGCTTTATTTTAAATATAGCTTTTTTCCCCCTAATGCACATGAGAGACACTCTCAGCACAGAATTATATGATAGCGAAGAGTGGCGAGCCTAGGCAGATGCCGTAGGAGGTGGTCTCCAAAAAGTCAAAAAAAAATACATATTGGTTGGAGCCATAATCTACAGATCCCACTCAGCTACACTTTATAATTCGTTCAGACTTTGTATATAGAGTGTATTGTTATAATTCTGACCACTGAAGAAGACCCTGTAGGGTCAAAACGCAGTTAGTTCTGTATAGTTTTTATGTAGTTTTTATCCTGTTTTTAAATTGTGCACCACAATAAATAATGACTGTTTTTATAATATTTTATTGTACAGCTCAGCTTCCGAGTTCCCACTTGTAACGGTTGGGTTGTGTTCTTTTGGTTTCAGTTTTATTTTAAAAATACAATCAGCCTTTGTGGATTTCGACTTCCAGAAATCGCCATGAAGCTGTGCAACGGCACAGTTTTTAAATCACATCAGCACCGAACACCTAATCTAATTCCATTCTATCAATACTCTCAAGGGTAAAAACCCCTAAAAGAAGCGTGTGAAAAATTGACACTAAAAGCCAAAACGAAACCAATTTTTTGTAATGTAATCATATTATGGGGGAACATAAATGCAAAGGGGGATATATGTACACAAGGAAGTGAGACAGAGGCCTAGCAAATGGAGATCATAGAGAAGCCTGAAAACATCCAAAAAAAGGATTACGTTGTTCAGTTAAATTGGAGAATGACACTATATAACAGCTAGCAATATTTAAAAGCCGTGGAAGAGACAAAATCATCGACGCAAGTACAGTGCTCATCTAAATTCCATGTCTAAAATACTATTTTCTAAACTCTTAGTAGACAGAATAAAGGATTAAAATTAAGCTAAAATGTGATCCTTTGGTCTGGCCTTTAAATTAGAGAGAGGACATATAGTGATGGTGAATAATTGTGGTGCTGAACCTTGTAAAAGCCAGAAAAAAAGTTCCCTTTAGAAAAGGGAACATACAATCCGCTAAGGGGCTGGTTATTAAGATTTGAGATACAACCCAAATATTGAAAAATCACAGCTTCAAAATAATGACATAGCGACGTGTCACCAAACATAGCAATATGCTGCTCACTCCCAAAATGCAGAGATGCAAAATATTTATTTCCTGTATAAGCCACGTTTCTCCCCAGGGAGGACGCAAAATGGCTTACATGGCCCTCTTCTCCATTTTGTTTTCATAAAAATCCCGTAAGGGAGGTGAGGCTGAGATTGTGTGACGGGCCCAAGATTCCCCAGCAAGCTTCCATTGCAGTGTAGTGATTTGAACTTGGGTCTCCTAGATCTGAATCTAACCCAATCTTTCTCAACTTTTTCACCACTGAGAGACCCCTGAAACATTCTTCAGGCTTCAAGAAACCCCAGAAGTGGCACAATCGTGCAGAATGTGGCTGGGAAGCAGAGCTGTGTATCCATCTACCCAGGGCTCCCCACTCCCTCCAGATCCATCAATGGCCATTCGGGCAGGGGAATAGGTTGACATGACTGTACGTGGTCATATCACGGCTTACAACATAAGCTACGTTGGGTCCCCATTGGGCACATAAATGTGGCACATAAATGAAATAAACAAATATTTGCATCGCTGTGTCTTGGGTCAAACTGGTAGTCTCTTTAATAAAGTTTTACATGGAACGTGGGTCATGCCTATATCTTTTTCCTTGATTGGTGAATTAAAGAAATGTTTTAAATAAATCTTTTATCTAATTCTGAAGTTGGCCTCAAGGGTGTAGATGAAAAAATCCAAACAACGGTGTCAGGAAAATAAAGGGGAATGTTTTTTGCTTTTTGTTTTTGTTTTGTTTTTTACAAAATGGGGCTATCCCTAGATTTGTGGGGAACAGAAAAATGAAAGGTATAATCCCCCATAAAATGAGGACAGCTATGCATGAATCATAATTTTTTTTGTTTTAAAAAATGCCAACAAAAACCATGGAAGATCACAGTCATTTAGCAACCCCGTGCCACCAAGCATTAGAAAAAAGACTGCAGAACTCAGAAAAAGGGGTGAAACAGCAGCAGGAAGTATGAGAAAAGGGAGGGAGAAAGTGGTGTTGAGAAAAGCAGTGAGTATGGAGAAAGGATCCAGCAGATGAGACTGCCCTTCCTCTGTAAGTCCTTGAAGATCCCTCCTCTAGTACATTCTGGGGCGTAGATATAAGGAATAAAGCCAACCAAGTGTCTCAAAGAGAGACCTTTGAAGTGACGAACAAATGCCAGATGTGTCTTGCTGCCATTCCAAGCACAGCTACTAATGAGTAAACCCCAATAACATACAGTCGAAAAGTAAAACGGCAGCGCCTCGGAAAGAGCTGAAGAGATTCACGTCCGCAGAGAATTCTGTAAGGTCAACCATTCTCCCAGGGAACATCAACGTTTCCACCTTTGGTTATTCCAGTGCTTTTGACTTGGCCTTTCACACTCAGGGGTAAAAATCTTTCAGGCATGAACTACCTCCCGTTATTCCTCCTAGGGATGCTCCGGATTCTGGTGGATCCAAACAGGAAATCCAAAAGCAGGATTGTTCTGAGTTACTGAATAAGTTAAGCTGTCTAAAACAAATGGCGATATAAACTGGCATTAATTTTTTTTTTAAGGAATCCGCTTAAATCATCAATCATACGCGAGCCGTGACAGTTTTGTCTCTGAAGAGGCAAGTGCCTTTCTGGGTGGTCCCTTCAAACTTGACTCTCCACGCTAAACAGTTCGCCAGAGCTCACCCTCAGATTCGAGCACGCGGTGGAAGAAATGTTTTGCTCAATGGCCATTCACGAAAGCCCACCGAGGTCACACTTGGGCCGAAAATTTAGCACGGAAAAACTCGCTTGCGGGAGACGGCAGATCCCTGGGCCAACTGTGTCCCTCACAGAGAAGGGAAATGTGACCCCCCTCGCATGACGTCATGCTGTGCCTTGTCCTGGTGGCAGCTCATGAAGCCCGAAGAACAGGAGAGAGGAAAACATCTGCAGAACGTGACACCATCGGGACATGTGGTAAATTCCACTGCAAGTTACGGAGGCGGTTAAATTTGGCTAGAGGAGGCTGCCTTTGATGACATCCAACATGTAGTTTTGCGCCTAGCTGAGGATATGAAGAGCGTACCAGGGCTTCTGTACTACCAGAAGAACACACTTTTAATTCTGCCATTTAATCTGTGCAATGTTGCCAACTGTTTGGCAAAGGGAGCTTTGAAATGGTTAGTGACGTGGAGGGGTGGGTAGTCTGCTTGCAAAAGTGGACAATAGGACAGGCAAATGGATCAAGGGTATAAGGTTGCTTCTTGCCCTCGTTTTTTAAATAAGGAAGCTTTCGGTGGTTTTTCAAGTGCCTTTCTTAATTTACCATTAGGAAAACACTGTGCTGTGGGTTCTAACAGAAGTCCAGTTTTCAGAGATAAAGACGTGGTCTTCCACAACGGCATTTCCCTTCTGCCCCTTGGCCTCCGGCTGCTGCCTGTTTCAACAGTATAAGTAAAATAATGGAAGACTTGATGCCTAGCATAAACCAGGAAGTGGCACCAGCATGACAGTCTAGGATTCCACCAGTGCACGATGATAAAACCATAGAGCTTTCATGGAATCCTAGAGCATCACAGTGACGAGCTGATGTAACTTCTGGGTTGGCACAATGCAGTCCCCATTTGCTAAAAGTTCCACCGGCTTCCAACCCTTGGCTGACAACTCCAGCCTGAAGCCTTGTGTGGTTCGGGCACACAACTTTTACAAAAATTACAATACAGTGATGAACATCTTAAGCACTCACTCTCCCAAACAGACCTAAAAACA
Organism: Paroedura picta; assembly: GCF_049243985.1. Lineage (NCBI taxonomy): Eukaryota > Metazoa > Chordata > Lepidosauria > Squamata > Gekkonidae > Paroedura > Paroedura picta. The sequence continues at coordinate 105,074,122 of NC_135375.1, forward strand.
CTTTGAACCATTGAGGCAGGGGTAGTCAACCTGTGATCCTCCAGATGTCCATGGACTATAATTCCCATGAGCCCCTGCCAGCATTTGCTGGCAGGGGCTCATGGGAATTGTAGTCCATGGACATCTGGAGGACCACAGGTTGACTACCCCTGCATTGAGGTACCTCAACAACAAAAAGATATTGGCTGCCTGGACAGAGTTCAGAGGGAATCAACGAAAATGATGAAGTGCCTGGGAACAACCAGCTGGGGGCGGGAGTGTGGGGGGGATTAAAAGAATTACATATGTAGAGTTTAGCTAAATTACAGGACCTTAGAAAGTTTGCTTTCTTCCATCCCAGCCTCTTGGGCTGACCAGTCTCTTGGCGATTCGGGCTGTCAGGGTTTGATCTATTACACTTCAAACATTCCAGGATACCTCAGCATCAACTGGAAATATTTTTATTTAAAATATTTTCCATGTGCCGTTGGCTAGAGCTAGGGAGTGGGGCAACGGCTCTTTGGAGTTTCGCTTCTCCCTACGAACGGCTCCAAATCGAATGGCGACCAGAACCCCCTTCAGCCGTTTGCACCCGAGAACAAATTCATTCATTCACATCTCATTCATCCACTAAAGACTCCAGCGGGGGAACCTGGGGCGTCCCGATTGGTGGCGTGTCCTGCAGAAGGAAACTGAATCTGCCTCAATGCAATTCAGGCACATACAAGCCCCCCTGAAGAATGCGCATGATTTAAAATGCACGAAATTACAGCACACTAATTACGATATGCAAATTAAGACACATGAAAATTATTCACAGGGCTTTTTGTCAGGAAGTAATAAAGGGAAGAAGGGCGGGCTCTAAAATTCTGGGCACCAACCATCCCACAATGGGCCCCAAAAGGCAAACACACCAAACAGTCAGAGGTCCAACTCGAACGGACCACAATATCTCACGTTAATTCCCAATGGACAGACTAGCTGGTGACCAACTGGCTCCACACCATATCAGTTTATTAATTAGGACACTGCAAAGAAGCCTGATATATCAGTGATATATAGGGAGAGGCCTCTACAATTCAAACCCAGCCCTGTGTCACGGTGTAGGACCACAATTTCTACTGTGTCCTTTAAGTATTTGGAGAAGGCTTCTGCAGATTCCATGGACAGCAAGAGTCATGGACATGGACATACTAGAACATAAAAAGCCTGATCTATCAGTGGAAGCCAAAATCACAAAACTCTGGCGCATTTACTTTGGCCATATCATGCGCTCCGACTCTCTGGAGGAAGCAATTACGCTAGGATACGCCAGCGGCAAAAGGAAACTGGGCCAACAAACAACACAATGGTTAGACACGATCAAAATGAACACTGGCCAGAGCATTATGCAACTAAAAGAAGAGGTACAAGATTGGAAGATGTGGCAACAGCCGTGCTGTAGGATCGCCAAGAGAAGGACACAACCGCATGGCCAATAGCATCACTATATGTCTAGAGCCTGTGTATTTCACCATTTCTGTATGCTTGTGTATATTTATATGTATGCCTGACCACTGAAGAAATCTGCATGTCGAAACAAGTTTGGTCTAGGCCAGGGGTCCCTAACCTTCTGGCACATGGGGCCGCATTAGTGTGCCCAGTCAGTGCCTAAAAAGGGCCATATCTTAAACCAAAATATAGCACAATTATTAACCTACTGAGCGTGATAGCAGCACACAAACAGGTTGGAGGGCTGCAAAGAAAGAGGTCGGGGGGCTGCATGTGGCCCGCGGGCCTCAAGTTGGAGACCCCTGGTCTAGGCCCTCTGGTCCATGATTGTGAATTTAGAAATGTATTTGTGGTGACGCTATCAGCGAGATCCTATCTCGTTTTTTAACCTTCATAATAAATACATGTATTCTCATATATTTCAACATTTCCCAGTTTTCTGCAGATTGCTCTTCTAACATCAGGCTGCGCATTCATATTTCTTTAACCTTTTGGGGGTTTCTTGACGTTCCAATCCGAACGCCGGTCCGTTTTGTTGACCGAGCAATTTTTTTAATAGCGGGCTGCACGAAGCATTTGGCTTTGCTGACAAAAGAAAAACCCTCCATTAAAAACCGAGCCTCCCGGAATTGTAGCACTCAAAATAAAAACCCCACACACGGAGGATTCCAGACTTCTGCAAACTTTTGCTCCGTGTTTACTCGCCCAGCAAGAGTCAGAGAGCAGCTTAGCGGGGGTTCGGCCTGGTACCATGAAATCACGGGGCTGGAATGTGCTTCGGCTAAACGCTGAGGTCAGGACATCGGAGCTGCCTGCTCAGGAGATCTGGCGTTCGTTGTTGGATATTAAGGGTTGGTAAAGTCTTAATATCCTTAAAGTTAGCAGAGTGCCATGATAAGGCAAGTAACGCAACGGCTTGGCAGAGTGCGTGTGGAGCGAAAACAACAAGCAAAGAAACACACGTTCACAAACATGCTCCTTAACTAATATAACAACTGTTTAATAAAGAACTTAATATTACACACTGAGAGGTTAAGAGAAGGTTCCTATTCTATTCTAAAAAGCTGGATGGAGAGAGATGCTTGAGGCATCTCCCTGCCATCATGTGGCTTCATGGAGAGATGGAGGAGAAAGAGGAATGGGGACTGTGGAAACAGGAAATTACCCTCTAGGGCAGGGCTAGTCAAACTGCGGCCCTCCAGATGTCCATGGACTACAATTCCCAGGAGCCCCCTGCCAGCATTTGCTGGCAGGGGGCTCTTGGGAATTGTAGTCCATGGACATCTGGAGGGCCGCAGTTTGACTATCCCGCTCTAGGGGCAGGTCAGTGAGATCAAAGGTGAGAGTGGTCGGTGTCCTCTCTATCTCACTAACTCTATGGCAAGAGAGTCCTGTTTACACCCCGCAAGTCAGGAGACATCGCACAGAGAGCTGTTCTCCAACATTAGTAAAGGGCTCCCAACGGGTGGAAAATATAACCTACACAAGAGAGGTAAACTCAGACTGTCGGGATTTGAGGTTGTGTGCTTTTGTCCTGCAGCTTTCACCCTTGAGAATTCTGCACAGGGCTGCTAAGGATGTATAAGCCAGCAAGAGGACTCACATGTTCATTTTCAAGCATGTGGGAAAGACAGTGTTGCTTGAACTCATGCACACAGCGAGAGTCGGATGCAGGGAAGACACTGCAGTTCTCCAGAGGCCAACCGGTCAACCCTAGAGCTGAGGAGGTATTTTGAAGTTCCTTCACATAACTTGTTCGGGGGGGTCGGGGGGGCTGTGAATCTGCCACAGCAAAAAAACAGCAGGAGCTTTGCAGCCCCTTAACATGTAACAAAAAAAAAAACAATTATCCCCTCCTGGAGTTTATGGGTTAGGTTGCAATGATCAGATCCTCCTACAATTTTACGTAGAAGTGGAGAACAACCCAAACAACAGACTGGGAGGTCATGAAAGGCAGGTGAAATTATGTAAAATACAAATTTAACCAGGAAAAAACAAGACACGATACGGGGGTCTTTGCCGGCTTTATTTTGATACGGTCCTAATGCCTGCCCAGGTTTTTCCTAACTTTTTTTTTTCTTTTTAAAAAACTTGTCTTGCTCCTTACCCAATGCAAACGTTCCACAGGTGAGCTTCTCCCGTTACTTCTGTCCGTGGGTGGAAAAGCATCACCTGTTTGACTTCTGCCTGAGGGATTCAAGGGTGGGAGGCGTCTGAGAAGGGCTAATAAGAAAATTGCAGCAACACTCTTTGCTTTTATACCCTTCTTGTTTAAAATAAATAACTAAATATTTTACTTCTATACCGCCCCATCCTATCAGCTCAGGGCAGGGAACAATAGTATAAAACTATACAAGCTTCCAATTAAAAACCCGCCTCCTAGAATAGAATTTCCGAAAGGGTCTCACAGAGTTTGGAGGAAGTTTCTTGTGGGTGGAAGTTTCCATTGGTGGAAGTTTCTTGAGGGGGAGGCCACTATTTCTTCGTGGTATTGCATGGTCTTAGCTCAGTGGGACAGGTTGATTTTGCAGGTCCTGCTTTAGGCTACCAGAAAATAAAATTCCACCGGATGCAAAATATAGCCGAAAGTACTCAATCTGCAGTACATAATATATATTATATTATTAAATATAACGTAGTGTGATTGCAGTATGGAAAAATGTCAAATTGCTCTGGGTTGCTCGGTAATGGCGAGCTTGAACCAAACATGGAAAAGCAAGGACATAAGCCAGACTACCAAATGTAGGTTAGTTAGATCTATCGTATTTCCAATAGCTGCTTACGGCTGTGAAAGCTGGACGACGAAAACAATTGAGAAGGAGGATAATCGATTTGTTTGAACTCCGATGCTGGAGAAGGCTTCTGTGGGTTCCATGGACGGCAAAAGTCACAAACAAGGAAATACCAGAGCATATAAAGCCTGATCTATCACCGGAAGGCACAATCACGAAACTCCGGCTCACTTCCTTTGGACATATCATGCGATCCAACTTAGTGGAGAAAGCAATTATGCTGGGATTGGCCAGTGGGAAAAGGAAACCAGGCCAACAAAATGTGGTGGTTAGATGCCATCCAAATGGACACCGGCCAGAACATCACACCACTAAAAGAAGTGGTGCAAGATTAAAAATCATGGCGACAGTTGACTTGACTGAATGCCTAACACCACCATCACTCAATCTGTGCATTACAGAAGATCCACTGCACAAATCCTGGGCAAGCCAGCCTTACTGGTTGGACATAGCCACATATGTGCTTTGAAACACATAATTCCTGAACACTATCAGGAAGAAAATCGTCAAAGGTTTTCATGGTTAGAGTCAACCGCTTGTTATGGGTATTCTGGGCTGTGTAGCCACGGTCTAATGTTTGTTTCGCCAGTCTGTGGCTGTCATCTTCGGAGGTAAAGGTAAAGGTATCTCCTGTGCAACCGAGTCATGTCTGACCCTTGGGGTGACGCCCTCTAGCGTTTTCTTGGCTGGATGGTTTTGCCATTCCCTTCCCCAGTCATTACCGTTTACCCCCCAGCAAACTGGGTACTCATTTTACTGACCTCGGAAGGATGGAAGGCTGAGTCGACCTTGAGCCGGCTGCTGGGATTGAACTCCCAGCCTCATGGGCAGAGCTTTCAGACGACTGCCTTACCACTCTGCGCCACAAGAGGCTCTTCGGAGCTAGGCCACAGCAAATGGAAATCTTCAACACAAAGGCTGGATGACCTGATCACTTTATAAACCCAGCTCGTTATTCCAGCAAGGCTCTTGAATTGGCTAAGCATCTTCATTGTACTGCACCTTTGTTGGATATTTTCACGATGCCGTTTACTAACTTGCTGCTAATTTACTCTCTCCCTACTGATGTTGTCAAGTGATTTCCATTTAGTTGTCCGAAGAAGCGTGCTTGCACAAGGAGGCTCACGCCTTAAATAAAACCTGGCTGGTCCTACAGGTGCCAGTGGACTCAACAGTTTGCTCTGTGTGCCAAAGTAAGGAGATGGTGTAATTATATTAATCAGCGAGGAGGCGGCACTTCGGCACAGGGATTCCCGCCTTGCCAGGTCCCCCCTCTGAAGATGCCAGCCACAGTCACTGGCGAAACTACCAGACCACGGCCACACAGCCTGGAAAACCCACAACACCCCCGAAAAAAAACTCCTTGTAGTGCACGAGAACGGTCGGTAAAGCTAAGATCATTTTCAAGGGCCAGCCATATGACAAGGAACCAAATCCGCTCCGCCCCGGTCCTGATGCAGCCTCTGAACTTCATCAAAACTCTGCCACCGGCCTCGAACCGTTTTGCATTTTGAAGAGCTGGCTCCAATTCACACCTAATTCCCTAGAACAGAGCAGGTGAGGGGCTGAAGCCAAACTGGGACAGGTGGCGCACACGGGTGTGGGTGAGAAAGAACTCACAAACAGGAAGAGAGGAGCAAATCGCTGCTGACATGCCAGACAGAGAAGATTGATGGCTTCCCTCTCTGGTTTCCCCGACTGCGAAGGCACACCAGGGGAGGGGGAAAGGGACCGAAGAAGCTGCTGGGCCGGCGACAAAGGCAGCCGCTCTGCTTATCCCTGATTAATGAGGCGTCGGCAGTTCAGGAAACGGGGAAGGATCGGGCTCCCCCTCCCCATTTAGGACTCAGTTACAACTTGAGCCCTGGCATTCCACATGGTTTCAGTTGTGTTCGGCGGGGAGGAATTTTCGGGCAGAGTCAAACAAAGAGGGATCGCTAAGACGGGGAGAAGCCGCCTTGCGAGGTCTTACCTTGACTCCAAAGCTTGGAAGGCCGGGCCTTTGAGCAAACGTGGTTCCAATCAGCGGCACACTGGCAAAGAAAACAGAGCGCTTTCTACCTGCGCTGGAGCAAGAGACAGTCGGGAGACAGCCGCGGTGTTATACGTAGCCGCTCTGCCCGCAGTACACCTATAACGTTCTCCACGGCTTCACCCGCTTATGAACTGACAGGCAAATCCTATGCGTAGGCGGACAACCAAGAATGCATCTGGGCCAAATCAAATCAGAGTCCAGAGGCACCTTTAAGACCAACAAAGATTTTTTCAACGCGTGAGCTTTCGAGTGCAAGCGTGCTTGCACTTGAAAGCTCACGCCTTGAAAAAATCTTTGTTGGTCTTAAAGGTGCCCCTGGACTCTTGACTTTGTTTTGTTGTGCTGCTTCCGACCGACACGGCAACCCACTTGAATCTGGTCCAAATAGCTGGCTGTATTTGAGGGGTCACTACTATTTAAAGTTGGTGATGCTAATATTTGTAGACCTCTATATATATAGTGGATACCATAGAAACATCTGAAGATTGAAGATTACCATAGGATTAAGATTTAACCCTGCTGATATATGATATATGATAGGAATGCACTTAAAAGGGGACCTATTATTAAAGGTTAAAGAGTATCTTACATCACTGACGAAGATGCCGAAAACGGGAAAAAAAATACCTCGGAGTTCGTTTTGAGGTTTTGGAAGTTTGAGGAATTGTTTTTAGTGGAATAAATTGTCCATTTGCCATCGCCAGATTGAAAACTATTTCATTCACTTGGATTACGGCTGACGGGTCTTCGCCTGTTGTCTTTGAGGGGAGGCACCTCACATGACTTTAAAACTTATAGAGCTTCTTATACACTTATAGAGCTTCTGCTTTGTTTCAGGTTCAGATTTGGGCTGGCTTTCAGATTTCTGCAAGCCAATCGATTGCACTGTTTGTTAGACGTCCCATCCCGCTGATTCTGTTTGAGTTTGGAAACCCTACAGGGTTGTCGAAAATCAGCAGGGTGTGGTGATTAAGAACAGCATTCCTCTCATCTGGAGAATTGAGTGATTCCTCGCTCCCCCTCCACGTGAAGCCTCCTGAGTGTACGGGGGCCAGTCACGGTTCTCTCAGAGCTCTCTCAGCCTCATTTACCTCACAGGGCGTGGGGAGAGGAAGGGAAAGCGATTCTAAGCCCCTCTGAGACACATGAGGCCTGTCAAGGTCTTCTTAGAGCTCTCTCACCTTCATCAACCTCACATGGAGCGCGGAAGGGAAGGCGATTGTAAGCCATTTTGAGACTACTTTGGGTAGTCAAAAGTGGGGTATAAAATCCCATATCTTCTTATCTTTCTCCCCCCTCTCAATCCTCCCACTTTTTTCTCCCCCACTCTCTCACACATAGCTCCCCCCCCCAAGAAACCATGGTGCCCCTCATGGCAAACACACCTCTCCTCAGAACAGGGGTAAGTCAAACTGCGGCCCTCCAGATGTCCATGGACTACAATTCCCATGAGCCCCTGCCAGCGAATGCTGGCAGGGTCTCATGGGAATTGTAGTCCATGGACATCTGGAGGGCCGCAGTTTGACTACCCCTGCCTCAGAACACGGCCCAGCAGCTGAAGGCCGAAGCCTGAAACGTTTTGCCCTAAAGAAGAAACCGCTGGATCAAGCTTCCTCCACCCACCCCCATCAATGCCTGGAGAATGCACTGGCTGGCAGGTTCAAAATAAAAAAAAATCCATGCAGCTCCACCACATGGAGAAGCTTGACTTAAGAACATCAGCTGCGGGGCAATAAAGCGCTCGTCTTGGTGGGCGCACAGATATGCTTGGCCGGCACTAACAAATGCTAATTTACTGACTCTTCCCCCCCCCCCCCGAAGACTAGAATAAAGGTTTGCATGTGTACACATGTTCCCAAGCTGTGCAAGAATAACTTTAAACGCTGCAGTTATAAAACACATGTGGAAAACATTTCTGGGGACCATTAATGGCCCTCAGGCCTGCAAAGTGAAAGCAAGGAAAAACTCTGGCGCATGGAGAGCACGGTTCACACGACTCCTGCTTTCCTGCGCTGGTTTTCTCCTGGCTGTACGCACACTTGTGCTTTTGCAGAAAAAACCAAGGCAGGAACCGGACGTAGCCACTGGCAATTTTGGCAGCTGGAGTGACAGTTCAGCGAGCCGCCATAAGCTGGTAAGTTGCCCCCCAAGCTGGTCAAGACTGGTCATGCACAGGGAGGGGACGTGGCTCAGTGGAAAAGCCTCTGCTTGCATGCAGAAGAGTCAGGTTCAATTCCCGGCATCTCCGGCTAAAAGGACCAGGTAGTAGGTGATGTGAAAGGCCCTGCCAGTATGAGTAGATAAGGCTGGCCTTGATCATGGTTCTGATTCAAGATAAGGTAGCTTTGTACATGGACACTGTACCTTTCCTTCCTCACCTGGATCAACAATGAACTTCTTTGCCATACAGCATCTGCCTGTTAGAGACAGTCCCTGCTCTAACCATTACATCACACTGGTTTTCATACAGGCCTCCTCCAGGCAGGCTGTGTATAGGCAGGGTCTCTGATGTGTGGCCCCTGACTAAATGAAGGATTCCCAACCAGGATTCCCTGGGAGTGGCTTTCTCTTGTGGTTACCACACACAATACCTTTATTGGCATAAAGCACATTAGCAAGATAAGCAGAGATGTGGTTACCATGCCTGGGGAAGGGGGGGAAAGCCTCAAACCACCTCCTTCCTCTCTCCCCCCCCCATCCCGGTCCTCCTCAGGCATGGCAGAGAGGCGTGGCCAGCCGGCATCACTTCCGGCCTAGTTCCAGGGTGCCCCGAAGCCTGAAAAATATTCCAGGGACTCCTCCATAGTCAAAAGATTGGAAAAGTCTGGCCTAAACCCAGGGACACAGCTCAGGGGGTTCATCCAACTTGAGGGTATCATTTTCCAGTTCTTCTCATGGCACACCAAGACTTCCCAGGGCGCAGTGACAGAATTCTTGGCCGAATGCCTGGGCTTCTGACGGTTAATTTCCATTCAATAATTTTGTGAACGGAAAACATGTCAAGAGGGCCGGGTCACGCTAGATTAACACGGACGACTTACACCTATAACAACTGGCACAGCGCAGAAGCCGAGAACAAATTTAAAATACTAATTGCCCCTAAAACATGACTCATGGACACGCCTGCAGAGCTTAAGAACGGACTCTGAAGCAGCAGCATGTAAACTAAATAAATAACAAACGTATATTTTTGAAGAAAACTGGTTCCTGTCAATAACCAATCTCAATCCTGCCAGGATCAGCAATTTTTTAAGAACCTCTTTGAAAAACAATCGTTCGGTAAAGGGCCAGCAAGAAAGAGGCTTTCTTCTCCATCCCTGGGAAACTGTCCCAGTTTTAAAAGAGAGAGAGAGAGAGAGAGAGAGAGAGAGAGAGAGAGAGAGAGAGAGAGAGAGAGAGAGAGAGAGAGAGAGAGAGAGAGAGAGAGAGAGAGAAGGCTTAAGGTAGAGCAAGCTACAAGAGCCATTTATTGATGCCTGAAACCCTGTATTTAATTGGAAACATCTTCAAATTCAGACACGTTAAGCAGAAGGCACACTGCATGGGAGAATCCCCAGAACTGGAACCGATTCGGAAGCGCCCACATCCATCCAATCCTGACGCCATCATAAACACCAGTTACTTTTAGACTGACCAGTACAGGACCACTGTGATTAAAACCCCTTATCCTCTTATGATGGGCCACTTTGCAACACTGAGACGTTTTGACTGGTCTCCGTATACCGTAGAACGAGGTAGTATCCGTTAGCAGAGTTTAAACATGCAAAGGAGTGCAGTGCCGGCTGCTTAAAGAACAACTGCTTTTATTGTGAAGAGAAACAACTTTGTAACCAAGAGAGGGAAGGAGAGTCTTACCAGCCTAACTGTTCATCTTCACCCGAAGGCAAATAGGGAGGACAAATGACCAAAGGAGCAGGAAGCCTCCTATTGAGCTAACTATGCTAAATATACATCTCCACTGATGCCCCCTGCAGGATAGTCTTCAGATGCTGCTAATCATGCAAACTACAGATCTGGCATATTCCAACAGGAATGGGGCAGGGGGGAGAACAGATTAGGCCACTTTAGTCCACAGGGGCCAGATGACTTTTTCACAGTTCCCCAAAAGTTATTCTTCTTCCAGCGGGCAGGCTAGCATGTTAAAACCTAAGATCTCTATGCATGGTTGAAGGCTTTCACGGCTGGAGTCAACTGGCTGTTGTGGGTTTTTCAAGCGGTGTGGCCGTGGCCTGGTAGTTTTAGTCCCTGACCTTTTGCCAGTAAATGCAGCTGGCATCTTTGGAGGTAGGACATGGCAAGATGTGAATCCCTCTGTGCCGAAGTGTGGAGGGTGTGAACAGTTCCTGGGCATTTTATTTACTTCTCGGGTGGGAGGGGAGGGGAGTCAGGGCCTAAAAGTACCAGACCACAGTCACAGAGCCCAGAAAACTCACAACAGCAAGCTAAATGTTTCTTTGCTTAAAAGTAATAAATCTCTCTCCCACCCCCCCACCCCCGCCCCGGTATAGTGGTAAACAGTGGCAGCTTCTATACTGAAGAGGCAGGTTTGATTCCCCACTCCTGCCCATGCAGCCAGTTGGGTGGCCTTGGGCTCGTCAAAGTCCTGATAGCTCTGTTCTCACAAAGCAGTCCTGTCAGAGCTCTCTCAGCCCCACCTATCTCACAGGGCGCCTGTTGTGGGGAGAGGAAGGGAAGGCAAATGTAAGCCACTTTGAGACTCCTTCAGGTGTGAAAGGTGGAGTATAAAACCCAACTCTACTTGTTCTTCTCTAGTGAAAAAATAGGTTGTAGTCTCTTAGGCACAAGGTCTACAGCTGGACAATGGCGCCTTTAAAACCAACAAAGATTTACTCAAGGTGTGAGCTTTCGTGTGCATGCACACTTCTTCAAACAATGGAACAGAGATCATAAGAGTACAATTATAAGGAGAAATTAAATTAGTAGCAAATTAGTAAACAGCATCACAAGATCCTAGATATGCTGTATGATAGTTCATTGCTAGAAAAGCAAATCAGTCCTTTGGGTTGAATTGTCATTCACAAAGACAGGATGGTGGGCACAGCCACAGTATGGCTGCTACAGGAAGCAAAGCCATACACACATCCAGAAGAAATCCAAGTGAAGGACAGATGAGGGGTTAACATGAAAAAATACAAGAGGGAAAAGGAGACAGAGCAAAAAAACAACACAATATTGCCATCTGCCACCCATATCTGATCACCAATGCCCAATTAGAAGCCATGTTGGGCAAGAGACCCAACTGATCTGAACCAGTTTCTGAAAACACTTTGCAGACACCAGCAAATGTGACAGCAGGTGACATGGAGCCCAGAGGCACAACGTTGGGGTCTTCTGATTCAAAGTATGGTGCACTCCATGCATTCCCACATGCATTGCAAAAAAAGTGCTATAAACTTGATAGGTAAATATCTTCTGAACCTGACTGGAAAAAATACTTAGGGCAAGCAGTACCAAACACCCAAGCACTACAGCATTGCAAGCATTTATGTTTTGCCAGTACTGGGCATTGACACACCAGCAAAACTTTTCAGGACTGGACTGTAAAATTACTGAGATTCTGTTCTGAAAGAGGTGGAATTCTGAAGTACCCGGATCCACTGAAAGACTCCCTCCAGTAAAAATTCCCTGCAGATTAAAAATTGGCACATCAGGGAGAATGGTTTTAGCCTACACTGTCCCTCTTGCTGTGAATTAATAATACATGGGAAATTTGAAAAAAAAATAACTTAGGGCAAGCAGTACCACACACCCAGACCTGCAGTCAAAAGTGGAAGGATTCATTCGATCATATAATTCCATTGTACATCTTGATCAGGTCCTGGATTAGTACTTCAACATTTCAGATTTTTCTGAAATTAGTGGGAATTTGGCATAAGACATACATATGACTAGGTTGCAAAATGTATTAAAGTCACAGGAACAGCTAGACTCTTCTCTTGTATTACTGATTTTAGTACATTCTTATCCTGCTTTTCCAGCAAGGAACTGATGGTGGCATAGGTAAGGTAAAGGTATCCCCTGTGCAAGCACCGGGTCATGTCTGACCCTTGGGGTGACGCCCTCCAGTGTTTTCAGGTAGTTTCCCCCTTTTCCATTTCACAACAACTATGTGCAGAAGTGCAAGGCTGAGAAAGAATAACTGGCATTTCTCGGCAACGCAAGAACTGGAAACCCAGACCTATCTGTTCCTAATCAAACACATTAACCACTGCAGCACACTGTATTTTTTCTCTGGCATTTAGTGTCCTGCAAAGTTCTGTTCAACCCACAATCCCAGCCCCCACACATAGCCAGAAGAGAAGCAGCTCAGAATACTGGCTCTTAATCAGTAGGCCAACAGACGAGGATGCACAGCAACAAGAAAGGTGAGATTGATAGGCAGAAAAGTCCCTGGCAGCTCAGGCTAGGGTTGCCAGCTTCAGGTTGGGAAATACCTGGAGACTTAGGGGATGGAGGTGGGATTGGGTGGGATTTGGGGAGGGACCTAAATGTATAATGCTATGAAGTCCACCCCCTAAAGCAGCCATTTTCTCCAGGGGAACTTATCTCTGTCACCTGGAAATGAGCTATCATTCCAAAGAATATCCAGAGTTCACCTGGAGGCTGGCATCCCTATATGGCTAGTCCAGGCTAACCGATTTTCCCATTATCAAAACAGTATTTGCCAGTTAGTATTTGGATGAGAGACCCCCAGGGAAGTCTAAGGTTTTAAGGTTGCCATCTCTGGGTTGGGAAATACTTTGGGGGTGGAGCTGGGAGTAGGCAGGAACTCGGTGGAGCCTAATTTTACATAGTTCTCCCTCCAAAGCAGCCATTTTTTTCTAGCGGAACTAGGATTGCCAGTTCTGGGTTGTGAAACACTTAGAGACTTTGGGGGGTGGAGCCGGGACTGGGTGGGATTGGGAGCAGGAAGGGACCTCAACAGAGCATAATGCTGCGGAGCCCAGCCTCCTAAGCAGCGTCTCTGTTCTTGGAGATGAGCTGTAACACCAGGGAATCTCCAGCTCCCACCAGGGGACTGGCATCCCTAACTCAGACAGGGGAAGAACCGCCTGGCCGGCCGGCTACCCAACAAAAACCGGGGCCAAACCGTCAGAGGACGCGTCTCTTTGCGCCCTGCCCAGCGGCAAGGGACGGCTTACCTGCAGGAGGCGAATGGCCGCCGTGGGCGCCGCCATGATGGACGAGGCAGGAGAGCGATCAGGTGACAAACCCGCGCCTGCGCTCTGCTCGCTCCGGGAAGGCGAGGGTGGGGTTCTCTTCATTGACCAATCAGCGACGTCCCTTCGCCCTGGCCGTTCTGCGGCGGGAGGCGCTGTCGGCAGAGCGGGCGGACGGAGGGGAAACTGCTGGGAACTGGGTGGGAAATGGTGATGCTCTGCAAAAGCGAATCCGATTTTTACTCCAGCTGAAACTTTTGGGGACAAGAGCCCGTTTTGCCACAACATAATAAACACCAGTCTGTGTAATGCAGGAGTAGCCAACCTGTGGCTCTCCAGATGTTCATGGACTACAATACCCATGAGCACGTGCTGGCGGGGGCTCATGGGAATTGTAGTCCATGGACATCTGGAGGGCCACAGTTTGGCTACCCTTGAAGGCATGTTAAAGAGGTTCGTTCCACGAAGTGATACATTTCTGCCGACTAAAACTCCTATCGATATTTTAGTACATTTATTGGTTGGGTATAAAAAATTGGAATAATAGTATTTTTCATTTTTAATTCTCTCTTTTATCGTGATATTTATTTCCCCCATTTATATGTTGCCCTTTTCCGAGGGCTGAGAATGACTTGCAACAATTACATTTTACACCAGATTAAAATTCCAGCATTTTAAAATGAATAATGTACATAATAATGTAAAATTCACAAGTCCACAAGTTCAAGAGAGCCAGTTTGGTGTAGTGGTTAGGAGTGCGGACTTCTAATCTGGCATGCCAGGTTCGATTCTGCACTCCCCCACATGCAGCCAGCTGGGTGACCTTGGGCTCGCCACGGCACTGATAAAACTGTTCTGACTGGGCAGTGATATCAGGGCTCTCTCAGCCTCACCCACCCCACAGGGTGTCTGTTGTGGGGAGAGGAATGGGAAGGCGACTGTAAGCCGCTTTGAGCCTCCTTCGGGTAGGGAAAAGCGGCATATAAGAACCAACTCTTCTTCTTCTTCTTCTTCTTCTTCTTCTTCTTCTTCTTCTTCTTCAAAGTTTCACTATTCAATGAGGGAGGAGAATAAAGTGCTTTGTTAGTAGACTGGAGTTTTTGTTGTTTTTTTAAGATTTTGAGACGTTATAGTTAATTTGTAGAAGTGATGATGTGTGTCATATAGAATGTAGCAATGATGGATAATAATTTACTGGTAAAATAAGCCAGTTATAATCATTAGTAGTTAAAATACCTGAAGTAAGAGCTGTTGTAAAGTTGATAAGGAGGACCTTGAGGAGAAATTATTTACCTACCTACTTGCCCGCCAATCTATCTACCTAGTTGTTCTATATCTCTTACAGGTGTATATTTTTTTGAATAAGCCCTTTTTCTGTATCCCTTTCATGTTAATACCTTGTTTACTTATAAATATTTGTCAAAACAAACAAAAAATCATTTCAAGGACTAAAGCCTGCTTCAGCAGATGCCTGTATTCCATAGCAACAAACAGTGTGAATTATACACAGTAGAATAGTCCACACTCCACATTATCTTCTAACCCAGGGGGTAGTCAAACTGCGTCCCTCCAGATGTCCATGGACTACAATTCCCAGAAGCCCCTGCCACCATTACTAAAATATCTTTCAGCATTGGCTGGCAGGGGCTTCTGGGAATTGTAGTCCATGGACATCTGGAGGGCCGCAGTTTGACTACCCCTGTGTGCTGCCTCTGAACTTTAATACTCAGATGTTTCCATAGATTTAGAAGATAAATTCAGCCAGATGTTCCTTTAGCCCAGCTGGTCAATGAATTCAAATGCATTTTTTGAAAGCATTCATATTGGACATTGATTTCTTTGAATCAATGGGTAGCTTTTCATATTATTTGTTTTATTCAATCTGTTATTTAATCTTAACCACCACCATTCCCCCCCCCGCACCCAAGAAAACCCTTGTGCACAGCCTTGACATATACCCAGGTGGAGGGGCCCTCAGACTCCCTCCTGACCCCACCCACACCTCCCAAAGGAGCTTCTTCCCCAAAGGGGTAGTCAAACTGGGAATTGTGGTCCATGGACATCTGGAGGGACGCAGTTTGACTACCCCTGCCATTACTAAAATATCTTTCAGAAGCCTTTTGGTACTGTATAGCCCTATTCCACTGTTTTAAAAACTTCCCCCAACTTTCCTCTTGATGCCCCCTTGAGCACTAGCAGTGGCTCACCCACCATAGGCAGGCAATTGCTATTCCTCTCGTTCATCACCTGCACTCCTACCGTTTTGCCGATTATACAAAACAGAGATGGTGAGGAGGGCATTTTTACAGCCCCTGGAGACTTAATATAATGGCACACCTCAGGTGGATGCTTCTGTAAGAGAAGGGGCAGCTTTTCTTGCCTTGGAGGG
This sequence comes from Paroedura picta, assembly GCF_049243985.1. NCBI lineage: Eukaryota > Metazoa > Chordata > Lepidosauria > Squamata > Gekkonidae > Paroedura > Paroedura picta. Next base: position 105,089,989 of record NC_135375.1, read on the forward strand.
TTTTCTGTTCCATTGTTTTCCAATTCTGTAATCCTAGTTCTACTACACTGTTTGTTAGAAGTCTTTGCAGTCTGAACTGGCTTTCATATGAAGTAATCTTCCTTGATTCTCACGGAGAAAGGCACCCGGTAAACGAAGTAGAAGACTTGTTACTGAAGCCCTTGGAGCAGTGCCTAGAAATCTCAACAAACACCTGGACATTTTGGGCATGGAGCAAATAAGACCAGCTCAGCTCCGGACAACGGTATTGCAAGACTCCTAGGACGATACATCTGCAACTCCCAAGCCTTCAACTAGATCAGCCTTTCTCAACATTTTACCGTCAAGAACCCCCTGAAACATTCTTCAGGCTTTGAGGAATCCCAGAAGTGGCACAATCAGGCAGAATATGGTTGGGAAGCACACCCATGTACACACCCACCCGGGGCCCCTCCAGGCCCATCATTGGTCATTTTTGGGAGGGAGGTCAACATGACCATGCATGGTCCTATCACTCAGTAAATGTTTAACAACTTAAAAAATATATTACAAGATTAATTCACCCCCACCCATTCAGGAAACCCATCCAGGACCATCAAGAAATCTCAGGGTTTATAATATATTTTGTAAAACTTAGTTACTTTGATCAAAGTCAGGGTTAGAAGGAAGAGTGGTTGTAAACAAGAATTTTTATTGTAGCTTATTTAGATTCAGGTGAAATAGTAAGCAATTTATATTGAAAATAGAGATGAGTAATTTTATGTTGAATGTAATACATGAGGAGGACCGTTATGAATATTTTTTTGGACTTGTTTTCACAATTCATACAAATAAATACTTTACAAATGAAAAAAAAAATCTCAGGGTTTCACGAAACCCCAGTTGAGAAAGCATGGACTAGATCTTGAATTGCAGTGCTGAGCTCCGTCTACCCATCGGATATCTGTGACAATTCGCAATAGTAAGAATCCCTGCAGATTTTAGGCGTGGATAAAGGCATTGTTTCTTGCCTTAGCAGCCTCCCATTGGCCTTCCTGTTCGTCACATTTGCATGTTTTATCCAGTGGTTTTGAAAAGCCAAGTAGGCCGTTCAGACAGAGATACCAGCGGAGAACAAGCAGTGCAAGTATCCGTTGTGGGCAAAGAGGTTTCTGGCATTTCACCATTTCCTCTTGTTGCCCGTCTCCAGGCTTTAAGGTCCCGCCAGGCTCCTGCTTATTTCTGCTGTGACAGGCCAACACGGCTTCCCCCCTGGAATGACCGGACTGCACACGTGTTCCATTGGCTTTTCCTCCTTCCAGAGCTAATGTCACTCGAGGGGCGATGACTGCGATGAGTGAAACTCAGCAGGGGAGAATTCTTCAGCAACCCTCGTCGAGAACCCTGGTGCTTTCTTTTTCGTTTACTGGGAAGAGCCCTTTCTCAATTATCCTGCCTGTCTGCTGATTTGGCCATGACAGCTGAGGCACTGAGTAGAGTATCATGGGAGCCCTGGCTTCCCTGGGCCTACTTGCAAAGCAAGTGGAATTCAAGAACGCCAGTGTTTATGGCAGAGCTGCTGAAACAGCTTCTATGAGAGTCCATTGCTAGGGAAGGGGACGAGCCAGGAAAATGCGGTTTGGTTTGTGGTTTGTGGCAAGCCCAACTTGTGAGCCATGAACCGTCATGAACGTTTAGGTGCCAAGCAAACTGGTTTGGTCTATGATGTAGTAGAACAGGCCTCTCATGTACTAAAGCAGGGGTAGTCAAACTGCATTCGCTGGCAGGGGCTCATGGGAATTGTAGTCCATGGACATCTGGAGGGCCGCAGTTTGACTACCCCTGTAGTAAAGTCATCAAACTAACAAGGGATCTCTGGCTGGCTCTCTTCGACCTGACTGCCAAGTTACTCCCCCCTCAAAAAGAAAAAATGCTACCACTAAAGTGCCTCCTGGGAGAATGACAGGCACAGGTTCAGGAGTATGTAGAATAGTTCCAGTGCAAGCTAAAGTCATCAAACTCATACAGGACTTCCTGCAGCTGCCCCTCTACATCCTCTCCGAGTTATGTGCAGTCTGGATTTCAGGGGTCCGAGTTATGGTCTCCCAAATATGTCCCCAGGAAAGTTCTTTTGAGGGTAATGTCAGGCACAGGTTCAAAAGTGGACCCCTTTAAAACCACACCCACCAAAGGCACAGGCTAAATAATTCTGTCCCCCCATTGCTTTGCCATTTGGTAAACATTTTAATTGAGCGGAGACACTCTGTCTGAAAATGTATCCATTCATAAACCACCGGAAACTGCTTGAATGTTTGCGGAAATTTCACGCAGGTTGACCTACCACGAACTTCAGTTGGGGAACCATGAACTGGCCGAGATTCACCATGAACTTTAGTTGGTGAGTTGGTTGGTGCCCATCCCAATTGATTCCCTCACATACATCTGGATGGCCCCGGCTTGTCTGATTTCATCAGATCTTGGAAAGCAAGCTGGTTTGGCGCTGCTTAGTCCTTGGAGGGAAGACCACCAAGGGTTGCTATGCAGAGGCAGGCAATGGCCAACCACCTCTGAACAGCTCTTGCCTAGAAAACCCTGTGGGGTCGACAGAAATCAGCTGTCTTCTTTCTGGAGTGTTCAGTGCATCCCTCTCCCGATGCAGTCCATTAGGGGGTTCCTAGTGGTCAGCAGCCCTGTACTGCACAGGGACCAATTTTGAAAGTATAAAGCCAGAGGCAGGGGCAGGTATAAATTGCCACCTTTCATCTGGAGACAGAAATGTTGAAGAGTCTAGGTGCATGGATCTAAGCCTCTTGTCCTCATGCAAAATCTTTTGCCTTTGGAATGATGCATGTTCTTACGCACAAGCTAACAGGACAAGTTCAGATGGGTGGCATTAGTTGGGTGGCTTTGAATTTAATAGCAATCTCATCCACCCAGCTAAAATAAATTCTGCTGTGTCAGGTAGGATCAACAGCCCCTAAACTCAGTTGACGTTTGCAAAGACTGTGAAGGGGATAAAGGGGATAAAATCCATTTTATTCGTTGGCAGCTTTTCCATGCCCCCAAAATAGGACACGCAGTCACTTACGACATTGTCGTGAAAACATGCAATGTTTTTAAAGAGCAAAACCCAGCAACTCAAAACCTAGAATTCCTGTGGTTTGTACAATGAGCTGTGAGATTTATATTGTGGTGGAGAAAAATACCAAAAAAGTCATAGCTAACTTATAGAGACCTTGTGGGTTTTGGCCTCTGGGGATCACCAGCCAGTAGGAATTAGCTGAATGGAGAGCCCTCCAGGGGATATATCTGGAGAGCCGGTCCCTCAGGTATGCAGGTCCCAGACTGTGTAGGGCCTTAAAGGGTAAAACTGACACCTTAAACCTGATACGGAACTCAGTCAGCAACCTTGAAAGGGCCCGTGCAGCTGCGTTCTGGATATATGGTTGTCATCTAGATCAGTGGTCCCCAACCTGGGACCGGTCAATGCTTGACAATTTTACTGAGGCGGGGGGGGGTAGTCTTTTGCTGAGGGACGTCGCCGCCACTGCCTGAGCCCTTCCTCCACTTGTTTTCCCACCGGTGCCCCTGACTTCCCGCCGCTCACTGGGGGGCACTGCCAGCAGCAGCTACGCAGTGCCATGCCAAGGGGGGGGGCCAGCCATGGCGGCCACCGGAGACTACCAAAGGGGAGCCCGTGGCAGAGTGGCAGGGCAACCCCCGAGGCAGCAGCCAGGGAGGAGAACGAGGAGGAGCCGTGGCCCGGTACCGACTGATATACGAACCAGTACCGGTCACCGGACTGGGGGTTTTGGACCACTGAACTAGATAATATATGGTTGTCATCCGCACAAGACCTGTATAACTCCTATCAGTATTTATCCGTTTTCCCAATGAAAAAAACATGCACCATACTCCTCCATAAGCTTTGTTTCCTTCACTTTGTAGCATGAGCGATTATTTGCATTCTCTTCCTTCTGTCGCCTGCCTTCTGTTCGTTCTTATCATCTATATTTTATTCCTCTTTCAGTCATCTGTTTTTATTTGAGAAATAAAACTTTCCAAGAAACAGACAGACAAAAATTAATCGGCTACGGCAACAAAAGGGGAGGAAAAGGAAGATGGCATTGTGCAAACTTTGTCAATGATGTATAAGAAACTTAGGATGCCATCTTTGGGTTGATTTGGGGAAGGAGCCTGGGGCACAGAGTTTCAGGAAGGAGGGATATTGGTGAGGTATAATGCCGTAGCGTGGGTAGTCAAACTGCGGTCCTCCAGATGTCCATGGACTACAATTCCCATGAGCCCCTGCCAGCGAATGCTGCCAGGGGCTCATGGGAGTTGTAGTCCATGGACATCTGGAGGACCGCAGTTTGACTACCCCTGCCATAGAGTCTACCCTCCAAAGCAGCCATTTTCTCCAGGGGAACTAATCTCTGTGGTCTGGAGATCAGTTATAATTCCACCCGCACCCCCTGCACTGCCTGACAAATAGCTGATCTCGTAGAGAGGCTTCTCTCCGCTGATCAGCTGTTTGTCAGGACAAGGCATTTAAATGGATCTCGGTCCTTTCAGAGAGCCTCTTATGGTGCAGAGTGGTAAGCAGCCGACATGCAGTCTGAAGCTCTGCCCATGAGGCTGGGAGTTCAATCCCAGCAGCCGGCTCAAGGTCGACTCAGCCTTCCATCCTTCTGAGGTCGGTAAAATGAGTACCCAGCTTGCTGCGGGGTAAACAGTAATGACTGGGGAAGGCACTGGCAAACCACCCCGTATTGAGTCTGCCATGAAAACGCTGGAGTCTGCCATGAAAGCTGGCAAACCATGAAAACCCCAAGGGTCAGACATGACTCGGTGCTTGCACAGGGGATACCTTTACCTTTGTTGTTGTTACGTGCGAAGTCGTGTCCGACCCATCGCGACCCCATGGACAATGATCCTCCAGGCCTTCCTGTCCTCTACCATTCCCCGGAGTCCATTTAAGTTTGCACCTACTGCTTCAGTGACCTCATTCTCTGTCGTCCCCTTCTTCTTTTGCCCTCGATCGCTCCCAGCATTAGGCTCTTCTCCAGGGAGTTCTTCCTTCTCAACCTTTACCTTTAGATCCTTTCAAATGCCAAGCCGAAAAATTCAGCTTTCCCGGATATTGTCGGTCCGAATACCAACACCCGTATTGGCATTTGGGTTTATCGGCATATACATAGATCCCCCCCCTTCTGTAACAGAGCACACAAACTGCACCAGACCTCTGTCTTCCGAGAAGGAAAGAGCATGAGAAACTTTGACCTGCATCCGAGGAGTCCTGCCTGAACCCAGCAACACCACCCAACCGCATCCCCTCTACTCTGGGCTCCTTCAACAGGAGAAGGCAGCGGAAGGTGTGTTTTGCCTCCTCTTCTTCTCCTGGAGCTCCCCCCCCCCCCCCAGCCAGTGATGCGTTTTTTAAGGTTAGCTTGAATTACAAAGGCCTCATTTCCATTTCGAAATAAACTTATCTGGAAACAAAGGCTCTTTTGATTGCACACATATGGAGGTTTTCGTAGGGCAACATCTTCAAACCACATTGGGGCAGGAGACGCCAGGCTCGGATTACAGGCAAACCTGAGGTGATGGGTCTCCCCTCCCCCCCCCCCCCATTTTGGGGTTCTGCCTCAATTTTTCTTGTGAGGCTTCGGGGGAAACAAGAAAAGAAGCTGAGGTCCCTGCCCCTTTCGTATCTGAAGCAGTTAATCAGGGATGTCAAGTCCTTTAGTCACCCCTCCCTCCTCTTGAGATTTCCGCTTTAAGGCTAAGCCCAACATCAGATGGGCTTCTCCTGCGAGAGTCTTTCCAGCCCACTTCGGATGATATGTTTGCAAAACATCTCACCGTATGAACCGTTCTGTGTAACTCTAGAGCTGGTGTGAGAAATTGTAACGGCCCCAAAATGCCAGAAACAGTTCAGCCATGCTCCGGTGTGCAACTATCTGAATCATCTCAGCTTGGCGTCGTGGGTAAGACCTCGAATCTGGAGAGTTGGGTTTGATTCTGCACTCCCAGTTTGGTGTAGTAGTTAGGAGTGTGGACTTCTAACCTGGCCAGCCAGGTTTGATTCCCCACTCCCCCACATGCAGCCAGCTGGGTGACCCTGGGCTCGCCAGGGCACTGATAAAGCTGTACTGACCGAGCAGTGATATCAGGGCTCTCTCAGCCTCACCCACCTCACAGGGTGTCTGTTGTGGGGAGAGGAAAGGGAAGGTGATTGTAAGCCGCTTTGAGACTCCTGGTAGGAAAAAGTGGCATATAAAAATCAATTCTTCTTCATCAGCCTCACCTACCTCACAGTGTCTGTTGTGGGGAGATGAAGGGGAAGGTGATTGAAGCTGCTTTGAGACTCCTTTGGGTAGTAAAAAGTGGGGTACAAAAATCAGCTCTTCTCTGTCACAACGTTTACCTTATCTAGAAAGTTTTAGCAGTTGTAGAGACATGGAAGCTTCCACTGGTGGTAAATAGAGCTTCCTCCTCCTCCTCCTTCTCCTTTTCTTATTGTTAGATAGAAAAGCAAACCCTCTTACAGGCAATCACCGCTGCTAAATATTAGCCCCTGCCAAGGTAGTTTTTCGATTCTCATCTATAAGGAAAAAGCCAGATGTCTTTTTTTGAGAAGATAAATGCACATAACTCATTCGGAGGGAGGACAAATACCATTCTCCCCAATCAAACCGAATTTTACATACTATATTCTAAGGTCCCAAGACACAAGAAGAACATGTACAAACTCTGTCCAAATACTCCTTTGCCTGTGAGCTGGCCTTCCAATATAGTTGAAAGAAAGAATTTCTCTGAGCGAGCATAAATATTCTTATCCTGCAGGAGATTCTTAGGTCTTTTAAGTCGCTGGGAACAACACAAGGCAAAGGAACGCCAAAGAGTGCTGGTGTGTATCCATGCCATGGCCTCAGTAAGTGACTCATCCTATCCAAATTTAGTACAGAGGGCACAGAGCTACAGCCTTTGGGCAATGGGTTGGGGGTTTTAGGGTTGGGGTTTTAGGTTTTATTGTACTTTTATTGTCCTTTAATCCAGGGCTAGTTAACCTGTGGTCCTGCAGGTGTCCATGGACTACAATTCCCATGAGCCCCTGCCAGCATTTGCTGGCAGGGGCTCATGGGAATTGTAGGCCATGGACATCTGGAGGACCACAGGTTGACTACCCCTGCTTTAATCTATTGCTGTGAGCCGCCACAAGCTTGCAGATCTGAGAGTGATGGCATACAATTGTTATTACAAATAATGAAACTATAAAAACGAGTGTATCCCATTCATAAAACCATATAACATTTTGAACCCCAATTAGACACAGTAGCATCAGCCACGATTCAATGGTTTATAGCCTGCCACAGTGGAAAGGCCCAAAATTGGGGTATAATTTGCTTCAAACCCTAGACATTTGCCCCCAAACCAGAGCACACTTCCCTGATGACCCTGGTGTGCCAATGTAACTTCCAAGGGACATTGGTGCATTGTGTTAAAAAGCAATGTTCTGCCAGGTTTGGTTGATTTGGGGGAGAGAATTCAGGAGAGCGAGAGACATCCGAAAAACAGGGGACCCTGCCCGGACCAGTAGATCTGGCAAACCCAGTGTCTCCCTTATGCTCACCCTCCCACTTCCACCTCTCGTTACACATTGGCACTGGGACAGTATACAGCAGGGAGTCCCAGCCAGGGTGCTGGGGAACCCGGGGTTCCACAAGAGCTCCCCAGGGGTTACATGGCCTTTCCCAGAAGGTCAGACTGTCGCTGACTTCCCACTTCCCTGGTTGCTCTGAAGATCTAGTCTCTGTCTCCGAAACGGAAGCGGTAAAGGATGGATCAGCTTGTTCCTGAATCTCATTTCCGCACCCACTTCTCTGAGGAGACATGGCACCACTTCCGGGGTTCCTCAAAGGACAAAAAAGATCTCAGGGGTTCTTCCACTGCCGAAAGGTTGAAAAAGGAAGGTATGCAGGGAAGAAGTGCACAGCATCTGCCATCTGGCAATAAAAGTACTACCCAGTTGCTTGAAGGCCCGATAAGAGCAGGGGATGGGCTGGTTCCGGCCCACGGGCCATCTGTTCGACGCCCCTTTTTAAAGAATGTTTTTACAAAGCCGTTTTCAGACTGCCTACTGGTGTCTTTGTGTCCTGTTTTGAAAATGTGGGCGGGGATCGACTTTTTAAAAAAGATACATAAATGCCTCTGCCACACATACGCCCGCCCACACCACCACCTCCAGAGGACATGTCATGCTTTGCACCTCTGCCTGCGTTTCCCATGCGAATCTGCAGCAAGCAGAACTTGGCCGGCGTAGGCCTCGTTGTGCTGCACAGATGTTCGGCCGGCATGCCTGACATCCACGCAAGCCAGAGATGTCAGCCAGCCAAATCTTAACAAGGCTCGGTAATTGCTTTCTCTGGTTTGATTCTCCAAAACTTTTATCTCTTGGCGGCATTTTAAAACTCCCGTGACATCATTCCCCCCCCCTTCCCTTTGTTGCCTGTATTTTACAGACTGCAGGGGTCACCCAATTGGACGCGGCACCGTTAATACTGAAAAGGTTTGAGACCGATATTCCTTTCTGGCAAGCAAAACAATTGGCTTATCAATGAATTGTGGCTATTGTGTTACAAAATGGGACGGCCCTCCTTCCAAAGGCTTGGGGGGGGGAGTATTTTCTGCTGCTCTGTACTGAACACATATCTCCCTTGTTAAATTCTGATGGGTTCCCCCCCCCCCGAGAGCTCATTTCACTGCATTTCCATCAGCCCTGCTTAGTACAGCCTTCCACGTTGAGAACCCCTTGAAGCATTCGCCAGGATTCAAGAAACCCCAGAAGTGGCACGATTATGCAGAATATGGTTGGGAAGCAGAGCTGTGGACACGCCCCCTTGAGGCCCCTCCCCTTCCCACCCCCTTCAGGCCCACCATTGGCCAGTTTGGGAGGAGGGGCGGCAACTCGACCTGGCTGAATATGGTCATATCACCCGATAAATGTTTAACAAATATATATTTAAATTTGTTAAACATAATTAATTAACCCATTCAGGAAACTCTTCCCAGGCCATCAAGAAGCCCCAGGGTTTTCCCAAAGCCTGGTTGAGAAAGCTTGGCTTAGGCTGATTCCGCATGGACAGAAAAGACTGAGAGGGCGCTCATATCCCCACTTTCATGTGACGCAGACACTGGACAGGCCTCCTCCTGGGCCTGTTGCATATCAGGCCCTTATTTGCCCTGGGCTAAGGCAATGCTGGAGAATCCGTGTTCCCTTAGCCCATTGTGGGGGCCAATGGGGCCTGTCCCATGGCAGGCCCGTGATGACTGGGGAAAGCGGGGCCTTCTAGGCCCGGGTCCAGCCCATCCTACAGTGACCCAGAGGGGGCGATAAATGCCCCGGTCAGCTTTGCGGTGTTTTGTCGTGCCATGATGCATACAGGGCATTTAAAAATTTTGCAGGAAGGTGGGATTGTGTTCCATGCAATCCCACCTTCCTGCAAAATATTTTTTAAAGAAAACTGCCACTGCCCTTGCACATCTGCCACCACTGTGTTTCCCAGGGGGACACCTTTCGACGCTGGAGCTGATCCAGTACTGAAATGTGTCTGCCGTGGAGACCCAAAAAGCTGCGGAACATGCAGCTATTCAACTACTCACTGCTGATGGCCTGATGTGGCTGCCACTGTGCAGAATCAGCCTTAGTGGAAGATTTCAGCAGGTACCTACGAAGAATCAACTGTGCCCTTGCCGTTCAGGTACAATTGAACCAATTACTCATATTCTCCTGCATCATGTTTGCTTGGTTTTTTCTGGGATATCAGAAGCAGCCTAATTTGACCTTTGTTGCTGCGATTCTCTAACTATACTGAAGATCTGTTAATAAACATCTTTCAGTTGTTGTTAAAACAACGACAACAAAGCCTTTATTGGCGTAAAAGAAGGAAAGAATAAACAGAAATAAAATACAGTACAAATATGGCATGGACCAGGTTTGCAAAAGAAAACAATTACTGACAACCCAGTTCGGTTACAGCATTGTCTGGTTCATCCGTTCCAAGTTGGCCACTAAAATCTGGACTAAGATCAGGGCTATCCCAATGCATTGTTTCCCATCTAGATGAATAATGTTAGCCTTGCATAAGGATACTCCCCAAGCTGGACGACAACTCTCAAAGTGAGGACAGGCTAAGATTACATGATCCAGTGTATCTGGAGTGGGGGCACCCATGATGGCACAGCTTTTGGGAAACAGGGATCTTATTAAATCTGCCTTTTGTTAAATTAGAAGGAAAGATGTTCATTCTGGTAAGCAAAAAAATCTCTTCTTGAAAGGGAATTGTCTAATGCACAAAGATAGGGATGTATTTCTCTATAGTCTGTTGTTATTCCCCAGTGCTTTGACGAACACGAACTAACTGCCTCAGATCTCAAAAATTGAATTTCCAGATCCTCCAGTCTACGGATAATCTGCATCAATATTGATTTCTCATCAGATCCAATCAGAAATGACAAATCTAATCTCATTGTTGCTATTTCCTGTTGGACTGATGCTGACCAGTCGGACACAAAGGGATCTTTGAGTAAATTAAAAACCAGACTCCCCTGGCCAGTACTTAAAGCTTTGCTTCCACACTCTTGTTGTGGTGACCAGGTTCTGCAACCAGGGTTTTATTGCCTACACAATTAGGCAGTCCGAGCAGTGACTGCAAGAAAGAGGCTTGTAATTTTTCAAGATCTCCGTTTGCTGCCTCAATCCACACTGGGACCCCATAGAGGAGACGTGGCAATATTTTGGATTCAAGGACTACAGCTGGTAGATTATTACCTTTACAATGAAAGAATTTAGTGAGTAGTGCCAGCTGACTTTTAATAGATGTTGTTGTTGTTGTTGTTGTTACTACTACTATTACTATTACCGTTACTATTATTATTATTATTATTCAATTTATTGTGACAGATCTCCTGTGCTCTGCCCAGTTGTTGTTGTAAGAAAAAGGTTATGCCCAGATATTTGAAATGGGGGGTTTGCTGACTCTCATTTGACCCTATTTTCCATCTATACTTATGCCTCCTAGTAGCAAAAACCATTTTTTAATTTGTCATAATTTATTTGAAGTAAGTTGTTCTGGCAATAGTTAATGTTGGCATGAAGGTATCTCTATAGACCTACTCTTGTTCTTGATAGGATGACTGTGTCATCAGCATATAGCAGTAGTGATGTAGGCCTTTTCCCTTAGATTGGCGGGTGTCCAATGACCTCAGTCCAACATGCTGTATCAAGAGCTGATTGGCTAGGCTGCTCTGACATCATGATGCGCCAATCCCTTACCTCAGAAGCAAACTCAGAAGCAATTGTTTCAGAATGAAAAATAAGCCCTTGGATATTTAGCTGCGTGCCACACAAAGCTAGTATTAATAGGGCTGTGAATGTAGGCTTCATTTGTGTTTGTGCTGACCTTTCTGGCCTGCGTCCAGCACAGCGCATGATGTAGTTACTGTAAAGGTCTAACATTCAAACATTAGACAACAGCGGCTTGTAGCTAACAATGTATCATTAGCAATGTATCAGCATACAGCTGCACAAAAAACAGCCTTATATAACTATGTGCATGTGCAATGGTAATTTTTAGGTTTCAATTAAAAAATGGCCTCAGGAGGGAGTCAAGTCTGCTGGAACAGCTTTGTGTACACGTGTCTCATTCCAACATCAAACGTCCCAGTGGGGTTTGGAGAGCTTCTGGAATTAGGATTGATGCTCAGACCACAGAGATCCCCTAAAGAAAATGGCTGCTTTGGACTCTATATAGTGGATGGCAAGCAAAATGCAGCTACTGTGCACACACTTCCTAATACAATGTTACAAACTCTACATTTGTTTCATTTTCTTTTGTATAAACATGTATTTCAAAAGAGTGGTATCCATTGAACAATCAGTACTATGTATCTGACCATTACTGATGACACTGCTACAATATCAGACATGGCACTGGTTCATGCTGTGTTTCAAAATGAGAGCCAGTTTGGGGTAGTGGTTAGGAGTGCGGACTTCTACTCTGGTATGCCAGGTTCGACTCTGCGCACCACATACAACCAGCTGGGTGACCTTGGGCTTGCCATGGCATTGATAAAACTGTTCTGACCGAGCAGTGATATCAGGGCTCTCTCAGCCTCACCCACCTCACAGGGTGTCTGTTGTGGGGAGAGGGAAGGGAAGGCGACTGTAAGCTGCTTTGAGACTCCTTCAGGTAGAGAAAAGCAGCATATAAGAACCAACTCTTCTTCTTCTTCTTCTTCTTCTTCTTCTTCTTCTTCTTCTTCTTCTTCTTCTTCTTCTTCAATAGTCTAAAAACAACAAACATCCATTCAAAACTCCATAAACACACTTGCTGTACAACTTCACCAAAAAAAAAAAATTTTTTTTTGCATTTGGAAATTGTAAGTATGGGGGAGCTTGCTGGTGTTTTGTGATGTCTGCCAAAGAATCTGATTGGCTCTTAACAGAGAAATCTGATTGGCCCTGAATGGGTCCCCAGGATTGGTCCTTTATGGATCATTAAAAAAAACTCCACACCAGAGTTCATATTATGGTGGTTATCCAGACAATGTTCATACTCTCGGATGCATATGATGGGGGAATTCCCAAAAAGTTATCTGAAGATATTGCCATTTTTGACAAAGTGTCACACATACAGAATGCCAGGACAATAATTTAATCCATGTTTAATATTTTAAGTCCCTCTTTATGGTCTGCCCTCTGTTTGTACTTTGTTATACAGCTGGTTTTACTGACTCTTGCTTTCTTTCTAAGCATTTGTATAATTTGGGTGTAAAAGCATAACTTTTACTGGAAAGGTGAGACAGATATACTTTAAATAGATAAAAATGGAGAGGGGTGGGGGAAGCAGCTCAAAGCCTCCAAAAAGAATCCTGAAGGAGGAGGAGAATTCCTGACATGTCGGGAGAAAACTGTCCTTTTTTTTAAAAAACAGAGGCTCCTATCTAAAAAAGGGCAGCTGATACTTCTCATAAAAAGGGGGTAAAGAGACCGCATGGAGTAGTGTTTAAACAGTGGCAGCGTCCTCCATTCTGGAGAACTGGGTTTGATTCCCTGCTTCTCTCCACGTAGTTGGGAAACCTTGGCCTAGTCAGTCCTGTTAGAGTTATTCTCACAAAGCAGTTCCGTCAGAGCTCTCTCGGTCCCACCTACCTGCCAGGGTGTCTGTTGTAGAGGGGGGAAGGGGAAGGTGTTGGTAAACCACTTTGGGACTCCTTCAGGTAGTGAAATAATGATGATGTTATTCATTCAGTCATGACTGACCCTCAGTGATTCTATAGGAAAGTCTTCGCCATGCGTCTCTGTCTCTGGCTGCTTCTTTTAGTTGGTTCATGGTCATCCCTGCGGATCCTTTGGCGACCACGTTTCCTTTTGCCGCTGACCATGCCGAGCATTAATGACTTTTCTAGCAAGTTGGATCACATGATGTGTCCAAAGCAAGTGATATCAGCCGTAATACCTTCCCTTCTAATGACGTACTTAGTTTGCTCCGCTCTAAAGCTTTCAGAGTTGTGAAAGTTTTAAAAGTTTTAAAGAAGTAGTGAGAAGCAGGACATTAATAACCAGTTCTCTGCTAAACAACCTGCCTTTTATTTTATTTACAAAATTACATCCCACCTTCCTTCCCAATCAGGACCACGGCCCATTCAGCCCCTGTTCAAGGGAGAGGGCATTTTTCTCCAGGCCAGTTGGCAAGCCCATGAGAAGAGGGGAGGAAATCTCTATATCAGGGGTAGTCAAACTGTGGCCCTCCAGATGTCCATGGACTACAATTTCCAGGAGCCCCTGCCAGCATTCGCTGGCAGGGGCTCCTGGGAATTGTAGTCCATGGACATCTGGAGGGCCGCAGTTTGACTGCCCCTGCTCTATATTGTCCCCTTCTGCATTGGCTCCCTGATCCCAGCGGTACTGGCGGGGGACAGTTAATTGTTCTTCACCCGGGGAATGGAAATTATTTCCCCAAAGGAAATGATGTCACTCCTGGCTGGTTTTAATTGGCCTGTTAATGGCGTGCTTTCCGCTTGACCCAGTCCAGGAACATTCCTGGAAGCCCATGTAAGCCTCCTGTTTGCCTTTCATGCCGCAGCTGGCTTCAGAACTGCAGCCTTTTAATGCGACTACAAAGCACAGCCGGCACTCTTGCATTAAGCTTGTCTGTCACCAAAGTGTCTCTGACTGCTACTGACATCACGTCCGTGAGGAGCCCAGCGGTGCCTCCGGAACGGACCTCGCCTGGCAGACATGCTGCCATATAGGCCACCAGACCCTTGGCCCCTCGCAGTCAGTACTTAGACTCAGACTGGCAGCAGCTCTCCCGGGTCTCAAGCCCGAAGTCTTTCCCATCACTTGCTACTGGGCCTTTGGACCTGGAGGTGCCGGGGATTGAACCCATGGACTTTTGCCTGCCAGGCAGATGCTGGGTTGTGGAGCCACAGCCATGTATACTTTGGGGGCTTGGGTTCAGAATAGAGGCCTCTGCTCTGAAGAGCTGGGCTTGATTCCCCACTCTTATGTATGCAGCCAGTCTCACTTCTCACTTCTCTCAGAGCTCAAGGCAGTGACCTTGGGCCAGGCAGTTATCTCAGAGCTTACATAGAAAGAAGAGAGACCTAGGTTGAATCTGCACTTTGCTTTTTATCCTCTCCCAGCCCAAATAAACCATTCCCCTCTGCACTGTATATTTCCTTTTTAATGTTGTACACTTTAAATTTCTCCTCTTCAACATGCATGATTCATGGTGACCCTACCTTTCCCCACGATATCCAGAACCAGAGAGAAGTCGGTATATTTAAAGACCCAGCTTTTAAAGCCCCCAATATAGTGTAGATCTTCTGCGTTTTGCTGGATTAACTTTCTGCAACACAGAAATAGAGAAGCAGTCTATCCCTGATTGGCTGGGCATCAGTTCAAAGACTTCCTGGTTGCAAGGTTTCCCTCCCAAGACTTATTTTTGCCCTGTTTTAAAGTGACTGCGCTCCAGCAGAGATTTGCCTCATTCTCTGAGAGGCTGTTGCTGGCTCCCCCTCCCCGCCCCCCTTCATGAAAAGAAAGAAGCAAGCAACCTCAGCTGCACTTGGCTCCTCCCCTAGCTTTCTCTGGCTAATAAAGCACTCGTTACTGCCGCTGGACGTCACCTGACCTCCCTCACTTGTTCAGGAAAAGAAAAATAAACAAGTAGCTTTGTGACCACCACTCTCCTCCCCCCTCCAAGCTTCCCCAATCAAGTGCAGAACACTTTCTGTTTCAATTCAGGGGAGTAGGAAGGAGGAAGACCCAAGTTCAAATCAATTTGACTTCAGCAGGGTCGACAACAAACAACAAAGTAAGTGCAGAACCAGGCCCTGATTGTCTAACTGTTGGTTTCATTAGTTCATTCTGTTCCGGAGGCAAGCAGGGAGGAAGTGTGATCAAAGGAGCAGGAAGTTTCCAAATGAGCCAATCAGGGCACTGGAGGACACTGAGCCAATCAGGACACTGGAGGACAGTGGAGGAGATTCTGAAATATATCACAAGTTACTAGTCTAATTATGACTAGTAGTTTGGTGTAGCCAGTTTGGTGTAGTGGTTAAAAGTGGCAGGTTCTAATCTGGACAGATGGGTTCGATTCCCCGCTCCCCCACATGCAGCCAGCTGGATGACCTTTGGCTCACCACAGCACTGATAAAGCTGTTCTAACCAAGCAGTGATATCAGGACTCTCTCAGCCTCACCCACCCCACAGGGTGTCTGTTGTGGGGAGAGGAAAGGGAAGGCGACTGTAAACCGCTTTGAGCCTCCTTCGGGTAGAGAAAAGCGGCATTTGAGAACCAACTCTTCTTCTTCATCTATGCTAAATACAGATCTCCTCTGATGCCCCCTGTAGAATATTCTTCTCATTATGTTAAATAATGCAAACTACAAATTTAACTTATTCCAATGCCATGAAGTTGCCTCCTAGCATTGGTATTGGGCTAGGAATTAGTGGCAGAAAGTGCCATCAAGTAGCAGCTGTCTAAATAGCAGCTCCCTGGGATATTCAATGCAAGAGATATTCAGAGGTGGTTTGCCATTGTCGGCCTGGGCGTAGTGATCCTAGACTTCCTTGGCGGTCTCCCATCCAAAGACTAACTAGGGATGAACTGGCTTAGCTTCCAAGTTCTGATGAGATTATGCACCAGTGTTTCCCCTCGCTTTCACCATGTATATTCATCGAGGTTTTTTTCAGTTTGGTTCTGTACTGATTTTCCTCCCTTCAACACTCAGTTCACTTTCTAGTTGCTGTTTCCCCAGGTTTTCTGAGAGTGCTTTTGTGTTGATTTCCCCTTTGTTTCACTTCCAAGCTGAAGATAATTCAAAAGTGTATAGATTCCCTCAGATTCCCCCCTCCCATCCTTTTGCTGCGCCTCAACGGTCACAATCCCACCTGCACTCAGGTCATTCAGCTCACTCTACACCTTCTGCCATCCCCCCCCCCCACTTTATGGATGAACAAGCAACATTTCCCGCTTATTTTACATTTTTTAAAACTTTTTAAAACAAGTAACATAAGTCTAGTGACATGAGACTATCGCTAGTCTCAGATTACTGAATTGAAAAAATTAAAACAATGGGGGGAAGTTTAAAGGGAGCTGCATGAAGTTTAGTTCCCTTCTGGTATTGAGTTGAAAGGAGGGCTGGAGAGGAGGCAAACATCAGTATCCCCTGTGGATTTCATTGCTGCACATTCAAAACTAAAGGGAGAGGTTGATCAGAGAAGAATGAAGACATTAGATGTAAAGAAAGACAGACACAGGGGTGGAAAGCCTAAATTTCTGAAAACATTTTTTTTCCTTTCATACTTTGGTGAACAAAGTTTTGGGAGGAACCATTTTGGCAACCTCCAGAAACCTAACACGAAAATAACAGCTGAGCCACGTGGACCTTTTACAAACCACTAAACTTAAGAATTGCTCATGGTTGATGCACTGGGAGGAAGAGTGCAAGCCATACAGGACATACTCCAAAAAACTGCCATGATCATAAGCAGTGTGCAGGATCCAATTAGAGAATCACAAAGAGAAAATCAAGCGAATTTGCAAGGAAGGGCAGAGAATTAGTGATGCAATGCAGCTGCACCAGGGTATTGGTGAAAATACCCCCTTTTTTCAATTTAGAGGGACAAGACCAAAAACAAACTCCCCAAAGCTTTTGCAAGAGGACTCCTCTCCCATACAAATTGCAGTGCTGTGCAAGGTGTGGTGGAGTTGCAGCCAATTTTACACATGCCAATGTGCACACATGCAGATGCATATACACACTGCCAATGAACAACGCTTCCAATGCCACGTCACTGGGCTCTACTGTGCATTTTGTAGGCACAACATGTTCCCCCAGATTATGAGATTGTGTGAATCTTCCCATTTCCCACAGTGGCCAGTAACATAACAATGAGTCCACTGGTGCTCAGCAATATAGAAAATGGAGATTTGCAGATGCCTGTCACTTTCAAAAAATCTGACCAGTTTCGACATCAGTTTTCCTCCTTTGCCTGCATTCCTTTCTGTTCCCTTTCATTCAAAAAACTATTGCTAAAATGCATGCATAAAACCTGAACAACGAGGATTTAAATGGAAGGTGTTTGCTGGATTCTACTGCGCAGCTACGACAGGACAATCGTGTAGGGTTTGTTTGTTTTGAAACTTCGGATGCTATCCCCAGTTTGTCATAAGTAACATCTCACCCTGATTTAGTAAAGGGTGGCAATTTTAAAATTATAGTTGCAAAAGAAATACACTGGAGGAAAAAGAATGTTGCATAAGGCGGGCACAGAGCCTCTTGTGGCTCAGAGTGGTAAGACAGCAGAAGAAGAAGGGCCATCCCATGTAGCAACTTGTTTGCTGAACGAAAAATCGCCATTTTAAATAGTGGAATTCGTCGTTATGCATTTGTAGTGGAATCCAGTTGCGTTTCTATCGTTTCCCACAGGGTTCCGGTCTCGGCAAAAATCGCTAGAAAGGAAGCGCTATTGCTGAGCTGTGTCCCGCCCCTGGCCGTTAACCAGCCAATGGCGGCCGTTATCATGCTCCCAAACAGGCCCTTTCCCTTTAAGGAAGGTTTAAAAAAAAAAAAACACCCGTTGCAATGAATATGCGTTGATTCGTTGCAACGGAGAGACCCATCCAGCTAGCAGGTGATGTTTGAGCTGCCGTTTCATCGTTGCCATGCTCCCCCCTAGTGAAAAAAAAAATCCCCCCCTCACAAGCGCGATTTTCGGCCGAAAACTGTGAAAAATAAAGTGAAAATAAACCAGCAAACGGGCCTCTGCGATGCTTGTGCTTGGTAACTTTAAACAGAGGGACTGCAGCCGGGGAAGCCTCACTGGGTAAACGAAGGCTTGCCGGTGCGTTGATCTCCACTCGCTCGGAGAAAAAAAAATGGCGATCGCTTTGTCGGAAGATCAGAGGAGAGAGCCAGGGGGAGGGCCTTTGCAGAAACCGCAACAATGGTAACGCACAGAACTTTCCCGCTAGTGTTGTAGATTGGTTGCAGGAGTGTAGCACTTTCCGGAGGGTGAATCCACTTTTTGGGATTTCCCTGAAAGCGCTACAACGAAGCGCTTTCTGCGGATGGGTTTCAGGAGTGTTGCAGATTGTCAACGACGTTGTCCATAACGGCAAAACTGTAGTGATTTCAATTTGTAACCATTGTGCTATTTTGGATGAATGCGGAACGGCCCGAAGAGTTGGTTCTTATATGCCGCTTTTCCCTACCCGAAGGAG
Source organism: Paroedura picta (assembly GCF_049243985.1). Taxonomy (NCBI): domain Eukaryota; kingdom Metazoa; phylum Chordata; class Lepidosauria; order Squamata; family Gekkonidae; genus Paroedura; species Paroedura picta. Next base: position 105,108,747 of record NC_135375.1, read on the forward strand.
GCTCAAAGCGGCTTACAGTCGCCTTCCCTTTCCTCTCTCCACAACAGACACCCTGTGAGGTGGGTGAGGCTGCAAGAACGCTGATATCACTGCTCGGTCAGAACAGTTTTATCAGTGCCATGGTGAGCCCAAGATCACCCAGCTGGTTGCATGTGGGGGAGCGCAGAATCGAACCTGGCATGCCAGATTAGAAGTCTGCACTCCTAACCACTACACCAAACTGGCTCTACACTACACCAAACTGGCAGACATGCAGTCTGAAAGCTCTGCATATGAGGCTGGGAGTTCGATCCCAGCAGCCGGCTCAAGGTTGACTTAGCCTTCCATCCTTCCGAGGTCAGTAAAATGAGTACTCAGCTTGCTGGGGAGTAAACGGTAATGACTGGGGAAGGCACTGGCAAAGCACCCTGTATTGAGTCTGCCATGAAAACGCTAGAGGGCGTCACCCCAAGAGTCAGACATGACTCGGTGCTTGCACAGGGGATACCTTTACCTTTACCTAAGGCAGGCACAGAATCTGAAGTCAAGATTAAAAGCTTAGTGCTCTGGAAAGCTGCAGTGTGATGTATGTAACAGACCTTAGATCAGGGGTAGGCAAACTGTGTCCCTCCAGATGTCCATGGACTACAATTCCCATGAGCCCCTGCCAGAGTTTGCCTACCCCTGATCTAAGGCCTGTTAACAAGAGTCCAGTGACACCTTAAAGCAGACTTTCTCAGCCAGGGTTTTGTGAAACCCTGGGGTTTCTTGACAGCCCTGGAAGTATTTCCTGAAGGTGATGGGAGTTCATTTGTTTATGTATTTTTAAAATTTGTAAACATTTATTGGGTGATATGACCATATATGGTCACATCTACCTACTTTCTCCTCGCAAAACGGGCAGTGATGGGTCTGGAGGAGGTGGGAAGGGGAGGGGCCCTAGCTGGGCACATACACAGCTCTGCTTCCCAACCATACTCTGCATGGTTGTGCCACTTCTGGGGTTTCTAGAAGCCTGAAGACTGTTTCAGGAGGTTCTCAATGGTAAAAAAGCTGGAAAAGGCTGCCTTAAAGAAATAACACCATAAGCATTTGTGACTCAGAGCTCACTTCATTAGATGTCTTGGAGTGTACATCCCCAAGAGATGTACGTATGTATACAGCCAGTTTGGTGTAGTGGTAGGAGTGCGGACTTCTAATCTGGCATGCCAGGTTCGATTCTGTTCTCCTCCACATGCAACCAGCTGGGTGACCTTGGGCTCTCCACAGCACTGAGAAAACTGTTCTCACCGGCCAGTGATATCAGGGCTCTCTCAGCCTCACCCACCTTACAGGGTGTCTGTTGTGGGGAGAGGAAAGGGAAGGCGACTGTAAGCCACTTTGAGCCTCCTTCGGGTAGGGAAAAGTGGCATATAAGAACCAACTCTTCTTCTTCTTCTTCTTCTACATCCAGTTGAAAGGTCGGAACAGGGAGGTGTTAAAAATACCAGTCGATCTGAAACAATAACCCACCAAGGAGAAATCAGTCCATAAAGAATAGGTGAAAGGTTAGTCTTTATTTCAGCGGGACAGAATAATAAAGCTGCCCTGCTGGAATGTTCAAAGTCCATGTTCTTTTGTTTGTTGTGGGTCGATGAGGGCTTCCATCCCACGTACAACGAGTGTTTCGTGCCTCCAAACAAACACAAGGAATTTGTAACAAGGCGATTCATCCTCAGATCGTGATATATTTAGCCGCAAAGTCTGAGCAGATGATCATTTAGAGAAGATTCAAAGACACGTCTTTCAGAGGTCCAGATTCCAAAGGAATTAAGGGCACGGGTCCTTAACAAATCATGTATTTACCAACCCTTGTTGCAGTACCGTGGCACAACAGCTTGCTGTTGCTGGAATCCCTCAATTTTCCATCTGTAATTTTTTCGGGAGGAAAGCGGAGAAGGACATCTTTCCGACATGCTGTTGTTTTATCATCCATTACGGTTTCTCTGTTCTTTCGATTCATTTCAAATCTGCGTTTCCTGTCATATGCAGATTGAAAACAGAACATTGCAGGGGGAAAGTTCTCTATTGCAAACATCTGCGCCTGAACGAGGATTGTGTTTCCCTGTCCTGGAACATCAAGGGGATTTTTCCGTTCCCAGATGCACACCTTCAGTCGGGGCTACGGGAAAGTAGGGGATAACAACCGTCGATAACCAAGTCTGTTCAACACACTTTTGTTCATCCAAAACAACAATTGCTATTGCATATTTATAACTCCCGGTTCTTTAATACCGTTTCCAAATTTTTGTCCGAAGGTCGTATGCTATAAAAACCCAGTGAAGTGAGCGGACCGGTTTGGAAGATGGAGATGGACAATTCTTTGCCACTCATGCTTAGATAAGATTATCCTTACCTAAATCCCGATTACATCCCAGCTTCCTCCAAATGCATTCGTGGCCGTGAATGGGCAGAAACCCCTTCGGTTTTTAATTGTTCTCTTGGCAGAGAAAAGGCCTTGGGGGATCAAAAGTGCTTGCTGAAAGTGAGAATGCATTCTTTGCTAAACCGATAGCTTGCTAATAAGAAGAGAGGATATTCCATCGATAGGAGCTGAGGGTGGCAGATGTGACCCTGGCAACTGAGAACCTCTCTCCAGCAATTTATTATTTATTTATCTTATGGCATCTGCATAGAGACAGCTTGGTGTAGTGGTTAGGAGTGCGGACTTCTAATCTGGCATGCCGGGTTCGATTCTGCGCTCCCCACATGCAGCCAGATGGGTGACCTTGGGCTCGCCACGGCACTCATAAAACTGTTCTGACCGGGCAGTGATATCAGGGCTCTCTCAGCCTCACCCACCTCACGGGGTGTTTGTTGTGGGGAGAGGAAAGGAAAGGCAATTGTAAGCCGCTTTGAGCCTCCTTCAGGTAGAGAAGAGCGGCATATAAGAACCAGCTTCTTCAGTAATATCAGGGCTCTCTCAGCCTCACCCTCCTCACGGGGTGTCTGTTGTGAGGAGAGGAAAGGGAAGATGACTGTAAGCCGCTTTGAGCCTCCTTTGGGTAGAGAAAAGCAGCATATAAGAACCAACTCTTCTTCTTCTTCTTCTTTTAGTGTAGCCAGGTGATTGGAGGATGGTCTGACAGCCTGGCAAGGGATGTTCAGAGGTGGCTAGCGATTGCCTGCCTCTGCAGCATGACCCCTAGTGTTCACTGGAGGAACTGCCACACAAATCCTTGGAGGTCTCACATCCAGATACTTGCCAGCATCAGCCCTGCTTAGCTACTTACTCATTTATCGTATGGCCTCTGTAATGTCTGGCAGCCAGGCCAGGGATTGTCAGAGGTGGTTTGCCCTTGCCTGCCTCTATGTCATGGCGCCTCGTGTTCCTGGGACAAACTCCATCCCAATCTTTGGAGGTCTCCCATCCAAATGCCAGCCGCAATACATGTACTAATGAGAAAACACTCCATTGGGAAGTTTGGGCAGCCTTTGGAAGAGCGCTAATGATAACTAGACTTCTTCTTTCATTAAGCAACTCTGATACTTCGCAGCTCTTACTTTGGAGCTTTTATTGGCTGCTGTGCATATTTTACATGTGTTCAGAACTGGGCTGTGTTAAAACCAAACCTTTGAAGAAGGCCCTACAAAGGCCGAAATGCTTCGGTCTATTGGTCCACCTAGTGCAGGGGTAGTCAAACTGCGGCCCTCCAGATGTCCACGGACTACAATTCCCACAAGCCCCTGCCACCCCTTTTGGAAGGCGAATGCTGGCAGGGGCTTGTGGGAATTGTAGTCCGTGGACATCTGGAGGGCCGCAGTTTGACTACCCCTGACCTAGTGCATAGCAGACTGGTTTGCAACAGCCTATGGGCTGGGGATATGTGTTTAATTCCCAAAGCTGTTTTTAATATAATTTTGACAATAATAAAGACACCCAACCTTTGAAGGTTCTCACTGTTACTGTTGGGTTTTTATGGTTCCAGTTCTAATAATTGCCTCCCGACATTCAGAGATGGTTTGGCATTGTTTGCCTCTGTGTCATGACCCCTAGTGTTCCTGGGAGGAAGTACAATCCAAGGCCTCCCATCCAAACACTAACCAGGGTTAATCCTGCTTAGCTTCTCAGAACTGATGGGATCACTCTTACCTGGCCTATCCATCCTGGGCTCCCCTCACAATTGTCTGGCATCCAGGCAAGAGAAGCTCAGAGGTAATTCACCATGGCCTGCTTCTGTATCATGACCCCTACTGTTCCTGGCAGGAACTGCCACCCCAATCCTTGAAGGTCTCCCATCCAAATAATAGTCAGGGTCCACCCTGCTTAGCTTCCGAGCTCTGGGGGGGGGGGATCAGGCTTGCCTGGGCTATTCAGGTCTTAACTCTGCTCTGGTTCGGCCTCACCTGGAGTACTATGTTCAGTTTTGGGCACCCCAGTTGAAGAGGGATGTAGACAAACTGGAACGTGTCCAGAGGAGGGCAACAAAGATGGTGAGGGGTTTGGAGACCAAAGAACGTGTCCAGAGGAGGGCAACGAAGATGGTGAGGGGTTTGGAGACCAAAGAATGGTTGCGGGAGCTTGGTCTGTTTAGCCTAGAGAGGAGACGACTGAGAGGGGATCTGATAATCATCTTCAAGTATTTAAAAGGGTGCCATATGGAGGATGGAGCAGAATTGTTCTCTCTTGCCCCAGAACGAATGGGATGAAATTAATTCAAAAGAAATTCCGTCTAAACCTCAGGAAGAAGTTCCTGACAGAGCGGTTTCTCAGTGGAACAGGCTTCCTCGGGAGGTGGTGGGTTCTCCATCTTTGGAGATTTTTAAACAGAGGCTGGATAGCCATCTGACAGAGAGGCTGATTCTGTGAAGGCTCAGGGGGGTGGCAAGTTACAGTGGATGAGCGATAGGGTAGTGAGTGTCCTGCATAGTGCAGGGGGTTGGACTAGATGTCCCATGAGGTCCCTTCCAACTCTATGTTTCTATGATTCTAGTCAGGATTCTCTCCAGCTTCCGGAATGCAATATCCAGCAGGGATTGGAAAGGAAGGCCCTACAGATGTTGGGGCTCAGAAGCCCACTTTGGAGGTTGGAGTTCAGAGAGTGGAGAGAGACGCAAGTTGAAGCCCTCTCAGGAGAGAGCCGCTCCCTCCCTGTGTGGATCTGAGGCAGGGGTAGGGGTTGGGTTGTCTGCTTGGGAGGGGGGTGTATTTGTCCGCCTGGTGCATCTGCTTTGAAGAAGATGGCCCTCTTTGTTCTGCTTCGGAGGGGAAGGGAGAGTTTGGTCCCTTTACAGCACCAGGGAGGATTCCCAGACCCAGAGACACGAGGAAGCCTGTTGGTGTCCAAGCCAAGAAAACACAGCAGCGACCCCCCCCCCTCCATCCTCCCACCCCTTTTGGAAGGAGAAGATCCGGAAGTTGAATGCAAAGGTTTCATTTAGAAAACATCGTGGAGGAAACATGATGCAAGACCTCGGGCCGCGGGAAATGTATCGATCTAGGATGGAAATAAAAGAGGGAAAGATTGTTTTCTTCTGGCGTGGGAGCGCTTTGAAAGGAACACGGGCTTTTGGAGAGGAAATGGCTTTTTAATGGATGTATCAAATTCAGAGTTGACTAATTCCAATTAGGCTGAGCACATGATTTCTGTTAGGCCCGGCGAACTACAAAGCGGGAGGCGGCAAGGGATGATCGAATGGGGGCCGCCCAGAGATGGATCAAGGTATTCTGTCAACCCGGGCAAGGTACACCCCTCACCTCTAGGGCCTGCGCTGGCAACAGCTGGAGCCAAGCTAAGCTCCTGCCAGCAACTGAAGGGGAATCTGAATTACCGTACACCTGCTGCTGATGGCTGAGAGAGGGCACAGCAGCGCCTGAGGGACATCATTTCCCTCCTCAATGTCCCATCTCAAGCAGTCTTTTGGGGGGAAATCCAGCCTTGGACCCACCAGAGAGCAGTTCTCCTGATTTTTGGCATCGGATCTAGCCTGTTCCTGTCCGCCAAACAAAAATGCCAGTCAAATGTGCCTCAATGTATCTTCCAGCCAACCAGCATTTTACAAACTGGGGGTGTGAATGTCAGACTGATCAAGGAACAGCTTTGAACGTGAGAATCACCAGTTTTTGCCACCTCTGCTTCTTTGCTAGGGATGACAGTCTCCAGGTAGCACCTGAAGATCTCCTGGTATTACAGTATTTCTTTCTTTCTTTCTTTCTTTCTTTCTTTCTTTCTTTCTTTCTTTCTTTCTTTCTTTCTTTCTTTCTTTCTTTCTTTCTTTCTTTCTTTCTTTCTTTCTTTCTTTCTTTCTTTCTTTCTTTCTTTCTTTCATTTGTTAACCACCACCGCTCTCGGGCCCACCAGTTTGCGGTGGTTTACAACGAGTAAAATACAATAGAATAGGAAAGATAACCAGAATAGACTAATACAACCATCCAATCAAGTAAAACTTCTAACAACCACCATCCCCCCCAAAATGCCCTGGCACCGCAGCCCATCTCGACCCAATGCCTCAGGATAGGTCAGACTTTCTCAACTTTTTATACCATTGTGAAGCCCCTGAAACATTCTTCCTCATTCTTATACCATTGGGAAGCCCCTCCCCTTCCCACTCCCTCCAAGCTGGCCATTTTGGGAGGGGAGGGTGGGCCGACATAACCATATATGGTCATATCACCTGATAAAAGTTTAACAAATTTTAAAAATATATATTAAAATTAATTAATTACCACCCATTCTTGAAACCTTCCCAGGGCCCTCAAGAAACCCTAGGGTTTCACGAAACCCTGGTTCAGGAAGCCTGGGAGAGGTGCTTGGAGGAGGGGCCCAACAAGGTCGTCTTTGCCCTGGCCTCAACCAAACTCCTGGTGAAAGAGCACCTGGTGGAAGAGTTCACCTTTGGACAACCAATATCAGTTCCCCTGTAGAAACCGTTGAGAGCCAGTTTGGTGTAGTGGTTAGGAGTGTGGACTTCTAATCTGGCGAGCCAGGTTCAATTCTGCACTCCCCCACATGTAACCAGATGGGTGACCTTGGCATATAAGAACCAACTCTTCTTCTTCAGTAATACCAGGGCTCTCTCAGCCTCACCTCCCTCACAGGGTGTCTTTTGTGGGGAGAGGAAAGGGAAGGCCAATGTAAGCCGCTTTGAGACTCCTGTTGTTTGCCTATTTACAACAACCTGACATTCCCAAATGGAACCCATGTGAACGCTTTTCCTGTCTTTTCCCCAAAGAAGAGGGGGAAACGTACAGTTCATAAACAGTAATGACTTGTACAGTCCTTTGAAGGCTGAAAGTTCTTCACATACATTAACATGTCATAATCTTTACAATAGCCCTGCATGGAGGCCAGTATTACTGCTGCCTTTTCTGATGGAGGTGGCAGATGGAGGATGAGGGAGGGAGGGAGGCTTCCAAAAAGACCAAAGTAGAGATCCAGAACTAGATTCTTGTGGTATTTTGTGTTTTAATAGGGAGGTGTGATTTGGCTTGGATACACCCGAAAATACTTGGATCAATGCTGGTTCAGGTATTTTTCAGGGGCCTTTCTGCACAAGGACCAGTGTTGCCAATTGGTTCTTGAAAGCGGAAACGCTATTTTTAAAAGTGTAATCTCGGCGTTACGCATACCTGCCTTTGTAGTGGAATCTAGTAGCGTTTCATTCATTTCCCACAGGTTTCCAGTCTCGCAAAAACTGCTAGACAAGAAGCGATTTTTTCTGTGCTTTTTCCAGCCCCTGGCCGTCAATCAAATGTATAGCCAATGGGCGGTTGTTATCATGCCCCGGGAAAGCCCCTTTCCTTTTAAGAACAGTTTAAAAAAAACACACACACATGTTACAACGAATATGCCTTGATTCTTCCTAACATAGAGACCCATCTAGCTGGCAGCTGGCGTGTGAGCTGGCAATTCATCATTGCCACGCTCCCCCGAGTGAAAAGAAAAATCCCCCCCACACACATGGGTGGGCTTTTCGGCCTAAAAGAAAGGGAACTTGCAAACGGGCCTGTGTTGTGCTTGGGGACTTAGGGGAGCTTTAAAGCACTTCTGTGGAGGGACTGTAGCCGGAGAAGCCTCGCTGGGTGAATGAAGACTCGCCGGTTTGTTGCTTTCTGCTTGCTCCAAGAAAAAAAAAATGGCGATCGCTTCGCCGGAAGTTCAGAGGAGAGAGCCAGGGGGAGGGACTTTGTTGGAACTGCAACAATGGGAACGCGCAGGTCTTTTTCGCTACTGTTGCAGATTGTTTGCAAGAGTGTAGCGCTCTTCAGAGGGTGAATCCACTTTTCCCGATTTCCCTAGAAGTGCTACAACGAATCGCTTTTTGCGGGACTGTTTCAGAAGTGTGGCAGATTGTGTGCGACGTTTTGCAGAACTGCAAATTAGTAGCGTTTACAATTTGCAAGCCTTCTGCTACTTTAAAGCCGTGCGGAATGGCCCCAGGTGTATCCAAGCCGAACCTTACATTCCCTTAATTAAATGAGCTCAATCAGAGAAGCCCAAATAGATTCAGGCCTGATTCGAGTGATTCTGATTCAGCTGACTGAGAAGGATGCCACCAAACAGCTGAACTTATCAGCTGGTTGGGGGGGGGGTTCTTTAAATATCTCTCTAGCAGACTCCTCTTCACAGCTTCAAAGGGGTCTGCTGCTTGTTGGGTTCTATGCTGGGGGGGCATTTAAATGATCCTAGTTTGTTCAAATGCCTTCCCCCCAGCCTGCCTTCCCCCACCCCAAGTGCAAAGTCTGACAAACAGCTGAGGATCAAACGGACAGACAGATATTCCCTAGAAGAGGGAGCTGCTGTACTGTGTTCCAGATCTCACTGGGGCAATTAGTGTAGAAGAACAATGGTTTGAATCCTTTCCCTCATCATTCTTTGGCTGCCTTGGGAGCAGATGCTGCATCCTGCTCCTTTTTATGAGTCAGAGGTGGTATTTGCTTTTCCTTTAATAATAGCGGCTTGAAGTCCAATTGATCAGGAGAAAAGTGAGGTAGAAATATTTTAAATTCAACAAATGTTGTCCTGCAGATCAAAATCTGCACACGGAAACGCTCCACCTTGAATGTTATTAATCCCATCCCATATATATAATCCCAGTATAGAATATCAATATTTTAAATGAAATAAATATTGTTTTACAGATCAAAACACAGAGAAATATTATGAATCATACACAGAGACAGAGTAAAACTTAAATACAATAAATACAATCATCTTTTGATGATCCCAGGACCTCGGGAAGCACATCTGGCCTCAACCAGGGCCAGGGCCTTTTCGGTCCTGGCCCCTACCTGGTGGAATGAGTTCCCGGAAGAGCTGTGGGCCCTGACGGAGCTCTCTGGGTTCCGCAGGGCCTGCAAAATGGAGCTCTTCTTCCAGGCATTTGTCTGAGGACAGGAAGTGGTCCTGGGGATATAGATAGGGCACCCCTCTCCCCCTAGGACTGGGGGCGGTATTAGACTGCGCTTGATCCCATTGGCCCCTTTGACATCATCCCAACTTTCCATCATCTCTCCTAGGCCTAGTCTGCACACATAGGATAATGCACTTTCAATGTGCTTTGGCAGCTGGATTTTCCTGTGCAGAACAGGAAAATCTACTTCTAAAATGCATTGAAAGTGCATTATCTATTGTGTGCAGAATAGGCCCTAGTCCCACCCAAGGGGCTCGTGTAGGATGCAAATTATATTATATCACCATGACTTGTATGGAATTTTAGCATTTTGTTTTATTGGGGGTTTTAATGGGATTTTATGGGGCTATCACTATATATGATATGTGTGACAGTACTGTAAACTGCTGTGAGCCAATCTTCGGAGCAGCGGTAATATAAATCTCATTATAAATAAAAATTAAAATAAAATAAAATAAATAAAACCCCAATGGCAGGAAGTCCATTCATAAAACTCACAGGGCTGCATCTAGTCCCTCCAAAGCAGCTCAGGTCTGACCTTGATGGCTCAGGCTAACCTGATCTCATCCGATCTCAGAACCTAAGCAGGGTCATCCCTGGTGAGTATTTGGATGGGAGACCACCCAAAAAGTCCGCAGTCTCTATGCAGAGGCAGGCAAAGGCAAACCACCTGCCCTGCCCTGGGTGGACCAGACTAGCCTGGCATAGCTCCACACACTTGGGGGGGGTTCAAAAATTTTTGTGATGATCCTCACCTCCCAGATCTCCACCCTTGCACTCCCCCCCCCCGCCCACTCACTGGGGCCTTGAAGAACATCCTGATGTGCTGACATCACCCGGAAATGACATCAGAACACTGGGGTTGTCAGGGGTGATGCTCAGGGTTTGAAGCAAAACTCTTTAGGTTGAGGCTGATTTCTTGCCATAGAGTTTTCCAAAAAGCTCGAGCGTTGCCCCCCGACATCTCTGATGTGTTGACATCACTCCCGGGTGACGTCAGCATGCCGGATGCTCTTCTGGGTTGGCGTAAGAGCAAGGGGGAGCTCCAGGAGCACACGCCCCCTCCCCTGGGACAGCACAGCATCATCGGGCAACCCTAGAAGTAAATTATATTGCCTTGTGAATAGCATCCTCTTAGGCCTTATGGCATTTTCTCCCGACGGTTGTCAGCCCCATGTGTACCCTTCATATTTTACTGTCAGAGTTAGCTGAGCGTTGGAGTTATCCAAGCGGAGTGCTCTTCGGGGGACATAATTCAGGTCGGGAGACTCCCAGAGATTTGGGGATAGAGGCTGGGGACCACAGTGGGGTACAGTCCCATAGAGTCCACCCTCCCAAGGAACCCTGAGATCTTTGCAGGGGTAAACGGCACGTGTGGAAGTGATATTCCAATGGCGCAAATAAGTGCCGTGCTTGTAGCAGTGGAGTTTTGGGAGAGAGAATGAGGAATGGGAAGGAGAAAGAGACTGCAAAGTGACATTTAAACATGTAGTTTTAGAGAGGAGCAAACCAACTATGTCATTAGAAGGCAAGATATTACAGCTGATATCACTTGCTTTGGACACATCATGTGATCACTACTTCTCTAAAACTTTTAAAACTTTTACAACTCTAAAAGCTTTAGAGTGGAGCAAACCAACTACGTCATTAGAAGGGAAGGTATTACGGCTGATATCACTTGCTTTGGACACATCATGTGATCAAACTCGCTAGAAAAGCCATTAATGCTCGGCATGGTCAGCGGCAAAAGGAAACGTGGTCACCAAAGGATCCGCTGGCTCCACACGATCCAAGCCGATACAGGGATGACCATGAACCAACTAAAAGAAGCAGCCAGAGACAGGGGCGCATGGCGGAGACTTTCCTATAGAATCGCCGAGGGTCGGACACGACTGAACGGGTAACATCATCATCAGCTTGTAGCAGTGGAGCTTTGGGAAAGCGACTGATGAATGGGAAGGAGAAAGAGACAGCCAAGTGACATTTAAACGTGTAGGAACTACCCTTGGAGGAATGCAGACCGGGCTTCAAATATGCACTGAATGACAGGCCTCTTCGGGGCAACATTAGCAAAAGCACCAAAGAAATGTCATAGAGTCATAAGTGCAGTTTTCAGCTGGGCGGATCCCTTCATCCTTCTCCCACACCCCTGGCCCTTGCACACTGTTGCCATTTCAGAGATCTTTAGCAGCGATGCGAGGGCTGAGCATCCGAGGAGCAGCGCTCGCAAGCAAGGCCAAGCGGCCGCCCCCGTTTTCGCTGCACACTCCAGCTCTCTTCACATCTGTGGGAGATTTAAGCGGCCGCATCTGGTTGTGTTTGCACGGCTACAGCCCTGGAGTCGCGAATGATTCCTGAGGCTAAAGGCCTCTCTCCTGTAACCTTGTTAATATTCTCACAAGGCCCGGTGTGAACGCCGGCGCAGAATTCAATCGGGTGAGACTTTCCCCTTCCCCCCCTCCCTCCTCACTTCTCCTGGCTTTCTCCCTCTCTCGTTCCGAGGGTGGCCTCCAGTTTCCTGGCCACCCACATGACCATCGCCAGCCTCCCGCTCGCTCTGTTCTCAGTTTCAAGGCATTTCCTTTTGTCAAAGGCAAACTGTGACTGACAGATTTCCCTCCTCTTCAAGTGGAACCTTCTTAATGCTCCATTTAACTATGTCCTTATGGGATGGGAAGGATTACCTAGGTGTGAAGGAGATTCCTGGCTCCCCTTACACCGTCCACCCCTTGGCTTTCTTCAAAGAACGTTGGACCACTGGCCGCACCGCCAGCGCGCCTCACGTTTCATGCAGACGTGCGCCGAGCTCATTGGAAGCCAAGAAACGGCTCTGGAATCACAAACTTTGGTTTGGAGGTCTTTATCGAGCTTGTCACTTGAGTGCTGATTGAGAAAGGTCAAAGACACGCGCTGGGAGCTCTCCTTTTCAGGATCGAGGGTTGCTTGCCAGTCTCCAGGTAGGGCCCAGAGACCTTCTGCTATTACGTCTCCAGATAATAGAAATCAGTTCTCCCAGATAAAATGGCCGCTTTGTCGAGTAGGCTGCATGGCATTGGTCCCAACTGAGGTCCCGCCCTTAGCGGAACCCGATCCTCCCCCCAGGCTCCACCCCCAAAAATCTCCTGGCATTTCCCAGCCTCTTAGCTGGCAACCCTACGTGGATTTCACCTTAGACGTGAGCACACTAGATGACTAGGTTACTGGTCTCAGGTTACTGGTACAGTGGTTAAGAGCAGCAGTTTCTAATCTGGAGAAACCGATCACGGTTCTCCCAGAGCACTCTTAGCCCCATCTACCTCGCTGGGTGCCTGTTGGGGGGAGAGGAAGGGGAAAGTGTTTGCAAACTGCTTTGGGACTCCTTTGCATAGTGGAAAGCAGGGCATTTAAAAAACAGCTTTTCTTCTTCTTCTTGCCTCCAGAACAGTTGTCTCTCTGTCTCTGTCTCTGTCTCTGTCTCTGTCTCTGTCTCTGTCTCTGTCTCTGTCTCTGTCTCTGTCTCTGTCTCTGTCTCTGTCTCTGTCTCTGTCTCTGTCTCTGTCTCTGTCTCTGTCTCTGTCTCTGTAAAATACCCCATAAAATCTCTAGATGAATACTGTTAGTACCAATTAATACCAGGCGGCAGGGTAAAAAACCCTATCCATCACCTGGTCCATCACCTAACTATCCATCACCTGGTCCATCCTACCACTGGTGGGTGTGAGGCATCAGATCAATCAGATGGACAGACTCAGAGTCAGGAAACCTTTACTGGCATACAATCCAAGGAAACAAAGTAGATTAAACAATATTACGTTCCCGCTCTTGCAAACAAATTATTTATTTGAAACATGCTTCCAAGGGCATCGGCTACCCTGGCAAGTTTAATGGAATCATAGAATCATAGAATCATAGAATCATAGAGTTGGAAGGGGTCATACAGGCCATCTAGTCCAACCCCCTGCTCAACGCAGGATTAGCTCTAAGCATCCTAAAGCAGGGTCCTTTTCTGATAGTATTAATGAGACGATGAGGCATTTAGAATTGGAATTTAATTGGATTTAGAATTTAAATCCCACAAATATGACTGGCTTAAAGCTCGTTGGGAAGAGAAGACTGGACATTCCAGAACAATATGTGGTTGTGTGTCCGAGACTTTACAACCATGTAGACAACCAGAACAGTTGAACAGAAAGAATGAATGGAGACAACAGGTTGCTGGACAGTTAGGTCTCTTCTCTTCCTTTTCTCTACCCCCCAGCCCTCCTTGGGCATGGCAGGGAGGTGTGGCCAGCTGACATCACTTCTGACCTGGTTCCAGGGCTCCTCAAAGCATGACAAATGCATGACAAAAGCATGACAAATGCCAGCGTTTGCTGGCAGGGGCTCATGGGAAATGTAGTCCATGGACATCTGGAGGACCACAGGTTGACTACCCCTGACCTAGGGCTTGTCACAGCCCGGATAGTACTGTTCTCACATAGCAGTAACATCAGGGCTCTCTCAGTCCCACCAACTTCACAGGGTGCCTGTTGTGGGGGGAAGGTGACTGTAAGCCGCTTTGAGTCTCCCTTGGATAGTGAAAAGTAGGACATAAAATCTAACTCCTCCTCCTCCAAAGAGATTGAATGCCAACCATTATATTCTCAGCTTCCTCATCCGTTTGCTAAGCAGGAATTGGAATAACCGTGGCTTTTATTTTTCGCCGAAAAGGGGCCATTTCCCCACTCCCTGAAAAGGGGATTTAGTCGTCTCAGCGTCTCCCTCTCCTTCTCCCCAGCTGACGCCCTCAACAGTTTGCATCACGGTATTCAATTTTAGCAGTCAATTCTCAATGTCCTTTTTACACATCTTGAAAACGACCCGGCACCGAGACGAGACGACCTGGACTGATTTTGTGTGATGCAGGACAAATAAACACCAGCCCTGATGGGATTCAGATGCTGGGCAGGTGTCTAATTTTGCAGAAGGAGCTCAGCTGACTGCGAGCAACTTAGGAATGCAGCGGGAGCTTCTGCCCTGCCCTTCATAGCGTCCTCACTTCATAGGGCTCGAAATAGCAGCGGAGGCTCAGGTATTTGGAAAGCGTACCACAAGCCTACATCAACTGTAGTTTCAAGTGCGGTGGACTGCCGGTGGAAATGGGTTTGATTCCCGACTTCCTCCTCCACATGCAGACAGCGTGGTAACCATGGGCCAGTCCTTGTTCTCTTAGATGTGTTCTCTTAGAGCTCTCTCTTGGAGCTCTGCTCTCTCTTAGAGCTCTCTCAGTTCTCTTAGAGCTCCCTTAGAGCTCTCTCAGCCCCAACTACCACACAGGGCGTCTTCAGGAAGGGAAAGGTGTTTGCAAGCTGCTTTGAGGCTCTTTTGAAAAGCAGGGCATAAAAAAAAGACACAGCTCTTCTTCATCATCTTCCTCTTCCAGTCCTCATGGTGCCATGCTCTGCAGCCAATTGCCTAAATAAAGAGGGAACCAACAAGTCAATCTCTTATTTATCAACAGGTATCAAAACCTGTTTTAAAAACTGGCTCTAAAAACAGATGGTGGGCAAGAGGGTTCCTGCAGAGCGGGGCAGCCCAGCTACGGGATTGGGGCCACCAGGGAAGCTGCTGTGCCCATGGCACCACAGAACACAGCTGGTCACCTCCCCCACGCCCTGGTGGCCAAAAGGCCTGGCTGTGCCGCTGGCCTCTGCACCCCTCACTCACCTTTCTGCCAGCTCTTCCTCTTCTTTGCCAAGTGCCTGGAAGCGGCACAAAGGAGGAGGAGAAGGGTGGGGCTGGGGAAGACCCACAATTGGCCCTTAGTGGGGGAGTGCCCTCTCCCTATTGGATAGATTCCAATGGGTCGTCATGTTGGTCTGAAGTAGCACAGTACAATCAGAGTCCAGTGGCACCTTTAAGACCAACAAAGATTTATTCAGGGCGTGAGCTTTGGAGTGCAAGCACTCTTCGTCAGACTAAGAACTCCCTTCATGACAGTGGGAATATATCGCAAAAATTAATTCTGTTACATTAGTAAACTGTGTCACACATCCAAATACAGCCATGTGATAATTCTTTGCCAAAACAGCCAATCAGTCCCCTGGAATTCAATTGTAGTTCACAGAAACATAGGAGAAATAAAACTGTCTATGTCAGTGATCAAAGGGTCCCAGCCCACCATTTGCTGCTGGCCCCATCTGTCTCCATACAAGTGTGAAACATTCCTGTAAGGGAATTGCTGGCTGGCAACTATCTCCTCCCAAGACCAGGGAGTTAAACTCAGGGCCATTCCGCACAGTGTTAATGTTGCTGAAGTGTTACCATTGTGTAACGCTATTTATTTTTCGTTATTCACGACGTCGTACACAATCTGCAACACTCCTGCAAAAATCGCTTCATTGTAGGCTTTTCTGGGAATCCACAAAAGTGGATTCCCCCTTTAAAAAAAACCTAGACTCTTGAGAACAACCTGCAACACATCTGAAAAAGACATGTGCGTTCTCAGTATAGCGGTTGCAAGCATGCCCCTCCGTAAGCTCTCACACCCGAGCTTCCGGTGTCGCAATCGCCATTTTTTCCAATTAATCCGGCAAAAGCAGCAAATATGCGATGCTTCTTTGTCAGAAATCCCTCCACAAACAATTGTCTGTAAAGTTTCAAAGCACAATATAGCCCCCTATTCGACATTGCCCATAATTTCAGCCAAAATTGCACTGCGAGGGGGAGGGATTTTTTTTTAACTTTAAGTGCATGTAAACAATTAAGTGCCAGCTCCTACGCCAGCGAAAAAGCACTTTCTGATACATCGAATGAACGAATATGCGTTGCTACTGGTGTTTTCGGGTTTTTAAAAAACAGTTTTTAAAGAGAAGCACGAACACAACAGTTAATTGGCTGTTCTGTTTGATTGATGGCCAGGGGAGGGAGGAAGCATGGAAAAATATTGCCTCCTTTGTTGCAATTTCGGCGAGACCGGAAAGTTGTCCAATATGAGAACAGCGCTAGTGGGAGAGCCTTTTTTTCGACAGAAACGGCTGTGTGCGTCACCGAGACCTGTCGCTTTTGATTGCAGCACTTTTCAATAGCGCTCAGATTTCGCAACATTGCCCGTTGTGCGGAATGGCCCTCAAAATTCCATTCCATTATTATCGCCTTACAGTCACATTATCACAAATAATAATTATCTCCCTATTGGGTGCATGTCCCCCACTGAAGGTTAATCAGGGTATGTTTCACCTTGTCTGTCTTCCACACACAAACCGGTCATTATTAGGGCCACCGATAAACTCTTTGTTTTTAATAAGAATCCAGAACGTTTGGTCTTTCCCTAAAAATCACTAACATTATTTTTACACTTCTGCATTTGGACACAGCCTTAACCAAATCCTATGTTCGCCTGCTGAGCATCTTCATGGAGAAATTCACAGCATCTCAGCTGTTGCTTCCCTCTCTGTTACCTGGCCAGGAAGCAATTGAGAGAGTCAGGAGGATGTTAGAAAGTCCAGCTCAGACCGATGGTCCTTCCTCTTCCTGACCAGGCATCCTACGGATACCTTCTACCTTAGTGCCCAGAGGGAACTGTGCCACCAGCCCGCTACATAGAGAGAGATGATGAGAAAGCAAGCGCGTTTGTGAAAGAAATCATTAAGATATTAAAGAGCCATATGGGGAATGCACATGTGTTTAGTTAATGCATCACAACCCACATGTGGACTGTTGTATGGGCTGGGATGCACTGAAAGACTTGCGCTGTGATTCTAGATTTTGGACAAGCACAAATGTGTGCGGTTTGGCACAGGATCATGCCTGGAAGCCAGGCCTGACTTAGTACTTTTAAGCTGTGATTCTATCATGCCTCCCTAATAGCACATCCTGTCGAATTTTGGATAAATCTACAGAGGAGCAGGCTGAACTTACAGACCCTGGATCATTAATGTCTGAGACAGCACTTTAGTTCAGTTAGGGTTACCAGCTCCGGACTGGGAAATGGGTTGGGGGTGGCAGCTGAGTAGGTGGGGTTTGGAGAGGGGAAGGACTTCAATGGGGTATAATGCGCTAAAGACCACGAAGACAGTGAGCATGGCGCTTGAACCAGGGGTCGTGGACAACAATTCGCTAGCATGTAGAATCTTGCCTGCTATTGGCCGTTATTATGGACCTATCAAAGGACTCCACTTTGTTGTTGTTATGTGCAAAGTCGTGTCCGACCCATCACGACCCCATGGACAATGATCCTCCAGGCCTTCCTGTCCTCTACCATTCCCCGGAGTCCATTTAAGTTAGCACCTACTGCTTCAGTGACTCCATCCAGCCACCTCATTCTCTGCCGTCCCCTTCTTCTTTTGCCCTCGATCGCTCCCAGCATTAGGCTCTTCTCCAGGGAGTCCTTCCTTCTCATGAGGTGGCCAAAGTATTTGAGTTTCATCTTCAGGATCTGGCCTTCTAAAGAGCAGTCAGGGCTGATCTCCTCTAGGACTGACCGATTTGTTCGCCTTGCAGTCCAAGGGACTCGCAAGAGTCTTCTCCAGCACCAGAGTTCAAAAGCCTCAATTCTTTGACGCTCAGCCTTCCTTATGGTCCAACTTTCGCAGCCATACATTGCAACTGGGAAGACCATAGCCTTGACTAAACGCACTTTTGTTGGCAGGGTGATGTCTCTGCTTTTTAGGATGTTGTCTAGATTTGCCATAGCTTTCCTCCCCAGGAGCAAGCGTCTTTTAATTTCTTTGCTGCAGTCCCCATCTGCAGTGATTTTGGAGCCCAGGAAAATAAAATCTGTCACTATCTCCATTTCTTCCCCATCTATTTGCCATGAATTGAGAGGGCCGGATGCCATGATCTTTGTTTTCTTGATGTTGAGTTTCAAACCAACTTTTGCACTCTCCTCTTTCACCCGCATCAACAGGCTCTTTAGTTCCTC
This sequence comes from Paroedura picta, assembly GCF_049243985.1. NCBI lineage: Eukaryota > Metazoa > Chordata > Lepidosauria > Squamata > Gekkonidae > Paroedura > Paroedura picta. The sequence continues at coordinate 105,127,000 of NC_135375.1, forward strand.
TTCACTTTCTGCCATTAGAGTGGTATCATCTGCATATCTGAGGTTGTTGATATTTCTCCCTGCAATCTTGATCCCAATTTGTGACTCCTCTAATCTCGCATTTCTCATGATGTGCTCTGCATACAAGTTAAATAGGCAAGGCGACAGTATACAGCCTTGCCGAACTCCTTTCTCAATTTTGAACCAGTTAGTGATTCCATGTTCAGTTCTCACTGTTGCTTCCTGACCTGCATATAAATTTCTCACGAGACAAATAAGATGCTCTGGTATTCCCATCTCTTTAAGAACTTGCCACAATTTGTTGTGCTCCACACAATCAAAGGCTTTAGCATAGTCAATGAAGCAGAAGTAGATGTTCTTCTGGTACTCCCTAGCTTTCTCCATGATCCAGCGTATGTTGGCAATTTGATCTCTAGTTCCTCTGCCTCTTCGAAATCCTGCCTGTACTTCTGGAAGTTCTCGGTCCACATATTGCTGGAGCCTAGCTTGTAGGATTTTGAGCATAATTTTGCTAGCATGAGAAATTAGTGCAATGGTGCGGTAGTTTGAACATTCTTTGGCATTGCCCTTCTTTGGGATTGGAATGTAAACTGACCTTTTCCAATCCTGTGGCCATTGTTGAGTTTTCCAAATTTGCTGGCATATTGAGTGTAGCACTTTTACTGCATCGTCCTTTAAGATTTTGAATAGTTCAACTGGAATGTTGTCACCACCACTAGCTTTATTGTTGCTCAGACTTCCTAAGGCCCATTTGACTTCACATTCCAGGATGCCGGGCTCCAGGTCAGTAACTACCCCATTGTGGTCATCAGGGATGTTAAGCTCGCTCTTGTATAGCTCTTCTGTATAATTTTGCCACCTTTGTTTAATCTCTTCTGCTTCTGTGAGGTCCCTACCATTTTGGTCCCTTATCATACCCATCTTTGCATGAAACGTTCTCTTCATATCTCCAATTTTCTTGAAAAGATCTCTGGTCCTCCCCATTCTATTGTTTTCTTCTATTTGTTTGCACTGTTCATTTAAGAAGGCATTCTTATCTCTTCTAGCTTTTCTCTGGAATTCTGCATTCAATTGGGTGTATCTTTCTCTTTCTCCCTTGCCTTTCACTTCCCTTCTCTCCTTAGCTATTTGTAAAGCTTCCTCAGACAGCCATTTTGATTTCTTGCATTTCTTTTTCTTTGGGATGGTTTTAGTTGCTACCTCTTGTACAATGTCGCGAACCTCCGTCCATAGTTCTTCAGGCACTATGACTATCAGATCAAATTCCTTAAATCTATTTGTCACCTCTACTGTGTATTCGTCGGGGATATGATTTAGTTCATACCTGAGTGGCCTAGTGCTTTTCCCTACTTTCTTCAATTTAAGCCTAAATTTTGCAACAAGAAGCTCATGATCTGAACCACAATCAGCTCCTGGTCTTGTTTTTATTGACTGGATAGAACTTTTCCATCTTTGGCTGCAGAGCACATAGTCAATCTGATTTCTGTGTTGACCGTCTGGTGATGTCCATGTGTAGAGTCGTCTCTTGGGTTGTTGGAAAAGAGTGTTTGCTATGACCATTGTATTCTCTTGACAAAATTCTACCAGCCTGTGCCCTGCTTCATTTTGTACTCCAAGGCCAAACTTGCCTGTTATCCCGGTTATTTTTTGGCTTCCTACTTTAGCATTCCAATCCCCCATGATGATAAGCACATCATTTTTTGGCGTTGCTTCTAGAAGGTGTTGTAGGGCTTCATAGAACTGATCAACTTCATCCTCTTCAGCAGCAGTGGTTGGGGCGTACACCTGGATCACTGTGATGTTGAATGGTTTGCCTTGGATTCGAACTGAGATCATTCTGTCATTTTGGGGATTGTATCCCAAGACTGCTTTTCCTACTTTCTTATTGACTAGCAAGAAAGCCCATTGCAACCAGGAATGCAATGGGCGCTAGGACCCAGGGGACACCAGGAAGTGCTTTTTTTTTCTGCTGCGTGGAGCTGTGAAAGGCTCCTACAGGGTTTTTTTTTTTCTGCTGCTTGGAGCTGGGAAAGGCTCCTACAGGGTTTTGTTTTCTGCTGCTTGGATCTGCGAAAGGCTCCTACAGGGTTTTTTTTTCTGCTGCTTGGAGCTGTGAAAGGCTCCTGCAGGGTTTTTTTTTCCTGCTAGCTCTCGTGGGCGTGCCGGCTTGGAGCTCCTACAGTGGTTTTTTTTCCTGCTGCTTGGAGCTGGGAAAGGCTCCTTCAGGGTTTTGTTTTCTGCTGCTTGGATCTGCGAAAGGCTCCTACAGGGTTTTTTTTTCTGCTGCTTGGATCTGCGAAAGGCTCCTACAGGGTTTTTTTTTCTGCTGCTTGGAGCTGTGAAAGGCTCCTGCAGGGTTTTTTTTTTCTGCTAGCTCTCGTGGGCGTGCCGGCTTGGAGCTCCTACAGGGGTTTTTTTTCCTGCTGCTTGGAGCTGGGAAAGGCTCCTTCAGGGTTTTGTTTTCTGCTGCTTGGATCTGCGAAAGGCTCCTACAGGGTTTTTTTTTCTGCTGCTTGGAGCTGTGAAAGGCTCCTGCAGGGTTTTTTTTTTCTGCTAGCTCTCGTGGGCGTGCCGGCTTGGAGCTCCTACAGGGGTTTTTTTTCCTGCTGCTTGGAGCTGGGAAAGGCTCCTTCAGGGTTTTGTTTTCTGCTGCTTGGATCTGCGAAAGGCTCCTACAGGGTTTTTTTTTTCTGCTGCTTGGAGCTGTGAAAGGCTCCTGCAGGGTTTTTTTTTTCTGCTAGCTCTCGTGGGCGTGCCGGCTTGGAGCTCCTACAGGGGTTTTTTTTTCTGCTGCTTGGAGCTGGGAAAGGCTCCTTCAGGGTTTTGTTTTCTGCTGCTTGGATCTGCGAAAGGCTCCTACAGGGTTTTTTTTTTCTGCTGCTTGGAGCTGGGAAAGGCTCCTACAGGGTTTTTTTTTCTGCTGCTTGGATCTGCGAAAGGCTCCTACAGGGTTTTTTTTTCTGCTGCTTGGAGCTGTGAAAGGCTCCTGCAGGGGTTTTTTTTTCTGCTAGCTCTCGTGGGCGTGCCGGCTTGGAGCTCCTACAGGGGTTTTTTTTTCTGCTGCTTGGAGCTGGGAAAGGCTCCTTCAGGGTTTTGTTTTCTGCTGCTTGGATCTGCGAAAGGCTCCTACAGGGTTTTTTTTTCTGCTGCTTGGATCTGCGAAAGGCTCCTACAGGGTTTTTTTTTTCTGCTGCTTGGAGCTGGGAAAGGCTCCTACAGGGTTTTTTTTTCTGCTGCTTGGATCTGCGAAAGGCTCCTACAGGGTTTTTTTTTCTGCTGCTTGGAGCTGTGAAAGGCTCCTGCAGGGGTTTTTTTTTCTGCTAGCTCTCGTGGGCGTGCCGGCTTGGAGCTCCTACAGGGGTTTTTTTTTTCTGCTGCTTGGAGCTGGGAAAGGCTCCTTCAGGGTTTTGTTTTCTGCTGCTTGGATCTGCGAAAGGCTCCTACAGGGGTTTTTTTTCTGCTGCGTGGAGCTGCGAAAGGCTCCTACAGGGTTTTTTTTTCTCTGCTGCCTCTCGTGGGCGTGCCGGCTTGGAGCTCCTACAGGGGTTTTTTTTTCTGCTGCTTGGAGCTGCGAAAGGCTCCTACAGGGTTAATTTTTTTCTGCTGCCTCTCGTCGGCGCGGCGGCTTGGAGCTCCTACAGGGTTTTTTTTTTCTGCTGCCTCTCGTCGCGCTAGCGGCGAAAGGCTCCTCCGGGGGTGTTTCTTTTTTTTCTGCAGCTTCTCGGCGGCTGGAGTCTTGTGTTGTGTTTGCGGCGGGGGCTTCCTTGGGGCCGGCCTGACGCGGTGAGAGACGCTTCGCGCCTCTCACCACGTCAGGCCGGGAGCAACTGCGAGCCGCGCTGAGCGCGGCTCGCAGTTGCTGGGGCTGGGAATCGGAGGGACCAATCGGCAGGCGCTTCGCGCCTGCCGTTTGGTCCCTCCGGTTGTCTGTCATGAGGAAGGGTCCAATCCGGACCCTTCCTCATCCCGGACACATCCCGCCCCAGAACCCCTTACTGTTTTATTTAGTCCGTGGCGCCCGCGGCGCCACGGGCGGTGTACAGATTATGAAGGCTACTCCATTTCTTCTGCGAGATTCTTGTCCACAGTAGTATACCTGATGGTCATCTGAATTAAATTCACCCATTCCTGTCCATTTTAGTTCACTGATTCCTAAAATGTCGATGTTCAGTCTTGTCATTTCTTGTTTGACCACGTCCAGTTTACCTTGATTCATGGATCTGACGTTCCAGGTTCCTATGGAATAAAAATCTTTACAGCATCGGACTGTCTTTTCGCCACCAGTTACTTCCACAACTGAGCGTCCTTTCGGCTTTGGCCCAGTCGCTTCATTCATTCTGGCGCTACTCGTACTAGCCGTCTGCTCATCCCCAGTAGCATATTGGACACCTTCCGACCTGAGGGGCTCATCTTCCGGCGTCATATCGTTATGCCTATTGGAACTGTCCATAGAGTTTTCATGGCAAAGATACTGGAGTGGTTTGCCATTTCCTTCTCCAGTGGATCACCTTTTGTCTGAGCTCTCAGCTATGACCTGTCCGTCTTGGTTGGCCCTGCACGGTATAGCTCATAGCTTCACTGAACTACGCAAGCCCCCTTGCCACAACAAGGCAGCGATCCTTGAAGGGGGGGACTCCACTTAGGGAGCCTCAAAATGTATACAATTTTTGTTTTTGTTTTTTGCTGTTCAGTGTCCAATTGTTAGTGTTGAATAAAAGAGCTGGTGATTGGAAAGATCGTCTTTGAGTCGTTACAGAACTCACTATTTAAGATCCACCTTCCAAAGTAGCCATTTTATCCAGATGAACTGATCTCTTTCACCTGGAGATTACTTGTAATCCTAGATCTCCAGCCACCACTTGGAGGTTGGCAACCATAAGCTCAATACAACTCCCACCACCACCACCACCACCACCACCACCACCCCACAACTGACCAAAAGAACACTATTAAGTAACTAATACCTGGAAGATGCAGTTCTTGAATTAGGCCTCAAGTCTTTTTGGCCCAATCTTTTAAAATTGCTTTAAATGTTTTAATTGTTCTTTTTATGTCTTGGCCCTTTCTTTTTAGTTATGACTTTCCATGTTTTGATGATGTGTTGTTAGGTTGGGGGGCTAATGTTTTTCAGTGGTGAGTTTCCTGTGTATGTTTCGATTTGTGAGCTGTCTTAGAGGCCCTTGAGAAGAAATAAAAGCAGGAGATAAATGTTGCAGAAATTAAAACTATTTATATTCGTAGATGTCATTTATAGTCCGCCAAGAACTCCCCAAAAGCCTTGGGACTTGAGACCGCTGAGTTGTGCCTGAGTCAGACAAATACAATGACGACTCTGAAGAAGAGCCGACATCTCTAACACTGTCCTCCCCACTCCCCAAAAAAATCCCCATGTTTATTTTCTCCAGAGACAGAGAGAGGGATTGTGGGTCAGCAGGACTCACACGTTTTGACTGGTATTTATTGATTCAGAACTTCACGCTGACAGACAGATGGACAAGCTCACTACGGCTCTCTTGTTACAGTGACTTCATACCCTTCGCCTCCTTTGGCCCCGAGGCCCCGGCACCTCTGACTCCCCTTCGGTGCACCGCCCCAGCTCCTCCAGACCTTGCCAAGAAGAGTGGCAGCTGACTCTCGCCCACGGGGGGCTGGGACTTCATCTGATGGTGCAGAATGCCACCCATCGCCTTTTACAGCTGCATGCAGAGAAGAAAACAACCTTGTGTGCCGGTTACCATAGAACGTAGCCCCCATAATGGAAGGGCATCTCACACCCTTCCATGCACAGAAGCCCATGACTGGACTTTGAGCAGCTTGGCAGGCACAGAAACCAGCCAGGCAGAGACTGACTATGGGGTCAGTAGAGCCCCTTAATGAGTCAAGGAAGCCAGGCGAGGTCATCGCCAGCCCCATGTCTTTGCTTCTTGGACTCACTCAAGTGCAGTATTTCCCTATTTAGCTAACCTTTCCCCCTGTAGCATTTAGAGTCTGTATGTTTTTGCTTGTGTGTGGATTTTGAAGGTATCCCAATATTTCCCCCAAATAGATCCCGTTGAGTGCAAGCTTAATGATCATCCTTATTTAAGAAGGGTTTCTCCCAGGGAATGGAACCTGAAAAAATTCCCTAGGACATGATGGGAAGAAATATAACCTCTAGTAAGGATGGGGAGCCCTGGCCTATTCAGGGCCTCTTCTGCATGATGGATAAGCTGATGAAAACTCACTAAATACGTTGTTTTTCTGATCTCTGCACAGAAGAGTTAATCTACTCTGCAAAACTCATTTTGCTCAGCATGGTGAACTGCCTCTTCAGTGCTTTAAGCGTCTTTTAAGCGTTGTTTCTGAAAGAAGCTTTTCACCGATTCATTTCTCTCCTGCCTGCCTGAGAGGCTCTATTAGTCATGCAGAGAAGCTCCTTAGTTATGCAGAATAGTGACTGCATTAGAAAACAAAGCGGAGTTGGCAAAACTACCGGGGGCAGGGCTATGAATTGTTTCACGTAGAGAGCATTGCAACATAGTTTTTCAGCAGACTATATTCAATGCAGAACAACGATTGTAATATAATAAAGCGGACTAAAGTGGTTGTTTTTTAAACTGTTTTATTTGGCTCCATCCAGAATACCTCCTGCACAAATAGATAATGCACTTTCAATGCACTTTGGAAGTAGATTTTCCTGTTCCACACAGGAAAATCCAGCTGCCAAGCGAATTGAAAGTGCATTATCCTATGTGTGCGGAATGGGTCCTAGATAGCCCAATCTCACCACATCTCAGAAACTAAATCAACCATGAAGGGAGCCCAGAGTTGTTACACAGAGGCAGGCAACAGCAAGCCACCTCTGACTGTCTCTTGCTTGGAAAACCCGAGGATGTCCCCATAAGTTGGAATACAGCAATAGAAGAATATATAATGAATTATCAGGACGATTCAACTCTCTCAGGGTGATTGGCAGAGCCCCTCCAATCTACTCCCTAAACCAGCATAGTGTAGTACTTGCGAACCAACCAGAGAACCAAGTTTGATTCCTCACTCCTCCTCTTCCTGCAGCCAGTTGAGTGACTTTGGCCTAGTCACAGGTCTCTCAGAGATGATCTTGCAGAGCAGTTCTCACAGAACTCTCTCAGCGCCACCTACCTACCGTTTGAGGACTCCTTCAAATAGGGGGAAAGCGGGGTATAAAAAAACAGCTCTTCTTCTCTAAACTCTACAGGAGTGCATGATTTTGCATACACTTTCTCAATAGCAATCAGTGGCAAAGCTCAGTGCCCTCCCTCCATGCTTAGTCTGGGATCTGGATTCGTCGCCTCAGGAAGCCAAATATTAAGCAGCTGTTCACTTATTTAGAAGAAGAGCTGGTTTTTAACGAATTCAGTCTGGAAAAAGAGAAAACCTGTGTATATGGAAAGACAAAATCAGGGAATTGAAGGAAAAAGACATCTCATCCAAGGGTGGCCAAACTTGGTTCTCCAGATGTCCATGGACTATGCAGGCAGGGGCTCATGGGAATTGTAGTCCATGGACATCTGGAGGGCCGCAGTTTGACTACCCCGTCCTACAGTGCTTGTATGCTGTCTCGACGCTGCTTTCTCCTTTTCTGCTGTTTTATGCTGCTTACGCATTTCCTGTGACCTCTCTAGCTCCGTTTCATTTGAATTGGTTTCAATTATAGCTTGCGTTTTTATTGGAAATCCTCCAGCATCAGGTTTTTGGGAAATGTAGTATTTAAGGATATTAAATATTGTTGGAGTCGATCGTGCAAAGAATCATGCGACCAGTAAGTGTGAGACAGAAACCTCAGAATTCTTTTATTTGAAAAACATGATTAATGTTCTAGTTACAGACATAGATTTTTGGCTACTCTTGTTAAAACGAGGTTTGTTTTAATGGAGTTGTACGACAGACACTGGAACCGCAGTGCATGCTGGTCAGAGATAAAACTCCACAAATGCCAACCTTTCTCGTGGCTAATGGGAACAATTCTCAAATGCAGAATGAGTGAGAGAACATCTTAAAATTTAACATGATACAGATCTACTGTAAACTCATTTGTGGTCTGACGAGATTGGCTGGGGGAAGTAAAACTCAAGGGCCGCACATTTATAAAGAATGTATTAACCACACACTTATAAAGAATGTATGAACTGCAGTTGGGATCTGATTAGCTGAACACTGGAAATCAAATACTTTCCTTGATCAGAAAGAGTGATAAAATAAACTTGGGACTGCAGTCGACAATCCTAATCCTAGCTATGGGGCGGGGGGCGGGGGAGACAGGACATTGAGTTTAAATCTGTTTAAATTACTTAGAATTGCATTCTTCACCTATCAACATAGTTCCAGCAGGTAGCCATGCTTCTTTGTAGCAGAACAAGATTAAAGTTGAGTGTAGCAAGACAGAGAGGGTTGGATTCCCTGCTCCTCCCCATGCAGCCAGTTGGGGGGATGTTGGCCTAGTCACAGGTCTCTCAGAAGTGTTCTTGCGGAGCAGTTCTCTCAGAGCTCTCTCCGCCTCCCCTACCTCCCAGGGTGTCTGTTGTGGGGAGAGGAAAGGAAGGCAAGTGTAAGCCATTTTGAGACTTCTTGGATAGTGAAAAGGAGGGGTATGAAAAGCTGCCTCTTCTTCTGTAGCACTTCAGAGACTCACAAGATTTATCGGATTCCCTCAATATCCAAGAAGACCAGTGGACAAGATATCTGAGGAAGGAAGATTTGACTTTAAAAAGTTTATACCACCCAAGTCTTGTAGGTCTTGAAGGTGCTACTGGGATTTACTGTAGCCCCCAATCATCTGTTATAGTTGGGGCTCCAAGAAGAAGAAGAAGAAGAAGAAGAAGAAGAAGAAGAAGAAGAAGAAGAAGAAGAAGAAGAAGAAGTTTTTATACCTTGCCTTTCACTACCAAATGGAGTTTCAAAGAGGCTTACAACCGCCTTCCTCTCCCCACAGGTAGGCAGGGTGGAGAGAACTCTGACAAGGCTGCTCTGTGAGAGCAGTACTATCAGGACTCTGACTAGCCTCAGGTTACCCAGCTGCCTGCATGTGGAGGAGGAGTGGGGAATCAAACCCGGCTCTCCAGGTTAGAAACCACCCCTTTTAACCACTACACTAAGCTGCGAAACCACTCCACCAAGACTAAGGGGCTTTTCGCACGCCTTCAAAATCGCACAATGATTGCCAATTGAAAACGCTACTGATTTGCCATTATGCACAACGTCGTTGACAATCTGCCACACACCTGAAACCGATCCGCAAAAAGCGCTTCCTTGTAGCGCTTTCAGGGAAATCCCCAAAAGTGGATTCACCCTCCGGAAAGCGCTACACTCCTGCAACCATAAGAAATGTATTGCGGCAGAAGCTCCCAGGATTCCGGTCTTCAAATCCACCCAAAGATGAGTTACAAGTCTCTATGTTTTCTTTTTAACCTCAGCTGACCTTCTTGGAGTCATTTTGGGAACACAAACTGTCAGCCTTTCAGGATCTTGAGTTATGTTTTCTCGTAAGGTGTTTTGCCTACAGGTTATCTAAATTTACAAGCTCCCCTCCCGCCAACCTTTTACAAATAAGCTAATATCAAAGAGAATTCTGGGACATCAACATTTTCCCTTTTTGCCACGTATCCTGTGAGCCTGAACATGGGGGGTGCATCAATGTGCCCTAATGGCCGCTGAGCCATTGAGATCCTGGTCGCTCCAATGGGGTCTGTGTTCTTGAAGAAGTGGGAGGCGACATTCCACTGTCATTCATGAAGCAGACCAGAGGACCCCAATATCTGAGCTGCTGTGCTAGCAGTATTCTGGCTGTTGACAGAGAATGATCCCTCATTCCACCCAAGATGTAAGGTTTTCTTTTAAAAACCCATCTGCCACACACATTTTATTTATTTCTTTTCCTCTGGTGCCACAGAAGTGTAAAACGCGCATGTTTTCTTAGCTTGTACCCCGGCCAGGTAGAATTGACAACTGGGGAGAGGCAGCGAGTACTAAATGGGTTATCTATGGCTTTACGTAGACTAGATATATTTATTTCAGTCAACGACCAGTACAAAATACAAAACAGTAAAACACTATATAAGATTGATTAAAAGTTCCAAAATACTTCATGTATTCAATAAATCCATCAATATGTATAAGGGTTAGGATGGATTTATTGAATACATGAAGTATTTTGGAACTTTTAATCAATCTGATATAGTGTTTTACTGTTTTGTACTTTGTACTGGGCATTGACCGAAATAAATGTATCTAGTCTACGGGTTATCTATGCTCTCGACAAAGAAGTCACAAGGGGGACCTTTTTTTTTTTTAATTACAGATTTTCATTATTCAGGAAGTAAGAGAAAGAAAGAGCCTCTTGTGGTGCAGAGTGGTAAGGCAGCGACATGCTGTCTGACGCTGTCTGTCCATGAAGCTGGGAGTTTGATCCCAGCAGCCGGCTCAAAGTTGACTCAGCCTTCCATCCTTCCGAGGTCGGTAAAATGAGTACCCAGCTTGCTGCTGGGGGGTAAATGGTAATGACTGGGGAAGGCACTGGCAAACCACCCCGTATTGAGTCTCCCATGAAAACTTTCGCATGAGCGAAAGTGCCACGCATGCGCGATTTCGGCCGCGCATGACGCATTCACGCATACGCAATGCGCGGGCACAGCCCGCGCAGGCACGGCCCGCTGCCCTGCCAGTCCCCAGCCTCAGAAAGGTTGGGGACCACTGCTCTGGTGCATGTCGGGAGGCACTGCGGTGGTCAACTTAATAACATGTACTCTGGTTTCATTGGGAAACAAAGACCCCACATTTTCTGCATGATAGAGTGAACTTTGGGCCAGGGTCTATATACTTTATCACATTTCCACCGCATATGATAAAAAGAACCCACTTTATCTAAACATTTCCAACATTTGTTATTACAATCTTTGTTATTACCATCTTTTGCCATTTTAGCAATCCCTTTTGGTGTTACATACCACCTATAAAACATTTTGTACCAATTTTCTCTGAGAATTTGGCTATTAGTTAACTTAGGAATATACCCATTGTTCAATTGTCACATTCATCTCTCTTTTTTTGCATCCATTTAATCATACATGGTTTAATCTGCTCCATCTGTGTCTCACATTTTAATGACACTTTGTATATTTGTCCTTGAAGGTGGGGCTTCTCTTGAATCAATAAGTTTTCAAATTCTGGTGTAGAAGCCCTTCGATCTAAAGGTTGGCTGAATTCAGCTTTGAATCCAGATAACAATTGGTTATATTCTAACCAGTAGATTTCTAGTCCACGAGGAGGAACTTTTTGAGAAGTGCCGTAATGCCTCCTGGCTATGGCTTGCCTTTTTGACTTTGCCGGTAGTGAGGCAGCATGCCTGACCTCTGCTACTGCCTCGGCACTTTTAACAGACAAAAGGTAACTTTACGCTTGCTGTACAAGCAGTGCTCTGCATTCACTGAAGGAGATAACCATCTCATTTGAAAATCCCTCTGCCCAAAGGGGAGCGCATAGAATGAATTTAGGAATGGGGCAAAGCCGAGGTCTGCAACCAGGCCGATAACGAACATGCAGGCCTGCCTCGGCTGCGTAGGCCTTCACAAAATGGCCTCCCACTGAGGGCTTTGCACAGAGTTTTCCTTCAATTGGGTCAGTCCAAGAACGAACATGGAAAGACCTCAGTATTCATTGAGGGGATAAACCTAGGGCTCACAGTGGTAGAATTCCACACAAAAACATATTTTATCCACACAGAACTTTAGACATTATTGACCAGGGGTCTACCCCAATCTGAATACGTCCCCTGGAGGGTGCTTCGTTCAGCATCCTCAAATCGTCTGAAAGTCCCCAGCCCCAGAGAAGTCTGACTGGCCTCAACCAGAGCCAGGGCCTTTTTGGCCCTGCTCCCCACCTGGTGGAATGAGCTCCCCGAGAACATCAAGACCCTGATGGGGCTATCACAGTTTCTTGCAGGGCCTGAAAGACAAAGCTCCTCCACCTGGCCTATGGTTGAGGCCAGTCCTGGGCAAGTGAATATATCAACTTATGGGCCTCCCTCAGCATTAAGTCGGATAGCTCCTCCTGTCTGTTTTGAAAAGGGGAAATCGATATTGGTGTCATGAATTGTTTGGCTGTTTTTAACTGTTTTTAAATATTTTACGAATTGTTACATTTTACGAACTGATATGGGTGGGTTATAAATTTGAGGAAGGAAGGAAGGAAGGAAGGAAGGAAGGAAGGAAGGAAGGAAGGAAGGAAGGAAGGAAGGAAGGAAGGAACTAGGCCCATGTACAGAATTTTAAGGGGTTGGGCAGGTTACAATACATTCTAGAACCTTCATGGCAGGGGCTCATGGTAATTGTAGTCCATGGACATCAGGAGAGCCACATGTAATTGTAGTCCAGGAACTTCTGGAAAGCCACCGTTTGGCCATCCCTGGGCTATTGGAAAGTTAGACAGAACAAAGTTGGAGTCCAGGGGCACCTTTAAGACCAGTGAAGTTTCATTCAAGACATAAGTTTTCATGTGCAAGCACACTACTTCAGGTATGGAGAAACAGAATACCGTCAGCCATTACACAGCGGTAAAGAGGGGGGGATTAGTTACCGGAAGGGGCTAATTACAGCAAAGATTAGATAGGCCAGGGGTAGTCAAACTGCGGCCCTCCAGATGTCCATGGACCACAATTCCCAGAAGCTTCTGGGAATTGTAGTCCATGGACATCTGGAGGGCCGCAGTTTGACTACCCCTGAGAGAGGCTATTCAGAAGTGCAAGTCACCCCTTGGTGGGGCAGTGAAAAAGATGGGTGCATGAACCATCCGTTCAAATCCCTGGCACTCAGGAAAAGTGGTTCCAAAGTGATGCCTTGCGGGCATGATGGGATCCACCAGTGTGTTCCCAGGTGCCCAGCTGCATCTTCCCCCAATCATGGATCCACTCCAGGCTCTCCTTTAGGTATATGGAACAACGAGTTCTCGACTCCAAATACCTTGGTGTGTCAAGGGAGGACCCATTTAGGAGCAGCTGCCTCCACCAGCTTAGAACAGACTTTCTCAACCAGGGTTTTGTGAAACCCTGGAGATTTTTGACAGCCCTGGAAGGGTTTCCCAAATGGGTGGGAGTTAATTTGCTGCACCTTTATCAAGTGATATGGCCATGTATGGTCATGTTGACCCACCCTCTCCTCCCCCAATGGCCAATGGTGGGCCTGGAGGGGGTGGGAAGGGGAGGGGCCTCAAGGGGGCGTGTCCACAGCTCTGCTTCCCAACCGTATTCTGCACGATCGCGCCACTTCCGGGGTTTCTCGAAGCCTGAAGAATGTTTCAGGGGTTTCTCAAAGGTAAAAAAGCTGAGAAAGGCTGGCTTGGAATCTGGCCTCAGGAAGGTCGGGAACCTCTGACCTAGATGGTGCATCTCGAAGATGCGTCTTTGCAGATTCTGTTTCCTGGGAGAACGTTTCTTTTTGATAATGAGGAGCAGGCCAAGCCTATTCGTCTGAAGATGACTCACTTCCTGTTCAATCTGACTTTCGAGGCCGCTTTTCCAGTCTCCTCTCCGTCGCTCTGCACGCGTCTCCTCGCCTTTTGGCCTCTCTTTCATGATTCTCCGTTGAAAGAGAGGCTGCAGAAAGGCCCGGGGAAATGCCAGAAAGGCGCACAAAGACGTGTTGTGAAGAATATTAACCATTTGGCCATCTCGACCATCTGACGCTCAAAGAGAAAGTAACCTTAGCTCTGTCCCTTGCATCTGTTTGCATTAGGTAACCTCATTATAGCAATGCCTCTCGATGTGTCTATCACAGATTCCAGTGAACCCAGGAAAAATAATAGCTAGGTCTCCGACTCCCTTTATTCTTCTCCATTATTGCTAGCATTTTGTTGTTGTTGTTTTAAATTTCATCTCGGGTTTCCAGTGCAGGAGAGCCCGGCGATATAGCCTGCAGGACTCTGTTTTGAATTTCACACATTTTCTAGGTGGCAGGAAATTTAATTCAGATTTCGGGTCTGCAAAACAGGCGGGCGGGAGCTATGAAGCGGTATTATTCTAGTCTCAGGTTTGAAAGGGGACTTTGACAGCACGGGGGCCAACACCAGCCGTGTGACAGCCAATACCTGTCTGGAGAACGATGCAGGGAATGGGGAAATGCATCAGCCCAAATCCCTTTGGAGTGGTCTCATTTTTCAATTGCTTCTGGCTCTTTTAAGGTTGTGGTTAGCTTGCCGCTTGGATCTGAATGTGCAGGAAAAGAAATCATCCGTGTAGGCATGAACAGACCCATCCAATCCTTGGGAGAGAAAGTCATCTAAGATTCCTCTAATGAAAATTTGAATGCTGCATTTTTACCCAGCTTTGCAACTCCAAGTGAGTGAGTGTGTGAGTGCTGCCACATTGTTTCTGACTATGAATGAATGTTCTCCAAAATATCCTATTGCTAACAGCCTTGCTTAGGTCTTGCAAACAGAAGGTTGTAGCTTATTGGATGGAGTCAATCCATCCCACGTTCGCTCTCCCTCTTTTCCTGCTGCCTTTAACTTTTCCTAGCATTATTGTCGTTTCCCGTGGCCTAAGTCTTCTCACAATGTGACCAAAGTGAAATAGCCTCAGTCTGGTCATTTTAGCTTCTCGGGTGAGTGCAGGCTTGGTCAGACCTAGAACCCATGGATTTGTGTTTTGGGCAGCCCACAGTATCCATAAAACTCTCTTCCAACCCAGCATTTCAATGGAATCTTCTTTCTTCTTGTCAGCTTTCTTCATTGCCCAACTTTCACACCCAGACATAGTAAAACTGGGGCTCTTCTACCAGGCTTTTGGTTGAGGCTGGAACAAGCTTGTGGGACCAAGCCCTATGAAGATATGTTGAGGGACTTGGGAATGTTCAGCCTGGAGAAAAGGAGGTTGAGAGGGGACATGATAGCCCTCTTTAAGTATTTGAACGGTTGTCACTTGGAGGAGGGCAGGATGCTGTTTCCATTGGCTACAGAGGAAAGGACACGGTGTAATGGGTTTAAACTAGAAGTACAGCAATATAGGCTAGATATCAGGAAAAAAATTTCACAGAGTAGTTCAGCAGTGGAATAGGCTGCCTAAGGAGGTGGTGAGCTCCCCCTCACTGGCAGTCTTCAAGCAAAAGTTGGATACACACTTTTCTTGGATGCTTTAGGATGCTTAGGGCTGATCCTGCGTTGAGCAGGGGGTTGGACTAGATGGCCTGTATGGCGCCTTCCAACTATGATTCTGTGATTCTGTCAAGAAAATCTATGGATCCCTCTCCATTTATCTCCACCAAACCAGAACCCAATTAAAATGTCAATTGTATTCCATGGACATCTGGAGAACCACAGTTTGGCCACCCTTGGCCTAAAGCATCTATGATAATTATCTGTCCAGCCACTGCTTGAAGATTGCCAGTGCGGGGGAGCTCACCACCTCCTTAGGCAGCCAATTACCTGAAAGTTTCTTCTCTTCACTGGGGGAAGTCATCTCAGATCACACCTCTGCTCACTCAGGTAGGGCTATTCTAATGGGAATTAGTGACCTCTCCTGTTCCTGTGTTCAGACAGAGGTTCGTGGCTAGCTCCACTCACCTCCTCTAGAGAGAGTAACCATTTCCCTTAGATTAGTTTAGCTTTAGATTTAGTTAACTAAAGAATCTTAACTGAGAAACATGTCAAAGGAGAGGAGAGGAATGAAATAGAAATTCTTTGAGTGCTTAAAAAAATCTTCTCAGATGTGCAATTTTGCCCCTCGATATTAAAAGGCACAGGCTGAAATTAAGCACGTTTAAGTCTCCTTCTTGTCAACGGGCTTCCACGAGAGAACTTCCTGGTGACCTGTCTCCTCACGAGGTGCCACTATTTGCACTTCCTTGAGAAAGTCCTTGAGAAAATAACACTGCCACTAAAGGGGATGAACTACTGAGGCCGAAATACCAGTCTTTGGTCTCCAGCGATGTCCGTGAAGTAAAACTACCCAATTGCCCACCTAGCATTAAGACTGAGAGGTCAGCCTTTGAGATTAAACAAAAAACAAAACAAAAACCCCAAATCCAGTGATGGACAGTGAATGCAAGACACCATCGCCTTGGAAACCAAATAAATAGAAGCGCAAAATCATCCATCAATGCCATCTGGAAGAGATTGGTCTGGATGTCTTTTTGTCAGGCTGAGCTACAGTATTTATTTGTGTAGCTGGGCTTTTGGCTTTAGGGATTTCAGCAAAATATTTGGTCGGCGATGATTTGGCGAGAACATCGTCCGCGTTGATTGTCAAGCCCCAATTAAATGGCCCGCTTCTGTGGGATCACAATTACAAGCAAGGCCCGCTTTCCCTTTTAGACATACCTGAGGGACGCCATATGTGGAGATGATCTCACGTTGGACTCCGTACATATCCCTCCCCCCTTTGAAAGAAAAGACAAGCAAAAAAACCACCCATGATCCCTACCTGGTGACAGGCGCACATGTACAAAAGGCATGATGGATGGCCATTACGAATGATGTATATGTAAGTTTGAGGGAAAAGCTGCTGCTGCTCCTTAAGACAAATAATCTTGGGCCTTCTCCCCATGCCGTCAATATGGTGGAGGGCTGAATCATGGACTGAACAAGCGGGGACAAATCAGGAAAGAATGAGCTAATTAAAAAAGCATCTGCCTGCCCAAGCAAGACACATGAAGTTGGGAACGGGAGTTGGGAAGGAGGGCGGAATAGATGACGCATACCATGAGGTCAGCGGCTCAAAGGACAGGTGGGGAGACAAGGGGTAAAAGAAAAAAAATCAGATAGTACGGATCAGTTAGATACATTGATGGAATACGGGAAATGGCGAAACGTACATATTTGATGACGATGTCATCCGTTCAGTCGTGTCCGACCCTTGGCGATTCTATAGGAAAGTTTCTGCCACACGTCTCTGTCAATGACTGCTTCTTTCAGTTGGTTCATGGTCATCCCTGTATCAGCTTCGATCGTGTCGAGCCAGCAGATCCTTTGGCGACCATGTTTCCTTTTGCTGTTGGCCATGCCTAACATTAATGGTTTTTCTAGCGAGTTTGATCACACGATGTGTCCAAAGTAAGTGAGCTTTAGCCGTAACATCTTCCCTTCTAATGACATAGTTGGTTTACTCCTCTCTCAAACTGTCTTGTTGGTAACTTTGGCTGTCCATGGGATTCGCAGGATTCGTCTCCAACACCGTAATTCGAAGGCATCTCTTCTCCTCCTGTCTTCCTTATTCAGGGTCCGGCTTTCACATCCATAGGTTGTTATGGGGAAGACAACGGCACTGACTAGCTGGCATTTTGACATATTTGATACACACAAATCAGCATCAGAATTCAGAAGAAAATGGAGGTCCATATTAGACTACATAGAGCAAAAGTTCAAAAGAGTGACCTTTAGATGATGATGATGATGGTGATGATTTATTACTTGCGAGTCACAACAAATAAAACCCATACAATAAAAACCCAGATTGTATATCTTAACTATGGGATTAGCACAATATCTGCTCTGTAATTTCCAGATCAGGCTTTTTCGACTTTTTGACCATTGAGAAACCCCTCAAACATTCTTCAGGCTTCGAGAAATCCCAGAAGTGCTGCGATGGTGCAGAATATGGTTGGGAAGCGTAGCTGTGCACACCCCCATCCTGGGCCCCTCCCCTTCCCACCCCCTCCAGGCCCACCATTGGCCATTTGGGTGGAGGAGCAGATCGACATGACTATATATGGTCATATCACCCAATAAGTGTTTATCAAATCTAAAAAATAATTTAAAAATGAATTAACTCCCATTCATTCAGGAAACCCTTCCAGGGCTAGAGTTTCATGAAACCCTGGTTGAGAAAGTCTACCAAAATTATTGGGGGCACAGCGGATCGGCTTCCTGCTTCACCTGTCCGTTTAACCTTCTCATATCTTGGACTGTTTTAAATTATTTAAAATTATTATCCACTGCAATGGGACACTCTGCCAGAGTTTACCCTCAGAACTTTTAACGGGAAGGGAGACAAACCAGGAAAGGGAACAGAAAAAAGATTCACAAAAAGAGAGAAAGGGGGAGATATTTTCCCTCCTCCCCCAAAGCAAAATGCACTCACTCCCTCCTCAGTCTGCACCTTTACTATGAGGAATGCTCCCAGCAGTGCCGCAGCCTACGGGATATGATCCTCAAGGTGGGACCTAGGGATCTCCTGGAATCTTATTTATTTTATTTTACCATTTTGCAGGCCCTGCAGAACTGTTTTAGTTCATCTCCACATTACAGTTCCCCTGAAGAAAGTGGGTGCTTTGGAGCAGGGGCAGGCAAACTGTGGCTCTTCAGATGTCCATGTACTACAGTTACCATGAGCCACAATTTGGCCCCCCCCTGCTTTGGAGGGTGGGCTCTATGGTGTTGTACCCCACTGAGGTCCCTGCCCTCGCCAGTTTCCATTCCTTGACCCAATCTCAGTTCTCTCAGAGCTCTCTTAGCCTCACCTACCTCACAGGGTGTCAGTTGAAGGTAAAGGAAGGGGAGGCAACTAAGCCACTGAGGCTCCTTTGGGTAGTGAAAAACAGGGTACGAAAAACCAGCTTTTCTTCTGCTTCTAAGATCAGCCTAACCTGGGCTATCCAGTTGTGGGGCCAGCTTAGATTGCTTAAATGGAGGCCAGAGGGCAGCCATTTTAAGGCAGCCGCTCCTCTCTCAGGGGGCCAAGCTTAAAGCAACAGCCTTCCCTCTGTCTTGTGCCACATCAGCCCTGCTCGGAGACTGTTGGAGCCGATTGTCTGCAGCGGAGCTGTCCGCAGTGCTGTAGCTTTGGTGTCTGCCAGGCTTTTCTCCTGGTTGTTGGGCCGTCTGCTCCCATTTAGAGGGGTGGCCTTAAATCACCCATGCCTGTCACCCTCACCCTCCACAAGTCACTTCTGCCCGATTTCCCCTTCCAGTCCCTGTGTTGTTTCAGGCCTCATGGGCACCGATGGATCATGTTAGAAGAGACGAAGAAGAAGAGCTGGTTTTTTATACCCCACCTTTTACCGAAGCGGTATGAGCATCTTTCCCTTCCCCTCCCCACAACAGACACCCTACAAGGCAAGTGAGGTAGATGGGACTGAGAGAGCTCTGAGAAAACTGCTCTATGAGCTCTGAGAGGAGGAGGAGAAGAGCTGGTTTTTACAAGAATATAGCGCATCACTGTAGGGACCTAAGATGGATCCATGATGGATCAAGCCAATGGCCTCTCCACTCCAACACAGATGCCATAAGGGGGTTCACTATAAGGGCCAGAACTCCAGAAGCCCTCCCATTGTTGCCTCCCAAGCACCCAGAAGACAGGACAGCACTGCCCCATAGAGAGTGTTCCCTTGATACCTTATGGCTAATAACCACTGATGGATCTCTGCTCCATATAAGAATATAAGAGAAGCCATGTTGGATCAGGCCAATGGACCATCCAGTCCAACACTATGTGCCACACAGTGGCCAAAGCCCAGGTGCCATCAGCAGGGCCAGAATTCTAGAAGACCTCCCACTGTTGCCCCCCCCAAGCCCCAAGAAGACAGAGCATCACTGCCCCAGAGAGAGTTCTCCATCTGTGCCTGGAGGCCAATAGCCACTCATGGCCCTCTGCTCTTAAGGATGTAAGAGAAGCTATGTTCCACGGGGCCTGCAAAACGGCACTCTTCCACCAGGCCTTTGGTTGAGGCCAGAACAAACCAGCATCCAATAAAATCCTTCCATTCATCTCCGGGATATTCCCGACACCAACTTAGAACTCCATTAAAATCTCACGCTGTCCATGAAACGGACCAGGAGGCAGATTGATAAACCGATGAGCAGATATAACAAAACACCATGAGGTTTCGATACCATTTTTAACTGAGATTTTATAGATGATATACCTATAATACATGTTGTGAACTGCCTCAAGACTGCGTGCAGGAAGGGGCGATAGATTAAAACCAATAAATAAATGTTGGATCAGGCCAATGAACCATCTAGACCACCACTTGGTGTCATGCAGTGGCCAAAGCTCAAGTGCCATCAAGAGGTCCACCATAAGGGCCAGAAATCCAGAAGCCCTCCCACTATGGTCCTTCTGGTGGACCCTCAAGAATACACAGCATCAACACCCCAGACAGAGTGTTCAATCTATAGCTTGGGGCTAATACCCACTGAAGGACCTCTGTTCCATATACTGATCCATTTCCCACCTTGAAACTGTCTATGCTTGTAGCCACTGCCCCTTCCTGCAGCAGGGAATTCCACAGGTTAATTGCCCTTTCAGTGGAGAAGTCCTTTCTTTGTTCTAAGCCAGGGGTAGTCAACCTGTGGTCCTCCAGATGTTCATGAACTACAATCCCCATGAGCCCCTGCCAGCAAACGCTGACTGGGCATTAATTCCATTGAGCGCCCATGTGTTCCTGTATTGTGAGAATGGGACAAAAGTGTTTTTTTCTCTCCCTTCTCTAGGGCCATGCATAATTTTGTAAACCTCTCCCAGGTCACCCCTCGGCGGTCATTTCAACAAGCTAAAAAGCTCTAACCTCTTCAACCTTCCTTTGTGGAAAAGGTATTCCATCCTCTTTGCCTTTAGAAGCAAGCAGGAGGTGGGAGACCCAGAGGATCAGGAGATGAAGCACCCAAGGGGCATAGATCTTAAACAAGACAGAGCAATAAGATGAAATAGGGGTTACAGTGGATTTATTTATCACACAGCGTTTGTAGCACAGTCAGAAGATCCAAGAATTGACAGCCAGCCAGGCAAAGAAACATTTGGAGATGGTTTGCCATTTCCTGACTCCATGTGATGGACCCCTAGTGTCCCTTGGAGGAACTACCACCCAAATCCTTGATGGTCTTCCATCCAAACACTACCCAGAGTTGGCCCTGCTCAGCTCCCGAAATCTGATGGGATCAGAACCTTTCAACTGGAGGGAATGTCCCACTAACTGAAACCCTTCCAAAATCTGACTCCACAACACTTCCAAAAAGGATGATGTACCAATATTTTGCAGCCCACTTACCCTAGGATCATTACCAGTACTCACCAAACTAGGGCCTGGGCATGCTAGTAAGAAAACGGGCAGCTCCATAACTCTATTCGGTATTAACATATCTTCCCGTTTAACATGCCCACCAGTGCTGAAAGGTTCCTTAATTTCTAGGCATCCTTTATGCACTTTGTGAGATGACAGAGCCCTAAGGAAACGTCATGCGGAAATCTGCAAGGGATGTATGTGTTCTATAGATGGACTTCAAGCCGAAGCGTGTGTTCTTGGGAAGGAAACCCAGTTAAAATTAATGGAAGTGACAATAACTAAGCACGATTGAGATCTCAGTGGTTAGAGACACAGTCCTTGTTCTCCATTTGGTCTTAGAAGGACCTCCCTGAGGCCATAACATCTATCTGGGAATGGATATGATCTATAAGTCACCCGCAGGGCTCTTCGCTCTGTGGGTATTAATTTACTGGTTGTCCCGGGCCCCTGGGATGCTTGTCTGGCCTCGACCAGGGCCAGGGCCTTTTCGGTCCTGACCCCAACCTGGTGGAATGAGCTCCCAGAAGAGCCGAGGGCCCTGACGGAGTTGCCAGCTTTCCACAAGGCCTGCAAGACAGAGTTCTATCGCCAGGCTTATGGTGGAGGCCAGGGCAGCACCTGGGTGTTTTCATCCCCCCTTCATGTTTATTGGATCTGGCCCTCACTCCTACTATAAGAGAATTGACCCTTGGGCTGAACTGGGGGGGGGGAGTGAGGGTTAGGGCGCCTATAAGATCAGTTCGCCATCTGTCTGATTGTGATAATTTGTAATTGTTTTTATGGGATGTTTTATGGGTTTTATTGTGTTTACGGGTGTTGGAAACTGGCCGGGAGACCATTGGAGAGCGGCGGCACAGAGATCTATAAATAAATAAATAAATAAATAAATAAATAAATAAATAAATAAATAAATAAATAAATAAATAAATAAATAAATAAATAAATAAATAAATAAATAAATAAATAAATAAAATTTATTTAGGTTGCTGGTTTCTATGGCACCCTTCCATTTAAAAAAACCGCCACAGAAACACACTTTGGGGTTGTTGATCAAGAATGGGGAGCAGTGTTAGTCTCTCTGTAGCAGTAGAAGAAGAAAAGTTGCTTTTCTCTACCCGAAGGAGTCTCAAAGTGGCTTATGAGCGCCTTCCCTTCCTCTCCCCACAACAGACACCCTGTGAGCTGGGTGGGGCCGAGAGAGCTCTGACAGGTCTGCTCTGTGAGATCAGCTCCAACAGGACTGTGACTAGCCCAAGGTCCCCCAGCTGGCTGCATGTGGAGGAGGAGAGAATCAAACCTGATTCTCCAGATTAGAGGCCGCCGCTTTTTAACCGCTGTGCCCAGCTGAGCAAGAGTCCGGTAGCAACTTCAAGACTGATACTTCTGTAGAAGAAGTGAGCTGTGATTCATGAAAGTCCATACTCTGGCCTCGATCGGGAGAAGTGGGTTTGATTCCCCACTCCTTCACGTGCAGCCAGCTGGGTGAACTCGGGCCCGTCACAGTTCTCCATCAAGAACCGGTTGTCACACATTCTTCCCATGATATTTTTATGATTTGCATTGCATTGATTTGTACCTGTGTGGTATTTATCCTGTCTACTTGCTTTCATTATTTAGCTGAGCTTGACCAAAGAACAGGGGCAGTTAGAAAATGTTATTTTTAACATTTATTTTAACTTCTCAACCCTGAGGAGGTTTGTAGTAAATTTACAAAGGGACGGCACTGTTGGTACATCTTGGGCAGTTCTATCACTTTTGTTTTGACAGGCTTGTGGCATGGGACCACTGAGCCAGCTTGGTGTAGTGGCTAGGAGTGCGGACTTCTAATCTGGCAAACTGGGTTCGATTCTGCACCACCACCACCCACATGCAGCCAGCTGGGTGACCTTGGGCTCGCCACAGCACTGATAAAGCTGTTCTGACTGAGCAGTAATATCAGGGCTCTCTCAGCCTCATCCACCTCACAGGGTGTCTGTTGTGGGGAGAGGAAAGGGAAGGTGACTGTAAACCGCTTTGAGACTCCTTCAGATAGAGAAAAGTGGCATATAAGAACCAACTCTTCTTCTTCTTCTTAATAGCACCTGGGTGCTTGTGGGGTGGGCTTTGGGCAGCCATATAGGTAGGTGGACTTGCGATAACTTTAGTTTCATCAAAGAGTATCATGTACCTGTTTCTCTATTCCTTTGAATAAAGAGATTTCTTCCACCAAGAGTCTGCTTCTTGGGGAAATTATTAGGTATTGACATCTTTTAGAGCTCTACTCACACAATAAGTTTCTTGGTACTCTCTCAGCCCCACCTACCTCACAGGGTGCCTGTTGTGGAAGGAGAAAGGTTCTTGTAAAGCAATTTGGGACTCCTTTGGATAGTGAGAAGTGGGGTATAAAAAAAACAGCTCTTCTTTTTTTTTCTAAATCAATAGTGACAACAAGAGTCCAGCTCTGTACTTGTCTCAGTTTTTCAAATAACACTAGCAATATTTGAATCCAGTAACTCCACAGAGACCATCAAAGTTTTGGGAGGCATAAACTTTCAAGAATCAAAGCTGCCTTTGCCAAATACTTCTCAGTCTCCAAGGGGCTACCAGATTCGAATCTAGATCTTCTATTGCAGACCAGTGCAGCTACTTGCCTGAAACTACGAATAGTGTATTGTTTAACAATGAGCCAAAGTTTTTCAGCCTTAATGACCCTCGTTTCTTGCCCCTTCCATTACTGCTGGCCTAAATGGGAGAGTGCCCAATTACCAATTTACTGTCATAGAAGGGGGCCTCAAAAGCCCCCTCCCCACACTCCAGAACTGTACACTACCAGATAGCTATCTGTGACTGACAGAAGACATATGACAGTAGTGCCCAAGCTCCTGATAGATTTATTTGGATTAAAATTGGAGGCACAGCTGCAAAGATCAAAGTGTACAATGTGCAAAAAGATAAGCATTCTCCACGCATGGGGCCCAACGGCATGTGACTGGTTGTTGTTTTTTTAAGAGCTGCATTAAAATTGGAAACACATTTGAAAAGACTGAGCCTTACAGTGAGCAAGGATAACGATGATTCATGGTCAGGGCCCAACAACTACTACTGTTTTTGAAGACCTGAGTTCGGATTCTGTTCATGTCCCACACAGTCACACAGCAGCTGGTGCGTGGTTTCTTGAGAGAGGCACGCAGAGAGAAAGAGAAAGATCAAATGAGCTCTGAAGGGCACACTGTTGGAGTCCACACACAGGGGGGGGAGAGGTCCTACAACCCCCTCAACCCATTTTACTGCACAAAATATTTTGCTGGGGGTAATTATTTCCCTGATTTTGCTGCCCCACAAGTACAGATACTCTACCTCAGGCTTTCTCAACAGGGGGTTCATGAAACCGTGGGGTTTCTTGACAGCCCCAGAAGGCTTCTACGATTGGGTGGGAGGGAAGAGGTGTCCCTGCCAGCACTGTCCCCCACTCCGAGAAGGCCTGATGCAGCCTCTCCAAACCACAGCAGGCGAGTGACCATTGTATTTTAAATTACAACAGGCTATTTTGCTTAGCATCTTGAATACAACTTGGTGGATCTTACACATTCCAGTGGACACAGGATGTCTGTTGTGGGGAGAGGAAGGGAAGGTGATTGGAAGCTGCTTTCAGCCTCTTTCAGGTACTGAAAAGTACCAAAAAAAAGCTCTTCTTCTTCTAAGACTTTAGAGCAACTGATGAGAAATACGATGCCCAGAATTCCATTCTCATATGATTATTTTAAAAATTACACAGGGGGGGGGGGCAGGATTAGAGAAAGCCAGCAGCTGGGATTCCAAAGAGGAGATATATACAGGCACAGTCTATCTGGGAAATGAAATGTGAACTAAAGCTTCATTCAGAGTGCCTCGTCCGTGGCCGTGGGATTCCCGCAAGCGCGTTAAGGCAGCCTTCATCCTCTCCGTAAAACGTTTCTTTCCCCCCTTCCCAGTCCACAGGAAGAGTTTGTTGCATTAAGTAATTTATAGAGTGCTAAGAAGTTCTTTAAGCCATTATTAAAAACATACAAACTCGTCTCTGGTTAAGCCGGGAGTAACTCAGGCCTCTAACTAAGCAGAACTGATAGGGCTGCCTTTTGATGTTTAATGAGTTCGGAGGCAGATGTGAGCCGTGATAGACAAGGGGAGCAGCGGTCATTTGGCACTCGGGAGACGAAAGGATGGAAAGCCCCCCCCCCCTCTTCGAGGAGGAAAATGTAGCTCCAAAGGAGAGGGTGGGTTTCTCCTCTCCCACCCCTCCTCCTTCTCCTCCACCGCCACTGCCTTCTTCTCCTCCTCCTCCTTCTCCTCCTCCTCCTCCTCCTCCTCCTCCTCCTCCTCCTCCTCCTCCTCCTCCTCCTCCTCCTTCTCCTTCTTCTTCTCCTCTTCGCAGCCCATGTGGTTTTGATTTCCTCGCTCAGTGCCTCTCCGGGCTGGCGTGTTTCCATTCCAACACACACAGAACACTGAAAACTAATTAGCCTTGGATGCCGCCACAGGAAGTGAGGCTGCCAAGACCCTTTCCCCCCACAAGCCCTCCACTTTCTTCGCTCCCCTCAGGCCAAGGGGCTCGCACTGGGCCTCTCTGTGAAGGTTGCCAGGTCTAATTTTACAATTTCCCTTCACCTTATCAAGTGCGCCCCCAGGCCCGACCAGGGAGAGAGGATCAGAGCCCGGGTTGCGCGGAGGGCTCTTTCGGCCCTGCACCCAATCCCCCTTCTCCTTCTTTGGTTTTGGGCTGGTTTCTTGCCCCCTTTCCGCCTCGGACTGGGGAGTCTCTCACTCCTCTCCAGTTTCAGCACGGAGTTGTCAAGCTGACCTTTGCTAACGCTTTGTAGGAGAACCAAGGGAGGGAGGGGGGGGGGACCGTGCCATCTTGCCGAACTTGAAAGCCTTGCCCCCCTCTCCCGGGCTTCTCGCGAAGGTTAACAGGTTTTCCCGGGAGCCGAAGCGCCACAGGTGTTGACGACTCGACGGCCTCCGATTTCAAAGCCGGGGCCTGTCACGGCGCTTAATGGCTAGGAACCTGGCCTTGATTTCCAAAGACAAAACAGGGGGGCACAAAAGGCGGAAGAAGATGGCCATGAGCAGCTACTGAGGGGAACATCGATTAAGTGAACCAACAAATCGACTGTCACTGAAGCCTCTGAATCCTACTTCCAGAAGGTTCCAGAGCTCAGTTCCCAATTCCAACACAATCTGAAGGGGGAGGCCTTGGCCGTGGTTAGGAGCGCGGACTTTGAAACTGGTGAGCTGGGTTCGATTCTGCACTCCCCCACATGCAGCCAGCTGGGTGATCTTTGGCTCACAACGGCACTGATAAAACTGTTCTGACCGAGGCGTGATATCAGGGCTCTCTGAGCCTCACCCACCTCACAGAGTGTCTGTTGTGGGGAGAGGAAAGGGAAGGCGAATGTAAGCTGTTTTGAGACTCCTTTGGGTAGAGAAAAGCGGCAAATAAGAACCAACTCTTCTTCTTCTTCATTAATATCAGGGCTCTCTCAGCCTCATCCACCTCACAGGTGTCTGTGTGGGGAGAGGAAGGGGAAGGTGAATGGAAGCCACTTTGAGACTCCTTTGGGTAGAGAAAAGCAACATATCATAACCAACTCTTCTTCTGTGACTAATCTGTCAGCCCTCAAGGGCAAATAGTTGGCCACTAGGGGTGCCAGCCTCCAGGTGGGACCTGGGGATCCCCTGGTTTTACAGAGATCAGTTCCCCTGGAGAAAATGGCTGCTTTGGACGGTGAACTCCATAGCTTTATACTCCACTGCGGTCCCTCCCTGCCCCAAATCCTGCTCACTCTGGCTCCACCCCCAAAGTCTCCTGGCATTTCCCAATCCAAAGCTAGCAACCCCACTGGACACCGTGTGAAACAAGATCCTGGCTTAGAAGAAGAGCTGGTTCTTATATGCCACTTTTCTCTACCTGAAGGAGTCTCAAAGTGGCTTACAGTTGCCTTCCCTCCCTCTCCCCTGAACAAACCTCCTGTGAGGCAGATGGGGCTGAGAGAGGTCTGAGAGAACCGTACCTCGCCTAAGGTCACCTCAGCAGGCCTCATGTGTCTCAGAGGAGCTCACATTCACCTACCCATTCTCTTCCTACCACAGACACCCTGTTGGGGAGGAGGACCTGAGAGAGCTCTATGAGAACTGTGAGTGGCCCATGGCCACCCAGCTGGCTGCATGTGGAGAATCAACCCTGGTTCTCCAAATTACAAGCCTTCAAGCCATCACGACCCCATGCTGGTTCTCATGATTTCATCCCCCACAGGCCATCCAACCCCCTGGCTGAGGCATGAGTCAAGCTAACACATGACAAAATAATCTGAGGCACTCTGGCCCTATTGTGAACATATTAACTGGTGTTAGTGATCTTTTGATTCAAAAATTTTTATAACCCTACCATCTCATTGTTATTGTTTTCTGTTGACCACAGTATACAATGAAATGCTGAGAATCCAACACAAGAGGAAAGTGTGACCCCCCAAGACAATAAGAAGTCGCTAAGCAGAGCCTGACTTGATTTTCCCACCCCTGGAGCCATTTAACCTCCTCGTGGAGCCATTTAACCTCCTCAGTGTCACTAGGGTTGCCAACCTCCAGGTGGTAATGAAAACAGAACTGGGTGCGACAATGAAGTGATGCAATAAAGTCTCTTTAATCCAAAACAGTTCACTCTCTGTTTATGATTGTCTGAATCCTGGAGCAAGTCAGAATGAGGACTGGATTTTCACACTCATTTTCAGAAGACCAAGCTTTCTTCAGTGACATGTTCCTACATATATACATTACGAATGTTACATACAGTATTTGCTGGCGTATAAGACACAGCTGCCCATAGTGGCCCATAGTACTGTAATGTAATATAACAAACTCTATATTTTGAGTGGAAATGTTGGGGGGTCGTCTTATACGCCCAGTCGTATTATACGCCGGCAAATACGGTATGTACATTATGAATGTTCTTTTCTTGGTAGATTGTAATTCAACTATTGTAATTCAACTCTGCTGAGAGTGGTGAGCAATACATTCAAATAATAATAATAATAATAATAATAATAAGAAGAAGAAGAAGAAGAAGAAGAAGAAGAAGAAGAAGAAGAAGAAGAAGAATTATTCTAATTAGAATTATTCTAATTAGAAAATTCTAATTACCTCCAGGTGGTAGCTGGACATCTCCTGGGATTCCAACTGATCTCCACACTCTATGAATCAGTTTCCTGAGAGAAAATGGCCACTTTGGAAGGTGGCCTCTTTGCTGAGGTCATCTCCTTCCCAAACCCCATGCTGTACAGGCTTCCCCCTCCCCCCCCCAAGTCTCCCGGTATTTCTCAACCTGGAGCTGGCTACCCCGGATGTCACCCTGACGTGGAGATGGTAACACAGGAAACAGCATTTTAAATATGAATTCTAGGCCCTAGCAATGTGGGTTTTGAGTTCAAATCTTCTGGTGAAGATGCCTTTTGGGGTTCTTGTTAACAAATAAGAGCCTTGAAGATAGCCCCTGGCCCTGATCCAGAGAAAGCCCATCTCCCACAAGCCCTGTGGAAATCAGTGGTACAATGGGCATGTGTGGGGTAACTGAAGCCTCATGGATTCCAATAGCCATGACAAGCTTATGACTGCTTTCCGTTAATCATTTATTGCCAGTTTTTCATCCTAAGGAAAGAAAATTCCTGACCTACTTTCATGGGCATACCTACAATAGAAACCAGCCGGCATAATTTTTCCAAGAGAACAAAATATTTATCTATCCATCTGCAGAGTAACCATGGATGCAACAGTGTTTTGGAGATGCAAGAGATTCCCCCCACCAAAAAAAGAAATGCGACATTCCCTCAAATCTCAGGATCAGTTCAGTTAGTTTTATTACGGTCATAGACCAGCACAAGATGATACAAAAACATCCATTAAAACCAGGAATTAAAACATCTTAAAACATAACAATACAAAATAGAACCATAATAAGGTACCTAAACACAGCTGCCCAGTTCACTTGAAACTTCTATTTTGAATGTTGTATTTGAACCATTCTATTATGAATTTTGATCGCTGCTGCACAGAACTTGGCAACTCTATAGGTTGTATCATTATCTATATCTGCAAGCAGCAGAGAAATGTAAAATTCTCCTGAACATCCTGGGAATCTGCCTAACAGTGGAAAATTAGACTAATTTGAATGTCATCCTTTTTCCCTCGTGGCCTTGCCCCACTCTTAGGGTTCTCCCCTGAGTTCCTACTGAGTATGGGATATGATCAGGTCAAAGAAGTTGTTAAACAGAGATGAACTGACTCAGAACACCAACAGGACTTAGCTAATCACCTATCTTTCATTATCAGTGAACCCAATAGATACTCATCTTTCTCTATGACATATTTGACGGGCTTATTATGTAACCCACCAAGAGGAAGCTTGCTGTGGGTGACAGGATATAAGTCTAGGTAGATAGATGGGATGGGATGGGATGGGATGGGATGGGATGGGATGGGATGGGATGGGATGGGATGGGATGGGATGGGATGGGATGGGATGGATGGATGGGTGGATGGATGGAGATAGATAGATAGATAGATAGATAGATAGATAGATAGATAGATAGATAGATAGATAGATAGATAGATAGATAGATAGATAGATAGATAGATAGATAGATAGATAGATAGATAGATAGATAGATAGATAGATAGATAGATAGATAGATAGATAGATAGATAGATAGATAGATAGATAGATAGATAGATAGATAGATAATCCCTAGTTTAATGCTATGCCCAAACTCAGCTAGTATTTCCCCAAATGTGATGAATACTGATATTTGAATGCTGTCGATCCCAAATAAATGTGCATGCCTCAGTATCTATATGGCATGGGAAATGCCCTAAATTTGGTGAACAGACAATACTGGGTTACTGTCTTGACTGTTTCAAAGACTCCGTGCTGAGAGTCACCTAAATGATGTTATCAGAGGGCTAGCTTGGCATAGTAGTTAAGAGCAGTGGCCTCTTATCTGGAGAGCTGGGTTTGATTTGCCACTCCTCCACATGCAGCCAGCTGGGTGACCTTGGACTAGTCACGCCTTTGTTTTTCTTGCAGAGTAGTTCTGTCAGAGCTCTCTCAGCTCCACCTTCCTCACCAGGGTGTCTTGTTGTGAGGAGAGGAAGGGAAGGTGACTGGCTGTGAGATTCCTTTAGGTATAAAGACCAACTCTTCTTTATCATCAACATTGACCCCGGGATCTCCAACTAGGACAAACACGCCCATTCACAAGTTCTTCTGGGACAATCAAATTTCAATGAGAATGAACATGTAGCCCAATTTGGGGGCATTTGGGGGCATTTGGGGGAGTATATTTTTATATATATTATGTACATATATTTTCCTGGGTTCAAAGATCACTGCAGATGGGGACTGCAGCAATGAAATTAAAAGACGCTTGCCCCTAGGGAGGAAAGCTATTGCAAATCTAGACAGCATCCTAAAAAGCAGAGACATCACCCTGCCAACAAAAGTGCGTCTAGTCAAGGCTATGGTCTTCCCAGTTGCAATGTATGGATGTGAAAGTTGGACCATAAGGAAGGCTGAGCGTCAAAGAATTGAGGCTTTTGAACTCTGGTGCTGGAGAAGACTCTTGCGAGTCCCTTGGACTGCAAGGAGAACAAACTGGTCAGTCCTAGAGGAGATCAGCCCTGACTGCTCCTTAGAAGGTCAGATCCTGAAGATGAAACTCAAATACTTTGGCCACCTCATGAGAAGGAAGGACTCCCTGGAGAAGAGCCTAATGCTGGGAGCGATCGAGGGCAAAAGAAGAAGGGGACGACAGAGAATGAGGTGGCTGGATGGAGTCACTGAAGCAGTAGGTGCAAACTTAAATGGACTCCAGGGAATGGTAGAGGACAGGAAGGCCTGGAGGATCATTGTCCATGGGGTCACGATGGGTCGGACACGACTTCGCACACAACAACAACAACAACATATTTAACCCCTGTTGGGCCATACAAAGTTGAATGCTGATAACCTCATTGAAATAACTTTCATCTGGGAATCTCTTTGAGTGTTCAGTCATTCACAACATCTAACAGGAATGGTGGCTATTCTCTACTTCCCAAATGTCAAACATTCTCTGGGACTTCAGAACATTCCAAATGCCTTCTCTTCGCCTCCTGCCGGTGAACTCAGTGGGTTATTCATCATGAGTGATGTTTCTTTGGCTCTATTTAGGGCTGGTTCTGCCACAGGGGTGGCTTGCTCCTGCTCATTATAATTGGGGGGTGGGAGGTGGGGGCGGGGTGGGAGGGAGAGAGGGAGAAATAAAACAACTGTATACAACTTTTTTTTAAAGGATTTTTTTTTAAGAATGTTCTGGTAGTTGAGCTATTACAGCTCAATTCTACACTGCTTGGACGAAATCTGGATCAAGGATGTCATTTTCTTATGCACCATGTCTCAGCACTGCATTGGTCAGACCGTACCTATCCTATCCTCTGCTGCCAACAGGAACCTTTCCCTGCCCTCCTCCAAGTGGCAGCCATCCCGTCCCCTTTCCACCTCTTCTTCTCCAGGCTGAATGTTCTCCAGGTTCTGGAGGCCTTTCTTCAAAAAGGGCATGGAGGGTGCAGAGGAGAGTGACCAGGATGATCTGGGGCCTGGGAACCAAGCCCTATGACGGAAGGCTCATAGAATCATAGAGTTGGAAGGGACCTTATGGGTCATCTAGTCCAACTCCCTGCACTATGCAGGACACTCTCAATCCTGTCATGCATCTACTGTAATCTGCCACCCCCTTAAGCCTTCACAGAATCAGCCTCTCCTTCATATGGCTATCCAGCTCCTGTTTAAAAATTTCCAAAGATAGAGAACCCACCACCTCCTGAGGAAGCCTGTTGCACTGAGAAACTGCTCTGACTGTCAGGAACTTCTTCTGGAGGTTTAAACGGAATTTCTTTTGAATTAATTTCATTCCACTGGTTCTGGTCCGTCCTTCCGAGGCGATAGAGAACAAGTCTTCTCCATCCTCTATATGGCAGCCTTTCAAATACTTGAAGATGGTTATCAAATCCCCTGAGGGACTTGAGAACATTCAGCCTAGAGAAGAGGAGGTGGAGAAGGGACAGGATGGCTCTCTTGAAGAATTTGCAAGGCTGTCACTTGGAGGAGAGCAGGAAGAGATTCCTGTGGGCAGCAGAGGATAGGACCAACAATAATGTCTTTAAAATGCACGCAGAATGATACTGGATAGATATCGGGGGGGGGGATTTCACAAGCAAAGTAATTCAGTGGTGAAATCAGCCGCCTAAGGATGTGGTGAGTGTCCCCTCACTGGTAGTCTTTAAGCAGCAACTGGACAAATACTTGTATGCTTTAGGCAGACCCAGCATTGAGCAAGGGGGTTGGACTAGATGTCCTCTTTGGTCCCTTCCAACTCCATGATTCTATATACATAAACAATTGCACTTATATGCTGCTTGCCATTGTCATTATATATTCGCTATTAGTATTTTCTATTTATTTCACGGAGATTTGCTTTATTGTTCTACTTCGGCCCATTTTCCAGATAGGCAGATTACAAAGTTTTTAATTACAGGCATTTGAATTTTGGCCTAAATGACCGTTAATAAATATTGATCGATCGATTGAAGTCTTTCCACCAATAAACTGAGGCTATTCCTTCAGCAAAAGTAGCTGAAATCAGCTCTGGGTGACCTGCCTTTGTATTTCTATTTCAGGTACTCTGTCAAGAGATTCCTTAATAAGTTGAAGTTGGTCCTTAAATATAAAGTATGTATTCATGACCATTGCTTGTTAATTTGCTAATATCAATGTGGAACAACTACTAATTTTGCTTTTGTATTTTTCAAGAACCGTCCCTTGAAAAAGCCAGTGGGCGAAACACATCGGGACTTGCATGAAACAAGAATTCAAGAATAACTGAAACTGAAGAGAGACAACTCTATGTAAGTCCAATTTGGATATTTTTATCGCCATATTGGTTTCCCAGTGTGTCTGTACTATTCTATATTTGTTTCGTAGGGACAGGAAGCAAAATAAAGTCATCGGAATCATTCCGGACGGCTTGAGCCCAACTTCCTGATTCAAACATTTGTGCTGCTGCCGGGCCTGACTAACTTAACTGGACATCGGCCAAGATGGGCAAAGCCCGGGCGTGTCTTTCAATGGCGGCCCCTGCTGGAAGAGAGCCACGAATGAAAGCAAATGCAAACATTACATCAGATGCGTGGAACTTGTTTGCAGTAGTTCAAACGAACACGATTCCAGAAAGTCTTTCGTTCTGTGCCAGAAGTGCATTTTCCGCCATTGTCTGGAAATCCAAGGTGGTGTGTTTCAAAGCTTTTGGGTGCCCTTTGCAGGAACTGGCGTCCGTTGGCACGCTTAGGTCAAGGTAGGGTATTAATCCCGGCTGTGTGTGTGATGTGCCACCAAGTCACTGTGAACTAATGGCTTCCGAAACTTCCTTCTTCAGTGAATTGTTTTTTTTAAATAGATTTTTATTTATTTTTCAAAAAGGAACAAAAAGAAAGAGAAATGTTGTTATTATTATTATTATTATTATTATTATTATTATTATTATTATTAGATTTATTGCCCGCCACTCCCTTGCGGCTCGTAGTTATAGTTAGTACTAGTTAGTTATAGTTAGTACATCATATTACTTATACACACTATAATAACAAGGTATTAAAAGTAACCTTCTAATTCAACTTCAGCTATCTATTTAAATAGTTCCAATAAGGGCCCATTGTTCTTGAAGGGCTTCTTCAGTTTTCACGTTGATCATCAGTGTCAGTTTTGCCATTCTGGCCAGATCCGCGCTTCTTCAGTGAATTGTTGAAGGCTTTCAAGGCCAAAGTGAGTTGGCTGTTGTGGGTATTCCAGCTACTGGGCCGTGGTTCTAGTCCCTGGTGTTTCACCAGTCACTGTGGCTGGCAACTTCAGAGGTAGTTCTCGGCAAGATGGGAATCTTTCTGGTTTAGAAGAGTGTGTGGAGCATGTGAACAGTTGCTGAGCAGTTTATTTATTTGGGGGGGGGACATAATGTGCCACATTCCTGTCTTATCTGGCAATCTCCCAAGAGATAGACTGGAACTAAGAAACACTTTCCCTATATCTGAGTGGAGTTCACTAACAAGTCCATTAGGAAGCATTTTTCTTTTTGTCTGGGTGAAGTTCATTAGAACGTCCATTAGCCAGAGCACCCATTACCTGAGTGTCGCCATCCCTGGATTGCTTAGAGAAGCCATTGGCCAGAATGTCCAAATTTAAAGGGGGGAAATCCCATATCAGTCAATGATCAATTTAAAAAAAGACTTACACCATCCTCCTGCAACAGCTTCAACTGCGTGTGCTCCAGCTACATCTCTTTAAGGTAATGGCAATTTGTACAGCTTGGTGTAGTGGTTAAGAGCCATGGTTTCTACTGTGGTGAGCTGGATTTGATTCGCTGCTCCTCCACATGCTGGGTGACCTTGACGTAGTCACAGTCCTGTTAGAAACTGTGCTCACAGAGCAGTTTCTCTCAGAGTTCTCTCAGCCTCTCCTACCTCACAGGTTGTCAGCTGTGGGGAGAGGAAGGGAAGGCTATTATAAGCCACTCTAGACTCCTTTGGGCAGTGATAAGCAGGGTAAAAAAACCAAGTCTTTTTCTACTGGGAAACAGTGTCTCCCTCCGCCACATATACCCATGGCCTCATGGTGCTTCTGTGCCCCCTCTACAGTTTCCCCATCTCCCATGCCCTTTGTCTCAAATTTGCATTGTTGTGTTGGTCTTGGAAAGATTGCAGCAAGACCAGGGTGGTATCCATATGGAAAGGGAAAGTGTACATCTTCCAGGTCCCACCCACATTGGCATTATTATCCTTGCTGCAATTGCCTGTAGTGGTTACTCCCAAAGCATTCCTCCCTTCCCAGATTGCAAAACTCACATGACTTACTCATGAGTAAACATTCCCAAGGCAGAGGCTTTTCCTGGCTGCCCGGGGTCCCAGAGGGATAGCAAGGGACTGTTTCCAGGCCACTCACAGCCCCCCCCCTCCAGAAAGCACACAGAGACTGTGTTAGGAGGCAGCTCGCTTCCCCACTCCCTATGTCCTGAGGGCAACTTACTGGCAATAAGATATGCTCTGAAGCTGGCTCCTCTTCTACCCAGCAAACTTCTGAAAGTGGCAGGAAGTTGGAGGTGGAGAGCTGATTCCTTATTAGCCTTTCTTAGTTGAGAGCTCCCTCCTGATTGGGGCTAAACTACCAGGGTGTGCCATTCCTGGCTGACGGCCATCTTCTATCTCCTATTAGATATTTCCAGGGGAGACAATCAGGTAGGGAGTGATTTATTTGCATGCAGTTTGATCTGATTGGCCCTCACTGGCAGAGTGCAATTTAAACTGATTGGCCCTCGTTGGCAGAATGCAATTTTAACTGATTGGCCCTTATTGGTAGAGTACAATTTGAACTAACTGGTCCTCATTGGCAGAGTGCTCCACCTCTGTTGGTGGCACACCCCCAGGGAGGGCCAATCACTTAGTGGGTGAGTAATCCGTTTGGATTTTATAAGGTTTACTGATCAGAGGGTGGTGGAGGTGTTGAGGCATGTGGAATGATCAGCCAAATCAAGGTGACTCTTGCAATTTGAGTCTCCTTACACATTCCAAAGACCCGGGGATATTCTGTGAATTTCAGTTTG
Organism: Paroedura picta; assembly: GCF_049243985.1. NCBI lineage: Eukaryota > Metazoa > Chordata > Lepidosauria > Squamata > Gekkonidae > Paroedura > Paroedura picta. The sequence continues at coordinate 105,162,695 of NC_135375.1, forward strand.
GCTGGGCAGCTCCCAGCTCCACTCCACGCTTCAATTAAGGAGGCTGTTCCATGGTCTTGTTTTTTCCGTTTGCATGCAATATGCGGTCATGTTGTCAGGGTGGGAGGCACTGCTGGTTGGGAAACATGTGGTACGGTTAGTCCGGGCTAATTATTTGATGATTACCCAGGGGTCTGGGTTTGCATGTGTTTTGGGTGGCTCATTACACAAGTCAACAGGTTCCGTCCTGTGTTCATCCCGAATAAAACACACCACTGCACAAATTAAAGTCTCGTGATTATGGCTTAAGACAAAGGGATCTTTGCTTCTTCCATGACAGTTACAGGTCACAGGAGTAGATAATTTAAGAAATGTGCAGTGTTCATATTCCAGGATCACTATAGTAAAATGTCTTCTGCATATTTATATAGTTACAGGAACTGCCCTCTGTTGGCACTCTTCTAAACTAGTATAACATCTATCAGGCCCCACCCAACCCACCTACCATCAATGCAGGAGATCAGGACCTCTGCCGATCTGACTGAGATATAAGAGAATCCAGTTTTTAGACAGCCAACGCAGGATTTTTAACCTGATATCATTTACTATTATTTTAACTCGTTTAATTTTAATCAAATTTAACTTTTTAAAGTATAACCATATGCCATATTGTGCACCACCCAGAGCTGGGTTACCAGGATGTGTGGTATAAAAATGTGCAGATAGATAGAAGGGTGGATGGACGGACTGACGGACGGACAAACGGATGGATGGACGGACGATAGACAGGCAGACAGACAGATAACCCTAGAGTTTGTTGATGACCCTGGAAGGGTTTCCTGAACGGGTGGGAGTTAGCTTTTTAGATATTTAAAAAAATTGATCAACATTTATTGGAGGATATAACCATATATGGTCATGTCAACCTGACTTGCCTGCCCCATGGCCAATGATGGGCCTGGAGGGGGAGGGGAGGGGCCCCAGGTAGGTGTGTCCACAGCTACCCTTCCCAACCATATTCTGCATGATTATGCCACTTCAGGGGTTTCTCGAAGCCTGAAGAATGTTTTAGGGATTCCTCGATGATTAAAAAAAAAGTTGAAAAAGGCTGGGTTAAGATGAAGATGAAGTGCAGGGGGTTGGACTAGATGACCCATGATGCCCCTTCCAACTCTATTATTCTATTATTCTATGACTATTGCCAGAGAGGGGCAGCCTAAAAATCTCCGTTGCCAATCAAAGGATAGAGCCCTGGCGTTGATAGAGCTCAAGTCTGACTCAGTAAACAGCAGCTCCGTGTGTTCATGAAGTTGCTGGGCGAGAGTGTAACTGAAAGGGGAGGGACTGAAATGAAAACCCTTTATAAAAACTAAAGAGAAATAGACGTTCTTAATCGCACAGTACAAAGAAGCGGTAATAAAGCTGCTTACACAAGCCTGGCTGGAGGAAACGGCTGTGAGAAACGAAAGCATGCCAAGCCATTTACCGTATTGCTGACCCTGGCGTTCATAAATCAACCCGGCTCCTTGTCCTCATCTGTGGATTTTAAATATATATATATATATATACACATTAAAAAAAAAATTTTTTTTACTGCCCTTCTAGATTTTCACCCTTCAGGGGAAAGCAGTCTGGCTTGAGAAAAGTGAATCAATATTTTTCTGGAGAAATTCTCCATCCAGGAACCTAAAAGGGGATATCACAACTCGCTGTAACACTTGTGAAAACATCTTCTGCTAGCCTGCCCGGGAGCATTATTTATGAATTGGCACCCGGGTGTCCGTTGTCACAACCTTCAACATAAAAACATCATAGAGGTTACACTTCAGAAGGGTTTGTCATAGTTGGAGATATTGTGCCCTTGTCAAGCAAGAATGGGCACATGCTGTGGCCAGGTGGTTCCACAAGGGGGCACTGGTCACTTCCTATGCCGCAGGGACCCCTGTGGTGCATCTCCATCCCCCACACTGTGTGGTCTCCAGTTCATGCTTTAGTGTCGGATGCTTTTGTCCCTCTGTGCTCCACCAACAGTGACCTCCCTGTGCATTCACGGAAAGGGCCTCACAGTCAGGAAAACCTATGGTTGCTAGCTCTGAAGTGGGAAATGCCTGGAGACTTTGGGGGCGGAGCCAGGAGTGGGCGGGATTTAGGGCAGGGAGGGACCTCAGTGGAGTCTAATGCTATGGAGTCTTCCCTCAGAAGCAGCCATTTTGTCCAGATGAACTAGTGTTGCTAGCTTTGGGTCAGGAAACACCTGGAATCTTTGGGGGTGGAGCCAGGAGTGGGCAGGATTTGGGCAGAGAAGGAGCTCAGTAGAGTATACTGCTATGGGATCCATCCTCCAAAGTAGGCATTTTCTCCAGGGGAACTGATTTCTTGAGCCTGGAGATGAACGATAATTTCAGGGGATCCCCCACCCGGAGGCTGGCATCCCTAAATCCTTCTAACACAGGCTGAACCATCTCTGGAAAGCTTGGTTTGCATCTGGCTTACCTCAGTTCACACAGCAGAACTGAACACTCAAGACTGAATTTTGTCATAACTCGCTCCCCTCCAGCGCTTCCTCAAAGTTCCCCAACTTGCTTATTACAAAACTCAGCATGCAAATTAGCTCTGACTGGATGGCTCAGTCTAGTCAGATGTCAGAAGCTAAGAAGGATCAACCCTGGCTTGGATTTCGATGGGAAAGTCAAGTGGGAACCATACAGCCTTTGAACTGACACCCTGACCAATCAGCAATAGGCTGTCTCACTATGTCAGTGTTGGAGGCAGGGAAAGGAAGTTAATCCATTAAAACACGGAGATCTACACTTAATATTGGGGCTTTTGGAGCCGTTTTCTCAAATGTAGCAAGTTATATCCACTCCTGGATATCATGGGGGAAAGGTAGTGCCACTGTGGATCTATCACAGATGTTGCAGAGGGAAAATTTAAAGCACTAAATATCAAAATGGAAATCAAACAACAAGTACATACCTTTTTTTAATTCGGGGTAACAGAGGATAAAAAGCCCAGTGGAGATTCAGCCCAGGTTTGATTCTCTATTACTCCTTGGCATGCAGCCAGCTGGGTAACCTTGGGCCAGTCACAGTTCTCTTTGAACTGTTCTTACAGAACAGTTCTCTCAGAGCTCTCTCACTCCCACCTACCCCACAGGGTATCTGTTGTGGGGAGACAGATTCAGGTGGATAGCCATGTTGGTCTGAAATAGCAGAATAAAGTTTGAGTTTACTGGCACCTTTAAGACCAACAAAGTTGTGAGCTTTCATGTGAAAGGTGTGAGCTTTCATGTGCAGTTCTTCAGATAATGAAATGGAAATCATCAGACTGCAAATATGACAGAATAAATTAGCAGTAAGTTAGTAAACAGCAACATGGAAATATCCTACAAATATGTAATATTCAATGGATATTACAGGGAACCAGTGAAAAGGGAACCCCGCTCTTTGTCTTCTTTCTTTGCCTTCCAACATTCCAGCTGAGTTTTCTGCCACGGATCTGTGTCAAATACATCTTTATCCAGGGAGAGGAAAGCCTCATCGTAGGAAAGAAATGCATGCACTCTCATGTCTTGTCAGTGGGAATCCTGGATCTCGCATCCCAGCCAGCACAAAGCAAAATAAATGCTTACAGGGGCTCACAGAAGCTGATGTCCAAGTTTTGTTTTGGTACAAATATTGCTGTATTGAAGAGCCCCCCCCCCAACCTTAAACTGGTCGATAACGTTGTGGGCCAGCTCACAGCCTGTTCTACATGTGCTGGAAGAATGTGCGTGTGCGATCTTGAGGAAAAAATAATTTTTATTAAATTATTCTACAAAACACCATATGTAAAGCTGATTTTTCAAAATATATATAACTCTTGTATGTACAAATCTTTCAAGTAACCAACTCCAGCTTCCAAATTATACAATTCAACATTAGCAACTTTGAAAATTATAGATTACAAGATCCAAAGTTACGCCAACCGCGAAATAACACTCCAACAGTTATTTTTATTATTATTATTATTATTTTCCGCAGTAATTTATAGATACTGTCCCCCACCGCCTTATGTGATTGGCATTTTGCAACCCTCCAGCCATCTGCGCCAAACTTGCACCGGTTTTCGTTCTTTGCCATATAGAGTCATGCCTTTTAACCAGTGTATTATGTTCTCCACTGTCCTGTCTATCCCTGTTTTCATGCCTTTCAATTGTTGAAACTTAAGAAGCATAAGGCAGTGGTCCGCAAGCTTTCGCCCACTGCGGACCGCCGCTCAGGAGTGGGGGGAGAGGGCGGCCCAGGGGCCCGCGAACGTGCGGCAGCCCCAGCGCAAATGCGCACGCGCTGGCAGTCCGCGCATGCGCGTTTGCGCCGCCGCCATGCCGGTGGCCGCGGCTCCCCCTCCCGGCCCCTCCACCAAAGCAGCCGATTAGCTTGCGGCTCGGCAAGCTTCTCTTCCCTCCCCTCCCGAAACAAGAAGCTTGCCGGGCCGCAAGCTAATCGGCCGCTTTGGCAGCCGATTTGCTCGCGGCCTGGCGAGCTTCTCGCTTGGGGGGAGGGAAGAAGGAGCCGCGGCCCGGCACCACGGCCTTTGCGGCCCGGCACCGGGCTGCGGCCCGCGGGTTGGGGACCACTGGCGTAAGGTGTAACACCACCACCACATCTTGAGGATAATCCAAGGGTGAAGGACAGGCTGCTGAGGCTAACATCATATTCTAGTAAGACTAAGGCTTACTAGATTCAAGAAGATTCAGTGGAAAGAAGATGTAGTGCATAAAGGCTGGTTAAAGAACAAAAACAAATAGGAAAAGGGGACCTCAGTTGCAAGGTATAAAGAGCAGGCTGGTACCCGTAAGCATGTATGCAACCTCAGCGGTAGTCAAAACATGTCTTACGCAAAGACTTATGCAGACAATAAATGGAGCACACGGACTGTAGCAAGAAAACACCAACTGAATCCCTGCAGGCTCAATAAACCTTTTAATAAGGGAACCTCCTAACTGGAGCATGCCAATTTCCAACAGAATAACAAACCAGGCCCCGTGAATTCCCCGTGTTTTGGTAAACTCCATGGGCCTTCCTAGAGATGAAGAGCACACAGAGCGTTTGCCATTGTCTCTCATTTCATCCATTGATTGTTACATTATACACTGACGAATTTACCCAAACAAGGGGAATTCACAGGGACATGTTGGAAATTGGCACACCCCTGTCAGGAGATTCCCTCATCAAACTGTGTATTGAGCCTGCACAGATTCATTTGGTGGTTTCTTATGCAAAACTTATGTCATCTGTGCATGTCTGGTGTGATGGGTGTATAATGTATATATCTCCGGTAAGCTGTGGTTCCTTAAAAGGTTTTGAAAGATAATGCTTATGTCAATCAGGTGGACTTCTGGGGGCTTTGCTGCCTGGAGTCCCCCTTTTTTTCCAAATAAAGTTCTGTCTGCTTTCAAAATCTACCTACTGTGTCCTTCATTAAGTACCAGCAACACCAGGCAACCAACCTTATTTAAATATCAAGGGCACATTGAAAATCTTACCCCCAGTGGACTTTTCATACTGGAGAGCCAAAATAACTCTATATCCACCCCCACCCCCCAGCTTGGTGTAGTGGTTCAGCTCCTTTTAATCTGGCAAGCCAGGTATGATTCCCCGTTCCTCCACATGCAGCCAGCATGGTGACCTTGGGTTCATCATGATCCTGACCGAGAAGTAATATCAGGGCTCTCTCAGCCTCACCTCCCTCACAAGGTGTCTGTTGTGGGGAGTGGAAAGGGAAGGGGATTGTAAGCCACTTTGAGAACCCTTCTGGTAGAGAAAAGTGGCATATAAAAACTTGTCACTGTTTCTTCCTTCGATTAAAATATTTAATTAAATTAATTGATAGCAAAATTTTCTGGAAGAACTGAAAACCTTTCGATCTGTATGTTCTTCAGTTCAGTTCAATATCAAAGTAAATGAAAACACTTGTATGTTACCATAAAACATGAAAACATTGGTAGGCAAAGAACTGTCAGAGTGTTTCTCAATTACTGCCTCTATGTCAGCTTTATGAGCCTCTTGTGGCGCAGAGTGGTAAGGCAGCGATATGCTGTCTGAAGCTGTCTGCCCATGAGGTTGGGAGTTCGATCCCAGCAGCCGGCTCAAGGTTGACTCAGCCTTCCATCCTTCCGAGGTCAGTAAAATGAGTACCCAGCTTGCTGGGGGGTAAATGGTAATCACTGGGGAAGGCACTGGCAAACCACCCCGAATTGAGTCTGCCATGAAAACGCTAGAGGGCGTCACCCCAAGGGTCAGACATGACCCGGTGCTTGCACAGGGGATACCTTTACCTTATGTCAGCTTTTCTCACATTTTTTGCCATTGAGAACCCCCAGAAATATTCTTCAGGCTTCAAGAAAACCCAGATGTGGGATCTCCAGCTGCCAGCTGGAGGCTAGCAGCCCTGCCAGTGTTCAGGGATGCCAGCCTCCAGGTGGGACATGGAGAACCCCCAGAATGAAAGCTGCTCCCCCCCCCATCTAAAAGAGGCCAGGAGGCCAGGGCAACTCACTGGCAGTAGGGCATGCTCTGGGGCTAGCTCCGCATCCACCAGAAAACATCTGAAACTGGGAGGAAGTTGGAGGCAGAGAGCTGATCCCTTGTTAGCCTTTCCTGGTTGAGAGCTCCCTCATGATTGGGGTTAAACTACCAGGGTGGGCCATTTCTGGCTGATGGCCATCTTCTATCTCCTATTGGGGAAATACTTGCATGGGGGGGCAATCAGGTAGGGAGTGCCTTATCTGCATGCAATTAGATCTGATTGTTTCTCACTGGCAGAGTGCAATTTAAACTGATTGGGCTCCATCTCTACTGGTGGCTCCATCTCTACTGGTGAAACATGCCCAAGGAGGCCAATCAGGTAGTAGTCAGTTTGGATTTTTACTGATTATGATAAAATAAAAAAACGTATAATAATAAAATTATAGAAAAATATTCCTAGAAAAAATAATGGAATAATATATACAAATGGGCAATTTAAAGATGTTTTTTTTTATGTTAACCATTACCTGGTAAAGAGAAGCTATTCAAGAGAAGTGAAGAGCTGGATGTTTTTGTACCCAGCTTTTTGCTACTCAAACAAGTCTTAAAGTGGCCTGCAATCACCTTTCTTTCCTCTCCCCACACCCTTTGAGGTGGGTGTGGCTAAAAGAGCTCTGAAAGAACTGAGAATGGCCCAAGGACACCTGGCAGGCCTCATGTGGCTCAGAGGGGCTTACAATCATGTTTCCTTCCTTTCCCCACAACAGAGCCCCTGTGAAGTAGGTGAGGCTGAGAGAGTTCTGAAAGAACTGTGACTGACCCAAGGTCCCCTAGCTGGCTGCACGTGGATGAGCGGGGAATCGAGCTGGGTTCTCCAGAATAGCACCCCTATTCTTAATCATGATACCAAGCTGGTCTTTTGTTTGTCTCTGGGTACCTAGCAGCCCTCAACAGAGACCCCACTTTTCTCTTGGGGAGAAAGTTTCTTTTGGCAAACTTGCAAGGAATCACCCCCCAGACGTTTCCCTCTCCAGGGAAGGCCAGGCTCCCCCATCCTGCCCATCTCCCCATTCTTTCCTGGGGGCTCAAGTCTCTGAAGATGCCAACCCGAGCGGCTGAACAGGCCCCAGCTGTCTCTGGCGATTTATGTCCTTTCTGCACCTGACGGGAACTGCAAGGCCTATTTGGCTGGGGAAATATATGGTCCTTCCTGACCAGGAGTGGCAGCCATGAAGACGGAGCGGGAGAGCTCAAACTGCGCAAGGAAAGCAAACAAAACGCCCGGCTCTGTATCTTGTAAGCATCTCAGGTCGTAAAAGTGTCAGCACGCCGTATTTCTCACCAGGATCCTCCCGAGGCTGTTTTATTATCTGAGCTCTGGCCCATCGGGTTGGGCCTCGAAAACAGCTCCACAAGACACATCTGTTTTCGCCCAATGTGGTTTCCATTATCTGCGCCATTTCTCCCCATCCTCTCTGGTCGTCTTCTAAGAGGGGTCGCGTCAGCCAGGGCAGACTCTCTCTTTTCTCACCTGGGCCAGCCCCGGTCCATGTCACTTTCACAGGCTTGACCTGTGAAGACTTCCGAAGCCACTGGCCCAAAGATTTCTTGTTTCGGCTTCAAGCAAAAAAGTATTATACGTGGAGGGGGGGGTTGTCAGTGTTGGTAAAACTAAAATATACAAATACTAGGTTTTATTTAGAAGACAAGTACTTTGCAAAGAAGAGAGGCGAGAGATGGTCCTAACTGCCTAACTGTTAGGCAAAGTTTGAGTCCAACAAACTTAAGACCAACAAAGTTTTATTCAAGATATAAGAGCTTTCGTCTGCAGGCACACTTCTTCTGATAGCACACGCAAAAACTCATATCGTGAATAAAAACTCATTGATCTTAAAGATGCCAGTGGACTCAAATTCTGTTGTTCTGTTGTTCTTCTGGAGACAAACAGGAAGTGTGCTCAGAGGAGCAGGAAATCTCCAAACAGGACACAGGAGGACAGTATTTGAAATATACCAGGAAGTTCCTAATCTAAATATGCTAAATACACATCTCCAATGCCCCCTGACCAATATTCATCTTATGCTGTTAAATCATTCCACACACCATATTCTAAAAGCCATCTCTGGAGATTTGGAGAGGCAGATGGCAGAGAGGTTGAGGTTTGAGGAGGGAAAGGACCTCAAGAGTAAGGTGAATAGATTGTCCCACTTTGGGAGGGACATCTGGGGGCACATGGCAAATGGTACTTATGTTGAAATTAAAAATATATATATTACAATACTATTTTTGCGTTCTATGCGTTTTTGTTGCTCCATATAGACCAAATATTTAGGATGCTTTAGGATGCTTTGGGCTGATCCTGCGTAGAGCAGGGGGTTGGACTAGATGGCCTGTATAGCCCCTTCCAACTCTGTGATTCTGTGATTCTGTGAAGATCAATTTGACCTTTTTCGCTGGCGTAGGAGCTGCCACTAAATCGTTTACACAGTCTTCACATAAAAAAATATATATTCCCCCCCCCCGCCCCCACGGGTGCAATTTCTGGCCGAAATTACAGGCAGTGTCAAACAGGGGGCTGTATTGTGCTCGGGAACTTTAAAGACAATTGCAGAAGGGAGCTTTGTTTTACTGTTAAGCACTTCTGAATCACTTGTGGAGGGAATTCAGCCGGAGAAGCCTCACTTATTCGTTGCTTTCGACGGTTTAAGGGGGAAAAAATGGCGATCGCATCTCCAGAAGCTCGGGGGCAAGAGCTAGGGAGGGACATTCTTTCTACCAGTATTTTGAGCTCACATGTCTTTTTCGGATGTGTTGCAGGTTGCTCCCAGGAGTGAAATGGTTTTTTTTAGGGGGAATCCACTTTTGACGATTCCCCGAAAAGCACTACACGAAGCGCTTTTTGCGGGAGTGTTGCAGGAGTGGTGCAGATTGTGTATGACATCTTGCATAACGTTAAAAAAATAGCGTTACACAATGGTATGTCTTCAATAACATTAACGCTGTGCAGAATGATTCCAACTCTTCTTCTTCTTCTTCTTCTTCTTCTTCTTCTTCTTCTTCTTCTTCTTCTTCTTCTTCTTCTTCTTCTTCTTCTTCTTCTTCTTTGGGATGGTCTTTCTGGACCAGATACTGAATGCTTCAAACATCTGGGGATTTTAATTCCAATGAGCATCAGAGGAATTGCCTCCCTGAACTTGACTTTAGACGTGAAAATAAGGGAAGAGTACGGGTGTACTGCAAATTGCTGATCATTACTATTGCTGAGTCAAAGGTTTTTAAATGAATGTCATCCCGCAGTGTACATCCGTTACAGGGCAGCTTGTCATGGCCCATATCCCACAGAAATTCTTTCCCCAAATAGACCCCTTGTTCCATGCATTCCGGGGGGGGGGAGGGGAGATTGTGGATTGCCAGTTCTTGCTTTAAAAAAATAATAAAAAGGAGCCTTTAGCCACAATAACTTTTCTTAAATCTATAATGTCTTTTTATTGGCACAGGAACAGAAATTTGGAAAAATGCCCCACCAGGGTTACCAACCTCCAGGTTGTACAAAAAACAATCAGGCAGTTCATAAATACAGAAATCAGAAAGAAACCTTAATAGGGGCTGACTAAAGTCCAGTAAATGTAACTAGTAAACCCATGAATTCTAGCCTGTTTTTCATTTTTCAAATTTGAGTTCACTCTTTGAAATTTACTCCAGGGTCAATTAGGCCTCTTTGCCACTGAAGAAAATGTTTTGAAAGTGGTTGTTACCAGACAGCGCTTGAGTGAAGAGTGCACATAAATAAGAAAAAAGAAAAACAAACAAGAATAATCTTTTGTGCATCCATTTACTAGTTACATTTATTGTACTTTATATTCAGCCCCCGTTCAGGATTCTTTGTATTTTCCAGACCTCCTGGTGGTACCTGGAGATCAAGGGACCAGAAAACTTAAATGGATATGAATGGGCAGACTAGTGTGATACATCTTTTACAATAAATTAGAAACATTCTGATGAAAATACATGGATTTATTTTACACAGAAAGTTAAATTTATAGGAGGCCACTGAAATTCATTTGTCCTAGGCCACTGGGTCCTCAGTTTGCTATTGGTTGAATTGATCTAACGTGTGAGGGCTTTATTGTTTTTAACTGTCTTTGTAAATAAATACATGCATTTTCATTATAATGTATCAAATTTCTTCTAAAACACTTGTAATACCAAGCTGTACATTCATATTCTTTTGACCTTTTTCGTTCCTTGATTCGTCTCTGCTCTTTTTCCTTAGTAGCTAGAGATCTGTTGGATTACAGCTTATCCCCAAGCAACAGAGATCAGTTCCCCTGGAGAAAATGGTCACTTTTGGAAAGTGGATCCTTTGCCATTATACCTCACTGAGATCTTTTCCTTCGCCAAACCTCGCCCTTCTCAGGAAGGGAAGGCAATTGTAAGGCGCTTTGAGACTCCTTCAGGTAGTGAAAAGCAGGGTATAAAACCAACTTTTCTGACAAACATCTTTCCTTTCCCCAAAACAGACACCCTCTGGGGTAGCTGGGGTTGAGAGAGCCCTAAAAGAACTGTACTGTGAGAAGAATCCTGTTCTGAGAGAACAAAGTCACCCAGCTGGCTGTATGTGGAGGAGGAGTGGAGAATCAAACCCAGTTTGCCAAATTAGAGGCCAACACACTTAACCACTACGCCAAGCTGACTCTCAGGGAGAGTGGGGGCTCCCCCTCTGTTTTATGATTGGCTCCACCTCCCAGTGGTCATCTGTTGTTACACACACCAGCCTGTGTCAGAACTTCTAAGATGTCCACTTGCTCCAAACCCTTGAGGACCTCTGACCTACCAAACTACAACCCTTCTTTTTTAGCCATTTTTTAAAAATCAGTCTGTTGCTGCTTGAAGGCCAAGCCTATAGGGCACTCCTATACTCAGAATGGTAGAGAATTTCTTTCCAAACCTGTAAGAGACTTAGGGTTGCCAGCCTCCAGGTAGAACCTGGAGATCTCCTAGAATTGGTACTTATCTCCATGTGGCAGAGATCAGTTCCCTGGGAGAAAGTGATTGCTTTGGAAGGTGGGCTCAATGACATTGTACCCCACCAAGGTCCCTCCCCTCGTCCCCTGACAGCCAGCCTGGTGCAGTGGTTAAAGAGCAGTGGCCTCTATGCTTGAGAACCGGGTTTGATTCCCCACTCTTCCTCATGCAGCCAGCTGGGCCAGTCACAGTTCTTGGGCCAGTTACAGTTCTCTCAGAGCTCTCTTAGCCTCACCTACCTTTTGGCCATCCCTGAAATAGTCGAAAGGAGGTGGTGGGGTGGGCAGGTGGGCTTCACTGGATTCTGTGGCCTTAACGCTAGATGGCGGTTTTGATCAATTCATTTCTGGGATTTAAACAGGGTGTCTGTTGTGAGGAGAGGAAGGGGAGGTGATTGTAGGCCACTTTGAGACTCCTTTGGGTAGTGAAAAGCAGGTTATAAAAAAACATCTCTCTTCAAAATCCCACGCTTACTAGACCCCATCCCCAAAATCTCCAGATATTTCCCAACCCAGAGCTGGCAAATCTAGTAAGTGTCTTTGTTTTGATCACCATTTTCTTATGCTCCCACCCAGGTATCCAAAAATGTTTGGCTTTATTACTTGTCCACTGTAAATGATAAAATTTCCCTGCATGTTGTCCTCATTTTATACACATCTTTGATATGCAAGAACTGTATTGTGCATGACTGAACAGAATAAGAAGAATATCCTGCAGGGGGCCTTAACGGAGATGTGTTTTTAGCATAGTTAAATCAGGAACTTTCTGATATTTTTGAAATAGTCTCCTCCTATGTCCTAATTGGCTCATTTGAGACTTCCTGCTCCTTTGAGTACACTTCCTCCCTGCTTGCCTCCAGACCAGAAGACTCAACATAGACGGCAGAACTGTTCTCTGTCTCCTCTTTTTAGTACGTTTCTCTTCACAATAAAACTATCTTATTCTTTGAAGGAGTCTGGTGCTGTGCCCCTCTCTTGAGTGTTTAAATTCTGCCAGCGTATAATACAATAAGTGAAGCTAAGTTAATTATTTTCCAGAATCGAGCTGGGACCAAACTGGAATGGTCTTTCATCTAGCAGGAAGATGTAATTCCAACACACCTGTGTAGCTGAAGTTACCCCCTGTCCACATTCCCCAGGATATTTATCTCAACAAAGAAGATTTTGAACTACCCACCAGCTTCAACTCCAATTGAATACTGCCTGCTTGAAATGCAAGTTCTTTGCGGGGAAAGCATAATATAATCACGTACAGCAATGCAATAGGATCTGATTCAAGACTCTCACATTTAAAATAATCATTAGCTGCAATTCAAATATCATTTCATTTTCAAACATTTTCTGTTTTTGCTTTTCACCCGCATGTTCATGTGTTTTTTTTGGGGGAGGGGTTGTTTTGTTTTGTGTTGTGCCTTTAATAAACACTTTATTTCATAAACTAACTGCATGGTTTCCTAGGGTGTGTTCAGGGAATTTTGACCAACCCCTTAGAAAAGGTTGAGCTACACTGCTTGTGGCAACAGCATATCTGAAGGACTGTGAGCAGAACACTGGAAAGCCCTGTGTAGAAAGAGAGGGGGGGGGAAGGTATTTGGGCCACATGAAACATTGTCTCTTCTCTGCATTATTGTCCGACGTTTTGCTAGAACCTTTAGCATCTTAAGTCAGAGATTCACCCAATATAAAGGGCATCAACGTATGTCAATACAACTATAAACTCAATCTTTTTGCAGATGGCATGGTAGTTTTGTATCGTGGTTAGGACTGCAGACTTCTAATCCGGCATGCTGGTTCAATTCTGCACTCCCCTATATGCAGCCAGCTGGGTGACCTTGGGCTCGCCACAGCACTGATAAAGCTGTTTTGTGACTGAGCTGTAATAGCAGGGCTCTCTCAGCCTCACCCACCCCACAGGGGGTCTGTTGTGGGGAGAGGAAAGGGAAGGCGACTGTAAGCCACTTTGAGCCTCCTTCAGGTAGACAAAAGCGGCATATAAGAACCAACTCTTCTTCTTCTTCAGTAATATCAGGGCTCTCGCAGTCTCACCCACCTCACAGGGTGTCTGTTGTGGGGAGAGGAAAGGGAAGGCAATTGGAAGCCACTTTGAGACTCCTTTGGGTAGAGAAAAGTGGCATATAAGAACCAACTCTTCTTCTTCTCCAGCAATATCAGGGCTCTCTCAGGCTCACCTCCCTCACAGGGTGTCTGTTGTGGGGAGAGGAAAGGGAAGGCAACTGTAAGCCGCTTTGAGACTCCTTCAGGGAGAGAAAAGCGGCATCAAAGAACCAACTCTCCCAGATAAATAAATTCCGCATAATTTCTGGTTTTCAGTGGCGTCTCAGGAAAATATAAAGCCAGACAGATTTCTTCTTCCAGCATTGGGATTTTGTAAAATTAATTTTTATTGAAAGTTTAACAAGAATCTACAGCGTAACCTATCTTTCTTTGTATTAATAATGTAGACTATTTGTACTGTTTTATCTTTAGCTTTGGAAAATAAAATAAAAATTTTGGAAAAAAAAACTACAAGTTGTAACTATACATGCACATAAATTACAAATTTTAAAAAATGTGAACGGACAACTCAGATCTTTCAAGACCACCTTGCTATATATCAGCAGCCATTTTGAATTTCTAAAGCTACCCCTGATTCTATCTTTGGTTATCTAGGCAATCCTCAAATGTCTGCTGAAGTCTTGGGAGGTAGTCTTGTGAGTTTTTGATCATCATTTTTGTCAGTATGAAACTGAAGGAAATGGGGAAGAGCTGTTGAAAATCTATGGGCAGGCGAGAAAAGCAGGAAGACTGCGGTGATTAGACAGATTTATTGTATCCCGACTGGATAAGGAGAAAAAGTTATACCTAGAAATATTTTTTTAATTCATACCAAATACAAAAGCAGACAATATAACAATGATCATAAAAAGCATAAACATTTAGGGGAAAAATGAATCAACTGAAAATCACGGACTGGAAAATTCAGAGTAGGGAGAAATGAAACAGCTATCAGCCATTTCAACCTAACAGCTTCATGGCTCACCCATCAGCTGTGAGGTTGAAATGGCTGGCAGGCATTTCTGTGATCAATTTTTCTCCCTCCTCATTCTAAGTGGCTGGCTGGGTGGGAATCCTTGACTGAAATGGCTGAAATAGAGGAGTAAGATGGATGGTTTAAATGGCTTGCAGCCAGGATGGAAAGACCACCTTGCTTAGCTGCTAGGTTTAAATGGCCTGAACCCAGAATTGGGTAAAAGTTCTGGAAAATATTCAAGGGGTGCCTCCCCCAAATCTCAACTTGGGGGGCATGAACCAACCAAATTCATGATGAATTTAGGGCTGTAAACTGGTTTATGCCCATCCTTGTTCCTAATTCTAAATTTAATTATTCAAAAATTCATTGTAAAATCAGTAAAGTTTGTTCCTTGGTAAATGTAAAAAGGATTGTGATATTTTAGATTAAAAATATCTCAGTGCTTTGAAACTTCAGCTTTTCACAAATCTTTTATTTTAGTCACAAAACATAGCATTTAGTTACATGGTACAGCACTTGTCACAAACATTAAATGATCTGGCCATGATCCAAAGACAAATACTATCAGGTACCTTCTGCCACAGAGAAATGTTCTACATGTTCTACATAAATAATTTTTACTGGCCTGTGAGCGTCTACTAAGCTGCTAGGGTTGGTTAGAGCCAACATTTCCTGCAGATCATCTTTGATCCTCTCTGCACGGAGAACTCACCCAGCTCACACACTGGACTCAATCAATCAGTGGATTATACTTGTTTTCTGTAATTGGGATGGTATAACTTTAAACTGAGTGATCTGGTACTAATGGAATTAATACAGGAACAAATTTAAGTGGTAAGAGTTTAGAAATAGAGGGGCCAGTATTGTAGTCTTTGGCCACTTGATCCCCAGTCTAAAGTTCTATGAACCTATATGGTCAAAGGGATATCGAATAGATAAGAATTATTAATATTTTTAAATGTATTGGCCTAAGAGATTCATATGAATATATAAGATGGTATATAGAGGTGATTTGTAATGTTTTACAGAATAATGCACAGCATAGGAATGGTGAAAAATTCCTTTTGTGACCATTGATTAAAGGTAGACAACAGTGGATATTGTATAAATATAAGGATTTCTATTTTTGTTTTCATGGGTACATAAAAATATTTTGTTAAAATATGTGTGGTCTGATTTGTAGAGTCACTGAAGACTAATTGTTGAAAATGAGCTTTGTACACCCGGGGCTCGTTCAGACCCAGTTCTGCAATAAACTGAAAAAGGTTAAAAAAAAAAAGTTTAACAAGAATCCAACAAGAATTCAAAGACGAGGATTTTTAGATAGAAAAATAGAAGGTGCTTCTGATTTTCTCTATGGTAAATACATGTAAAATTATGAACATCATTTATTCTAAAATTACCAGCATAAAAACTCCTCCCTTTTTGAATTTTCTAATCATTTTTCCTCTTAATCATCAGATCCATACATCATCAGTTTATGTTTTCCCATTTTGTGAAGAAATCTATCAGGGGTTCCCACTCAGCTATAAATATAGAGATTGTCTCGGATCAAAGAAGTACATTTAGCCTTCTCTGACCATTCCTCTATTGTGGGTAATGTCCAATCTTTCCAATGTTGAGCATAGAATAATGTTGCTGCCGTTGTCATATATGAAAACAAAGTACCATGACTTTTTTTTTCTAACTTTCTGTCCATTAAAGAAAAGCCTCTGGTTTCAATTGAACCCATATCGCTTTGATCTCTCTTTCACTCCTGATTTTCAGCCATTTTTTAAAAAATCCCTCCTCTCATATTCTGCATTAGGGAACTTGGGACAAATACAGGAAGACAGGAGTCACCGGAAAAGACAATTATGCCAGGAAAAGAGAAAGACCCATTGTGAGATGAAATGACTTTGAATCTTCTGTATTAATGATTTTTTAAAATCATTTAAACATTTTTGGCTTTATTACATGTCCACTATAAACAATTAAAATGTCCATGTTGTCCACATTTCCAGCACACATTCTAAACACTTGTATACGTTCTGGCTAGTTTTTCTGGTGACATATACCAACGGTACATCATTTTATTTAAAAGTTCTATAAGACTAGTGCTCAATGTAAATTTGAGACCCTATTTAGGGATTACATTCACTAAGAATAATACAGCTCTTGTGAAGAATAATTTTAATGATGTAAACCTCCCTGAGCCATTAGGGGAGGGTGGTATATAAGTATAAAAATAAATAAATGCATACATAAATAAATGCATACATTACTATAAGGTTATTCACATGTTTTATAGACCATTTTATGTAATGTTCCTTGTTATTATGTAAACCGCCCTGAGCCTCCGGGGAGGGCAGTATATAAGTATGATGATAAAATAAAAAAATAAATAAAAATATCCTAAATCAAAAATCAGCTGAGCCTATGGAAAAACTTTCAGTTAACATTATTATTATTATTATTATTATTATTATTATTATTATTATTATTACTTTAATTTTATAGCCCATTCTTCCCAGTTGGCTGTGCTAGCCCTTTTAGAATGATGACAGTAGCAAAACTTAATTATGAATTCCTAAATTTCTTTTTAGATAAAATTCTAAAAGAGTGGCAATATATGAAAAATGAATTTATTTTTTTATTTTTGGCATTTCCCCGGAAAGCAAGACACCAAGGATTGATTTGACTAACTCAACCTAGGAATAAGAAAGTAGACCTTTGCGTGCGTAATATTGTGTTATATCACAATGCAACGAAATGGATGTGGGATGGATTGGTGGAGGTCAAGACCCCTCAAATACGTGACAACCCTCCAAAAATATGTGACAAATGCCGCGAAAGACATTTTGAGACTGAGAGACTGACAGGAAAAGGAGGCATGAAGATGATTAACCCGATTATAAACGGCCTATAAAGAACACGGAGCAGATTTAGGGATAAATTTGATCAAAAGATTTCTCCACTAGCCTCAGCCACAAGGGACTTAAATGGAATATGAAACGATGGATGTAAATCTGTGGCAAAGTGGGAACTATAAGGTATCGATACTTATAAGCTATTAATAGACAATGATACATGAAGTACACTTTTCAACTCTAAAGAGGAAAATGTTTTGAAATATACAGTCCCAGAAGACATATGGAATTTAATTCAGGGTGCCAGAGCCATGCTGGGAAACTCCTGGACATTTGGGGTTGGGGCCTGGGGGGGACCGGGACCTCAGTGGGGTACAGTGCCATAGAGTCCCCCCTTCAAATGTTCATTTTCTTCAGAGGAACTGTCGTCTGTAAATCAGCTGTAATCCTAGGGGATCCCCAGGTCTCACCTGGAGGCTGGCATCTCGAAATCTCATACTTACCCCGGCTGCGACATTTTCCATTTTGCAACCGTTTAGAGCAGGGGTAGTCAACCTGTGGTCCTCCAGATGTTCGTGGACTACAATTCCCATGAGCCCCTGCCAGCACTTGCTGGCAGGGGCTCATGGGAATTGTAGTCCACGAACATCTGGAGGACCACAGGTTGACTACCCCTGGTTTAGAGAAAATCTGTCGAAAACACTACACCGATGACATTGAATACCACATCAAATGGCAAAATGATACATAAGTTGTTTGGTTGTTGTTGTTGTTGTTGTTGTTTTTAAAGAGATTTATTAGCCGTCCCTCCCCGGCAGCAAGCTTGGGGCAGCGTACAACATGAAAACACATACAAATAAATATCAAGTCATTTATGAACAGCAATTTTAAATGTAATTAACTAAATCCGACTTATGATTCCTGTTGGTTTTGCAGGTCTGATAGCGCTAGCTACTTGTACATTTGGTGGTCTTGTTCGACAGTGGGGGGGGGGGATACTGGTGGTCAGTACTGTAGTGTATGAAAAAGAGTCTACAGCTCGAATTCCCAAATAGCCCAGAGGCTATTTTCTTAAATTGCGTACCTATCTTCTGAAAAAGCAATATAACATCATTCCGCACTTAATAACGGCAGACAGAAGAATATATGCGCCATATACTGAGAAAAATAATGTGACTCCACACAACGCAAAGTGGATTGCACAAAGCAAAGAGACCTTTAGCGCTCTTAACCTGACGGCTTTAAAATACGGTAATGACATACCTCAGCTGGAAAAGACCGGGAAACCCTTTTTTCTTTCTGCAAACCTGCTAAAGACGTATCATCTTTCTCTGCTCTTGCATCTGTGCACCTTCCTAAGAACTTGTAGCACGGGGGGGGGGGGGGGCATTTCCTAGTGTGTAAAAATGTTTTTTTCCCCAAAATACATTCTTAAAAGAAGAGAGAGAGAGAGACAGAGAGAGAGACAGAGACAGACAGACAGACAGAGACAGAGACAGAGACAGAGACAGAGACAGAGACAGAGACAGAGACAGAGACAGAGTCAGAGACAGAGACAGAGACAGACAGACAGACAGACAGACAGACAGAGAATGCGTCCCTTAATAAGCAATTGAATAATCCCAGCCAACCTGCAAAGGGATAAAAATCAACAATTGTCTATACATTAGTTGTTGTCAGCTATTCAGTCAAGTTCCCTGATATTACAGCTGATTTTCAGGGGACACCTGTAGAAAGTAGTCACTTTGGAAGGCAGACTCTATGGTATTATATCTTGCTGAAGGCCCTCCCCTTCCCAACCCCCCCCCCTTTGGCTTCATTCCCCCCCAAATCTCCAGGTATTTTCCAACCTGGAGCTGGCAACTCTCCCATACGCATGCTTGCTGCATTGTGCTTTCACCTTGTGTACTGGCCTCCAAGAAGAAGAAAAGGAGGAGGAGGAGGAGGAAGAAGAGGAAAAGGAGTTGGGTTTTATACCCTGCTTTTCACTACCCGAAGGAGCCTCACAACAGAGACCCTGTGAAGAAGGTGAAGCAGGGAGAGCCCTGAGACTGTGACTAGCCCAAGGTCACTCAGCTGGCTGCTTGTGGCGGAGTGGGGACTCAAAGCCAGCTCTTATGATTAGAGCCCACCTCTCCTAACCACAATACAAAGTTCCTGCTCTCCTGGGCTAACCCAAGCTATGCCATTCAAAATAATGGGGCTGCACAGTACAAAAATTGATGGATGACCAGCCTGTAGTCTATCCTGCTGCATATAGCTGATTTGAACGGAGATTCTGTTATGTCATTTCTGTAACACTTAATATATCCTGTCAATACTTAGGCTACAAGCTGTGGGTCCCTTGCCACATATTTGTACCACTTAACAGCCCCCCGCCCCAACTACGCCAAGCATTTATGTAAGTGAGATTTAATGCTCTCCTCTCTGCTGTTCTTCTAGGGCACGCTCTCTGAGCCAGGGTTTCATGAAATTCTGGGGTTTCTTGGGGAGAGGAAAGGGAAGGCGACTGTAAGCCACTTTGAGCCTCCTTCGGATAGAAAAAAGCGGTATATAAGAACCAACTCTTCTTCTTCAATAATATCAGGGCACTCTCAGCCTCACTTCCCTCACAGGGTGTCTGTTGTGGGGAGAGGAAAGGGAAGGCGAATGTAAGCCACTTTGAGACTCTTTCAGGAGAAAAAAGAGGCATATAAGAACCAACTCATCTTCTTCAATAATATCAGGGCACTCTCAGCCTCACCTCCCTCGCAGGGTATCTGTTGTGAGGAGAGGAAAGGGAAGGCGAATGTAAGCCACTTTGAGACTCCTTCAGGAGAGAAAAGAGGCATATAAGAACCAACTCATCTTCTTCTTCTGATTCCCCTCTCCTCCTCTGCAGCCAGCCAGCTGGGTGACCTTGCTCCGTTCACAATTCTCCCAGAGCTCTTTTGGCTCTACCTACCTCACAGGGTTTCTGTTGTGGGGAGAGGGAGAGAAAGAGGTTTGTAAACTGCTTTGGGACTCCTTCAGGGAGTGAGAAGCGGGGTATAAAAACATCAGCTCTTCTTCTTCCCTTTGGGCAATCCGCCCATGGACCATGCAAAGGAAACCTTAAAAATCACCTATCTGGAGGTGAGCACTATTGTGTAGTAATGAGTGAACACACGAGGGATTCGCCTGCCCTCTTCAATGTGGGCCTACAAAAAATCTCGTGCTTGAAAGCTCTGTAAAAAGAAAGGGAGGGGGGGGGGAGGACATGAAAAGCTCTGGAAGCGAGCACATGGGTAAGGCATTGTGTCAGAAACATGTTGCGGAGGTATAGAAGCTGAGCAGGACGTTTCAGAATACATCAAGCGTCAACTCTGGCAAACAGAGTCGAACAGGAGAGAAGAGGAAAGCCATTATGGCAAGGCACTTAGGAGAAAGAGATACATACACACACCAAAGAAAAATGCTTTGATATTTAAAATATTTATGGCTTTAAAAGGCATGAAAAATGATACCGGCTATTAACTAATAGACGTTCTGCCTTTGTGATGCAGCCTCGGCCTTTAACTGGAAACACATCTTTGCTTGACGCTGTCTCGAGCCAGATGTAAACATGATTAATTTGGAGGGGGACCAGAGCATCCCGCCGCCCCTCTTGGCCCGCGTGCTTTTCCCGGCACGAGAGGTCGGAGGCTGCGGGGCCTTTGACAGCGTCTCCCCGGCCAAGGACTCCGGTCCGGTTTCCAGACTCTGGACAATTTGCTAAAATGCAAACGGAAAAGTCAAAAAGATTTGCTTTTTTAAACAGCCTAATTAAGAGAGAGAGAAAAAACACGTCCTAGAAGCTGAATCGACCAAACTGAGGCAGCATGAAGCAGGACGCTGGACTAGATGGGCTATTAGCCTGATCCAGCAGGGTTCTTCTTATCAGGCTACCATACTTGGGTCATGTTAGGACAGCGGTTCTCAACCTGGGGGTCAGGACCCCTTTGGGTCGCAACCCCTTTCACAGGGGTTGTGACAGGACAAGCAGCATGGCCATCCACGCAACAGCCTTGCAGGGTAGATCAAGATGGAGCGTTTGTTTGTCTGGAGCAGCAGAAAAGAGCGAGATCGGCATGGTGGGACAAGAGGCAGAACTAAACTGAGAAACCACAGGGAAATAAACCAATTTCTATACAATCATGAACCATGGATCTTCATGCCATTGATCAGTTTCGGTTTAATTTCTGTGGAAGAACCATTGCATAATTTTATGGTTGGGGGTCACCACAACATGAGGAACTGTATGAAAGGGTCATGGCATTAGGAAGGTTGAGAACCACAGGGTTAGGAGAAGACCAGGAGTCACTGGAGAAGACAATAATGCTAGGAAAAGTTGAAGGGGGCGGGAAAAGCGAGAGACGGATTGGCTCCAACAAGGAAGCACACGGCCCTCAGCACCAAGCTCCAAGTCGTGGCCATCTCTGTGTTTCTCAAAAGGAGAGACCCTCCCTCCCTTCAAGAACCAACAGAAAAAGAATTCTATCTTTGCAACAAATTTGATTCCATTTGGAACAGAAGGACCACTCTCCACATGGATCCAACTTGTCCTGGGATTTGGTGTTGCCACCAACAGAAGTTTGGGCTTGTGGGTCAATCCTGCTATTCTGTATGATTGTGGGCTTGCCAGTTCTGGCCTGAGAAATGCCTGGCGGCTTGAAGGGTGGAGCCTGGGGAGGGCTGAGAGAGCCCTGATATCACTGCTCGGTCAGAACAGTTTTATCAGTGCTGTGGCGAGCACAAGGTCACCCAGCTGGCTTCATATGGGGGAGTGCAGAATCGAACATGGCGTGCCAGATTAGAAGTCCACACTCCTAACCACTACACCAAACTGGCTCAGTTCTGGTCATGGCCATACCTGGTTCCCAGGGACCACCCTCTTCTGCCATTCCACCCCCCCCCCCCAGAAGTTCTCATGGATTGCTAATGATGTTAAAAAGCTCCTCCCCGTCTCCCTTGAATAAGATCTGCCGCTGTGCCAGCTGTTTGGCCATACTTAAAACTGCCAACTAACTGCATCTCCAGGAATTTCCCAACTCTCTGGACATGTGTAGAATGAGTGGCCTACAACAGTCTCCCCTTCTCCATGTTAGCCTCACTACAACAGCCCTGTGAGGTAGATCTAGGTGGGAGTGCGTGGCTGCCCCAATGTCACTCCACAGTAGGTCCAAAGTACCTCAAGATTCTTGGGATAGAGATAGAGGAGGGCAGTGTTTGGGGGAGAGATGTCAATGGGGCATAATGCCTTGAAGTCCACCTTCCACAGTGGACTGATCTTTATCACCTAGAGATGAACATAATGACAACAACAACAGCAATAATAGCAAAAATAATCTTTGTTCTTGTTTCCCGCCTTTCCTGGTACTAAAAACAAGTGTAAATATTAATCGTTGTGGATTTCTTGTATTCTGCAGGGGGTTGGACTAGATGACCCTGGAGATCCCTTCCAAGTCTGTGATTCGAATAAGTACTCAAACATTCTGTCATCTACATTCAGCCACATTTCAATAAATCTGGGAGAAATTTCAGTTCTTTCTTAGGGAGGGGAGATCGATCTTCCTTCTATCCTTTTAGCAATGAGGCCAGCTCTCCTTGATGTTGTATCTGGCACTTTGTCTGATGTTTTGTCTGGCCTCAGCCATAGGCCTGGTGGAACAAGCTCACAGGGTGTTGTGCGGAGAGGAAGGGAAGGTGATTGTCAGCCGCTTTGAGACTGGCCCTGCGGAACTGCTTGAGGTCCATCGGGCCCCTGATCCCCTTCAGCAGAGTGTTCTACCAGGCCAGTCTCACCTCATCTGAAGAATCCAAATTAAAATAGCAGATTTCTAGCTGCTTCCTGGAGGTTCCAAGAAAAGAATGGCCAAACAGTGCAAGGTGTGATGATGAGGATAATAATAATAATACATTTTATACTGCCCCTCCTCATATTGGCTCAGGGCCGTTTGCAATAAAAATATTCAGTTGAACAATTAAAAAAATTATCCAAAATTATATGAATCCAGCCCCATCAAAAATAATTTCAGGTTTCATTAAAATAAAATAAAAAACTGTTTGAGGCAGAAAAAGAAGAAGAAGAAGACGAAGAAGACGAAGAAGAAGAAGAAGACGAAGAAGAAGAAGAACCCTTCCCCAAATATATCAGAAAGCTTTTTTAATCCACTTTTCAAAATGCACAAAAATCTTTCTCCAAAGTAAAGTTTGTCAAGGTATCAATTTCAGCTGTTCATAATAAATGTTACAGAAATAGTGGGGGGAAATCTAAGGACTGCCAGAAAAATCAATTTCAACCTTTGCAGAGCCTTCTTCAGGACTTATATCAATGACAAAAAATAAGAGATGAAATTTAGAAAGAAGTATTTCCCTGTGAACGTCATTTATAATAGATAACATACATAGCATAGAAACAGATTTAACTGTCTATGCTTCGCTTAGACCTTTTGCAATTTTTGATCCATTTATTATGAGCAATTGAAATTGACACATATTGACAAAAATGTACTTTGCGGGAAGATTTTTTCCCCATTTTGAAAATTGATTTAAAATAGATCATTTAAACCTCTTACTTCCCAGCTGTGGAATCTCTTTCTTTCTTTCTTTCTTTCTTTCTTTCTTTCTTTCTTTCTTTCTTTTTTGCCTCATTCTTTCCTGGAGGTCAGCAACTCTACCCAGCAAATTCTCATGGCAAAGCAGAGATTTGAACCCAGCTCACCCTGATCCTAGTCTAATGCTCTGCCAGGGGTAGTCAAACTGCGGCCCTCCAGATGTCCATGGACTACAATTCCCAGAAGCCCCTGCCAGCGAATGCTGGCAGGGGCTTCTGGGAATTGTAGTCCATGGACATCTGGAGGGCCGCAGTTTGACTACCCCTGTGTGCTGCCTCTGAACTTTAATACTCAGATGTTTCCATAGATTTAGAAGATAAATTCCGCCAGATGTTCCTTTGGCCCAGCTGGTCGATGAATTCAAATGCATTTTTTGAAAGCCGGATGAACATTCGATAATCCTGATAAGCAGGAAGTCTTCAGTGTGAAAACGCGATTCAGAATAGGGATGTTTACAACACAATGCTAAACCTTGTCTTCAAAGGATACCAATTAGTGCTGCTGGTGCTGCCCAGGCCTTGGCAATGCTCCAGTTTTGGGGGCTTCCCACATCTGCGCATCAGAACATCTTTTCAAAACTAGAGGCTATGACTTGGGGACCAATTCTTGCTGTCAAATAAAAAAACATGACCCATGTAAAGAAATGGCTGAAGAAGTTCCTGACAGAGCAGTTCCTCGGTGGAACGGGCTTCCTCGAGAGGCAGTGGGTTCTCTTCTTTTGGAAGTTTTTTACCGGAGGCTGGCTACCCTTTATGCTGATTCTGTGAATGTAAGAAAAAGAATTTCAAGCTCGCGATGGCAAAAACTTTATTCAAACAATAGAATGAGTTCCTAGGTGGGAGGGAGGGTGATGGTGGGGTTATGTTTGAAATGTTTTTAACGCATTTTTAAAAATGTATTAGATTATTTTATTCTGTATACTTGTGAGCAGCCCTGGGATCTACAGGTGAAGGTGCAGGATATAAATTCCTGCAGAATCAAATAAATAAGGGTGTTTGCTGAAGTCAAAGAAAACCCACATTTTTTACTGTGTTGTTTTTCATGACCAATGCATTAGGGCTGCTCTACTCCAGTGGCACAGAAGATCCGAATAGCGCTGCATTTCAAACAAGGCTGCAGGGAGTCTTTCATTTACCATTATGCATCTTACTGGAAAAGACAGAGAGGAAGAGGGAGGGAGTGGAAGGAAGGAAGGAAGGAAGGAAGGAAGGAAGGAAGGAAGGAAGGAAGGAAGGAAGGAAGAAAAGTTCCACAGCTAGGAAGTGAGAGGCTTAAATTATCTATTCTCATCCCTCCCTCCACCCAGAATTTAAGAATGAGATTAGAGGAACGTAATAAAGACTTCCTAGGGCAGGGGTAGTCAACCTGTGGTCCTCCAGATGTCCATGGACTACAACTCCCATGAGCCCCTGCCAGCAAACGCTGGCAGGGGCTCATGGGAATTGTAGTCCATGGACATCTGGAGGACCACAGGTTGACTACCCCTGTCCTAGGGCACAAACAGACCTTGATGTTAGAGATCTTTGTGCCTGAACTTTCCCAGGTGTCCACCAGAACACGGGAAGCCGGCCTCTTTCTATAGAGTAACACTGACACCTGCTGGTGAGGAGGGAGAACTGACATTGGCTAATCCTTGCCTTCACCTGGAGGAGGAGGAGAAGGAGAAGGTTATTCTATTTATGACCTACCTTTGGGTCTCCTTGTTTTTTATTCTGCACAAATGGCCAATCAGGATAGTTTATGCACCTTCAGTTCATTACCCAGAACTTATGAAGCACAGGCAGAAAGTCTATAACATTTTTTTCTGTGTTCTGTGCAACTTCCTTGTCAATAGGGCTTGCTGGATCCAGCCAATAAAAATTCGCAGTAGACCAAAAGGGTGGGGATGTAAACATATATGGGGTAAACTATCCCGTGGACAATACAACAGGTGGATTAGGCATACAAACAAATCCGAGGCAAGGAGATTAAGGCAAAGCCCCTTGTCCCCCAATGAGGACTTAACACAAGCTGTTGCCAGCTCCGGTTTGGGAAATACCTGGAGATTTTAGGGGTGGAGCTGGGAGCAGTTGGGATTTGGGGCAGGGTGGGACCTAAAGGGAGTATCATGCTGTTGAGTCCACCCTCCCAAGCAGCCATTTCCTCCAGGGGAACAGATCTTTGTCGCCTGGAGAAGAGTTGTAAAACCGGGGGATCCCCTGGTCCCATCTGGAGGTTGGCATCCCTAAATTCCCCTCCACAGCATCTCTTTTCTCTAGAGTAACTTATGTCTTTAGTCTGGAGATTAGTCAGGCCCATAAACAGGAATTTTAAAAGGGGGTTACAGTGCATCCCAGAACTTTCATGAAATTTCTTTATCAGTTTTTCTGTTTTCCTTGAGTCTTTAAAGACTTTTTCTATTTTTTTTAATCTCATACCCTTGTTAATAGAATTTCCTTGATTCATTGAGACGCGCAACCAGCGAATTTATAGGCTCGCGCGCCTCCTAGTGTCCATTGGTGGTAACTGCGCGGTACAGAGATTTCTTTTTCTTCCCCTGGATGGACTGGTGCGCATGCCCGAAATCCAGGTGAGCGACACACCTGTGGCGATGACCTGCCCAGGGATGCTGGGCTGGGGGTTCGCAAGAGCGAGGGTGCAGCGTCCGTGGAAATCGGTGCCCCTGAGCAAATTCGGGTCACAGCCCTGGAGCCTTCCTCCAAGGAGAAGCAGCTTTAAAAGTTCTGGGGTCACCACCCCACTCCATAATTTAAGAACATAGTCCTCGGGTTTGAAGCAGGGGTGGCTAGACTGTGGATTATAGAGATTAATCTGGAGGTTCGCTTGGTTGACCTCGCTCCAGTCCCTGTCTCTCCAACTGACCTACTTCACAGGGTTGTTGTAAAGGTAAAGGGGAGATAAGCATGGTACAAAAAGCTGCTTTGAGTAAGTGTGATGTATAGATTTGGGAAAGGATGGCATATAAATTTGAAAATAAATAAGGGGGATAGGACCAATCCTACAGGAGAAAGGGAACAAGAGATTGGGATTTTTTTTTAAGAAACTAAAATATATGTAGGCACACAGTGCTATTATACATTATACAAAATATAATCTATGATTTACTTGGGACCAGGTTTCAGTCCAGTGAAACCTTTAAGGCCAACAAAGTTTTCTTTGAAGTATCTGAGGAATTCTGTGTGCACAGGAAATTTGGGGAAGGCCGGCACATACATTTGAAAATAAATAAATACAATAGGGGGAAAGAACAACCCTACAAGAGAAAGGTAACTAAAACAATTGAGACCATTTAAAAAAGAGAAGAAACTAGAATATAGCTGGGCACACAGTGCTATTATTCAAAATATAATTTATGATTTAATTTGGAACCAAATTAAAAAGTCCAACAAAGTTTTGTTCAAGGTACCTGAGGAAGTGTCCATACACAGGAAACTTAGTTCCACTGCTTGGGACCAACATGTCTGCCCGCTTGAATCAATGATTTAATCATACATTCAAAGATGCTAAAATCTTTAAAAAGCACATTGCTTGGTTGTGCACAGAAGTATCCATGCCTAATAAAAGACAAGTGCTCAGTTATATAAATACAGGCCCCAAAAGTAAAACAATGTCCATACACAAGAACTAAATGTGTTTTCGCAGTGGTAAAATACAAACGTCATCATCAATATATATATAACAACTCATCTAGAATACACCTACAGTTCATTACATGTATCATGGGAGGTTTTGTTTTCCAAGCTGGTTTCCAAAGCGGTATATAAATAGTCTGTGAGAAAACAAATAGGGCTTAGTTTGAACCAAATGCTAATCCCGTGGCAAGTCCCATGGGTGAATTCTTGGCTCGCAGTCAGTCAGGATTTTCTCACATTGGCTGTTCCTGTGGCTTTTT
This sequence comes from Paroedura picta, assembly GCF_049243985.1. Lineage (NCBI taxonomy): Eukaryota > Metazoa > Chordata > Lepidosauria > Squamata > Gekkonidae > Paroedura > Paroedura picta. The sequence continues at coordinate 105,190,593 of NC_135375.1, forward strand.
CTTCTGATCAAACATTAGTCTTCATGCTTTCCTAAACTGGCCGGGGCCGATGCAAAAAAACAGTGCAAAGTTTACTGGAAAGTTAAGGTTTAACCTTTGGCAGCCGTCGACAAAATCTCAGCTTGACCTCCCGTGGTTCTCACCGCAAAATGCAGAGCGCACATTTCGGCAAAGGGACTTCTTTGTGCTGGTTTGGAAATCTGCACTGAAGCAACCAGTTTGGGCCGGGGGGCAAGGACGGCTCCCTCTCCACTTCGAAAAGTAAGTTAATTTATTTAAAAGGGATCAGGGCCTGCTTCGCAGTAGGGATTCGCACGCGGAACCAAATTCTTCAAAAACCGCTCTGAGTTTCTGAGGACGCTGCTAACGCCAAAGAAGAAGAGCTGGTTTTTATACCTCACTTTTCACTACCCAAAGGAGTCTCAAGGTGGCTTGTGATTGCCCTCCCTTCCTGCCCCCACAGCAGACAGATACCTTGTTAGGAGAGGCAGGCCCTTATTAGGAGCTCTGACAGAACTGCTCTGTGAGAACAGCTCTAAAGGAACAGGGACTGGCTCATGTGGAGGAGGAGTGGGGAATGAAATCTGGCTCTCCAGATTAGAGGCTGACGCTCTTAATCACCGCACCCAGCTGGCTCAAAGCTTTCCACCAAGGGCCGTGCCTGGAAGCGTCACACCCAGAATTTTGCTTTGGGTCAGTGTGGGTTACATGAATGCAAGGGTTGAGCCAAGCACTTACCTGGGACTTCCATCTTTAATTGCAAAAGGAATAGCCCAGGAAGAGAGATGGTTCCCTCCCAGCTGTCAGCAGCATTGCCAACCTCCAGGTAGGGCCTGGAGTTCTCCCAGACTCCCCACTGATTTCCAACTACTTCCCAGAGAGGTTGCTTCACAATAGCTGGGCTACCACCAAAAAAGCCCTTTTATTGTGTACCTGCCAGGTGAGCTCCTTTGGTTGATGGACAGTCAAAAGGGTGTCTCCTTAGTTCCCAGGCCAAAAAACAAGTTGTTTTTTTTAGGCTGGGGCTATAGAGGTCAAAACCAGCACCTTGAATGACTGATATGCAAACAGAGCCACATTGTGAGGTGTCTCATGTATAACCAGGGTTGCCAACCTCCAGGTAACACCCGGAAATTTCTTGCCATTGCTATTCATCTATAGTTGGCAGAGATTAGTTCCACTAGAGAAAAGGGCTGCTTTGGATTCTGTGCCCATAGTAAGAAAAATTTTATTGGGAGGGGGCTAAAGGATACATGGGTGATCAGCCATCATTGTTTATTTCCTCTGCTTTACTTCTACATGGTTTTGCTTGCACACACACACCCCGTTGCAGAGCCAGCTAGGTGCACTGGTTAAGAGCAGTGGCTTGTAATTTGGTGAGCCTGGTCCTCCACACGCAGTCAACTGGCCCTAATAGTGCTGTTCTCACAGAGCAGTCCTGTCAGAGCTCTCTCAGCCTCACCCACCTCACAGGGTGCCTGTGGGGAGATGAAGGGAAGGTTTGTAAGCCACTTTGGGCCTCCTTTGGGTAGTGAAAAGCAGCATATAAGAACCAACTCTTCTTCGTTCACAAGAACATAAAAATGAATCTATGAATAACAGACTGTACAATGTCCAATTTCCTGGGAGGGTGACCAATGTGCTACGAACCACATGAAACCAGATTATATTGGCTTCTACAGCTTTCCTCGGTGGTTGCAAATACATTCAATATCCACAGCACGCATTCAGAGAGCGTTCTGTATTCTTCACAAACAGGTGTTTGTTCTCTCCCATGCTATGTGGTTAAGCAAAGGATTTGGATTCCTGCTCATGAGGCCTGTATTCCCACAACTTGAGTCCAGCATAGAGTTTCCTAAGAGCTCTGGACAGGAGTAACACCAACCAGCAGACGCAGGAAAGCTGTAGAAGCCAAAACAAATCTGGTTTTATGTGGTTCATAGGACAGGTTCATCCACCAGGAATGTCTATAAATGGTACGGTCTGACATTCAGACCCTCTATTGCAGGGATTCCCAACCAGGGGTCCGTTGACACCTGGGGGCCCAGGGGGGGTCCACAGCCTTTCCCCTTCTGGTATGGAGGGTCCTGCCCTTCTTTCCGGCCTACATGTGGCAAAGCCACTCTAGGAGTAGTAAAGGTAGGGGGAGGGAGTGAAAGAACGGTAAAGAGTGCAGGTGGTTATGTCACTTCCAGGGGAGTGGCCAGCTGACATCACTTCCGGTAGTCCACAAAACCTGACAGTTTATTTCAGGGGCTCCTCTGGAGTCAAAAGGTTGAAAAAGACTGCCCTAATGTTTTAATTTTATATGTGCACACTCAATACATATGTTTTTTTGTTGTTGTTAGCATCTTTAGACCAGGAACTGGGTGGGTTAAGCACGGCAGGAAACCTCGCAAAAAGTCTGTTCCAAAAGACGTTGGCGTTTTTATTTCTGCATGCGGAGCTGGTTTCACTGTGGAAAAGACGCCGTTGTATTTTTGATTATGCACAGCATCCTCCCCCCCCCCGCCCCTCAGAGCAGCCGCTGCGTCTTTTCAGTGCAGTATTTGAAACTAGCTTTAAAATGACCCTTCTTTTACAAAAGTCATGGAAATGCCTGTTTTCACGTGCATAAATGTTTTGGTCTCCTCCCCTGTGCCACCGTACACCAATGGGGGAAGGGACAGCCTCTAGTCCAGGGGTGGGCAAACTGTGGCCCTCCAGTTGTCTATGGACTACAATTCCCATGAGCCCCTGCCAGCAAATGCTGGCAGGGGCTCATGGGAATTGTAGTCCATAGACATCTGGTGGGCCACAGTTTGCCCACCCCTGCTCTAGTCCCTCATCCACCAGTGGGAGCTTGAGGCGCCCCTTGTTCAGGGCAGACCCTTCCACCTCTCCTATGACAACATTACACCAGCAGAAATTCATTCATTCATTCATTCATTCATTCATTCATTCATTCATTCATTCATTCATTCATTCATTCATTCATTCATTCATTCCCTGAGAAGCATTTGCAAGCATTTCAATCCACTCTCTATGAGGGACAGCATACCGCTGTGGAGGAAAGGGTCAAGTGTTTTCAAAAGACTGTGTGTCCCAACAGAAATGTCTCGTTGAGGTCTTCTTGTCCATGAGCTATAATTCTCATAAGGCCCTGCCAGCATCATGTGCCAGAGTGGTGGTCATGTGACATTGCCGCTGTCCATGGCCTGCCAATGAATATCTAACACGACAGAGAAATTGCCCACACACACACACACACACACACACACAAACAATTTGCCATGGTAAGTCTGTCTTTCAGTGCATAACCCTTGCAGAAAAAAACGACCATTTTTAAAAATGACTATTTAAAAGGGTCAGCGTTCTGGCTTCTTTTAAGACATTTACATGCATAATCCACCCAGGTTACCTCAGCAGATCCAAGGCTGCTCTTTTTTCCTCATGGCTCACCTTTCCCGAGAAACTACCCACACCGCTTAGGAGAAGCACGCCCTTATCAGGAATTTAATTCTGGGGATAGTCTTTCATGTACCTGCCCCCTTCTTCAGCGTCTGCATGAAAGCTTATCCCCAGAATTAAGCACTGGTCCTAAAGGTGCTGCTGGACTCACCCTCCCACCCAGCACTTCAGGGGTCTGGGTGCCTGCTGTGTAGATGTAGATAAACATGGAGGGGGCCCTAGATCTTCCTCGCTCTGGCCTCAACCAAAGATCTAGTGGAAGAGCTCTGTCTGGCAGGCCCTGTGGAATCTAGAAAGTTCTTACAGGGCCCTCAGCTCTTCTAGGAGCTCAGTCCACTAGGTCGGAGCCAGGACCAAAAAGGCCCTGGCCCTGGTCGAGGCCAGGCGAACCTCCCTTGGGCTGAGAACCACCACAAATTAGTACCTGCAGAGTGTAAGACCTATTGGCAGAGGCATGAACTGTCAAATGTTTTTAATTTAATTTAAAACCTTTTAACGTTTTAATGTTGTTTATAACTGTATTTTACTGTTGATGTTACCCACCCTGAGCCTCACAGGTAGGGAGGGCTACAAGAAGTAGAAGAAGAAGAGTTGGTGGATGAGGTGAAGGAGTTGGGGACCCTAGGGGAAAGTGACCATGTCCTCATAGATTTCCTTTTGAGATGGGGAGCCAAGGAAGCTTGTAGCCAGACGCGGATGTTGGATTTTCGTAGGGCAAACTTTAATAAACTCAGAGACATGATGAGTGTCATACCATGGACGAGAATGCTGGAAGGGAAGGGAGCATGTGAAGGGTGGGCACTACTCAAACAAGAGCTATTGCATGCTCAATCAATGACTATTCCAGAAATACGAAAATACTGCAGGAGCTCTAAGAAGCCTATTTGGATGAACAGAGAACTTCAAGAGGAACTAAGAAAGAAAAGGAAAATGTTCAGGAAATGGAAGGAAGGACAGAGCTCTAAAGAAGAGTACCTACAGGTTACTAGGCACTGTAGATCAATCATCAGAAAGGCCAAAGCTGAGAGTGAGCTAAGATTGGCCAGGGAAGCCCATTGTAACAAGAAAAGATTTTTCAGTTATGTGAGGAGCAAACGTAAAGTCAAGGAGGCAATAGGCCCACTGTTGGGTGCAGATGGACAAACTCTAACGAAAGATGCAGAGAAAGCAGAAAGGCTTAGTGCCTATTTTACATCAGTTTTTTCCCACAGGTCAAAGTGTTTAGGCACATCTAGAGATGGCTGTAGCCAAAGGATAGTGTCTGGGTGGCAGGTTAACATGGATAGAGAGGTTGTCGAGAGGCATTTAGCTGCACTGGATGAGTTCAAATCCCCTGGTCCAGATGAAATGCACCCGAGAGTACTCAAAGAACTTTCCAGAGAACTTGCACAGCCCTTGTCCATCATCTTCGGAACCTCTTTAAGGACTGGAGATGTCCCGGAGGACTGGAAAAGAGCAAACGTTATTCCGATCTTCAAAAAAGGGAGGAAGGATGACCCAGGAAACTACAGACCAGTGAGTCTGACCTCTGTTGTGGGGAAGATAATGGAGCAGATATTAAAGGGAGCGATCTGCAAACATCTGGAGGACAATTTGGTGATCCAAGGAAGTCAGCATGGATTTGTCTCCAACAGGTCCTGCCAGACCAACCTAGTTTCTTTTTTTGACCAAGTAACAGGTTTGCTGGATCGGGGAAATTCGGTTGATGTCATTTACTTGGATTTTAGTAAAGCTTTTGACAAGGTTCCCCATGATGTTCTGATGGATAAGTTGAAGGACTGCAATCTGGATTTTCAGATAGTTAGGTGGATAGGGAATTGGTTAGAGAACCGCACTCAAAGAGTTGTTGTCAATGGTGTTTCATCAGACTGGAGAGAGGTGAGTAGCGGGGTACCTCAGGGCTCGGTGCTCGGCCCGGTACTTTTTAAAATATTTATTAATGATCTAGATGAGGGGGTGGAGGGACTACTCATCAAGTTTGCAGATGACACCAAATTGGGAGAACTGGCAAATACTCCGGAAGATAGAGACAGAGTTCAACGAGATCTGAACACAATGGAAAAATGGGCAAATGAGAACAAGATGCAATTTAATAAAGATAAATGTAAAGTTCTGCATCTGGGTCAGAAAAATGAAAAGCATGCCTACTGGATGGGGGATACGCTTCTAGGTAGCACTGTGTGTGAACGAGACCTTGGGGTACTTGTGGATTGTAAACTAAACATGAGCAGGCAGTGTGATGCAGCGGTAAAAAAGGCAAATGCCATTTTGGGCTGTATCAACAGAGCCATCACATCAAAATCACAAGATGTCATAGTCCCATTGTATACGGCACTGGTCAGACCACACCTGGAGTACTGTGTGCAGTTCTGGAGGCCTCACTTCAAGAAGGACGTAGATAAAATTGAAAGGGTACAGAGGAGAGCGACGAAGATGATCTGGGGCCAAGGGAACAAGCCCTATGAAGATAGGTTGAGGGACTTGGGAATGTTCAGCCTGGAGAAAAGGAGGTTGAGAGGGGACATGATAGCCCTCTTTAAGTATTTGAAAGGTTGTCACTTGGAGGAGGGCAGGATGCTGTTTCTGCTGGCTGCAGAGGAGAGGACACGCAGTAATGGGTTTAAACTTCAAGTACAACGATATAGGCTAGATATCAGGAAAAAGTTTTTCACAGTCAGAGTAGTTCAGCAGAGTAGTTCAGAATAGGCTGCCTAAGGAGGTGGTGAGCTCCCCCTCACTGGAAGTCTTCAAGCAAAGGTTGGATACACACTTTTCTTGGATGCTTTAGGATGCTTAGGGCTAATCCTGCGTTGAGCAGGGGGTTGGACTAGATAGCCTGTATGACCCCTTCCAACTCTATGATTCTATGATTCTAAGAAGAAGAAGAAGAAGAAGAAGAAGAAGAAGAAGAAGAAGAAGAAGAAGAAGAAGAAGAAGAAGTTTGTATACCGCCTCTCCTCATGGATGGGCAGTTTGCAGCATAAAATAAACATCAAATAAACATCATCATCAAAGATCAATAAAACCATCTTAGAAATCATAACAGTACTAAAATTTACCCCCCCCCAACCACCCCCCTACCCATCTGTCTCCACTGTCCGGTTGGTCATTCATTGGTGGGTCCCCATGGAGAGGGGAAAGAGCACAGTATGGAAATTTGAAGCAAGGGAGGGAGGAAAATTCTAGTTTAACTTTCAGAATTGGCCTGACTGGAGATCCAGAAATCTCCATGGAACGATTGCTGCAAGTGAAATGGATGTTGGGGAGGAGGTCCTCTCTCTGTGTACTCCGTACGTTCCATTTCCCACAAACCTGGGTCTCTCCGCGCAGCTTTTTCTGTGGTTTGACGGGAGCGCATGCCCTTCTTGGAGAATTACCTCATGGTCTTAGCAGGGTCTCAGCTTTATCTTCCAGCATCGGGGACTTCCGAGCTCTCATGCGTGTTTTCTCTTTTCCCCAGATCCCGCTCTTATCATGTGCTTCTGCAGCTTTTGCAATTTGACCTCTAGTAAGGCCAGTGTCCACAAAGATTCATGACATGGACAGTTGTTCTTAATAATAAAGCCCAAAACCATACTGCAGTCTAGAAATCTTTTTTAAGCTGTAAGATTAAAATTGGAAAGGAAAGAGGAAAATATCCAGTAGGAAATCCTGGGAGAACAGATATGCAGTGCCTTCTGACATAAGGTGACCAGATTTTTACAAAGGTAAAGCGGGACACAATTGACTGGGGGGGGGGGTTGAAAGAGTCGCTGCAGGAGGTTAAGGAGACTGAGGCCGTGGTGTCAGGCTCAGTGGGCAGGAGGGCAAAAGGGCGGCCAGGAGGGCGGGCATCGTGTTGGGAAAGGGGGCCAGCCTGGCCCGAACATCATGGGGGCAGAGGCAGCGGCCCGGGCCCAGCTGAGCGCCCTCCCTCTTTCCCACTGGAATGGCTACTTTGGCGGCCACTTCGCACACCCCTGAAAAAAATCAGAATTTTTTGAAAACGCTGCGGGACACGGGACCAATCCTGAAAATTCAGGACTGTCCCGTGAAAATTGGGACATCTGGTCACCTTATTCTGACAGTGTGAGAGAACTGTGGTAAAATCTGGAGGAAAAAGCTTAGATGGCTAAAATATTTCCCCTTCCTAGTTGTTAGGGCTTTTGAATCCACTGGTCTCCTGTATTTTATTTGTCTCCTGTATTTTATTTGTTTAGATCATTTAGATCAGGGGTAGTCAAACTGCGGCCCTCCAGATGTCCATGGACTACAATTCCCAGGAGCCCCCTGCCAGCATTCGCTAGCAGGTGATATAGATTATATAGATTTGTGGAACACAATTGAGAACACAAATACAGATTTGTGGAACACACTTTAGACACAGTCTGTCTATGGTTTATTCTTAGGTCAGGCAGAATGTATCTTGAGTTCATTGTGGCACTATGTGTATAGTTATTTCTTTGTCTCTCAAAGTAACCTTGAGTTTGTCAAAAGCAGATAGCTCCTGAATGTAGCATCCCTCCATATAAAGGAATGTATTCTTTGAAACATAGAGCGAGAAAATTGTAATAAGATATATAGCCATCCGTGATAGGTCAGATTGTACGCCCTTCGTCGTTGACCTGATTGGTCAAAGGGACAGTGAGGGACTGAGCGTCAGGATACCTCATGATGACGTATCAAGGTCTTAAAAATGAGCTGCACTGATGCAGACTTCAGAGAATGCACCAATTGGCTTTCTCTCCATGCTTGCAAACATGTATCCTAAATAAATCCTCTTGCTGCTTAGCTGTCTTTGTTGTGGTCTTGTAAATTTTACACTGTATGATCCATAACACAGGGGAATACTGATAAAGTCCATGGACATCTGGAGGGCCGCAGTTTGACTACCCCTGATTTAGATCAATGAGGAATCATGAAATCCTGGGGTTTCTTGATGGCCCTGGAAGGGTTTCCTGAATGGGTGGGAGTTAATTAATGTTTGATATTTTTTTTTAAATGTTAGACATTTCTTGGGTAATAGGACCATATATGGTAATGTCGACCCACCCACCTCTCCCAAGCTGGCCAGTGATGGGCCTGGAGGGGATGGGAAGGGGAGGAGCCCTCAGGTTGGGGTGTCCACAGCTGTGCTTTCCAACTATATTCTGCCTGATGGTGCCACTTCTGGGGTTTCTCAAAGCCTGAAGAATGTTTCAGGGGGTTCTCAATGGTAAAACAGTTGGGAAAGGCTGGTTTAGATATTTATGCCTTGTTTGGCTGGTGTAGTGTTTAGGAGTGCTGACTTCTAATGTGGCGAGCTGGGTTTGATTCCCCGCTCCATCCCCACATGCAGCCAGATGGGTGACCTTGGGCTCACCACAGCACTGATAAAGCTGTTCTGATGAAGCAGTAATATCAGGGCTAACTCCGCCTTACCTACCTCACAGGGCGTCTGTTGTGGAGAGAGGAAGGTTAGGTGATTGTAAGCTGCTTTAGGTAGTAAAAAGTGGGGTACCAAAAAGCAGTTCTTCAATTTTATTATCTCAACCACAGCCCTGTGAGGTAGGTGAGGGTGTGTGTCTGACCCAAGATCACTCAGTGAGCTTCCATGGCAGAGTAGAGATTCGAACCTGGGTCCCCCAACGGGATTTTCGTCTGCCATTCTGAGCACCACCCCAGCTCTCTGTGCTTCTTCTAGATCCTTCCCTTTTCTGCCCTCCAGGTTTTCCTCGCATTCCTCCAAAATGTCCCTGGTATGTGTGTCAGACTTTGAGGCGTATGCAAAGAAGCATCTCCCCAAAGCCACCTGGGATTATTTCGCAGCTGGGGCAGATGATTCTGTGACCCGGGATGACAACCTCCGGGCATATAAAAGGTATGAAGAAAGGTTAGTCTTCACAGGGCGGGTCATTCATGTTGTGTTCATGGGATGCCAAGCATCGGCCATCTGGTCCAGTGGTGAGATCTGACTCCGAGACATTGAAAGAACAGCCATTCCTACACATCTCGAGCATCTCCAAAGGTCTGCTCCGATGGCTCAAAGGCCTTATCCACGTAGGGGCCAGCCCTCGACTATGAAACCTCAGGGTATATCTGGTTGGGCCCCTCCCCTCCTGAAACCCTGCCCTCCCCAGGCCCCACCCTCAAATCTGCAAGAAATTCTCCCTCCGGAGCCATAGCATCCATGTTCATCTGCACACCCCCTCCAGCTTTGCTGTGGGGTTCAAAGCACCTTGGGGAAAAGCCCATTAAAGGGCTGAAAGGAAGAGGAGGGGCATGATTTTGGCTCTACCCACTCACCTGATTGGCTTCTGTTGGAGCTTCCACTCCAAAATTCCATCAGAAACCATCCCAAAAGAATGTTTTCCTTGCAAGAGGCTGAAGGAAAGTTAGCCACAAAAGGGGCACAGACCATTCCCAATCCTTACCTGGGAATGGAAGGCAGCACACAGGATTGGCTGGGTTCCCACAAACCAAAGGAAGAGGGAGGGACTTCCAGCTACTGTGAGAAACTATTTCTGCTCCTCCAACTCCAAGACAGTAAGGGTACAAGACAGTAAGGTGGGGCTACTTCAGTCTTCGTAGAGCTAGGTCAGAAAGAGAGAGGGGCAAGAGAGGGAACCGATGACAGGAGATGGAACAAGGTGAAGGTTCTGTTGGCAGAGTCTAAATACGCAAAGGAGCAGAGCACAAGCAGCTTAAAAGAATGAAATAGTTTGAGAAGAGAAACAAATATTGTGAGTAAGAGAGGAGAGAGCTAATCCTAACTGTCTAACTGACTAACGTTCTGGAGTGAAACAGAGAAGGAAATGTACTGAGAGGAGCAGGAAACTTCCAAATGAGCCAATCAGGACACAGGAGGACCTGGATAGCCCAAACAAGCCCGATCCTGTTAGATCTCAGAAGCCAAGCAAAGCCAACCCTCGCTAGGGATGGGAGACCTCAAAGGATTTGGATGGAGTTTCTCCCAAAAATACTAGAGGTCATGAGGAGGAGGCGGGCAATGGAAAACCTTGCCTGGCTGCCAGACGATCCTTGGCCATGATAAGAATGATACTGCTCCTGACAATTTAAGTTCCCACCAACCCCGTTCTGCTACCAGTTGTGCTGGTAGTTGTCAGGATAGGCCTGACCTTGGGACGCATTTCCCGAAACAACGTAGGCTTGTGCCTCTCCAGGTAGGATAAACCATCCCTCTTTGGGCAACCCCTTCCGAGCTCTCAGGTAGTCCTGTTACTTAGGCTTCCTCCTTTAACCCCTGAATAAGCAGAGGTGTTGGTAAAAAGGTAAAGGTAAAGGTATCCCCTGTGCAAGCACCGAGTCATGTCTGACCCTTGGGGTGACACCCTCTAGCGTTTTCATGGCAGACTCAATATGGGGTGGTTTGCCAGTGCCTTCCCCAGTCATTACCGTTTACCCCCCAGCAAGCTGGGTACTCATTTTACCGACCTCGGAAGGATGGAAGGCTGAGTCAACCTTGAGCCGGCTGCTGGGATTGAACTCCTGGCCTCATGGGCAGAGCTTTCAGACTCTGCGCCACAAGAAGCTCATGAGGTGTTGGTAGCTTCTGGCTTATTTTCTCTTGCTTCTCCCCCCAACCCCTTCGATGAATTTAGAGAAACATAGGATGGCCTCCTTTACGAGCGAGACCTACGAGGCAGTCACAAGAGATGGGTTTCCTCCGAGCACTTTTGCCAGATCCCAGAAAATCCCGCCTCCTGCCGGCCAGCTCTGACACTTCCGCCCTCTGCTTCTCTCAACAGAATCCGGCTGAGGCCCCGCATGCTGCGGGATGTGTCTGTGGTGGACACCAAGACCACGATCCTCGGCACGGAAATCGGGTTCCCCGTCGGGATCGCTCCCACGGGTTTTCACCGGCTGGCCTGGCCCAGCGGGGAGCAGAGCACAGCCAAAGGTAGGCCCAAGTCTCCTTGCTAGGAAGCAGAATCAACAAGCGTTGCGGGAGGAGGAGGAAGAGGAGGGGGGAGTCAACATGGATGATTCATTGTGGGGAAGAGGGGGGCGTGTCCAAAAATAATACAGGTTCAGTTGTCAAGTCCTGGCTTGGGAAAGCTGGCAGGTAGAAACCGGAGAATGTAGAGTTTTGAGGTGGAGGGTGGTCAACAGGGATGTGTCAGGCAGTCCACTCATCAAAAGCCACCGTTTCTTCTAGGGGAAGTGATCTCCATAATCTGGAGATCTTTAATCCCTGAATAAATCTCCATAATCTGGAGATCAGTTGTATTATTGGCGGTTGTGGGTTTTCCTGGCTAAGTGGGTTTGATCTGGTAGGTTTAGTCCCTGATGTTTCGCCAGTAACTGTGGCTGGCCTCTTCAGGGGTAGGACATGGCAAGATGGGCATCTCTCCATGCCAAGGTATCTGTAAATTGGGTGCCATTAAAGTAGACATTCAGTTCACCGTTGACAAGATAGTCATTGAGATGGACTTGGTGAAAGCCACCGTTTACAGAAGTAGCCAACCAAAAATTCGAGATCCCTAGTGAGTATTTCCTCAGTCTTTTCAATTAGTTTGGGCCTTACTGCAATCGCCACGTCATCGGCATAAGCAAATTTCCTGGATATCATCTCAAGAACAGCAGAGACGTATAAATTGAAAAAGAGCTGGAGCAAGGACTGAGCCCTGGGGGTCAACCATTATTCTGGGCCATTCCGCACAAGGGAAAAACAGCAAAACTCTTACCTTCCGCAGACGCGCTTTTTTGTGTGTGGTTTTAAACAACGTCAACATCCTGCCTCCTCCCAGCGCTGCTCTCGCTGCATCTTCCGATTTGTAGCGAGATCAGGGTAATCCCAAAAAGTGAATTCTCCTGGGGAAATCCCGCCAGCTGCCGCAAGCAGCCAGCCAAGAGAGAGTCAGGAGGCATGTTAGACACGACACACATTAGCCCTGGAGTGTATCAGTATCAGTATCAGTATTCTTTATTACGGCCATAGACCAGCAAAGTCAAAACAATTCCACAGTTACATAAATAATATGGCTAAAACAGAGTTTTACTCATAAAATAACATTATGTTAAACACTTAGACTATGAGTCTGCTAAAGTATAAGTTAGAATTAAATGGAAATATAGGAAATTGTTCTAATTGTTCTCAGGGTCTGTTAAGTTTTAGTCAACTTCCACCGCCTTTTCATGGCTGCAGCACAAAACCTGGCGACACTATATGTGATGGAACAATTTGTGTCTGTGAGCAGCAAGGAGATATAAAATTGTCCTGAGCACCCTGGGACTCTATGTAACCATGGTGTGATAAATATGGAACGTATGTCATCATAAAACTGACAATGCAAAAGGATATGTTCCAATGTTTCTATTTGACCAGAGCCACAGGGGCACTTCCTTTCACCGTATGGAGTTTTCTTGTATCTCCCTTCAAGTACAGCTGAGGGAAGGGCATTGCAGCGAGCTAAAGTGAAGGCCCTCCGGTGGCTAGGCACCTCAAGATTCTTTAAATAGGCCAAGGGAGCTGTGACATACCTGTAGCCTTCACTAACAAAGAAGGCAGAGGGATTTGCTAGATCAGGTTGGCGTTCTATATCCACTACTCGCTGTTTGATAACCTCTTTAGCTTGGTCATGGGCCATCCGAACCAGAAATTCTGGAGAAAATCCCAAAGCTGTGATTTCCCCCCTCACCGATTGTTTCCATGAAGACTGGAAGTCATCCTTCATTATCAAAGAAGCTAATCCACAGGGGGAAAGGGAGATTTTAAGCCAGTAATTGAGAATGTTTAACCAGCCCTGGAGTGAAGGAATTCGATTAGTTTTGCCTGGCACTCGGATTATGACTCTGTCCCCTCTCCCCCCCCCTACCTCTTGAAGCGGCGGAAGCCATGGATACCTGCTACATCGCCAGCACGTACTCCACTTGCTTGATGGAAGAAATAGTCAGTGCGGCCCCTGAAGGCCTCCGATGGTTCCAGCTTTACATTCACCAGCAGAGGTCGGCCTCGGAGCAGCTGGTGAGACGGGTGGAAGCGCTGGGTTTCCGGGCCGTGGTGCTGACGGTAGACGTGCCTTACACCGGCAAGAGACGCGACGACTTCCGCAACAACTTCCAGCTTCCGCCGCACATGTCGGTCAAGAATTTGGAAGGCGTCTTTGAGGTTTGCAAACTTCCGAGGGGAAGAGAAAAGGCCAAGGACCAGCCTGGGCCACCTGCTCACTGCCAACTTGGAGTTGAGAAATTCCCAGATATTAGGGGTTGGAGCCTGGGGAGTGTGGGGTTTGGGGTGGGATGCTTTAGGTCAGGAGTGACCAAACTGGGGCTGTCCAGATGTCCATGGACTACAAAGCCTGTGAATCCCTGTGAGCATGTGCAGGCAGGGGCTCATGGGGATTGCAGTCCTGGTGCATCTGGAGAACCACAGTTTGGCCACCCCTGCCTTAGGCTGATCTGGAACTGAGCAAGGGGGGGTGGAGGACGTGAGAGCTCTTTGGAGACAGGATGGGATAAAAATGGGGGAGATGGAGCAGTGCAACAGAGAGCCCCAGTGGATTCACACACAGCAGGGAGCAGGTTACCAACCACCAGGGGACAGCTGGAGGTCTCCTGGAATTGTAAGAGATTGCCAGGTGGCAGAGTGTGGTTCCATGGGTGAACATGTCTACTTTGGTTTAACTTGCTGTGGTCCCACTATTCTCCCAAACCTCACTCTCCCCAGGCTTCACCCCATGGGGACGGAATGCACCAGCAAAACGGCAACATTGCCAGCAGTGAGGTGATGCTGCTTCTGGGCTGCCTGCAACACTGTAGCACAGGAGTAGTCAAACTGCGGCCCTCCAGATGTCCATGGACTACAATTCCCAGGAGCCCCTGCCAGCGAATGCTGGCAGGGGCTTCTGGGAATTGTAGTCCATGGACATCTGGAGGGCAGCAGTTTGACTACCCCTGCTCTAGCATTTGCTCGGCAATTTTCCCGTAGAGTTTGGGGTGAATACTAGAGTGTGGCCTGCTGCAATGATATCATTTCCGGGTGGCACAGGAAGTGACATCGTGGAGCCAGCCAATGCCACCCTCCCCACCATTTCTCCCAGATTTTTATTTTTCTCATGCTGTCCAGGTAAGGTCAGATTCTCCCTTGGCGTCCCTCTGAAAATGGGAGGGGGCTAAGTAGGTTTCCCTGGAGGCAACATCCCCCTTCCGTTGTCCTCAGCAGTGCTGTTGTGGGCCAGCAGACCCCTGTTTTTATACCCATGGTAAAGGCTGGCAGATGCTCTCGGCCCTGTCTCCATCTCGTGTGTTCTTCAGGGGGGACCAACCCCACAAGTGAAGATCAGACTAAATCAGTGGTTTCCAAACTTTTGCATGTTGACACCTCCTTGGTTCCCAGGCCACATCCCTAGTGCCTCCCCTACACACACACAGACGTACATACGAAGGCACACCTCTGTTAGGTCTACTGCAAATTCAAAACACACTATCTTGCCTACACTTCTTTTTTGGTGGTTTTGCAGTGGCCGTATTGTAGTCTGGAACAAAAGTCTGCAAGTTCTGTGTAAAAGTCATTTTTGGTCCTCACTGGGGAGAAAGACAGATGGGGGGGGGGGGGGAGAGAGAGAAGAAAGAGACAGAAGCAAACAGAGAGAGAGGAGAAAGAGACAGAAGCAAACAACAGAAAATCCCCTGGTCAGGAGCAAGCAGAAGGCTTTTCCAAAGGTGGAGACTTTTGGGGGAGGGTTGTCAGCCTGGATGAAGAAATTTCCAGAGATCTGGGGCGGAGTCTAGGAAGGACAGAGTCTGAGGAAGGGAATAGGATCTCAGCCAGCTCATGTTCTGAAGCTGCTGTTTTTTCACGAAGCTAAGCAGGGTTGGCCCTGGTGAGCACTGAGATGGGAGACCACCAAGGAAGTCCAGGGTCTTTACTCCCCAGAGGCAGGCAATGGCAAAGCCACCTTGGAACATCTCTTGCTAGGAGAACGCAGCCACAGAAGGAAGAGTCAGACTGCTGCCTCCCTACTGCTCCCAAATCTCTCACCACCTCCCTGGATCCTCCCACCATGTACCACCCACTTTGGGAACCCCTGGTCTAAATCGACTTGAAAGTAGCTTCCTCGCGCCATTAGGGAATCCCGCCCAAATCTCCCCTCCAGTGCCCCTCGCTCTGCGCTGCCTTTGGAAGAGGCCCAGTGGCTTTGTGGGGGGGGGGACGGCCTTGGTCTGGCCATGGTGTGTTCTCCCATCAAGGGCGCAGGATCCCTCGGAGGCTGGGAATTCCTCAAAGCCTCTGCCTGAATTCCGTTCAAAGCTCCTCAGCCTTCGACTGCAGTACTGGGCAGAACTGGGTTTGCCTGCCTGATCAGGCACAAAGAAAGGGAATCGTGGCACAGAGGGAGATTCTCCCCAGGGCCAGTTCTGTATTTGCTGGCCCCAAGCAAGGTACACCTGTCTCTCCCAGGGCCTATACTGCCTCTGGCTTGGAGCGAGGGTTGCCAGCCTCCAGTTGGGGCCTGGAGATCTCCCGGAATGACAAATGCTCTCCGAACTACCAAGATCTGGGTGAGAAAATGGCAGTTGGGTGTTGTGGTTAAGAGTGGTGGACCCCAATCTGGTGAACCCCACCCATCAAGGTGCAGCCAGCTGGGTGACCTTGGTCCAGTCTCAGTTCTCTTAGAGCTCTCTCGGCCTCCCCTACCTCCCAACGTGCCTGCTGTGGGAAGAGGAAGGGAAAGCAATTATAAGCCACTTTGAGACTCGTGCAACCAGCTGGGTGACCATGGACCGATCACAGTTCTCTCAGAGCTCTCTCAGCCCCACCTCCTTCAAAGGATGTCTGGTGTGGAGAGAGGAAGGGAATGTCTATTGTAAGCCACAAAACAGGAACTAGAGAACATTTCCAGACTTGACCCCCAATATGCATCAGGAGAGGGGAGTTTGAAGTATCCCAACAGGAGAACCTTGAAGAGACGTGTCAGTCTTGTTTGCCCCATTGAGGTTCCCTTCCATCTGTCTGCTACAGGACCGGGATCGCTCCGAGTATGGCCTGCCTGCAAATTCCATGGAGCCCCGCCTCGGCTGGGAGGACATCCATTGGCTCCGGAGCCTGACCCACCTGCCCATCATCCTCAAAGGCATCCTGACGAAGGAAGACGCGGAGCTGGCCGTGAGACACGGAGTCCAGGGGATCATCGTCTCCAATCACGGTGGGAGGCAGCTGGATGGCGTCCTGGCTAGCGTGAGTGACAGGCCACCGGTTTCCCGTATGGGGTCATGCCAAAATGGCCCTGCCCACGATTGCGGCTTATTGGAACGCTCGAATGCTGGAGATAGATGCTGGAAGAGGAGGCAGACAGCAAAAACAGGAGAGGAGGAGGAGCATTTGGGAAACAAGCGAGGGTACAGGGAGGTGGGTTGCCAATGTCCATGCGGGCCAAACAAAGGGGCCTGGAGATCTCCCAGTGTGACAGTTGATCTCCAGGCTGCAGAGATCCCTTCCTCTGGAGAAAATGGCTGCCTTGCTGAGATTCCTTCCCTCCTGAAACCACGCCCTCCCCCTGATCCGCTGGCCCCCAAATCCCCAGCACAAGCTCTTCCACCCCTCTAGATAGCACACAAACACACACACACCCTGGTCAGAAGTATACACCCACAAAATGCTCAATTATAACATGTATATGTCGCTATGGAGAAGAACCGATGGGCTGAGATTAACTCAAAGGAATTTTTAGCTAAACATCCGGAAAAAATTCCTGACAGAGCGGTTCCTCAGTGGAAAAGGCTTCCTCAGGAGGTGGTGGGTTCTCCTTTTTTGGAAGTTTTTAAGCAGAGGCTAGAGAGCCATCTGTCAGATATGCTAATTCTGTGAACTTAGGCAGATTGTAAGTGGGTGGACAGAAGGGCGTAGAATTGGGGTCACTGTGGGTGGGCAGGTAGTTGTGAGTTTCCTACATTCTTCAGGGGGGTTAGACTAAACGACCTTGGAGGTCCCTTCGAACTTCATCATTCTATGATTCTTTACTGGACTCCCCTTTTCCTAGGTCTCTCTTCGTTAACGACTTCGTGGCTCTTTCTGGACTCCCTGTTGCTTGTTCCTCTTGCAGATCGATGCTCTGGTGGAAATTAAAGAAGCTGTCCAAGACAAAGTTGAAGTCTATTTGGACGGAGGGGTGCGGACCGGGACCGACGTGCTGAAAGCTCTGGCCCTGGGGGCCAAGTGCGTCTTCATTGGAAGGCCGGCCTTATGGGGACTCGCCTATAAGGTGAGCCAGCAAACCAGGAGTATGGTGGAGTAACCATGTTTGAGCTGCTAAAGCGAAGCCAGGGGGTGGGGGGTGGCGGTGAACCATGGGCTCTCGGATGCTCTTTGCCTTCAGCCTGGGTTTCGTGGATCACATCTCCCCGTGGGTCCTGCACTGTATCTTTGTCAACCACTCAGCAAGTGGCACAGTTCTTGCTGGGTTCACTTTATTCCGCCACATTCTAGCAGTGGTGGTCAGCAGTTCTCCCCAAGTCCCCAGCAGGGGAGGCGGGGAGTTGGTTTGCCGCTGCGTTTGTTGCTGGTTTTCTATTTTTTTAAATTGTTAATTGTTGTGTTTTTAGTGGGCTTTTTAGGGGACTTGTATTTTATTTTATTTTTTACTTGTAATCTGCCATGAGCCGGCTTTGCCGAGAGTGTCAGGAAATAAATTCAAATAATAATAATAACAACAATAATATTTCTTTTAAATTTTTTATTTACATAGTTGATAATCCGCCTTCATCACTAAGGGCCATTCCGCACCGGGATCCATGTAGCAAATTGTTTGCTGAACGAAAAATCGCCATTTTAAATAGTGGAATTCAGCGTAACGCATACCTGACTTTGTAGTGGAATCCGGTTGCGTTTCTATCATTTTCCCACAGGGTTCCGGTCTTGGCAAAAATCGCTAGAAAGGAAGTGCTATTGCTGAGCTGTGTCCCGCCCCTGGCCATCAAGCAGCCAATGGGCGGCCGTTATCATGCTCCTTTCCCTTTAAGGAAGGTTTTTAAAAAGAAAAAAACACCCATTGCAACGAATATGCGTTGATTCGTTGCAACGGAGAGACCCATCCAGCTGGCAGGTGGTGTTTGAGCTGCCGTTTCATCATTGCCACGCTCCCCCTCGAGTGAAAACCCCCCCCTCACGGGCGCGATTTTCGGCCGAAAACAGTGTGAAAAATAAAGTGAAAATAAACCAGCAAACGGGCCTCTGCGATGCTTGTGCTTGGTGACTTTAAACAGAGGGACTGCAGCCGGGGAAGCCTCACTGGGTAAATGAAGGCTTGCCGGTGCGTTGATCTCCGCTCGCTCAGAGAAAAAAAAATGGTGATCGCTTCACCGGAAGATCAGAGGAGAGAGCCTGGGGGAGGGACTTTGCAGAAACCGCAACAATGGTAATGCACAGAACTTTCCCGCTAGTGTTGCAGATTGGTTGCAGGAGTGTAGCGCTTTCTGGAGGGTGAATCCACTTTTTGGGATTTCCCTGAAAGCGCTACAACGAAGCACTTTTTGCGGATCGGTTTCAGGAGTGTTGCAGATTGTCAATGACATTGTGCATAATGGCAAAACTGTAGCGATTTCAATTTGTAACCATTGTGCTATTTTGGACGAATGCGGAACGGCCCTAAGACTCAAGGTGGATTACAGATTGTAAATCAATGCAACGGGTAAAAGGAACAACAGAAGGAGAAACGGGGGCCAGCGTGAAATGTTTTTGGTCAGCCACGTCACTCACCATTTCCCTGCTCTATTTCTCGGGACAGGGCGAAGAGGGACTTCAGGAATTGCTGCAAATTTTAAAAGATGAATTCCGCTTGGCCATGGCTCTGACTGGTAAACTTTTCCCTCCTTTCCTTTAACATGTTTGCACTGTGTAAGGCAGGGGTAGTCAACCTGTGGTCCTTCAGATGTCCATGGACTACAATTCCCAGGAGCCCCTGCCAGCATTTGCTGGCAGGGGCTCCTGGGAATTGAAGTCCATGGACATCTGGAGGACCACAGGTTGACTACCCCTGGTGTAAGGAGCTCCTGCAGTACTCCTGGCCCTAAGTGAGGGGTCCCCAACAGGGTGCCCATGGGGCCATGGCGTTTTTAAAAAGTGGATGGGCCTCTTGCTCAGCCACAGGGTCGACTGCATTCTGTCTCACTCCTCCTTCCCATTGTATTGGTTACATTATCTTCCTTCTGCCCCGAACTTGGGCTGAATCCCAAACCCAAATAGATGTTGCTTCTTTCTCTGTGGGTGAAAACATAGTTGGGCCCCTCAGGCATTGTCTTTAAGACAAAAATAGACTGGCCAAGCAGGATCACACTAGAAGCGTACCACTGAGGTCCTGTTTCCCAAAATCTTTGCCGAAGCTCTGAAATTGGACTCGCCCGTCCTTCTTAACCATTGGAACGTTTCCTTTCAGGCTGTCGCAGCGTCTCTGAAATCGGCCGGCACTTGGTTCAGTCCTCCAGACTGTAATGACTCTTCCTGCAGCACCGGGCAGAGCCGTGAAAGGGCCCCGAGATTGTGCAGGAAGGGAAGGGAAGTGGCGGAGCGGCTGTGTGTCAAGGGACTCGCCTCTTTTATGCCAGAATGACTTCCTTCCCTCCAAAGGCTGTGGGACAGAGCAAGGCTGTAGCTTACAGGCCCGTGACCTGCCAACAGATTGCCGAACTTGGTGCCGAATTGCAACGGTGATCGAAAATTCATTCAGCCATCGAAAATTCCCTTTTTCTCTCTCTCCCTCCCTCCCTCCCTCCTGGCACCCCAGCTAATTCCCTGCTCGCCAAGAGCTCTGTATTCACACCGTCCCAGCTCTCTCGGGCGGTTCTTGTGCCTTTAAAGACAGAGCTGTAGTGAGCTAATCTTGCACCCGCGACAAAGGTATAAAATGATCCAGGGCCTTCCTGTTCTGTCATAATTGTTGTTGTTAGGTGCAAAGTCGGGTCCGACCCATCGCAACCACATGGACAATGATCCTCCAGGCCTTCCTGTCCTCTACCATTCCCCGGAGTCCATTTAAATTTGCACTGCTTCAGTGACTCCATCCAGCCACCTCATTCTCTGTCGTCCCCGTCTTCTTTTGCCCTCCATCGCTCCCAGCATTAGGCTCTTCTCCAGGGAGTCCTTCCTTCTCATGAGGTGGCCAAAGTATTTCAGTTTCATCTTCAGGATTTGGCCTTCTGTCATAATAGTTAGTTGGAAAAATAGGTCGATATGCAAATAATAAAAAATGGGAATCACACAACATTTATCTTAAAGACCTGCATGCACAGTCAACTGATGCATAAGCAGTGGATAGTTTTAACTTAGTAGTTCAGGAATACAAAACCAGGTACAGACAGATTTGACAACCGCCCTTTCTGTGCTCTCGGTGACCTTGGCATGGAACAAAGTTAGCATGTTCCTGTTATTAAAGTCTGCTTCTTGCCGAGGGACAGCGACCTGAGCCGCCTGGCACTGGTGATTCGGACGCTCTCGACTGTTCCGTTTCAGGCTTTTCTCTGACGCCCCAAAGCAACCGGCTGATGTTTTGGGAAACAGCGGAGGGAGGAGAGGATCAAGAGGTGTGGAACCATGAACAGTTGTGGTACCACACATAGTTTTAAAATTATGGTGCTTGGTTGCTGCAGCGGCTGACGCCTGGGGTGGCTGCTAGGGCAGAAGGCACCAAGAGAGGGCAAAGCCAGGGCAAAGAAGCTCTGAATTTGTCCCGATCTTTCTCCCTGGCACATTAAGAACACTCAGTTCCTTAACAGGGAACACATCAATGAATTTAAGAAGTGCCTCTAATTTTGGTTCAGTAGGTTTCTGTGCTGTCATATTGATTCTCTTAAGCCAGGCTTTCTCAACCGAGGCTTTGGGAAACCCTGGGGTTTCTTGACGGCCCTGGAAGGGTTTCCCGAATGGGTGGGAGTTAGTTAATTTTTTAGATATTTTTAAAATTTGTGAAACATTTATTGGGTGATAGGACCATATATGGTCATATTGACCTGCCACCCCCTCCCAAAATGGCTGATGATGGGCCTGGAGGGGGTGGGAAGGGAAGGGCCCCCAGCTGGACATGTCCACAGCTCGGCTTCCCAACCATATTATGCATGATCAGCGCCACTTCTGGGGTTTCTCAAAGCCTGAGAACGTTCCAGGGATTTCTGAACAGTAAAAAAGTTAAGTGGTCTGTTCTCTGCACCCTTTTTACCCGCCTCTGTCAACGACCGGCCTTCCGGCCACTTGGTTATGCCACCCAAGGGGGCTTCCTTCTCTCTCTGTTTTGCACTCATTCTCTTTCATATGCATAATAGCAATAAGCATTGTTAATAAAAAGCTACAAACTGCAGTTCTGCAAGGGCTTACTTGAGAACAAAGCCTACCGGACCCAAGCTTTGGGGGGTTTTTTGCTTTCAAGTCACAGCCGAATCATTGAAGCCCTGTTTTCAAGGCATGAGATGTTCAGAGATGATTTGTCCTGGCCCGTCTCTGCGTAGCAACGCCAGACTTTCCTGGCGGTCTCCTATCCAAATACCAACCAGGGCCAGCTCTGCTTAGCTTCTGAGATCCAATGAAATCAAACTAGCCTGGGCTATTCCAGTTTTGAGTAGAACTCAGTTCGCTTCCATGTGGATAAACACACGGCTGATTCAAGAAGTCAAAGAACAGCGAGGAAAGGGGAATTTTCCTCTGGCAGTGCAATCCTATGCAGAATTAGCCCAAGGGTGCCTCTCCAGATGTCCATGGACTGCAATTCCCATGAGCCCCTGCCAGCATGAAATCTCTCCAGTTAAGAAATCCAATCAGCAGGTGATGTGAAAGACTTCCACCAAAGACTCTGGGGAGCTGCTGCTGGTCTGAGTAGACCAGGGGTAGCCAAACGGTGGCTCTCCAGATGTCCATGGACTACAATTCCCATGAGCCCCTGCCAGCATGCTGGCAGGGGCTCATGGGAATTGTAGTCCATGGACATCTGGAAAGCCACCTTTTGTCTACCTCTGTGCTAGTCAAAACCCATTAACTTCAGTGGACTTGGAATGAAGCATTCTTCAAATGCATGGTATGGATCTTAAAGCTTCTTCCAGCAGCGTTCCAACCAAAGGAAAGACTCGGCCTTACCAACAAACCTTTGCATGTTTTGGGGGGGATGCGTGGGCTGCTTCTATATTTTGTTTAAGGATGCTCGCTATCTCACGGGCAGATGACAAAGGAATGTCTCTGTGGCACGGGGCTCTTCGCTGCGTAAAAGGCAGCAGGGAAACTTTAACAGTCTGACTTCTGCCCCTCCCTCCCCAAGAAACAAACAGGGGTGCAAGAGAAAGAAGGCACATTTAAGTGTGTGTGCAAGAGCATTATTATTATTATTTATTTATTACGGTCATTGACCAGCATCAAAGTATCTACAGACATACATTATTACAGCGTTTTAACAGGACATTCGGCATCAGGGAGTTGACAAAGGCACAAAACATGAATACAGCATTTTGACAGGTCATTCAGCATCAACAATAGCCAAAGATTTCCGCACTCTGCTGGCAGTATAGCAAAACTTTGCCACCGTGTAAGAAACAGAATTATCTTTATCTGCAAGCAAGATGTTAATTAGATGATCATTTGTAAGTCCAGGAAACCTTGATAGCAAGGGCAAGATTAAACGGCTTCTGGCAACCTTATAAAAGTCACAGTATAATATAATGTGGGCAATTGATTCAATTACACCTGAATTGCAAGGGCATAATTGGTCCTCTATAGGCACACGTTGTAGTCTTCCACTTAACAGTGCTGATGGAAGTTGGGAGTAGGGCCATCTCATTTTGTAGCTCAATATCCATAAGTCGTTGATAGGCCAGATGTTTTGCTTGCCTGTGCCCCGTTTCTAATAGATGATCAGGGGCTAAGCCAATTTTAAGAAGTTTGTTAATTATTTCTGTACACCAAGTGGGTTGTGGGTTAACTGACAAGAAAGAAGGAATAAGGCCTACAGGTTGAAGATGAATTTTTAGCCAATAGTTAATTATTGTTATCCATGCCCTGGTCTCTACTTTTGTCAACCCTGGCTCCTGCCGGAGAACTACATTGGCTGTACGCCTTGGAACATTAAAGAGGGCTCTTAGGAAACCTGCTTGAATTTTCTCTAAGGGAGCAAAATTGGAGTAAGGGCCTAATTGCGCAAGACCAATTTAAAATGTTGTCATTTTTTTAAAAAAACATTCAAACGTCAAAGCCAGGTGATGCTTTCGATTAATACCAGCCAAAATAGCCCAGCACACGTTTTCAAGTGCTTCAGAATTCGTCCACAGACTGGATGTTAGAAGGCAAAGAGAAATGGGGGCGTGGGAAGTCCCTGGGTCAGTGTGGCTTAGGGGTGCCAGGTCCCCACGGGTTGGGAATGGGGGGTGGAGTTGCCAGATGCAGAAACTCCTGGATATTGGGGAATAGAGACTGGGGAGGACTGGGACCTCAGGGGGAGTACAGTGCTGTCGATTCCACCCTCCAAAGGATCCATTTTCTCTAGGAGAACAGATCTCTGTAGTCTGGAGATGAGCTATGATTCTAGGGAATCTCCAGGCCCCACCTGGAGGCTGGCATCCCTGGTCTCTTGTCAGCTCGCTCTGTTCCGCTCAGGGGTTCTCTCTGAGATAAACGGATCGGTGCCCGGCCTCCCGGCAGCCTTCACACCCGGCCTTTCTTGGCATGCTGTCAATAACGGCTTCCTTGGCAAACAAACAGCATCCTAGATAAAACCAAGCAATAGCGCCATACCAGCCATGAAAGTAGATTTCAAGGATGGTCACTCAAGGTTAACAAGTCCTCTGCAGCTCCTTCTGCAAGGGACAGTACAGAGTTTATTCGGACTAAGAGAAGGCTGAAGCAAGTTGGAGTCCAGTGGCATCTTGCGACTATCAAAGTTTGTTGCAAGGGATAAGTTTTCTTGTGCACGCACACATCCTCAGATACAGTGAAATGGGAATTACCAGTCCGTAGAATCATGGAGTTGGAAGGGATCGCCAGGCTCATCTAGTGCAATCTTCTGCAGACCTAACAACACCAATCAGTTAAGGATCCCTGGCCCTAAAGAAATTCACTCAGCCTCAACCATTTATTTTACTCACCTCAGCCCTTTATCAGTTAGCTGCGATTTTATTGTCAATGAATTGTTTTTATGCACTTCTATATGTTTTATTGTTTTATCCAATCGGTTGTACAACGCCCCAAGACGGCAAAGTCCAAAAGGGGCACTATAAAAATCTTTAAACCGCCCGCGGCGCCCGGTTTAAAGAAGTAAGGGCTGGTGGGGAGGAGTTAGGGCGGGCTCTGTCCGGGATAAAACCTTGGAGGAGCGAATCAGGAGCCGTAAAGCGGCTCCTGATTCGCTCCTCCGAGTGTCAATCCTGGACCAAGGAGGCAATGGGGAGGCGCGCTTTGCGCACCTCCCCATTGCCTCCTTGGCCGCTGTTCCCTCCGCCTCGATGCGGGGAAAGGAGCAGGGCCCTGCTCCTTTCCACCCGCACACCCACCCAACTCTGCCTTCTCCCGGCCGCAGGAATGGCCACATCGCAGATGCGGCGAGGCTGCTCCAGCGCCCGGGAGAAGGCTGCCGCTAACTCGCCGTCGCCGTCGGGGCCCGCTGCCTTCTCGCCGCCACCACCGTGGCCCGCCGCCTTGGCCGCCACTCCCGTTATGCGCCATGTGGCCAGCTGCCTCAGGCCCACCCGCAACCAGCGTCCCTGCAGCTCCCGGCCCATGAGGACACGACGCCGCCGGAGACAGGTAGACCGTTTCCTCCCAATCCAGCGCCGGCCCCGCTTCTGCCTTTTGTCATCCGCTGGGGGGGGAGCATTAAGGCTTCTGCGGTCTCATGGACCCAGTCCAGACATACGCAGAAGCCTTTGGGAGTCGGGCCCAGGTACTATGGCATCTAGCGCCCATTTTATTTTCAATTAAAATGGGCTTTAAATCTAGTCCCTAAATAAATAAATGCAGAAAATTCACAACTGCCTACCCACCCATAGGGCCCCCAATTCCATGCTTAGATCATTCCTGCCCCACCCCCACCCCCAAAAGTCAGAATCCCTGGCCAGTATGGCTTGGATGAAATTCACCTCCCAGCTGTAAAGTGGCAATTGGCATTTCCCTGGGCATGCAAGAAAGGGTCACAAGAGCCAAGCACCAACACAATCCCTTCTGCCCACCCACTCACAAGCTGCCTAAATTCACAGACTTACTTCTAGCAAAGGGTGAGCAGTAATTTAATGTACAGCATCATGAAAATGTGTAACAGATTACAGAACCAAACAGGGATTAACAAGCTTAGTTTATAAAGTTACTATTTGCTTGGGTTCCATTCCAGGGGGAAAGACAGTGAATGAAATATCTAAGGAAATGTCCCTGCACAAGAACGTTTAGACCTTGGGCCATTCCGCATGACTTCAATGTAGCAGAAGGCTTGCAAATTGTAAATGCTACTAATTTGCAGTTCCGCAAGACGTCGCACACAATCTGCCACACTCCTGAAACAGTCCCGCAAAAAGTGATTCGTTGTAGCGCTTAAAGGGAAATCGGGAAAAGTGGATTCATCCTCCGAAAAGCGCTACACTCTTGCAAACAATATGCAACACTAGCAAAAAAGACCCGTGCGTTCCCATTGTTGCGGTTCCCATTGTTGCAAAGTCCCTCCCCCTGGCTCGCTCCTCCGAACTTCCAGCGAAGCGATCGCAATTTTTTCTTCTCGATCGCCATTTTTTTGTGGGACCAATTGGCAACATTGGTCCTCGTGCAGAAACACCCCTTGAATTAAACTTTGTTCGTCTTAAAGGTGCTACTAGACACAAATTTGGTTCTGCAGCTTCATACCAACACAGCTCTCCCCTGTAAACTATCTCTACCAATGTTTCCGTTTCATTGTGTCTGAAGAAGTGGACATGCACACAATGCCAGGAATCAAACTTTGTTGGTCTTCAAGGTGTCCCTGGACTCAGACTTTGCTCGGCTGCTTCGGACCAACATGGCTCCCCACTGGGATATATGTGAGATTGTGTTAAGGCCCAGGGGTTCCTGGCAGCGGCTCATGGTCATTGTAGTCCATGGACATCTGGAGAGCCACCGTTCAGTCACGCCTCTTTGGCTTTTGGAAACGACATCTGGTGGGTTCGTTTTAAAGCACTCCTATCAGTGGATTTCACCGACTGGCACAAGGTAAGTAAGTAAGGATAAATTTGGCAGGGGCACAGCCTCAGTTTGACCCCCATTCCCCTCCCGGGCCCCAAGATGACTGACCCTTAGAGTAGCAATCCCCAACCTGTGGGCGGCGGATTTACAAAACACTTCGGGTGTCATTGTCTTCCATCACTCCCAGATGGGACTATCTCGTTGCAGAGAAACAAGCTCAGGGTTCCCATTGATTTGTCATTGTCATGAGTTAAAATTTCCATGAAAATAAAATGTTCCTTATGTTCATTGTTGTGGCGCGTCTGTATCTTATTTTGAAGGGATGTTTAAACATTACCATAGCGATCAGAGAGCGCTAGGGCAGTGGTTGAGAGTAGAGGAGTAAATTACCCCCCCACCGGGCCTCAGTAAAATTGTCAAGCGTTGGTCCCCGGTGATAAAAAGGTTGGGGACCACTGCCTTAGAGAGAACAGGCATAAGGCAGATAATGGGACCCATAAGAAAAGGATAACGTGTCAATATTTTCATTTCGACCAAGTGGAATGAAAACAGTCACATTCATAGAACTGGAGGGAAGAAATGATAAAATAATGCCAGGAAAGGAGCACCCAAGAATGTCAACAAGTGCCCTGGCTCCAAGGCTGATCTGGGAGAAAGTTATCCACTGAAAGAGTTCTCAAAATGCAAGTAATCCCCAAACAATTCTTTGTTGCTGATGTTGAAGAAAAACCCAACTCCAACGGCGTTCCAAATAAAGAATTCTTAAATGTCTATTGTATTCTATTGTTGCTTTTATTCTGTTGTATTTGAGTCAAGCCCCTGATCTGGGGATTAGGGGCCTGTGCCTAGGAAGGACAGTGTGTGTGGAGGGAATCCATGACAATGAAATGGCACTCTAAGGCTTACATTTCTCCTGGACTCTATGGTGCCCTGTAGAGTCCACCTTTCAAAGCTGCCATTTTCTTCCGGGGAACTGATCTCAATTGTCTGGAGTGCAGTTGTAATTTTAAGAGAGCTCCAGGTCCTTCTTGGGAGGCTAAAGCACTGTTAATCCATATTTCTTATGTGGGAGAGCCACTGATAATCGGGTGTAAGCCTCAAGAGATATTAAAACTCCTTATAACTGGTATTTTGATGTTACATTTATAAATGCAAAAAAGAATCTCTACCAAGGGCCTGTTTCCCAGTCTCCGCAGAAGCAGCAGCACCCGCGAAATGGGCAGGATCAGAAGAAGAAGAAGAAGAAGAAGAAGAAGAAGAAGAAGAAGAAGAAGAAGAAGAAGAAGAAGAAGAAGAAGAAGAAGAGGAGGAGGAGGAGGAGGAGGAGGAGGAGTTTGTTTTTATACCCACTTTTCACTAAGTGAAGGAGTGTCAAAGCAGCTACCGTTCCCTTCCTCTTCCCACAACAGACACCCTGTGAGGCAAGTGAGGCTGAGAGAGCTCAGAGAGAACTGGGACTGGTTGGCGGTCCCCCAGCTGGCTACATGTGGAGAAGGAGTGGGGAATCAAACCTGGTTCTCCAGATTAGAGGCTGCCGCACTTAAACCCTCCTTTCCCCAAACCCTCCCTTCCACAGGCTCCACCCCCAGACCTCCGGGAACTGCTCTAGCCACACCCTCCTGGGCAGTGGCGAAGATAGGGGGACCAGGCCTTGGTAACGCTGCCGCTTGGGAATTCTTCCCACTTCCTATTGGCCAGGCCACCCCGTGATGCCACAATCGGCCCCGGCTGCTCCTGAAACAGTGGCCTGTCACGTGAGCTTCATCAAGCACCTGTGGCCTTCTGCCATGACAGCTTCTCTCAGACTGCCCCTGCATCGCGTCACTCCCCAGGCCGTGTCTGGAAGCCCGCCAGTGGCAGGTATCTTTTCTCGGAGCCCCTGTTGACAATTCTGTGCTGGCTTCCCTTCTCCTACACACAGACGATGCTTGCACAGGCTGGTTCATGTGGCGTTATCTGCTCTAGTGGCGGCTCCCCAGAATCCTGGGCAGAAATAAGTCTTTCCTGATGGCTACTGGCCAAGGTCCTACAAGGGAAGGGGGAAGGGGTGGAACTGGAGGTTCTGCCCCCTCTGAACCATGCGGGGGCTCTCCAAACAAAAGGTAGATTTCTGTTTCTATAGAGCAGGGGTCGTCAAACTGCGGCCCTCCAGATGTCCATGGACTACAATTCCCAGGAGCCCCCTGCCAGCATTCGCTGGCAGGGGGCTCCTGGGAATTGTAGTCCATGGACATCTGGAGGGCCGCAGTTTGACGACCCCTGCTATAGAGTGAGAAGAATAAGAGCCAGTTTTGCATTCCCCGCTTTTTACTTGAGGTTTACAAATGCCTTTCCCTTTCTCTCCCCACTCTGAGAAGTAGGTGGAGCTCTGAGAGAACAGCTCTAGGAGAACAATCATTAAGCGAACTGTGACCGGCCCAAGGTCACCCTGCCGGGTGCATGTGGAAGAGCGGGGAATCATACTAGGTTCTCCAGATTAGAGACTGCAGCTCTTAACCCCCTATGCCACGCTGGTTCTCAAACTCCTTTCCCCTCCTGTCCTCACAACAGACACCCTGTGATGTAGGTGAGGTTGAGAGATCCCTGAGAGAACTGGGGCTGGCCCAAGGTCACCCAGATGGCTGCATGTGGAAGAGTGGGGAATCAAACCAGGTTCTCTAGATTAGAGGCTACTGCTCTCAATGACAATACCACGCTGACACTCAAAAATATATCCTTTCCTATCCCCACAAAAGACACCCTGTGAGGCAGATGAGTCTGGGAGAGTTTGGAGAGAACTGTAACTGGCCCAAGGTCACCATGCTGGCTGCATGTGGAGGAGTGGAGAATCCAACCCTG
Source organism: Paroedura picta (assembly GCF_049243985.1). NCBI lineage: Eukaryota > Metazoa > Chordata > Lepidosauria > Squamata > Gekkonidae > Paroedura > Paroedura picta. Next base: position 105,219,967 of record NC_135375.1, read on the forward strand.
TTCTCCAGTTTAGAGGCTGCATCTCTTAACATTTGTTTGTTTGGTTGTTTGTTTGTATACCATCTTCCCCGGAGACTTATACCATGCTGACTCTCAAGACACCTTTATCTTTCCTTGCAACCGACATCCTATGAGATAGGTGGATCTGAGAGGGCTCTGAGAGAACTGTGCCTGGCCCAAGACCACCTAGCAGGCTGCATGTGGAGGAGGAGAGGGGAATCCGACCCAGTTGTCCAGATTAGAGGTCACCACTCAACCACTTCACCAAGCCGGCTATTGAGCTCCCTTAAACATGTTTCACGACCCATGTTTCACACACACAGTTCCGCGTGCCAAGTCCCAGTATAAAGATTAACACACACTCTTCTACAGTTTGCCAGGACGACAGAGGTGGCTGGATGGAGTCACTGAAGCAGTGGGTGCAAACTTAAATGGACTCTGGGGAATGGTAGAGGACAGGAAGGCCCGGAGGATCATTGTCCATGGGGTCGCGATGGGTCAGACACGACTTCGCAGCTAACAACACAGTTTGCCAGTCTCTTATACAGGCTAGAAATGGTCTTGTTGGGTTTCAGAAATCCAATTCAGGATCGTCATTTGTACCATGTAAAAGAGGCAGACAAAGTACTTTTCCTTCTGAACAATTCTTCCCAGATATGCAATAACTCTTCACTCCTGCCTCAAACCCCCCCCCCCCCCAAAAAAAAAAGTTATAGTAGAGGAAGCTTCCCCGGAAGGACACGGGTTGGAGAACTGCGTGTCCCTGGCATGGCAAAAGCAACAGCAACACACAAGCAGGCCTTCAAGGTCTTTGGTTACGTTGGACATCCGTGACCCTTGAACTCGGCAGGGAGCCATCGCTCGGCTCCCCTCACAGCTAGTGCAGAAGGGCCAAGAGGGATTTATTTCCATTGGGGTCATAGCTGGCAGAAGTCAAGGCAGCCCCCCCCCCTCCAGCTTTTGGGGAAAGGAGAGTGAGCCATAAACAGTTAAAGAAGAAGAAGGGGGGGGTTTGTATCCCACTCAAAGCAGCTTACAAATTGCCTTCCCTTCCTCTTCCCACAACAGGCACCCTGTGAGGGAGGTGGGGCTGAGGGAGCTCTGACAGAACTGGGACGAGCCCAAGGTCACCCAGCTGGCTGCATGTGGAGGAGGAGGAGAGGGCAATCCAACCTGGTTCTGCAGATTAGAAGCCATTTCTCTTAACCATTACACCAAGCTGGCTCTCTCAAGTCCTTTCATACTCCTTACAACTTGCCCTAGGGTTTAGAACAGGGGTAGTCAAACTGTGGCCCTCCAGATGTCCATGGACTACAATTCCCATGAGCCCCTGCCAGCAAATGCTGGCAGGGGCTCATGGGAATTGTAGTCCATGGACATCTGGAGGGCTGCAGTTTGACTACCCCTGGTTTAGAAATTCCTGGATATTTGGCGGAGACTGGGGAAGGTGAGCTTTGGGCAGGGGAAAGGGATTTCAATATACAGCCCACCTTAAAATACAGCCATTTTCTCTAAGGGGTGGAATTTGGGAATGGGAGGGAACTCGGTGGAAATCTCATGCCACTCTGGAACTTGAACTTCTGCTCTTTGGTATATCATAGAGACCACGCTTCAAAGCTCCCCCTTCCTCCAGAGGAACAGATTGCTGTAGTCTGGAAATCAATTGTAATTCCGGGAAGACCCCAGGCCTTCCCTGGTGGCTGGCAAGCCCACCCATCTTCCAAAGTCCCCCCATCCCAGACTGCGTCCTGCGAGAGAAGTTCAGATTGGGGGGGGGGGGAAGGAAAAACAATGCGGGGAATGCTGACATTCTCTGGCTCCTCGGGAGTAAAACAAATGACCCTTCCAAAACAGGCACAAAGGCTAAAGTTGACGCAGGCTTCCATAAATGACCATTTCAAGGATGTTCTCCAAGAAGGGGGGGAAGGGAGGGAGGAGAGGAGAGGAGAGGAGAACATGTTGTTTTGGGGGGAGGGACTTCTGCCCTACTGGTCTCTTTTGTTCAAGAGAGAAGAAGGAGTGAGAGAGAGATAAACACCAAGAGGCACCTTCTCAGCAGGAGGAATTTTGGCCAAGGCCAGGAGCCGAAGAACAAGCAGCCGACCCTCCCTTTGCTTCTCCCGCCTCATCAGCTGTAAGACTCCATCAGTTTGGGTTTTACTGTTGCCTTATTCTGGAGTTCAATTCTTGGCCCCGGGAGAAGGGGTGGCATTCAGGGTAGGGCGGCCGACTGGACACTCAGAAGGTGGGTGGGGGGTCTCAGGAGGGTGTAAGGCCCACAGAGTTGCCCCTCGAAGGCAGCCACTTTCTCCAGGGGAACTAATCTCTGGAGCCTGGAGATGAGTGGTAATTTGGGGAGATCTCCGGGCCCCACCTGTGGGTTGGCACACCTGTCTCAACAGTGTTAGTAGTAGTAAATACCAACATTCCGCAGGGCCGGTAAGACGGAGCTCTTCCGCCAGGTCTGTGGTTGAGGCCGGGGCATGGAAGATCGTAGGGCCCTCTGGAAGACACCACCACCTGGTCTGTAGATCAGGAGTGCCGTGATGCAGTCATTCCGTCTGGGGAAAGGGACGAGAATTTTTTACCGCCAAGTGGAACAGGCTTCCTTGGGAGGTGGTGGGTTCTCCATCTTTGGAAGTTTTTTAACAGTTAAAGTTTTTTAACTGGATAGCCATCTGACGGAGAGGCTGATTCTATGAAGATTCAAGGGGGTGGGGCAGGTTACAGTGGATGAACGATGGGGTTGTGGGTGTCCTGCATAGTGCAGGGGGTTAGACTAGATGACCCAGGAGGTCCCTTCCAACTCTATGATTCTTTGATTCTAAGTTTTTTGCGCTGTAATGTAATGGGACATTGCGTTTTTTATGTGAGGGTTTTTTTTTAGTGATGTGACCTGCCACGAGATGGGCGGCGGGATATAAATTTAATAAATAAATAAATAATTTAATAATAATTTTATTTTTCTTCCCTGCCTTTCCCACAAGACTCAGGGTGGGTGACATCAGTCATAAATACATTAAAATGTGAGAACCATTATTGACATTCATTACTCGAACATTAAATCAATTGATTGATCTACGTTAATTTCATGTTAATTACCTCACAATTGTGGCCAGTTTGGGGCCACGAGGAGAGGAGGGCCAATTGGTGCACTGCAGAGAGAGGGGGGCTCACCTCATCCCCATCTGTTAGCAGCGCTGGAGGTAACCCACATCCTGTTCCTGGGCTTAAGCCCCTGAAGAGCATGGGGGACTCCCCCCCCAGTCATGGCAGCAGTGCATCATGGGAACTCTCTCAGGGGGGCGACAGCTGTGCCTGAGACTCCCCCTGTCCCTCCTTAGATACCCACATTGGTCTCTTCTCCTTTCTCTTTGCTCCGCTAAGGACCGGGCTTCCCTCGCAGAACTGCAGCTCGGCTGCCATGTCCCTGGCTGGCATGTCGTGCCTGGTGACAGGAGCAGGTGGTTTTCTGGGACAAATTATCGTTTGTCAGTTGCTGGAGGAAGGCGAGAAGCTGGTCGAGGTCCGCGCCTTGGACAAAGCTTTCAGCACGGAGACCCTCCAGCGCTTTTCAGGTACGTGAACATCCTGGGGTCCTCTTTGGAAAGGGGAAAAAGAGCTCTGGGCCCCAGAGTTCTCATGGTTCAAAAGCTAGGCCGTCCCCATCGGCTTGCATCTCCCATCTCACAAAAACAGCACCGTTCTGGCAGGATGAACTTGTGCCTGGGCCATATCACTTCTGGGTGCAGATAGGGGCTCCTATGATTGCTTTTAAAAAAAGAACACCCTGCATGTAGAAAAGTAGCAGAGAACCTTCTCCCTGAGGAGTGTGATTTCTGCTGGTAGGTATTTGGCTTCTTTTTCAGTATGGAGGAATGTTTGATCCAAGGAAGTTTCCACAGGCAGGCTGAAGGGGTATAGCACCCGAGCCCTTCCAACAAGGGCAGCTAGGATGGTCAGAGAAGGGTGACAAAGCCAGGCCTTACGTGGAGAGGCTGAGAGAGTAGAGGTGTAGCTTGGAGAAGAGGAGGGCAAAAGGTGATAGGATAGAATAGCTGTGTTGAACTACGTGAAAGGTAGACGTGTTGAAGAGGGGGCCAAATTGTTTACTGCATCTTTAGAGACAAGGGCTGATTCTGCACTTACGTACTTTGTTTATTGCATTGTGGATCCTGCTGAATTCAGATCAATTTGAACTCGGGTCTTCCTCTATCCCCACCCCCATTGAAACAGAGAGTGTTCTGTACGTGGTTAGGGAAGCTTAGAAGGGGGAGGGGCAAGCAGGAGCCTCTTTCTTTTCTTGAAGGGGGGGGAGAGAGGATTGGAGACAGCAGAGGAGGGGGAATAAATCCAAGAGGCAAATCTCTGCCGAGAGAAGTTAAGGCTTCTGGGGCTTCTATCGAGAGAAGTTAGGGCCTCCCCTTTAAGGGAAGCCTTGCAACCTGGGAACAACGAAGTTTTTGAACTGATGCCCTGGCCAATCAGGGCTTTTCAGCGTTAGAGGCTCAGCAGCTAGTTATTTCAGGGAAAGTAGGTATAGTAGGTATAATGGACTCCGGGGAATGGTAGAGGACAGGAAGGCCTGGAGGATCATTGTCCATGGGGTCGCGATGGGTCGGACACGACTTCGCACATAACAACAGGTATACTTACCAATAGAGGTTTTTCAAATATCAAGTGTAATATCCAATCCAGGATATCGCGGGAGAAAGGTAGGGTCACTGCAGATCAATCATGCTTGTTGCAGAGGCAAAATCATACAAGTACCCCTTCAATTGAAGTTTAGTTTGTTGGGTTCAGATAGGGAGGCCAAGATTCAGATGTCACTTCAGGCCTCAGTCTTAGCCTTTGTGGAACAGCTCTGTCTTGCAGGCCCTGCAGAATGGTTCAAGGTCCCACAAGGCCCTGATCTCCACCAGGCCGCGGCCAGGATTGAAAAGGCCCTGGCCTTGGGCGAGGCCAGTTTATTCTCCTTGGGGCTCGGGATGCTTAGCCAATTTTACTCATTAGATCTGAAAGGTCTTGGGGGACATCATGGCTTGCTCTGCACCAGACCCTTGGCAAATGGCTGATCTCATCCTTTCAGAGCTGAAGAGTACAACTCTCCTGACAATCCTGAATGGGGACATCCAGGACACGTCGTTTCTTCGGAAAGCCGTCCAAGGGATCTCGCTCGTCATCCATTCCGCTTGTGTCATCGACATCTTGGGCCTGGTTGAGCGGCAGGTGTTGTGGGACATCAATGTGGCAGGTGAGCTCAGGGGCGGGTTTGCATGTTGGAGATGCTCTAGAGCAGGGGTAGTCAACCTGTGGTCCTCCAGATGTCCATGGACTACAATTCCCATGAGCCCCTGCCAGCATTCGCTGGCAGGGGCTCATGGGAATTGTAGTCCATGGACATCTGGAGGACCACAGGTTGACTACCCCTGCTCTAGAGGGATTTATGCAACTAGCTCAGGTGGCCCAGGCTAGTCCAATCTCAGCAGGTGTCAGAAGCTAAGCAGGGTTGATTTCTATTTGGATGGGAGACCAACAAGGAAGTTTAGGCAGAGTTTTGGCATGCAGAGAGAGCAGAGCACCTGGCAGCTTAAAAGAACAAGATAGTTTTATTTGGAAGAGAAACAACTATGTATAGAAAGAGAGAGAGAGACTTAATTATCTGGCTCGCTGCTTTCATTCTGTCTGCTCTGCTGCTGTCCTGGAGACAAGCAGGGAGGTAATATGTGCAAAAAGCAGGAAGTCTCCTGTTGAGCCAGTCAGGACACTGGAGAAGATGACTGGAAGATAATTAGGAAGTTCCTATCCTATTTAGACTAAATATCCATTTCCATCGATGTCCCCTACAGTAGCGATCCCCAACCTGTGGGCCGTGGACCACATGTGGTCCTTCGACTAATTGGAGGTGGGCCCCGAAGGATGCCTTTCCCCCCCCCCGGCCCTTTACTTCATCCCTCCCAGCCCTCTACAACACACTTCATTGTTGTGGCGTGTCTGTATCTTATTTTGAAGGGAGGTTTAAACATTACCATAGCGATCAGAGAGCGTTAGGGCAGTGGTTGAGAGTAGAGGAGTAAACTACCCCCCCCCCACCGGGCCTCAGTAAAAGGCGTTGAGTGGTCCCCGGTGATAAAAAGGTTAGGGACCACTGCCCTACAGCTGTAGTCACCAACCTTTTTATCACCGGGGACCACTCAACGCCTTTTACTGAGGCCCGGTGGGGGGGGGGTAGTTTACTCCTCTACTCTCAACCACTGCCCTAACGCTCTCTGATCGCTATGGTAATGTTTAAACCTCCCTTCAAAGTAAGATACAGACATGCCACAACAATGAACATAAGGAACATTTTATTTTCATGGAAATTTTAACTCATGACAATGTCAAATCAATGGGAACCCTGAGCTTGTTTCTCTGCAACGACATAGTCCCATCTGGGAGTGATGGGAGACAATGACACCCGAAGTGTGTTGTAAAGGGCCGGGGGGGGGGGATGAAGTAAAGGGCCGGGGGGGGGGGGGAGGCGTCTTTTGCGGCCCACCTCCAATTAGTCGACGGACCACATGTGGTCTGCAGCCCACAGGTTGGGATCGCTGCCTTAGACAATCCAACCAGCAGTGTTCTTCCACAATCACCCTTCCGTGTAATAACTTTTTATCCTCACCCTCTGGCTTTCCCTTTCTGGAAAGGCACGCAACTGTTGCTAGAAATGTGCCTCCTCCACGATGTCAAATATTTCATCTACACCAGTAGCCTGGAAGTGACAGGTCCGAACCGCAACGGCGACCCTATGTGCAACGGTGACGAAGACTCGGTCTACCAAGTCACCGATGGGTTCCCGTACGCCGAAACGAAGCGAGAAGCGGAAAAATCGGTGCTGGAGCTCGACGGCCTGCCTCTGAAGGACGGCAGCAGTTTTATGACCTGTGCTTTGAGATCCATGTATATCTTTGGAGAAGGCAGTCCGTTCCTGCTGAAGCACATTGACGAAGCCATCTTGAACCACAAAGTCTTCTTGAGGATCTCCAGAAAGGAGGCCCTCGTCAACCCGGTCTACGTGGGGAACGTTGCCTGGGCCCATATCCAAGTGGCGAAAGCCATGAGGAACCCAGAGAAGGTCAAGAAGATCCGAGGACAGTTCTATTACATCTCAGATGACTCTCCTCATTTAAGCTACGCAGACTTCAACCACGAGCTGGGGAAGGAGCTGGGGTTTGGGGTGGAGCCCAGGCTAGGGATGCCCCTCACGATGCTTTACTGGTACGCCATGCTGTTGGAGCTCGTGAGCTTCTTGCTCCGGCCTTTCGTCAGGTACGTCCCGGTCGTCAACCGTCACCTGTTGACTTTGCTGAACACCCCGTTCACCTTTTCGTTCAAGAAGGCTCAAAGGGATTTTGGCTACGCCCCTCGCTACACTTGGGAAGAAGCCAAGCGGCGCACCAGCCAGTGGATTGCCGAGGTGACCCCATTGAGGACAGCCTACCTGAAGAGCAAGAAAGTCTAAAGCAGGACTCTGCGGTGACAGGGTGAGCAGACTAGAGGGAGCCAGTCAATGGACAATAAAGAGAGCCTGGACTGGGCATAGTGGGAGGCCAGTGGGCCAAAATACCAGAATAAACTTTAAAGAAACTCCCATGTTGCTTCTCTGTGCATTGGATGGGTCAGATGTTAATGAGACACTCACAAACCTTCCAGCTTGACTCATAGAATGGAAAGTGTCCCAGAGGCCATCTAGGTGTCCCAGAGGCCAGCCATGATCAGGGGGTCAGTTGTGGCGAGGGGAAGGTGATTGTAAGCCCCTCTGAGACACATGGGGAAACTGCATTGTTTGGGGTTGTCACAGTTCTCCCAGAGCATTCAGGCCCACCTACCTCACAGGGTGCCTTTTGTGGGAAGAGGAAGGGAAGGCGATTGCAAGCTTCTTTGAGACTCCGGGTAGTGCAAATCAGGGTATTATAAAAACAACTTTTCTTCTTCTTCCAAAATACAAGGGAAAAGAAGGCTGTTCATGGGAGGTCATCTTCATTGATTAAAAAACTGGAGGAAGAGGAGGGTTGTCCCTAGAAACCTTGAGGGTGGAGCCATGAGTGGGTGGGATTTGGGGCAGGGAGGGACCTCAGTGGAGAATCATGCTATGGAGCCCACCCTCTAAAGCAGCCATTTCTTCCTGGGGAGCAGATCTCCGTCACCTGAAGATGAGCTGTAGAACCAGGGCACCCCCACATCCAACCTGGGGAGGACCATTACTTAGAAGGAGCCTTAGAGAGGGAACAATTGGACAGTCTAACACTTATGGAGTCACAGACCCATGAAGAACAACAGCAGAGCCAATGAGCTGGAGGGATGGACGTGTCCTTGAAGGGCTAAGTGGGCTGCTGAATTTTCGCACTCCTCCAACAGACTTTCTTGTCCTTCTTGTGATGGGGCTACATCCTGAGGAGGGAAGAAAGGGCTGGGTTCTGGCTTGCTGTTCTGTGGACCCAGTGGCTTTCCTGAGGGCTTGCTGTGATGCTGCCCAATCCGAATCAGTTCATTACCATCTGAGCAGTCGGCGCATTAACTGCACATTGACAACGCACACAAAAGCACATTCTGAGACAGTGGGCAGGTCTGTCGGGTCACATTCTTCTGCCCAGGAAACCCCAATGACAAGACTCTTATTGCCTGCTGAGTCCTTTTGAAATATTCCCAAGTAGCCCACGCAGAATTAGCCAGTACAAGGGTTAAAAAAATTGGAAAATGGAAAATCATTTTTTGAATGAAGTTTTTATTTAAAGGGTAAGGAAGGTTAACATCATAAAAGCAAATAAAAAAACTGGTACACATGCTCAGCAGGTTGGGTTGAGCTCTAAAATGGCATCTAACACATCCTTATCCATGGTTCCTCTATATATTTGTGAAACAGCCTGGGGGTGGAACATGTCTGGCTGTCCAAGTTGGAATAGGGCTAATCAGGGTGCAGCCAGCAACGCCCCTACAGCTCCCTCCCTCCCTGGATGTTAGCCATGTTCCTCTCAGATGTGCCAGAGACAGAGAGAGACACACAGCCCTCATTCCCTCCTATTGCTCCAGCTGTGAGGGAGGCAGAGAGACACAGAGAGAGCTGCCCCAAGCTGCTGACTAGTCCTGCTTCCCTCCTAAGAATGAGCCCTAATTACCTGCTATGGCTCCTGCTGCCACAGAGAGACACAGAGAGAGCCGCCCCTGCTACGACAGAAAGAGAGACAGACAGACCACCCCTAATTACCTGCTATGCCTCCTGCTGCGAGGCACACCGAGAGACAGGCAGCCAGAGGGAGAGGGAGAGGGAGAGATAGAGAGCCACAGAAAGAGATCTGCACCTCCCGGTGTCCCCTGGGTCCTAGCACTCATTTCATTCCTGGTTGCAATGGGCTTTCTTGCTAGTATATATATATATAATATATAAAAGGTCAATACATTAATGTGATATACTGTGCAAAAGAATGAGAATTCTTTCTTCCAGATACGAAAAAAGGAGAAATGCTTCCAAAAACAGCATTTGAAATCGACCCTATAACACAGCTCATTTTCTGCTGGCTGAATAAGGACACAAGATGTATTTTTCCAAACACCTCTCACCTACGGGACTTTGAACCATCTCCATGCTTTAGCACCACATGTAGTTAAGAGCGACAGCTTCTAATCTGGAGAACTGGGTTTGATCCCCCATTTCTCCTCCAAGTGGTCAGCTGGGTGACCTTGGGCCAGCTCATTTCTCTCAGCTTCACCTACCTTGCAGGGTGTCTGTGGTGGGAAGAGGAAGGGAAAGGGTAGGCAATCGTAACCCTCTCTTGAGATTCATGAGGCCTACTGGGTGACCTTGGGCCAATCCCAGTTTTCTCAGAGCTCTCAGCCTCCCCTACCTCACTAGGTGTCTGTTGTGGAGAGATGACAGGAAGGCGATTCTACGCTGCTTTGAACAGTAAGAAAACAGGGTACAAAAAACCAGCTCTTCTTCCAGAATCCAGATTCCTGTGTTTGTGTAGCTTCTGTCCTACCATCCACAGTTCACAAGCTACATTTCTGGTTTGTGTACCACAGCAAGTGTGCTCATGCATCTCGAAAAACCTGTGTACATGCTTCTGGACACTCTGAGTCCCAGGATGGGCATTTATGACTCGATGGGCTTTTCTGCATTCTCTTTTTACCCATTTGTAAGTTCCTGTTTCTTCTGGGGTAGAGAGGGGGGTTTGTTCTGCATTTTGCTCCCACTAACGGCCAACTCGATACTACACAGGTTTACACCCAGCATCAAAAGCTACAGTTTAAATCAGCAGGGAGATATGTCGGAAATAAAACAGCATTTATTGACCATAATTCACAAGTTTGCTGGAAGTGGGGGGTCACACCTAGCGTGCATACCAGGCCCTCTCTGGTTTTAATTCACAAAGCTACTGCCAGTGCTGGCTACGAGCAATACTTTCAAGTTTTCCTTCGGCTCCTTATCATTTATTAACTCTTACAGGGCAGGGAAGTAGTCCTGCCCCTGTTCCTTACCCAATATGAAGCCTGTGGTCATGCTGCACAAAATGGGTCTTATACCTGAAGCCCTTCTCACACTCAGTGGACTTACAGGGCTTTTCTCCCATGTGGGTCTTCCGATGCCTGGTGAGATATGAACTTTGTATGAAGCCCTTCCCATGCTTGACATAGACATAAGGCTTTTCCCTGGTGTGGGTTCTCTGGTGCTGGGCGAGCATTGAGAAATCGCCAACATGCTTCCTGCACTCACCACACGCAAAGGGCCACTCCCCCGTGTGTATCCCTAGGTGGGTGACAAGGTGTAAGTTCTAGCTGAGCGTCAACTAAAGCTCTTGCAACGGGCTGTGCATTTATAAGAGATCTCCAGAGGGGGTTTGAGGATTGGGTTTTGAGGGATGCTCTCCCCACATTCCCTGTGGCTGAAAGTTCCCACTGGTGAGGGAATCCCGGGGGGTGGGGCAATGACTTTGGATGAAAAGATCCATTCTGCTGCTGGCGGCCACAAGGGACTTCTGCTTGCTGGTCTGCAAAGGTTTCTCTCTCCAGGGGAGCATTTGCTTCGGCCTCCCCCAGTTTCACACAACTAGTATATGGCTTGCTAGAGGCTTTTCCGGCTGTTTTGCATAGGAAAACCCACCTGTGAAGGATTGGAAGATCCGCTGAAAGTGCATTATTCAATGTGTACCCCCAAGTCCCCCCCACAAAAAACCTTTCCTTTTCCTCACCACTTAAATAGCCCCCCTAAATGCTTCCTGTTAATTCCAGAGAGGCAGCCCAGGTAGCCGGCCCGACTCAGGAATCTTCTGGGCGGATAACCCAATGTAGAACGAAGGCAATTGCCTTTTCAGCTTCTTAAAAGACCAGCTGCACAGATTTAAATTGTGTGATCTGACTGGAGGCTTAGTGGGAAAGGCAGGTCTTTAAGGTGCTCCCTTATTAGGCTTTTCTCTTATTTGAAAGACTTGCCAGCTTTTTATATATCAAACATTGAGCAGGGGGTTGGACTAGATGGCCTGTATGCCCCCTTCCAACTCTATGATTCTATGATTAAAAACATTTTTAAATGTCCCTAATTCAAGAAGAGCAATCGAATAATTAAATATATGCCTGGCCTCGACCAGGGCCAGGGCTTTATCAGCCCTGGCTCCAACCTGGTGGAATGACCTCCCGGAAAAGTTAAGGGCCCTGTTGTTGTCAGCTTTCCGCAGGGCCTGCAAGACGGAGCTCTTCTGCAAGGCATACGGTTGAGGCCAGAGCGGTACCCCAGCATTGCCATCTGAGGATCTCTAAGTTAAGGCCAGCTAAGTTCCTCGCTCCCAGGTAGAGACAGAGTCTGACCCATGCTGAATGGGGGATTTTTTTTACTGTCCGCCATCTTGTTATGTTATTATTCTATTCTATTATGTTTTAAGGGGTATTTGGGGGGATTTTATTGTATTTTACTGATCTTGTACACTGCTGCGAGACATTTGAGAGTGGTGGTATCTGTATACCGCACTTTGTGGTATAAATAGAAGAGTAAGGGGGGTTGGGGTGGGCCAAGTCCAGGATCGAAATCCCGGATTGGCCCCTTGCACCCCAACTGACAAGCGGAGGGGCCAATCGGAAGGCGCTTCGCGACTTCCGATTGGCCCCTCTGCCATTCCCCACTGGGACGCGCCAGGTAGGCTGCCGCCAATAGGAGGCTTTGGTGCAGGCCTCGTGGCGGGCTTGCTCTGAGGCCTGCGCTGAAGCAGGCCATTCACCGTGGAGGGGGGGCGGCCGGGGGAGACTTCGGCGCGGCCCACCATGTCAGAGATCCCTGCTCTAAGCATTATGTCCTGCTGGGCTGCAATAAAGGTAAGTGGGAGGGGGGAAGATCTGATGCAAGGAAACGTTTATTATTTTATTTTGGTGTTTTTAGCCCGCCCTTCCCTAGAGGCTTGGGGCACGTTACAAGAGAGTTAAAAATCAAAGTAGTTCATAAAATTACCATGAAATCCTACTTAGAACTTTATCATTAAAACACATTCTCCATTATTTTTTTACCACGGAGAAACCCCTGAGACGTTCTTCAGGTTTCAAGAAATGCCAGAAGTGGTGCGATCGGGCAGAATATGATTGAAAAGCATAGCTGTGAACCCGCCCACCTCAGGCCCCTCCTCTCCCCACGTCCTCCAGGCCCATCATTGGCCGTTTGGGGGAGGGCGAGCAGGCTGACATGACCCTATATGGCGGTGGTTTTCAACTTTTCTAATGCCGCGACCCTTTAATACAGTTCCTCATGTTGTGGTGATCCCCACCATAAAATTATGCAAGTGCTCTTTCACAGAAATTAAACGGAAACTGACCCATGGCGTGAAGATCCATGGTTCATGATTGGATATAAATTGGTTTTTTTCCCTGGGTTTTCTCAGTTCAGTTCTGCCTCTTGTCCCACCATGCCGATCTTTTCCGCTGCTCCAGGCAGACGAATGCTCCATCTTGATCTACCCCGCAAGCCTGTTGTGTGGATGGCGGACCCAATGTCCAAGCTGCTTGCTCTGCTGCGACCCCTGTGAAAGGGTCGTTAGACCCCCAAAGGGGTCCCGACCCCTAGGTTGAGAACCACTGCTATATGGTCATAGGTAAAGGTATCCCCTTGCACGCACCAGGTCACGTCTGACCCTTGGGGTGACACCCTCCAGCGTTTTCATGGCAGACTCAATATAGGGTGGTTTTGCCAGTGCCTTCCCCAGTCATGACCGTTTACCCCCCAGCAAGCAAGCTGGGTACTCATTTTACCGACCTCGGAAGGATGGAAGGCTGAGTCAACCTTGAGCCGGCTGCTGGGATCGAACTCCCAGCCTCATGGGCAAAGCTTTCAGACAGCTGCCTTACCATTCTGCACCACATGGTCATATCACTTGATAAAAACGTTTAACGATTTTAAAATACATATTAAAAATATTAACTCCCACCCATTCGGGAAACCCTTCCAGGGCCCTCAAGAAACACCAGGATTTCACAAAACCCTGCTGTAGATTAATGACATCTATCCCAGTTGCTTCTTAGAGTATCTCTGCTCCATTCTCACACGCATGCAAAGAGGCAGCCGGGCGGATCAGGACGTAACAAATCGTTTTCTTTTAAAGACATTCTTTATTTTTATATACAATATTCTTTCTTTTTTTTCTTTTAAACTTTTAAAAATTACATATGCAGGATGGCCAGCTCAGACAGAGCTCAGACAGATGCTTCTCAGTCTACAAGGCTGACCTCTTGCCCTTTTCACGTATTCGGAAGGGGGAAAAAATTGGAATTTTAGGAAAGTGCCTAGAGGCCAGACACAACAGGTCAACACCCCCCCCCCCAGCCCCGGATGAAGAACATTTAAAAGACGGATCGACTAAAGTCCAGGGGTAGTCAAACTGCGGCCCTCCAGATGTCCATGGACTGCAATTCCCAGAAGCCCCTGCCAGCATTCGCTGGCAGGGGCTTCTGGGAATTGTAGTCCAAGGACATCTGGAGGGCCGCAGTTTGACTACCCCTGGACTAAACCAGCAGAGTGACACACACACACCCTGCCCCCCAGGCTAAGTGTTCTCGGTTACCCCACCGCTTGATACCTCAAGATGCAATTAGGAGCCAGGTCCCCTCCTCAAATCAATTGGTTATGCCAGTCCAGCACACACAGGGTTAAAAACATCTTTTTTACCAGCACCGATTCAAGAGCACTAAAACAATTGCCCTGTGGGTCTTTATAGCTCCGGACCCAGCTATAGGATTCGTGCCCACAAAGAGCCCCGGGCCAGATGCCTCTGAGGGGTAAAATGGGGCTCAACCCACTGTCTGCAATTGCTGTTTCAAGGACATGGTTAACTAGGCCTGGGAAAGGCAGATAAACAGGCTGGCCTTCTTAAAGCTGGAACGGCAATCCCAAAAAGCGTGCATGCCTGAGCAGAAGCGGGAAGCAAAACTCAAGCGGGGCTCGCTGGAACCCAGGCTTCTCTTGGAGGGGTCGTGTCCAAGATCTTTATGGCTTTTAAATGTGTAAAAAAGCTGCCAGAAGGGTGTGCGCACGTGCGTGCATTATTTCAACTGGCTATGTATTTTTAATGTCTAAGTAGGGCAGGGATGGCCAAACTGTTCTTCTCCAGATGTCCATGGACTACAATGGCCATGAGCCCGCGCCAGCCTAGACAATTGGCAGGGGCTCATGGGAATTGTGGTCCACGGACATCTGGAGAAGCTGCAGTTTGGCCACCCTTGAAGTAGGACGTCCCTTTTAAGGCCTTAAGCTTCTATATGTCCACCTCTTCTCACTGGACAGTCAAGAATGACATTTAAAAAAAATAATAAAGGTCCCAGGGTATCAGCTGATTTAAGAAAGAAAAACTTTTAGTGGCATGCTTTAACACAGGGGTAGTCAAACTGCGGCCCTCCAGATGTCCATGGACTACAATTCCCAGGAGCCCCTGCCAGCGAATGCTGGCAGGGGCTCCTGGGAATTGTAGTCCATGGAAATCTGGAGGGCCGCAGTTTGACTACCCCTGCTTTAACAGAATGAGCCAAGAGAGAATTTGTTGTCGGCTGACAGAACTGTATTGGAGTTCTGGGCATTCCATCTGTTAAAAAGCACTTTTTTTTAAAAAAAAGGAAAATATTCTGCAGCTCGGTTTAAATGTATGTGGTGTTGTTTTCAGCGTAGCGCAAAAAGGTGGTGCAGGTGCGCTTGTCTCCCACAGGGACTTTAAAGCCCAGTTCATGTAGGGATGGCGCAGCTCTTTATTACGCCACCACCGGAAGACGTGGCGCCTCGCTTCTGGCACGGGTTTTTTCGATACGGCCAGCTCAACTAGTGAGCTGCCAGTCCAAAATTGCAGAATTAGTGGCAGGAAATGGATGCCCATGCGCAGGTAAAATGGGCTTCCACAAACTATGCTTTCTATGGACATCCCACAGTAAGGTCCCTAAGGCAATGATCATTTTTGTGGTTCTATTTGGAGGGAAAGTAGCCTTGCTGTAAAATTCTGGGCCGTGACAGAACCGGCGGTTTCGGTCAGAATGTGAGACTTGGAAATAGCCAAATACAAAAGACCCGTTTTGAAACATTCACTCCTTGGTAAAAGACTACAAAGGCAGCGGCAGAATTTAAACATCTCGTACGTTTCTTGATGAATCTTTAAACTTATACCCTGTTTTTTTTTTTTTTTTTACCCCTTACCCAAAAGATTCAAATCCGGTCATTTATCCCCTCATGCGGTTAGATTCTAGATGAGTTCGTTAAAGTATTGAAACCATTCTCATAATTGAGTTTAGGTGCGTTGTGAGCTAAGCTCCCGTGAACATGCCGTGGCCGGTGCCAGCATTTCCACAGCTTTGTGTTATCAAGTGATAACTGCAGTCAACACACTACTAATAGTGCATTGATCGCAGTTATCACTTGATAACACAAAGCTGTGGAAATCCTGGCACTGACTACTAATATATGTGGATTCATCCTTATCTGCATTTCAAAAATGCAACTACCGAAGCCAAAGGAGCCACCCTTTGGGGCTATAATTTTGGTCTGGAACAACTGCTCAGGACTCGCTGCTGCTCAATCCAGCCAAATTAAGAAAAGAGAACAAAGAATATACATAGATTGTACGTCGATTGACTTGAAAGGAAGGAACGGTGATAATATTCTGGCTAGAGAAAAGTACGGTAATCAAACTCAATTTAAGTACGTTTACCTGCAGTTCACTACATAAGGGCCGGGCGTTGGCCTCTGGAGCCCTAGAGAGGACAGGAATGCAAACAAGGAGCCTCCCAATGCGATAATTACAAGGCAAGTAGTCGGGATTTTCTGATTCTGCTTCTGTGAAATGCCGTCTCAACTTCTCTCTCTCTCATATCGGTCCAAAGCAGGTACCCTGTGAGGTTTGGGGACTGAGGGGGGGGGGGTGTCAGAGAACCACAAGAGGACGTGGAGAAACGCCCCACGTTTTCCCTCGGTCCCTTTGATGCAAAACAGATAATCTCACAAGAGCAAAGAAGCCAAAGGCGAGGTTCAAACAACAAGCGTTTATAACAAGGGCGGAAAACATTGTTTCAACCCGCTCCCTTTAGAACGGAATGGATTTAGTTGCCGGGGAGCCATTAATTACTAAATACTAAGCGCTCAAGTCGCCATTCAGCTTGAGCAAGGTACCGATGTGCGGTTCTGAATTTTGAGTTCCATTGTTGCAGTTCTGTAAACAGTGGTTACGGATTCACCGGCACTCTAGGGCAGGGGTGGTCAACCTGTGGTCCTCCAGATGTCCATGGACTACAATTCCCAGGAGCCCCTGCCAGCAAATGCTGGCAGGGGATCCTGGGAATTGTAGTCCATGGACATCTGGAGGACCACAGGTTGACTACCCCTGCTCTAGGGGATCACTCTCCACGGGGATCACCCGGATTCTTCCCCCAATCAAGCTACACCTCTGGAGGCAAAGGCCTTCTTCCAATCACTCAGACTACAGTCATGCTCAAGCAGGGATGCTGCTGTGAAGGGCAGCCATTGCTGAGGCCTTTCTCCACTCTCACAAGGTGGAGCCATGGCAGCAACACCACCTCCCTTTCCCTATCATTGGATGGTGCGGAGGAGGAGGAGGAGGAAGGGCAACCTTCACAAGCACATGGCCCGTTTCACTATTCTGCGGGTCAACTCCCCCGCCACAATCGACTCTGCCAGCCCCTCCGGCTTAACCAGACAACCCCCTAAAACTAGTCACACAATCGGCTCAACTGCGGCTTGCTCATTTTTCAACCGCCCCTCCTCCCCTATGGACGCAGAACGCTGCGCGAAAAAGGGACCGTCTGGTGCAGCCCCAGGTGACATCGTGGCATTCTTTGGTGCCATTCGACCCACCCATGTGCATTTTTTTTGCGTGGGTTTTGATTAAAGCGCACGGCGCTCACGTGCCTTCGATTGTTAGTACGGGCTGGGGAGGGGCGGGTGGCGGAGAAGCAGCCAACTCGCCGATGGTGTCGAATTTAGCCTGCACTGCGGTTGAAACGAGATATGGAAATAAATAACAGAGGAACGATTGGTCAGGGGGCTGTTCTGCAAAGAAGCAATGTCAATGCCCTGGATGACAGACGCGGAGAGCTCAGTTAGCCTCTCTAATTGCGACAGCACAGTTTGCAAGGTACAGCTCCGCAGCAAAACAGAAAAGGACAATCTAGAAAGGGAATTTAGCAGGAAGGTGGCACTTTTATGGAAAAGGAACCTGAATGTTGCATGCACTGCTTCCATACCCAGAAGAGGGGCTAGAGGCCCAGTTCTGAGCCAGCTCCCTTCTATTTAGGCTGAACGCCCCCCCTTTTTTTTTTCACTACCCTCTCAACATGACTCTTTGGCAAAGCAGACACTTTGGACCTACACTGTGCGCCACGCAGAGTTTTGCCGCTGGTTTCAACGAGGACGCGTAAAGAACAGCCACCAAGTCCAATAATGCTTCACAGACGGATCTAATCTAGACACAGCAGCTGAGATTCGGAATTTAAGCTATCTCCCTATTCTACAGCTGGAACAGTACCGCCCAAAAATTGCACGTATTCGTCATCTGCGAACCCTACTTGAAGATGTGGGAGGAGCGGGAATTCTGCGCTCGTTGGGGAATTGGGAAAAGACGACGATGACAGGAAAACGGATTGCAGTAAAAAAGCCTAGGGAATGAACAAGGGGCTAAACAGAGACGCCTAAACAGACTGATTTCTGCAATCCCTTCCAGACACCTAAGGCCAAGGGTTCCTTTAAAAACTGGCCATTTGCTTCCCAGCTTCTCTGTGCTGCAGGTTACTTCCCGCAGGCCCTGCCTCCGGACAGCACGGCCGATGCAAACGGGAGCTATTTCACTCCATGACCCAGAACCCCACCTCTCACACCACGACTGGATCTTACGTTCGCAGCTACTTATTACGGGATTCGCTCGGCAGTGAAATTTCTGTCTCTCTGGAGCAAATTAAGGGCTCAAAGAGTGTGAAGGAAAAAAAACCCCTTAGCCAACATAGGATTATTTCGCTCTAAGTCTTACAGATGCCAGCACTCCATTAAAAGGAAAGAGTACTGACATAAATAAATAAATGCTTACTGATATTTACTGAACATCCAAATCCCAGCATACAGGTGCCTATTCACAGGAGGCCTTTAAAGATCCAGCCATTAATTGAAGGGGTGGGAAGGGGAGCGGATGTGAAGTAATTAACAGAGCACTTAGAAACCAAATTGTAACCAGTGACAAACCGGAATTAACAAGAGGACCGCATTATAAATTAAAATTCTCTCTCAAATTCCTGTTTATCAGATCTCCACCAGCAGAGGCCAATGGGGGTGTTGCGTTGACCTTCGCTTGCAGGTCAAAACGGTCGAGATTTCGGGTGCCTGTTGGAGAAAGCTGACAGATTTTTCCTTTGACGCGAGATCCAAAAGCGAGCGCCGTTACGTCTAGGTAACAGTCTGCTTGGCGGCTCCGTTGCGAACGTCCCGTTCTGTGCTGTACAAAATGAAAACGGGGGAGAGCGGAATGAAACTCCCAGGGTTTGTCGACGAATGTAAGTCATTACAATCCTCTTGGACAAGAATCTCAACTGTGGCAGGACTGTAGTGGAGGAGGGGGCAGTTTTGCCCAACGCGGTGCAGGAAGCAACTCTGCCGTGAAAGGAGATGCCCCGATCCTGGACTGAGAGAGGACAGCGCCGATCCTTTCCGTCTTCTATCGACAGGCGAACCACGGTCCAAGGGCAAGAGAGTTTGATTGGTATTGTCGCTGTTCTTAAAAAGAGGCAAGGGCTCGGAGAGGCACTGGGAATGTCTGCCGGTCTGAACAGACTGATTGGAAACCCAAAAGTGGAGTAGAGGAACCTCATGGCTGGGTACAAGTCACGTGCTCCCCCTGCCTGGCACAGTTTTTGCTCTGGCCGTCGCCAAAAGCAAAAGCAAAACGACTCCCCCAAAATAAAAAAATAAAATCAGGGATTCTCCCCATCCTCAAAGCAGGAGACTTCTCCCTGCAAGGATCCTTTCCTATAACAATTGCAGCGCCCTCCTGCCCGTGGGTAGGAAAGAACGTCCCCAGGCTTCTGAGTTCTGAAAACGCCATGCTCCACCTCCTCCATTGTAAATATACAAGGCCTCTTCTTTCCGGCACGCACTGCAGTAGGTTGTTTTGGTCATGTATAAAAATGGAATCATTTTCCCCCCGCCTGCCCGCCCCCCCCCCCCCCAAGTTCATTTATCTACATGCTTAAGAGTGCAGTTTCTTCGTTTGGAGGATCCGGTCCATTAAACAAACGGCCAAGCCTTCTCTCAAGCCTCGGAAGTCCAAAGTGGTCCATGTAAACAAAACACCGCGGCAACAGGAGTCCTTCGTCCTTGCCCTGGAATAGATTCTATCGATACACGTGATTTCCTGAAAGAGTTGTGTTGGCTAAATGTAGAACGGGTAAAGGGTGAGCTTCTGTGTTGAAAACCCAGTGATCCAAAGGTAGGAGGTCATCGTTGGAAAAGAGCAGGTACAGATACCTGGGAGGTGAGAAAGAGAAAAACAGGTAAGCGTAACTATTCATTTTCTCAACATGTATAAAAAGCTATTTTATGCAGAATTAGTTATAGTGCACGTGTGTTAATACAACTAATACAATTTTATTCCTTCTTTCCCCTAAAAGCACCATGCCCTCTAAGTTCACATACCACAGGACAGGATCTAAGGGGCTATGATCTGATTAAAGAACTTTCGCCAATTAGATCTGCATATGCACAACTGGTGCTGGAGAAGACTCTTGCGAGTCCCTTGGACGGCAAGGCGAACAAACCGGTCAGTCCTAGAGGAGATCAGCCTTGACTGCTCTTTAGAAGGCCAAATCCTGAAGATGAAACTCAAATACTTTCGCCACCTCATGAGAAGGAAGGACTCCCTGGAGAAGAGCCTAATGCTGGGAGCGATTGAGGGCAAAAGAAGAAGGGGGTGACAGAGAATAAGGTGGCTGGATGGAGTCACTGAAGCAGTCTGGACTCCGGGGAATGGTAGAGGACAGGAAGGCCTGGAGGATCATTGTACAAGGGGTTGCGATGGGACGGACACGACTTTGCACCTAACAACAACAACAACAACAACAACAACAATGCACAACTGTTCTGGGAAGGATTTTTTTTTAAAAAGAGGATGGAGGTATAATTTGCTCAGGAAAATGCCAAGTGTGTTACCAGAGTTATTGAAAAGAAACACCTCCTTAATTACACAACTCAGAAACCCCCAAAGAGCTCCGATTTCCAAACAAGGGGGCTATTTGCAGTAGGCTAAAGATGTGTTCTGCACAATGAGAGCTGGTTTTCAACTAGGGATACTTCCATTATTATCTCAAATAGAATACTGGGAATATATTCACAACCCAATGACATACTTCTATGGTAAAAAAAAAAAACAGTTGTATGACAAATTCTGTAAAACCATGTTAACTTGCCCTATCTCCCTTCCCCACCCCCCACCCCCAAATTCATGTAGGGCAGGGCTGGTCAAAGTGCAGCTCTCCAGATGTCCATGGACTACGATTTCCATGAGTCCCTGACAGCATGATGATGGCAAGAATTCATGTGAATTCTAGACATGGATATCTGGAGAGCTACAGTACGGCCACCCCTGAGGTAGGGTACAATGCGTGTGTGAAAAATCAAGGACAACTACAACAATCCCTCAGTTGGTCTTCCTTGAACTTAGGTAGGCTACAAATGGATGTGTGAAAAGTCAAGGGAGACAAATCATAGAGTTGGAAGGGACCTCCTGGGTTATCTAGTCCAACCCCCTGCACTATGCAGGACATTCACAACCCTATCACTCATCCACTGTCACCTGCCACCCCCTTGAACCTTCACAGAATCAGCCTCTCTGTCAGATGGCTATCCAGCCTCTGTTTAAACATTTCCAAAGACCCACCACCTCCCGAGGAAGCCCGTTCCACTGAGAAACTGCTCTAACTGTCAGGAACTCCTTCCTGATGTTTAGACAGAATTTCTTTTGAATTAATTTCACCCCATCGGTTCTGGTCCGTCCCTCCGGGCAAGAGAAAACAACTCTGCTCCATCCTCTATATCAGTGGTCCCCAACCTTTTTGAGGCTGGGGACCGGCAGGACAACTGCCCGCCCGCGCTTGCCGCGCATGCGCTTGCCGCGCATTGTGCATGCGCGGCTAGGCCGCGCACGCACACATGCGCCATGTGCAGCCGAAATTGCGCATGCGCGGCCTGGCCACGCATGCACAATGCATGGGCACAGCCCTGATTCCCTCTCCCCCCCCTCCCACAGTAAGAAGCTTCCCGGGCCGCAAGCTTGCGGCCTGGGAAGTTTTTTACTGCGGGGGGGGGAGAGGGAGCTGCGGCCCAGCGCCATGGCCCACAGGTTGGGGACCACTGCTCTATATGGCAGCTTTTTAAATACTTGAAGATAGTTATTAGATCCCCTCTCAGTTGTCTCCTCTCCAGGCTAAACAGACCAAGCTCCCCCAACCTTTCTTCATACGCCTTGGTCTCCAAACCCCTCACCATTTTTGTTGCCCTCCTCTGGGCGTTTCCTGTGTCACTAGTTAAGAACCTGCACACAGTGCTTTAGTATTGTTGGTACTACTAGGCTACATGGTGCATTCTCATCATCGAAGGGACTGCCCTTCCCTCAGTGTATTTGTATTTACATCCTACGCAGAGTCCTCTGCTGGGAATGATCATCAGTACGAATACAACCCATTCCCTCCACCAGCTTGCTGACTGCTTACAAGAAACCAACCACCCTTATGGAGAAGTTCTCCCCTTCTACAACCCGGCACCATTCCCCTAACGTAGCCGCCGAAAAGAAACGCTGGCTTACTTGAGTGTTTCGGCGAGAAAGAAGCTTTGCTGCACGTCGTCGTACGTGGGAGCCGAGGAATAGACATCCTTAACCCCGGAAAACCCGCCACTCACTCGGCAGTACTTGTCAATGGCCTGCAGGAGACAGGGAAAGCCCACTGTGAACACTGGTTACTGTCTACAGAATCATGAAGTGGAACATGATACAACCGCAAAGGCAGAGGGGGAAGAACAGAAGCCAGCTTTGGATACTGGCCGTGGGTAGAAATGGATGCGGTTTAGGAACTACCGCAGCTATGCAAAGAAGAAGAGTTGGTTCTTATATGTTGCTTTTCTCTACCCGAGGGAGTCTCAAAGCGGTTTACACCTACAGTTAGAACTAAC
This sequence comes from Paroedura picta, assembly GCF_049243985.1. Classification (NCBI taxonomy): domain Eukaryota; kingdom Metazoa; phylum Chordata; class Lepidosauria; order Squamata; family Gekkonidae; genus Paroedura; species Paroedura picta. The sequence continues at coordinate 105,242,675 of NC_135375.1, forward strand.
GTTTGTTTTTTTTAAGAGTACACTATAAAACTTGATTAACCACTAACCAGCTATCAAAAAAGGAGAAATACTTAAATTTAGACGGAGAGGTTCATCAGCCCTGTCACTCCCTGAGAGGCAGGAAGAAGACTGGAGCAGCGTGTCTTCCAAGGCGCAGGACAGGAAGTGAAATTTACGTCCTGCCTCCCTGATAAAGTGGCGGGAAAACACCCACTGAGACGTCCTCCTGGATCTCAAGGGAGAACAAACAGCTTCTTAATAAAGAAAAAGTTTATTTCAGCAGATCTATCCAGGACGAAACAAAGCCAAATCTGACGTGACAATTCAAAAACGCAGTTCTTATTCCCCCAACTTTCCCGCCAAAACCATATTCACACACATAAAGACATAATAGTCCAGGCGCCGTCCGGGAAAGCATCCAACAACTGATAACATGCCTGCATTGGCCTTGGAGCGCCCAGTGTTACTTCTTCTATGATAACAGCAGTTGTTACACTAATAAATTGGTAGCAGACAGGTCAGGGCTAAAATGCAGACAGACAGAAATGGCTACACAGAGGCTAAGCATATTAAATCATGGTAGTAATCTGTGGATTCTGACATTCAGTCGCCTTTCCTTTCCTCTCCCCACAACAGACACCCTGTGGGATAGGCGAGGTTAAAAGAGCCCTGCAATCTCTGCTCGGTCAGAACAGTTTTATCAGTGCTGTGGTGAGCCCAAGGGCACCCAGTTGGCTGCATGTGGGGGAGTGCAGAATCGAACCTGGCATGCCAGATTAGAAGAGCACGCTCCTAACTACTACACCAAACAGAGTTGTTATCCAGTCTCTCCTTAAGGAGGGAATATAGGACAAGAGCAATTGTTGGGCGGGGAGGCTCATGTGCTGTTTTAGTTCTTCCCTCTATATCAGTAGTTCTCAACCTTCCCAATGCCGTGACCCTTTAATACAGTTATGTTGTGGTGAGCCCCAACCATAAAATTATGCAAGTGTTCTTTCACAGAAATTACACCGAAACTGACCAATGGCGTGAAGATCCATTGTTCACGATTGTATATCAATTGGTTATAAATTGTATATAAATTGGCGGGCGCCTTCAGAAGGAGCAGCAACAGTGGTGGCGCACCCCCTGCCAAGCTGCTCGCTCTGCCGCAACCCCCGTTAAAGGGTCGTTCGACCCCCAAAGGGATCCTGACCCCCAGGTTGAGAACCACTGCTTCATATTGTCCTCAATCATATGCTTGGCGGAAGAGCTCTGTCTTACAGGCCCTGCGGAACTGTGCCAGATGAGAGAGGAAGACAGGAACGAAGCCTTCCTTGTCCAGTTCTGCCACCTGCTTGATATTATGGCAAAACCGTTTTCCCTGCATGTTCTTCCCTTTTGGCCTGTATGAAACAGGCCATTCTCTGAGGATACTCCCCAGCAATCCAATGCTCAGCGGACCTCATGCACAGTTGGATTGTAAGTCTGACTGTAGACCTTTTTTTTTTTGAAGAGAAAAAGCATTACCTGTGCCGCTTCCCAGCCCCACTGCCTATATTTGGGGTCGTGTGTGAACCGCCACATGTACCAGTAGGTTTCGATCACCTCCGGCCTTAAAATGTAGTATTTCTCGTTCTGCCGCACTGCTACTGCCTCCACGCCGCCGTCAAATTTGAAAGCTTCTGGACCCAATTTCAATGCTGCAGGTAGGAGGGGGGGAGAGGAGAGAGAAAAAGGAGAAAAAGAAACCCTTTTAAACCTCTCGGGCTTGTTTGGATTTGCTGAGTCAACGATGCCTCCAAAACGGAAACCGAGGCGGCTTTCGAATGGACCACAAATTGCTTTCCAATGCTGCAAATCTGGCCCGTCTGACTTTGAAAAGAACCAGTGCAAACAAGACAATGCTCAATGTGTTGAGATATTTAATGTCTTAATAATGGACCCCTGGTCCCGCCTGGACAATACAGAAGACTGGGAAAGAGGCTTGAGTGGATATAGCTTCCAGGCCCAAAACTGTAGGGCAACACCTCACCTCCCCAACACACACACACACACAAGATGAACACACACTCATGCACCACTAGGTCCTCCTATCACAAATTTGTGCTGCCATGGATACCAACAGACATGACAATGTGAATTTAGCCTGGAGAGGAGGCGACTGAGAGGGGATCTGATAACCATCTTCAAGTATTTAAAAGGATGCCATATAGAGCAGTGGCCCCCAACCTTTTTTTGGCTGGGGACCGGCAGGGCGATGGCCACGCCCGCGCATTGTGCATGTGCAGCCGGGGCGCGCATGTGCACATGCGCGCTGCACGACCAAAATCGCGCACGTGCAAAAGTGCCGCACATGCTCAATTTTGGCCGTGCATGCGCGATGCGCGGCACGGCCCTTATTCCCTCTCCCCCCCCTCCCGCACTAAGACGCTTCCCGGGCCGCAAGCTTGCGGCCTGGGAACTTTTTTACTGCGGGGGGGGGGGCGGGGGGGGCGGGGGGGGGAACCCCGGCCCGACACTGGGCCGCAGACCGCAGGTTGGGGACCACTGATATAGAGGATGGAGCAGAGTTGTTTTCTCTTACCCCAGAGGGACGGAACAGAACCAATGGGATGAAGTTAATTCAAAAGAAATTCTATCTAAGCCAGTGGTCCCCAGCCTTTTTATCACTGGGGACTAGTCAACGCTTGACAATTTTACTGAGGCCTGGGGGGGGGTAGTCTTTTACCGAGGGACGCTGCCGCCGCCTGAGCCCCTGCTCCACCTGCTTTCCTGCCAGTGCCCCTGACTTCCCACCATCCACTGGGGGGGGGGTGCTGCCAGCAGCAGCTGCGCAGTGCCACACTGAGGGGGAGCCCCAGACACGGCGGCCGCTGGACAGCACCAAAGGTAAGCCAGCAGCAGAGTGGCAGGGCAGCCCCCGAGGCAGCAGCCGGGGAGGAGGACGAGGAGGAGCCGCGGCCTGGCACCGACTGATCCACGGGCCAGTCTGGACCGGAGGTTGGGGACCACTGATCTAAACATCTGGAAGAAGTTCCTGGCAGTTAGAGCGGTTTCTCAATGGAACAGGCTTCCTCGGGAGGTGGTCGGTTCTCCATCTTTGGAAATTTTTAAACAGCACATCCAAACATCGGACTCAAGGCTCCTCTCTTATAAAGTTTATACCTGCTCTGATCCCTCTCCTGGGCTCTCCGTTCCCGCCAGGTGCCCCCAATGGAAAGGGGCCGGGGCGAGGCTACTTAGAGGGAAGAAAGTGAAGGCGGGCTGGGATTCTTACTTGTCCGGTCATATGACTCGTGGCAGGTGTGTGCAATCTCCGCCCCCAGCTGCAGGTAGTGCCCGGCCTTGTCGTCTCGGGAGCCGTCTGCTCCGAGGGCGAAGAGCCCCCCGGCGAAGCATGTGAGGTGGCCCATCTTCCTCTCCAGGTGCCCATTCTTCCACTCCCCGATGAACGTAAGGCCTCCGTTAGACTTCCGGATGAGGTGCTTCTCTATGGCCTGTGGGACACAAAGGACAAGCTCCCGTTTCTTGCAGTGGTAAAACCCTTCCAGGCCTGCAGGGGTACCTCAGACAGATGGCATTGAGGCTGGAAAGAAAATGGCTGCCTACGCCAGATTTGCCTCTCCTGTAAAAGGTCCCCAAGCCCCCCCTAATGCACTTGTACACTGAAAGAGGCAGGTAACCATGATGCAAAGAGAACAGAGTATTCTGAATGAGATGGGACTTCTTCTCTCAATGTAGGGGGGAATGTGGTGTCACTCCACTTGGTCTTGAGAAAGATGGGAGGTCACCTAATAGTCCTTTCCATCCAACCATCCACCCACCTTTTTTTTTTTTTTTTGCTGATAAGTTGGTGCCAACTTAGGGCAACCCCATCTGGTTTTCAAGGCAAGAGACTTTCGGAGGTGGTTTGCTCTTGCCTGCCTCCATGTTGCGACCCTGGCCATGGGTCCAGGGTCCATACCTTCTTTGTATGTTAAAAGGTAAAGGTATCCCCTGTAAAAGCACCGGGTCATGTCTGACCCTTGGGGTGACACCCTCCAGTGTTTTCATGGCAGACTCAATACGGGGTGGTTTGCCAGTGCCTTCCCCAGTCATGACCGTTTACCCCCCAGCAAGCTGGGTACTCATTTTACCGACCTCGGAAAGATGGAAGGCTGAGTCGACCTTGAGCCGGCTGCTGGAATCGAACTCCCAGCCTCATGTGCAGAGCTTCAGACAGCATGTCTGCTGCCTTACCACTCTGCACCACAAGAAGCTCTTCTTTGTATGTTATGTGTATTTAAAAAAAATACATGCAAAGAGGGCTTCCAAGCTGTCCTGGTCCATGGATATATTTCTGCCACACATTTATCCAAGAACTGGATTTTAAGTGGTCCATTTCCCTCCAGCATGGCAGGGACACCATAAAAAATAGGAGCTGTTTTTTATACCCCTCTTTTCTCGACCCAAAGGAGTCTTAAAGCAGCTTACAATCAGCTTCCCTTTCCTCTCCCCACAACAGACAACTTGTGAGGTAGGTGGGGCTGACAGAGCACTGATATTACGGCTCTGTGAGAACAGCACTATCAGGGCTGTGACAAGCCCAAGGTCACCCAGCTGGTTGCATGTGGAGAGGCCAGACTGGAAGCTGCTGCTCTTAACCACGACACCATGCTGGCTCTCTGTGAGCCAGTGGGGGAGAAGAATGCCTGAAGCAACAGAGTGCAGGAAGGGAAGAGGGTTTCTCTTGGTGGGCCTCTTCTCACGCAAAAGACAGAACTCCCCCCCCCCCCAAAAAAAACTCCTGCTGCCTACTTTATAGTAGATGTGCAAATAAAGACACCATCTTGGCCATACTGCATATCCATCAAAAAAAAATGGTGGGCATGGTTTAAAAAACCCCTACCAGCGATAGTACTGCAAACTTCAAAAAAGAGTTTGCAACAGCTCAGAATGTGAAAGTCAGACTGGGCATTTTCTGGCAGCTTTGGGAATGTTTCAGAACTCCCCCCCCCCCCCCCCCAAAATAGACAGAAAAGCAACACAAACCAGCAGATGGAGTTCACCGCTTTAAAAGCGGAGCCCTTCACCCGAGGCCCCTTTGGAATTATGCTGGAAGGGCTAAGCCAAGCCTTGGAAAAGGATCCATCACAGGGCAGCAATTATTAGGATGATTAAAATTTTTAAACTGCCTCTCTCCCATAGGGCTCAAGCCGGCTTTACATGTTAAAAGATCTATAACGAGATGCTTTAGTAATCGCCAAAATGCCCCATTATTGGCCTTGCAACTAGTTTGACCATTTAACTGTCTATGTATTCCCCCTCCAATGCTTCTGCCATTGTATCTTTCCCCACTCGTTGGATATGGCAGGTACTCCAGCGGCATGGAAGACAGGGGTGGCGGAGAAAGGCCAAGATCAGAGGGAGGCCCTTTCAACAGGCGAACAGGTAAACTGTGCCTTCTGCAGGTGTTGGTCAGAACTGATGAGGGAGGAGTGTCAAGCGAAGCAGGTTTCATTCCCCCCTAATGTCTTACAAGGTCAGGGTATAGCAGGAATGGCCAGGCTGTGGCTCTACAGATGTCATGGACCCTGTGGGAATTTCAGTCCGTGGACATCTATGGAGATGGAGGAGGGCAAGTCATTCGGAAACTGAAGTACATAGTCTCAGGTAGGCTTGTGCGCTTCGGTGCGCTTTGGCCACTTTGGCAGCCATTCAAGCCCATGGCCGAAGCGCACCAAAGCACACAAGACTAGTCTCAGCCTGATGAGGGTCGGGCCGAGAAACCAATAGAGTCAGATGTTCGGGTTTAATGACAGACTTATTTCCTAAAGTCCTATTAAAAACTTAAAATCTGGAAAATAATAAAAGCATTTGCATCATTTGCATACCCCGTATGGACCAGAGATCCAGAGGGGCCTCATCTTTGGCAGGGGAAAACATTTTTGGGGTGAGGTTGGTGTGTCAGTCTTTGAAAACTGGTCTCCTCAGCCGGTGACTAGAGAAGGCAGGGAATTTGGGAAACGAGATCAGGAATACAACAGCCTCCACTCCAGTTCCATTCCCCATTTGGCCTACCTTGCAGAAGAAGAAGAAGAAGAGTTGGTTTTCATACCCTGCTTTCCACTATCAGAAAAGAGTCCCAAAGCGGCTTACACCGCTCTCCCCACCACAGACACACTGTGAGATAGGGGGGCTGAGACAGCTGCTCTGTGAGAACAGCTTTAACAAGACGGTGACTAGCCCAAGGTCCACCCAGCAGACTGCATGTAGCTGGCTCCCTGGAGAGGCCAGGCTGCCCACCAGCATTCTCAGGGGCCCTATGTCCTGATGGAGAAAGGGAAGGGGTGGAGTCTCCCCAATGCATCCCAGCCTAAAGCACCAAACTGGGAGGCAGAGGAAGCCATAGTGCGCCTGACATGGTCTTCAAGAGTGACCGGAACGAGGCCTGCAAGACCTCTCTCATCTCAAGAAGAAGGGTGCCACTACTGATCTTGTAGGCCACAAAGTTTGCAGGCCATTCTGAAGTCCAGCGTCATGACAACATGTTGGCAGTCCCTGGCTTGAAAGAAATGGATCTGGCCTCAGCCAGGCCCTTCTCAGCCTTGGCTCCAACCTCGTGGGATCAGTTGTCAGCGAAGATTCAGCCCTGGCGGAACTGCTTAAGTTCCACAGGGGTTGTAAAATGGTGCTCTTCTGCCGGGTTTCTGGTTGAAGCCAGAACAAGTAAATAAGAGCATACGGGCCTCCCTCCTTCCCCTTTAGAACATCCTACCACTGAATACATGGAGAAGAAGTGGGGAAACGGAGCAGTTTTATTGTTTTTATCGTTATTGTACACTGAATTTTAATATGTTAATATGTTGAGCCTGTTTGTGGAGATGGTTCGCCTGTAGAAAATAATCTATTCCACAAAATATATATCTGGTAAGGACTAGGAAGAGGAGTTGGTCTCATGGCTTAAGTGCCACCCACTCAGGGCAGCTGTCCCGCCCCTGAGTGTTTCCTCCTCCAACTGGCTTGCTTGTCTGTCCAGCAGCTAGCCAATCACCTTCCGTCCCCCACCCGACCACCCCTCCTCCTTCCACTTCCCTCTGAGGCTTGGAGGCTGCAGATCCCTGCTGCGTGAGAACTGCCCCTGCCTGTGAGTTCCCTTACAGCTGCCTGCAGCATTTCCAGGTCCTGCGGAGAGGGGTAGGTCGTCTGCAGAATTCTTCCACCCCACCCAATCTAGCGCCCATTGTATTCCTGAATGCAATGGGCTTGGCCCCTAGTACTAATAATAAACCCCCGGCCTTGAAAAGAAGCTGAGCCCAGACAAAGCGCTCGCAAGGAAACATCCGTGGCACAGCCAGAAGCATGCTGATGGTGGAAAATCAATGTATTGTAATCACCTCGACAGCATCATCATACATTTTCCTCGCCTCCGTGTCCATCTTATCTGACATCAGCCAGGCCTTCAGCAGGTACTCGTAGAAGCTGTCTCCCAAGCCGCCCATGGAGGTGTGATCTGGAAGAAAGAACGAGAGCACATCAAGGCTCGCCTGCAAGCGAGGCCACCCGAATTTCCCAAGGCAAAACTTTCTATGAATTGTCAAGGGCTTTCGTGGCTGGAGTCAACTGGCGGTTGTGGGGTCTCACCCCGGGCTGTTTAGCTGTGGCCTGGTAGAGTTGGTCCCTGATGTTTCGCCGATAACTGCGGATGGCATCTTCAGGGGTAGGACAAGGCAAGATGGGAATCTCTCCGTGCCAAACTTTGGCCAAATGTCAGGGACTAACGCGACCAGGCCACAGCCATACAGCCTGGTCACACAGCCCAGAAAACCCAGAACAACCAACACAATTTTCTGCTCGTCTAAAGCAATATAGAATCATAGAGTTGGAAGGGACCTCCTGGGTCATCTAGTCCAACCCCCTGCACTATGCAGGACACTCACAACCAAATCGCTCACCCACTTTAACCTGCCACCCCCTTCAGCCTTCACAGAATCAGCCTCTCCGTCAGATGGATATCCAGCCTTTGTTTAAAAATGTCCAAAGATGGAGAACCCACCACCACCCGAGGAAGCCTGTTCCACGGAGGAACCGCTCTAACTGTCAGGAACTTCTTCCGGATGTTTAGACGGAATTTCTTTTGAATTAATTTCATCCCATTGGTTCTGGTCCATTCCTCTGGGGGAAATATTCTGAGCCAATTTATGAAATATTCCAAGTCAATTTAACGATATGTACAATGGTAAAGGGCAGGAAGGCCTGGAGAATCATTGTCCATGGGGTCATGATGGGTCGGACATGACTTTGCACCTAACAACAACAACAACAACAACACAATGGGATCGAAGGTGCCCATGGGAGCTGTTTTCCTGGAACCTGCTTCTGCAAACGCTCCTGCTTACATCTTCAGTATGTTGGACACCTCTTATTTTTCTTTCGCTGCAACCGAAGAACAATTCCTTCTCTGGTCTCAATACAATGGACAAAGCTTTGGCTACCCTGCTTTTCACCACCCAAAGGAGTCTCAAAGTGGCTTACAATTGCCTTCCTCTTCCTCTCCCCACAAAGGACACCCTGTGAGGTAGGTGGGGCTGGGAGAGCTCTGAGAGAACAGTGACTAGCTCAAGGTCAACCCCTTGGCTGCGTAGGGAGGAGTGGGGAATCAAACATGGCTCTCTGGATTAGAGGCCACTGCACCAAGCTGGCTCTCAGTAACAAAGCATCGTGAAATTCATTGCAATAAGATTGGATCACACAGAATCATAGAGTTGGAAGGGGCCATACAGGCCATCTAGTCCAACCCCCTGCTCAACGCAGGATCAGCCCAAAGCATCCTAAAGCATCCAAGAGAAGTGTGTATCCAACCTTTGCCTGAAGACTGCCAGTGAGGGGGAGCTCACCACCTCCTTAGGCAGCCTATTCCACTGATGAACTACTCTGACTGTAATTTTTTTTCCTGATATCTAGCCTATATCGTTGTACTTGTAGTTTAAACCCATTACTGCGTGCTCTCCTCTGCAGCCAACGGGAACAGCATCCTGCCCTCCTCCAAATGACCACCTTTCAAATACTTAAAGAGGGCTATCGTGCCCCCTCTCACTTAATCTTCTCTCCTGGAATCATCTCCTGCCTTCCTCATTAAGGAGGATGGTGCTCTGCCAATAAAGGTTTGTGATCTCTATCTTAAGGAGAGTGGAGAGTCTTACGCTTTGGTGCTGACACGATATTACGAGGATAAGCAGAATGCTCCAAAGTACAGGTGTCTGCACGCTTTAAACAGAATGTTGCTTCATAAAATTTACTTCTTAGCTATTAAAGGTCTTTGGTAGATGTCTGCTTTAGGATCTCAGACTCCAGAAACAATCAGGGGTCCCAGGGCTAGTTATGCTTCTACCAAATTTCACCCGTGGAAATTCGATATAAGCCATCTGTGGAAGTACCTTGAGCCTAAACAAGACGGAGCTCCCACAATCAAATCCCCGGTGGGTCTCAACATACCTAATTTGATTTGCCATAAATGTGTACCATATTGTTTTAAATTATGCTTTGTGATGGCCTTTGGCTAAATACAATAAATGTTATTGTATCGTATCATAAATGTGAAGGAAATACTCACGCTGTCCCCAGCGCCCAGTCCGTGGATTCAAGTAATTTGGATAAAGCCCGTTAGGGCGGTCCATCTTTTGAAGCAGGTTGCGAATATGCATGACCTAAACACACACAAAAATAAGTCACTGACTGTTTGTTCGCAATGCAAAAGGGAAATCGGGCATTTATTTGAACTCTGCTTTTCACTACCGAAAGGAGTCCCAAAGTGGCTTACAAACCCTTTTCCTTCTGTCTCCCCACAACAGACACCCAGCGAGGTAGGTGGGGCTGAGAGAGCTCTGAGAGAACTGCTCTGTGAAAAGAGCTCTGAGAGAACTGTAACTGACCCAAGGTCACCCAGCTGGCTGAATGTGTGGAATCAAACCTAGTTCTCCGGATTAAAGTCTGCTGCTCTTTAACCACTACACCAGTGGTCCCCAACCTTTTTATCACTGGGGACCGGTCAATGCTTGACAATTTTACTGAAGCCTGGGGGGGGGGGTCACTGCCGCCTAAGTCCTGGCTTGCCTGACTTCCCACTGCCCACTGGGGGACGCTGCCAGCAGCAGCTGCACAGTGCCACACTGAAGGGAAGTCCCAGCCATGGCAGCCGCCAGAGAACACCAAAGGTGAGCCGGTGGCAGAGTGGCAGGGCAGCCCCCGAGGTAGCAGCCGGGGAGGAGGAGGACGAGGAGGAGCCACGGACCAGTCCCAGTCCCTGGACCGGGGGTTGGGGACCAGTGGACTACACCATGCTGCCTTTCAACAGCTGTTTAGAATCCTTGCTGGGCACCGGCCCTTTCTAAAGATGCTTGGCGGGTGTTGGAAAAGGTGTCGGGAGACACTGAGGCACCCATGGGCACCACACTGGGACTCCTGACCCACCTGGACAACTCAATATTCCTTTTAATATTAAGCTTGTGTTCTGGGTAATGAAACTCGTCACTCTATCCTGTCGATTGAAACAAACGTCCTTGGAACCATGTCTTAGCGGGAGAATGTTATTTCCCCCTGACACTCAGTCAGGCCATGTCAAGGCCGCCGTGTGAGGCAGGGAGCCTAACCTTGTCGTAGTAAACCGGGTTGCCTGTCAGGTAACTCAGGTGCACGAATTCCATGTGAAGGGTCCCAAATTCAGACAGGATGCTGCTGCCAGCGGAAGCCCAGCCCCAGTTGCGACCGACACCACTGCCAAGGAACAAGGAGAAGAGTTGGAGGAATCATCAGTTGGCGGCCAAGATCAGGGCCCGGGCGGAACTACTTGAGTTCCGCAGGGTCTGTAAAAGAGGACTCTTCCGTCGGGCTTATAGTTGAGGCCAGAACAAGGGAATAAAAGCATATGGGCCTCCCCCTCCTTCCCTCTCCAGAACATCCCAGCAGTGAACATTTATAGCAGGGGTAGTCGAACTGCGGCCCTCCAGATGTCCATGGACTACAATTCCCAGAAGCCCCTGCCAGCGAATGCTGGCAGGGGCTCCTGGGAATTGTAGTTCATGGACATCTGGAGGGCCGCAGTTTGACTACCCCTGATTTATAGTTTTCCTTGTATGGAATTTCCTTCAATGGAATTTATTGTATTTTTTTAAACTGTTGTAAACCACCCCGAGCCTCTTCGCAAATAGGAGCAGTCTATGAATTTAAAGTAAATAAATAAATAATACAATAATAGACTGAAGGGTATAAATATGTGGACTTTTCCCCCTCCTCATTCTGCACATGTTGGATGATGCACTTTTAGTGTGCTTTTGCAGCTGGGTTTTTCCTGAGCGTCACAGGAAGACCGGCAACTAAAGTGCATTGACAGTGTATTATCTGACGTGTGTGGAATGAAGACAAGAGTTGTTGTTTTTTTTTTGTACTCTGCTTTCTATTATCCAAAAGATTTCAAAGTGGCTCACAACTGGCCACCTTTCTTCTCCCCGTCACAGACACCCTTGGGAGGTAGGGGAGGCTGAGAGAGCCCTGAGAGAACTGTGAGGGGCCCAAGTTCATCCAGCAGGTCTCATATGTCTCAGAGGGACTTAGAATTGTCTCCCCTTCCTCTCCCCACAACAGACATCCTGTGAGGTAGATGGCGCTGAGAGTTCCAAGAGAACTGCTCTGCAGGAAGAGCTCTGAGAGAACTGTGAATGACCCATGGCCACCCAGCTGGCTGCATGTGGAGGAATGAGGAATAACAATAACACACGCTACTCCAGATTACAGGCTGCCGCTCTTAACCACCAACCCCAGGCTGGCTCCAGACAATGAGCTCTTATCATACAGGCAAAGGGGAAAGGCAGTCCAAAATAAATCAATGGAGAAAACCTTTGGCTGGGGACAAAGCCCTGTAACATCTAAGAGGAACTACGAACATGCAACCTCCTGAACTTGAGCTTTGCATAAAACGCCAAGCACAGCTTGCAGCCCAGTAGAGAAGGAAAATTCATGGAAATTCATGACGCCTCCCCCCCACAAGCCCTTGAGCTGCTCAAAGGTACTTGAAAAGGTCAAAATATATTTGTGCTGATGATTCCCTGTGGCGCGCTCTCCCCGAGTCCCACACCTTTTCAAATTCACCATGGCCCAAGGAATTCCGGTGGGAGTATTGAAGGCGGGAAGCAGCTTCCCTGCCAGCTGCACTGCTTTGATCTTGAACACCTGCAACAGAGGAAGGGTGGACGGTTTGCCAGGTTGTTATGCATTATTTCACACATCTGTTCATCTGAGTTCTGGCTATCTGTATATACTTGAATTTTTATGCCATTAAAGGTAATCTATATCTCTAAATCTGTACCTTATAAGACAGAAAGAGGACACAGGAAAGTAAAGGAGAGCCCCTGTTAAAACTATGAGCCCAAATCTGCCATCCAAGGCAACCTGTGGCACCAGCTCCCAAGGCTGAGCAGCTGCCAGAGGTGAGGTGCATGTTTCCTTTAGAGCAGAAATGCCTTTCCTATAACCACCTACTCCAGCCCCCCTCACACCATATGAAACAATGCCTCCCAACAATCCTATGAGCTGCACTAGGAATTGTGGACAAAGGCAAGGAAGGATGGCGGCTGCAGTGAAGAAAGGAAGTTATATATGAGACCAAGTGGAAAAGCTGATAGGATTCTACCCAAATTCATAGGTAGTCACATTCAGCCATGCAATGGCAACAAAGCCGGTAAGCTGGGCATCTGTTGCCCCAAACAGTGAGAACAGCTGATGCTTGCAAACTGGGGAAACTCTATACCAGGGGTGGCTCTCCATGGACTACAATTCCCATGAGACCCTTCCCCTGGAGAGCCACAGTTTGGCCACCCCTGCTCTATACACTGAACAAGATGATACAGATTTTCTTAGTTCACATGGGGAGGGGTGGAGAGTTTCCGAGACACCAAACAAATAACTCCCCTCTAGCTTTAGACTTTAAAGCCCGCCCACCCACCGCTACCCCATGAAGGCAGAGATGCTAAATTCTTTGGCCAGTGCTGAAGTCCCGTAACATTTCTGAGCTTGCATGGAACCACAAAGCCTCAGTTATATCAGTTATATCCATCAGTGATGGACTCTTATGACTGAGTGGCAGGAAAACAGCAGTGTCAGTAATGTTTCCACAAATAAATATATCCACTTGCCTCTTGTCCCGAAAGGTAATAGGCTGCGAGCAGGCCACCGATGAAGCGGATGTTGACTTCGAAGACAGATACCTCTGAATTCTTGGAATGGGAAGGAGAAAAAAAAATATTATTCAGAGACAGATATGTGTGCAGCAAATTTTGTGTTTTAATATATATATTTATGGTCAAGCTTCATATTATGCAGTATCATGTGGATTTAACAAAATATACATTGGCAAGACAACATGGCCTTTCAAATTAAGACTCTTCGAACATAAGATCTGCCCTGAGTTGGCTGAGACAGGGAAGAATAAAAGCATAAACAAACAAAGAAGAGTTGGTTCTTATATGCCGCTTTTCTCTACCAGAGGGAATCTCAAAGTGGCTTACAATCTCCTTCCCTTTCTTCTCCCCACAACAGACACCCTGTGGAGTGGGTGAGGCTGAGAGAGCCCTGACATTACTGCTCGGTCAGAACAACTTTATCAGTGCTGTGGCGAGCCCAAAGGTCACCCAGCATGTGGAGGAATCAAAACCGGCTAGCCAGATTAGAAGTTTTGTCCAGATTCTCTAACTGGATGTGGGAGTGGAACATCTCCTGATTAAGCAGCATCAGATCTCTTAGCAGTTTCTTCAGGCAACAAATCTGTAAGCGTACTAAAAGAAGTTCTACTCACCACGCCGAAGTCGAGATGATTGTCAATCCATTCCTGCCCTTCTTTGAATTCCTCATGAAGGCCCATAATGTAGAGCGTATCCAATGCATCTACTATAGTAGCACCCAGTTGTGAATTTCCTAGAGGCCAAAAAGTAGAACTTCTATCATAAGCAACCGTTCCACTGTCAGGAAGCGTTTCCCCTTTGATGCCATCGTTATTATCAATCAGCGGGAGACTGCCTTGCGTCAGTTCCTCCCAGTATAAATAAAAATGAAGACTCAGCAAGGGATGCAAGGGAAATCACAACTTATTTTTTCCCTACACTTTGTGCATTCTTGTCAAACAATTCCAACATGACAATTCAACTTTCAGCAAGGGATCCTGTCATTTCATGCAATATTATTCAGCGGTAAACATTCCAAATGTTCTATATTACATGCTGTCTTAATCAAGGACTTGACAGTTAAAGCAACAAAATGAAAGAGCTTTTCGCTACCCAAAAGAGCCCCAAAGTAGCTTACACACACTTTCCCCTTCTCCTCCCGACAACAGACATCCCGTGAGGTTGTGAGAGATCTCAGAGAACTGCTTGCGAAAATAGCTCTAAGAGGACTGTGACTAGCCCAAGGCCACCCAGCTGGCTGCATGTGGAGGAAAGAAGGAAGCCATGTGGTGATACTAAAGCCTGTAAGCCAGGGGTGGCCAAACTGTGGCTCTCCAGATGTCCATGGACTACAACCCCCATTGGCCAGCATGTGCCAGCATGTGGCAAACCACAGAAGTTGAGATGTTGCTATCGTTCAAGAGAATCTCTTGGCTACAAAGCCCCCACACAAAGCCCATAAGTGACTGAACAGCAACAAAATTACTGACATTAAAATTACAAATTTAGACCACCTCATTATTCATCACTCAATTGCAAAGGAGCTGAATATTCGTCTAAAACAGGGGTAGTCAAACTGCGGCCCTCCAGATGTCCATGGGCTACAATTCCCAGAAGCCCCTGCCAGCGAATGCTGGCAGGGGCTTCTGGGAATTGTAGTCCATGGACATCTGGAGGGCCGCAGTTTGACTACCCCTGGTCTAAAAGGCTGGAATACTGAATAGTAAGAGGAAACGCACAAGACTATGTTTTATTACTGAAGCAGAAGGAACTATAGGGATTGTAATCCAAATTACTGAAAGGTTTTGATTTCCTCAATAGAATAGTTAAGTTTTGTGATTGATACTAGGGGCATGCAGTAATTTTTTAACTGCTATTTTCCAGTTTGTTTCCATCAGGACCGACAATTTTTGGGACTTCCAAAAAATCTATTGTAGCACATAAATATATTACAATACTGAAGCAGAATGAGAATGAGTTATGAATATAAAGGCATAAGGTAGTGGATTCTGGAAAAAATATCCTTGGTTTTTCATTGTACAATAAAGCAGTAGATTTTCTTTTGGACTTGGATTCATTGAAAGCTACGGCTAATGTGTGGAAATGATGAAATGTGTAGAATGGAATATGTAGTAGTGATGACATTAAGGAGATGATTCTAAAGTACATCAGTTGTGAAATTTTTTAAATTAATGAGGTTGGGGGAAAATATTTTCTATTCCATATACCCAGTAAAGAATAAATATTTTTTAAAAACATATTATTATATATTGAATTTGCATACTACCCTCCCAGAACAGCTCAGGGCAGTGAACATCATAGCCAAGTACAAATACTAAAAATTATTCTCATTAAAATATTTAACCTACATTATAAACATTTAAAACAGTAATTGGCAGCTATCTGGTCTTTAATTCTAGCTCTCAGGCTTTCTCAACTTTTTACCGTCGAGAAACCTCCAAAACATTCTTTAGGCTTCGAGAAACCTTAGAAGTGGCATGATGATGTGGAATATGATAGTAGTAGTAGTAGTAGTAGTAGTAGTAGTAGTAGTAGTAGTAGTAGTAGTAGTAGTAGTAGTAGAAGAAGAAGAAGAGTTGGTTCTTATAGGCCGCTTTTCTCTACCTGAAGGAGGCTCAAAGCGGCTTACAGTCGCCTTCCCTTTCCTCTCCCCATAACAGACACCCTCCCAGTTAGGTGGGTGAGGCTGATAGAGCCCTGATATGATTGAGAAGCAGAGCTGTGGGCACATCCATTGGGGGCCCCCTTCCCATCCCCTCCAGGCCCATCTTTGGCCATTTTGGGAGCAGGGGGGACCGGTTGACATGATCAGACATGGTCATATCGCCCGATGTCTAACAAATTTAAGGCTGAGCTGTTCGGGATGCTGGCATAGAAATTAAATAAATATGTTGCCAATTTTTACATATATTGTCTGCTATACAGTCCCCTCTTTTTCTTTTGTATCCCTTTTACAGTATTGTCCTGTTTTTTTAAATAAAAATACAAACATAATAGACAACAACAAATCACTGCTTACGTAGAGTCAGATTCATAAACAGTGATTTGTTAATGGCCACTGACAAAGTGGTTTCCACTTGGGTGTGCAGTTCTTGTATTGTAGGCTGCTGTGGCATTTATCATATGTGACTGACACCTTTTTTAGTACAGTGTCCTCTACCTTTGCTACCCTCTTCATTATGGGATGTCAGGCCTCAGGCAGGGTTGTTTTTTTGTTGTTGCTGTTCTTTGCATTGTTTTCCCATTCTGTAATCCAGGCGTAGCCAAACTGCGGCCCTCCAAATGTCCATTGACTATAATTCCCATGAGCCCTTGCCAGTAAATTCTGGCAGGGGCTCATGGGAATTGTAGTCCATGGACATCTGGAGGACCGCAGCTTGACGACCCCTGCTGTGATCCATACCCTACTGCTGCGTTGCTTCCTTTCTGACTGCTTTTCATGTTTTATCGTGTCTTAGCGGGAAAAGATGGCGTAGAAAGGAAGTGAAAATAAGAATGGTTTAATTCTCAACAAAACAAAACAAAGCATGGTTTGAAAATTGAGAAGCCTTTTAATTACTGACTGTTGACAGATGTGCTGATTTATGTCGGACTCTTTTTAATGCCTAATGATCAGCTTTGTGATCTCGGGATTAAGAAGCTAACTCTAATTCTTCCAAGGTTGTTGTTCTTGTGAGCCTTTCAGTCGAGTCCAACTCTTGGTGATCCCATGGCTCAGCTGTCGCCACGATCTCCAGTCCTGCACCACGTCCCTCAGCTGCGCAATGTTCTGGTCGGTGTCCATTTTGATCGTCTCTAACAACTGTGTACTTTGTTGGCCTGGTTTCCTTTTTACCGCTGATCAATCCTAGCATAACCGCTCTCACAATTGAGTCGGATCACATGATATGGCCAAAGTAAGCAAGCCAGAGTTTCAAGATTTTGTCCTCCAGTGATGGAGCTTATGTGCTGTAGTATTTCCTTGTTGGTGACTTTGGCCAGTGATCTGCCCATCATTTGTGTTGTGTAAACCGCTCTGAGCCACAAGGAATGGTGATATATAAAAATCCAATAAACAAACAAACAAACAAATAAATAAATATCCTTTAGGAAATGCACTCTTTCTTCAGATATACCCATTCATCCCCCTCATTCTCCTTCAAAAGAAGGATTTCTCTTTCATTACTCTGCTGCACCTCGATGTACCTGTTTGTAACTTCAACCCTTGCAGGGCTATAAAAAAAGTGTTTTAAAATTCCACATCAAAAGGTGTTCTAGTGGGAGAGAAGCCTGGTGCCCATCAGAAGAATTGGGAAGGCAGAGACATCCGAGGTATGTGATGTCTGCGATGTTAACAATGTCACTTCATGTTACATCCCAGAAATGGCCACGAGTAGCTCCAGGAATCACTGGAAACTCTATGGGGAAAACCACAACTGCAGCTATCGCAGGAGGCCTGTCTATCCGAGTCTGGGAAAAGTTTGCATATCTTTGGAGTGTTGCCAAATGAAATTCTGGAACTTTGTAGGCTCACCCTGTCTCCCTTTGGATAAAAATGGAATTAGAAGCGGAGTCCAACTTCTGAAAGAGAAGGAAGGAAACTGCTGGATTTCGGGAAGAGTTGTTCTTAATGATACTATTCCTGTATTACTTTGAGGTGAGCTGGAGAAAAGAACTATTCTGGACACCGAGAGCAGCAAGCATGAAGTGCGGCGGAAGGAATAGGAAAAGGAGAAAAGGTCACCCAGCTGGCTGCAGGTGGAGGAATGGGGGTCCAACTCTGTTCTCCATATTAGAAGTCCACCACTCTCGATGCTACACCAAGCTAGCAATTTTAGTTAGCAGAGATGTGTGTCCTGTGGAGGTCTTTTTCTTTCCCTTATCCAGGTCTGATCACCAGCTTCACAGGGTTTCAGTATGGGAGCCACCCCACTCTGCCTGCCTCCACGTTGACCTTAAAGAGGCAGTACTGGTTGTCACAGAGCAACTCTGCTACACTCCACAGAACGTATTGGAAGCCTCTGTGGATGTTCAAGAAATGTCTGCCCCCACTTCCAGTGTAGCCTCCAATCACACATTATTCCAAAGCAGAGGGTATCTGACATTATAAAATAGTGGGGAACCACTACCTTTTTGCTGAGCCAGGTTGGTGTAGTGGTTAAGAGTGGAGGCCTCTAATCTGGAGAACCAGGTTTGATTCCCCACGCCTCCTTCACATGTAGCTGGTTGGGTGAGCTAACTCACAGGGTATCTGTTGCGGGGAGAGGAAGGGACTGTAAGCTGCTTTGAGGCTCCTTCAGATAGTAAAAACGGGGTAAAAAACCCAGTTCTTCTTCTTTATGAGGTGACATTGCTCATGTAACCGCTTCCTAACCGCACAAGCAGATTAAATGATATCTGAAGTCACAACATCAGTGACTGTCCACTGTGTCTTCAAATTCAGGAAGGGGGAATGGAAGGGCTCATCATGGGATAAACAGCCTGGGGAGGGGCCGTGGCTCAACTGTCGAGCAGCTGCTGGGCATGCAGAAGGTCCCAGGTTCAATCCCCGGCATCTCCAGTTACAAGGACCAGGCAGCAGGGGATGCAAAAGACCCCGGCCTGAGATCCTGGAGAGACCAATGTTCTGATTCAGTATTATAATTTTCACAACCCACCCTTCCCGGTTGGCTCAGAGGGGCTTTGTGTCTTCAACTAGGAGAGAGGCTGCTTAATGGCAGGCAGGGGTGGAGCTTGTCTCCGTGGTTAGGGGGGTTGGCTTATTATGTAACAAAGAAGCTTGGGGGTGACATCCGCAGTGAGGTCGGGCAAAGCTAGTGGGAAGTGCTTGCCATGTCGTGAGCAGAGGTTGGGCCCTAGGGGCCTAAGCCTCATGCCCGTAGTAACGAAAGGATAACATCTCTTTCCCACCAAGAGAAGGAGGGAGAATCCGAGGACGCTTGCGAATAAAGATGAATGGAGACTGGGGAAGGCCAAAGGCAGCGCTGAAGCTGGCAGGCTTGCTCCTCCTCCTCATTAGCACCTATACGTTTGCTGTGAACCCGGGAATCATCCATGTCAACTCCGAAAAAGGAGGCGATTACTGCTTCCTCTTTCCTTCGAAATGGGCAACACTGAGTGACGAGGATAATGCCTCGTGGCTGGACCTTGAGCTGCCAACTCGGAACCTCACTTATTCAGCCATGTGTTGCCTCCCGTCTTTTTTGGGGGAGGTCGACTCGGACGGCGGTGGACTCAGCACCAGAATTGCATCGGTGAGGGAGGGCAACTGCAACCTTTATGAAAACGCCAAGCTCCAGGAAATCAATGGCACCCAAGGGCTGCTGACCCTGGGTGGAGATGCTCCACCTTTCACCGCAGACAAGCGATCTAGATCTCACTGGGGCCACTGTGAGGAGATGACTCTCCCAGGAGTCCTGCTCAGTGATGAGGAGATCCTCTACTTATTGTTCAAGAACTTACTCAGGGACTTGCTGTACAAAGCTGGTGGCATCTATCTACTGTCCATGGCCATAGTGACCATAGGAAGCTACTGGGCAGGAAGCACAGAGAGGAGAAAAAAACAATACCTCGAAAGCCAGTACCAAAGAGAAGATAACTTTGGTGACATAACAATCGACAATTATGTCCACTTTACATGTACTTGCACGGTAATGGCCGCTTTCATGCTTCTTGCTCTCTACTGCTTCTACGATTACTTGGCGCATGTATTGACGGGAATCTTCTGCCTCTATGCATCTTTCAGCCTATACAGCTGTTTGACTCCATTGGTGAACCGGCTCCCATTTGGAGAACGTGTGTTTGGCGTGCCATATTTTCACACACATCTAGAGATCAGAAGACTGCTTCTGGCGGTGCTCTGTCTGTCTGTCAACACCGCCTGGGTCATCTTCCGAAAGGACGATCAGTGGAGCTGGGTTGTGCAGGACGTGTTAGGGATCTCTATTGGCGTTTACATTCTGAGGACAGTTCACATGCCCACCTTGCAGGCCTGCAGCTGGTTTTTATTTGCGCACTTGTTGACTGATGCGCTCGGTGCGCTTCTCACCCCCTTCCTGACTAAAATTGGAAGGGGTGGCACAGACCTGGCGTCCCCTGACATGGAAGAGATCCCCTTTCTGTTGAAAGTACCGACTATATCCTCAATATCAGATCTGGAGGGCGGCTCTTTTACTGCTCTAAGTCTCGGTGACATTGTGCTCCCGGGTTTGCTAGTAGCCTACTGCCATAGATTTGATGTGCAAGTAGAATCCTCGGGCATCTACTTTCTAGCTTCTACTCTGGCCTATAGCTACGGACTGTTGGCAATGCTTATGGTGGCTACGTTCCTGAAGGTGAGGCAGTCGACGCTCCCGTACCTGGTGCCCTTGATACTTGTCACAAGCCTGGCTGTTGCCACCTGTCGCAAGGAGGTGATCATCTTTTGGACAGGTGTAGGGTCGGCAGGCGACACCTCTCAGCCCTCCACGTCAAGACGCGTCCGCTACGCGGACACACTGACAGCCTCGGAGACGCAACTCCATCAGCAAGGAGAAAAACAAATCAACATTTTGCTGGATGAGGAAGACTTTGACAACTTCGGCATGTGCAGAGAAGAGCAATCTGAACCAAAGACACACTCCGAAGAGGTGACTAATTGATCAACACTGATCAAAGGCAAGATCATTAAACCTCATGGGGAAACTAAGTTGCATTGTCTATCTTATTATGAAATGCACTAATTTAGAACGCCCGGGTTCATTGTCCGTCCATGTCAGTCATGTCCATCATACTCAAATGGGACCAGTATTTCATGCAGATGAGGAAGGGTGGGTGGGTAGAGATATGCAGCAAAGACAAGCTTGACAGAAAGGCTAGGTCCACAAGGACAGCAAGCAGGTTTAATATACAGCTAACGTGTCATGTACATTCTCCCATTTGTGAAAGGCTGCCACTCACCTCTGTGAGAAAACATGAACGCTGATAAGTCAGTGTAGAGCTTAAAGTTTGACATCTTTGAGGGCTCAGTCGTCTTACCAGTGCTCTAAGGCAAGGCTCATGGGAATTGTAGTCCATGGACATCTGGAGGGCTGCAGTTTGACTACCCCTGCTCTAAGGTCTATCTCAAGCCACTGAACAAGACCACTTGTGGTTTCAGAATTGGGTATTAATAAGCAGATGATATCCAGCTATACTTGGCTTTCCAAGTCTCCCACAGTAGTTGTCTTGCTCTTATACTAATATACAAAGGCTGAGGGTGAACAAGATGAATCCAAAAGCAGCCCAAATGGAGGTGCCATAGATTGAAAACTGGCAGAGCTCTTGGCAATGTTGTTTGGGGCAGCAACTACAGAGTATTTATTTTTATATAGGCTGCTTTTCCATTCAACTTAGAATGGCCAGGGGGATGAACAATGACCATATGAAATCAAGCTTTGAAATACAAATGACTATATAAACATTGTAAACATATAGGGTCAGGTGAGTAGCCAGGTTCACCTGTAGCAACCTTTCTACCACTGAGAAAACCCTGAAATATTCAGAATCAGTGCCACAGTGGCAGTGCTAAGCCAGTAGGACCAAGTTCACATCAGAGAGGGAAGGCACATTTTTGCAGGGACAGCAAAATGAGGGCAACGCACTACAGCCCAGCAACAGAACCCTGTGCCACTACTCAGAGCCAACCTGGGGGTCCTAGTAGACCGTACACTGAACATGAGTCAGCAGTGTGACTCGGTGGCTAAAAGGCAAACCGGATATTGGGTTGTATTAAAAGTAGATCAGATCAGTACCTTTATTGGCATAAAGGTATTTATGCCAATAAAGGTATTAAAAGTATAGTGTCCACATCATGAGAGGTGGTATTACCAATTTACTCCGTTCTGGTAAGACCTCACTTGGCGTACTGTATTCAGTTTTTGGGCACCACAACTGAAGAAAGATTTAGAGAAACTGGAGGGCTACGAAGATGGTGAGGAGTTTGGAGAGCAAGCCATAGGGGGAAAGGTTGGGGGAGCTTGGTCTCTTTAGCCTGGAAACAAGGCGACTAAAAGGTGATATGATAACCATCTTCAAATACTTGAAGGGCTGTCCTATAGAACAGGGGTAGTCAACCTGTGGTCCTCCAGATGTCCACGGATTACAATTCCCATGAGCCCCTGCCAGCTTTTGTAATCCATGAACATCTGGAGGACCACAGGTTGACTACCCCTGCTATAGAAGATGGAGCACAGTTGTTTTCAGTTGCCCCAGAGGGTTGGACCAGAACCAATGGGTTGAAATTAATTCAAAAGAATTTTCGGCTAAATTGGGGTCACAAGTCGGAAGGCGGGTAGTTGTGATTTCCTGCATTGTTCAGGGGGTTGCAGTAGATGACCCTGGAGGTACCTTCTTTGATTCTATGTGAACTGATGACTGAAACACAACTGGCATTCGAAGTCTCATATAAATGAACAATTATGACTTGTTAGAAACAGATTTCTTTCAAGCAAATAAATCTCTTGGTGCACCACCAACTCAAAGAGTAGCCTTACCCCATAAGTGTTCCTAATCTTTTAGAAATTTATTACCAGTGGAATTATATATTTGTGTACAGGACTGCACCAAACTCACAAAGAACAACAATTTAGACCTAAGAATGCCATACCCCAAACATATTTTTTAAATATGTAACTTCCACGGAAGCCAGCATGGTGTAGTGTTAAAATGTTGGATTAGGATCTTGAGTCCCCACTTTACCATGGAAGCTGATTGGATGACCCTGGGCAAGTCACATACTTTGAGTCAGACCTACCTCACAGGGCTGGTTGTAAGGATAAAATGGAGGGGGTGAGAATGATGTAAGTCACTTCAGGTCCCCATTGGGGACAGAAACATAATAATATTAAATAAATAAATAAGCCTGTTGAGTGACAGTTCCTTAAATGAATAGATGGTACCCTCTAATTTGCTTTGCTTCAGAGATATCCATGGATCTATGGTATGAACGATGTTAGGCATGAACCGAATATGGAAGAGTAAGGATATCAGCCTTAATACAAAGTGCCAGCTAGTTAACACTATTATCTTCCCCATAACAACCTATGGATGCGAAAGCTGGACGCTGAAGAAGGGAGACAGGAGGAGAATAGATGCTTTTGAACGATGATGTTGGGAGCCGAATCCTGTGAATCCCATGGACAGCCAAAGTTACCAACAAGATCGTTTTAGAGAGGAGCAAACCAACTATGTCATTAGAAGGGATTACAGCTAAAGCTCACTTACTTTGGACACATCATGCAATCAGACTCGATAGAAAAATCATTAATGCTCGTCATGGTCAGCGGCAAAAGGAAATGTGGTCGCCAAAGGATCCACTGGCTCGACACAATCCAAGCTGATACAGGGATGACCATGAACCAACCGAAAGAAGCAATCATTGACAGAGACGAATGGAGAAAACTTTCCTATAGAATCGCTGAGGGTTGGACACGACTGACCGGATAACATCATCATCATGGTATGAACGAAGGATCTCAATGAGCTTTTCAAGAATAGCTTTTGGAACAAGCACCTACCGAATATGTTTGTGGAATGTCCTTTCCTAGCAATGGGTTTCAGCTCGTTATGGCCCCATCCGTACTGTCGATAATTTTCCCAGGCATGTTTCATCATCTGGGAACAGAAAACAAACAAGAGTTGGGATTGTTCAACAGATTATCAACGCTGTGTGTATTCCATTCATGTTTTCAGTCGAAATCCTTCAGTTCAGACGATCGTTCTAACAGACTTATGGGCTTCTGTCTCTGGTTGCACAGGGAAGCCACACAGTGTCACCTTTCTGGCTCCTAAAATGGATCTGGAAAGTCTAGAAGCGTTCCAAATCCATGTGACTATGATCTTGCGAAATGTTCAATGTTGTCCAAGTAAACAACTGCGCTCCTTTTAACAGGGGAAAGAGGACGAGAGGTAGTTAATGGCTGCTAGCCCAACAAACGCCAGCAGGTGGCGCAGAAGAAACACATTGTGCTGCAGAAACATCTACGTGGATCATTTCTGACATTCAAGCCTAGGTGTAGGTAGAGCTCCCTTTTTATATAAGTCTACTTTGAGTAACTCTGTACCTTCTGATTTTGGGTCAAACTGTAAAAAGAAAAATGCATTCACAGATCAAAGCTGCACACAACAAGAAGGCTGGTATAGCAAGTGTATACAGAGAATAATCAAAACTAGAATAGAGAAATTTCAGGCAGATGAATCTACCCTTATCTCAACAAAATGCCTTCCTCTGAAAAGGAGATATAAAACTGAACAAGCATCAGGAACAAAACAAATCTAGCTGAACATATTTTAATGCCATTATTTCGATAATATTTTCATTAAATATTTACAAGCCTTTATAAAGCTTCCCCCTGAGAACTATTTCATCACAATGTATATAATCACTACACAACCATAATACAACAGACTGAAGAAAAGCACCACACAGCTGTAAAGAAAGAGATGACAAGGCAATCCGCCCACAAACACCATCTTGTTTTCTCCTGATTATAAAATCTATTACAAATTCACTTGTACTTTCACGCGCAAGACTGCTTTCATGGCGGGTCTGTGAACATTTTGAGATGACCTACAAATGTCAAGCCATTTCAAGAAAGGACCCAAGAGTTCAGAATGTATATACCTTTCTATATTTCCTTGTGACATTATTTTGAAGATATATGAACCACAAGAATTCATATTCTTGTGCCGAGGCAGAATCACTGTCATACAGCTTGGGTCCAGTGGCACCTTTAAGACCAGCACGGCTATCCATCTGAATCCGTCATACAGTTTATAGGGATCCAGCACTTCCTATCTCTCAGATGGCAGAATAAAGCAAAAATGTTTGTGGGGGCCTTCTTTAGCTTGAACTGTTATGATACTTTTATGTACTCTTTTCAATTTGAGGTGTAATGGCTGATTCTAGTTTTAAAATCTGTTCAATGTTGCATTATGTTTGGAAAGTATTTTGAGCATCAGAGAAAGAAAAAAGATATAAAGCATGCTAAATAAAGCAAACTCCCAAAGATTATTCGTGAGATTTCGAAATATTGCAATATTGTTTAAAAGATTATTTTGTTTTTATACTCTTCACTGGCCGAAGAAATCTCAGAGCGGCTTACAATCGCCTTCCTTTCCTCTCCCCTCTCCTTTCCTCTTCACCCTGAGCTCTGACAGGACAGTTCGGTGAGTACACCACTATCAGGACTGTGACAAGCCCAATGTCACCCGGTTGATTGGAGGAGCAGGGAATCAAACTCGGCTCTCCAGATTAGAAGCTACTGCTCTTAACTGCTACACTACGCTGGCTCTCTCTAGGCTGGCTCAAGACTGATCCTTAATCAGAGGGTTTAATCGAAGGGAAATGAAGTATAGAGGGCCAAGCTTCCTTTATTATGTCAAACATCTCTGTGTCGATGCCCTCCTAGCCGCACACTGCACAATTTCCCAATTATGGCTAGATAAATAATAATCATAATAATTATTATTTTTAGATCCTTTCCCACCCTTCCTGGTTGGCTCATGGTACCAAGCCAAGCTAAGTGGTAATGAGGAGGTGCCTTGTTAATGCAGACCATTCTGATGCTGGTCTGAAGAAGTAGAAGAAGAATTGGTTCTTATATGCCACTTTTCTCTACCCGAAGGAGTCTCAAAGTGGCTTACAGTCGCCTTCCCTTTCCTCTTCCCACAACAGACACCCTGTGAGGGTGAGGAGGCTGAGAGAGCCCTGATATCAGTGCCTGGTCAGAACAGCTTTATCAGCACCGTGGCGAGCCCAAGGCCACCCAGCTGGCTGCATGTGGGGGAGTGCAGAATCGAACCCGGCAGGCCAGATTAGAAGTCTGCACTCCTAACCACTACACCAAGCTGGTTCTCGGACAGAGAACACTTCCGTCGCTGTGGCCCATGCTGACGTTAGCCAACTTCGAGAACTGCTGGAAGATTATGAAGACCACGACGCTTGCAGCAACAGAAGACAAGTGGAGGCTCTGAATTTTACCTCTCTTGTTGTTTTCATTGATGCCTTTACAACGGCTGAAATTAAGCACCCCGCATTGTTTCAACCAGCAGGCTGGCATGTTGCTCATGGTTTTCTCTTGCCATAAACAAAAGCAAAAACACACAACACAGCAACTCACAATTTAGAACACAGCTGCCAGACAGTATGAGAAGTCTATAGTTGAGATTACGGTCAGAAACCATGGCGCAATACATTACCTCTTTAATTTTGTCCCTTTTTTCTCGAACGTCTGGGTCTGTGGGATCGCCGCTCTTGATCCCCACGAGGTTCGGCACAGGGACGGGGGGCAAAGGCTTACTGCCTTTTTCTTTCAGGCTCTTTTTTATCTTGTTTTTTTCAGTCTGGATTTCTGCTTGGATCTCGTCAGGCGACTTCTGCAGTTTCTCTTTTGCTTCTTCCAGGGCCTTCTCGTGATCCGCCCGGATTTTATTTCTCAAGCGTTCTTCTTCTTCCCTGGGGGGGGGGAGAACGACAGAGGATTAAAAGAAAATTAAAGCCCTTCGATTGGAAAATAAGAGCCTCTTGTGGCGCAGGGTGGTAAGGCAGCTAACATGCTGTCTGAAGCTCTGCCCATGAGGCTGGGAGTTCGATCCCAGCAGCCGACTCAAGGTTGACTCAGCCTTCCATCCTTCCGAGGTTGGTAAAATGAGTACCCAGCTTGCTGGGGGGTAAACGGTAATGACTGGGGAAGGCACTGGCAAACCACCCTGTACTGAGTCTGCCAAGAAAACTCTAGAGGGCGTCACCCCAAGGGTCAGACATGACTCTGTGCTTGCACAGGGGATACCTTTACCTTTCTTGGAAAATATTGCAGAAGGTATCAGAGCAGGAGGCAATGAAGATTCAGATAAAGTACAGCAAGTATATGTTTTATTTGAAATGCAATTTTAAGGTTTCTGTTAAATTTCTACAAGCAGTATGCTGGCAGGCCAATGCATGTTGCACTCAGTTTTCTCAGAAGAGGTAGCTTATATTAGAGTACTCAGGAACTGCCCGTGATTCAGAGAATCATTTCACACATGCAGGAAGTTTATTCCACTACTTAGAACTCACAGCTCAATGCTGAAAGTACCCAGTGAAAAAAATCTGATGTTTCGGTTGACATGAGCTTTATGAAAGCAATGCAGGGACAATGGGCAACCTTTGCATCTGCTGTACAGCTGCAGATCTCTGTACCGGAACAGAAAACTGTCCAAATATCATTATGCATCATTCACACTAGTTTCTTTAACCTTTAAGGCCCTAAACCAGCCTTTCTCAACGTTTTTATTGCTGAGAAACCCCAGGAAGCTTTGAGAAACCCCAGAAATGGCACGATCATGCAGAATATGGTTGGGAAGCACAGCTGTGTACCCGCCCACCCGGGGCCTCTCCCCTTCCCACCCCCCGCCAGGCCCATCCTTATCAATTTTAGAAGGGGGGTCTACATGACCATAAATGGTCTGGGAACTTTGTACCCATGCCCCTATGTTTGAGCTCACAAAATCTGCTCAAGATCCCAGGCCCCAGAGAAGCAAAGTTGCCCTCAACCAGAGTCAGGGTCTTCTCTGCCCTGGCACCAGCTCTTCTAGATGAGATCAGGACTCTGTGGGACCTTAAAAAGTTCCACAGGGCTTATGAGACCGAGCTGTTTGAAACGGCCTATGGTTGAGGCTCAAAGATTCCAGCAGAACTGGAATCACATAGAAAATAACATCTAGATGCCAGATATCAACATCAGTATAACATACAGACCCGTTATTGGAGAGTGGGCAGTAGTTCCTGGGGTTTTTACATATAAGCTTTAATAATCTCATTTAATATTTTAAATATTTTAATAACTTCTATTTTAAATTCATTGAACGGACTTGTTGTGAGCTGCCCTGAGACGTCAGGGAAGGGTGGCATAGAAATGTGGTAACTAAATAAACTACTTAAAACATGATTTTTACACCTTCCCTTCCCGCCCGAACAAATGGTTTCATCACTACCCCCTTCCAGTTGCAAACTGATCATTCCAAGCTCATCAGCAGAACAGGGAGACGAGGCCACCTGCAACCACAACAGGGGATTCCGCATGACAAAAATTATTTTACGGACTTTTTAAAAGTGGCAGAAAATCAGACAAGGGGCCGGCGAAGGCGGAGCATGCTCAGTACTTTCCAAGAGGTGCTGAAAGCAGTGTGTGGGGTGGGGGTGGGTAGGAACAGAGTGAGAAAGCCCAAGTTCAAACCCTTAAGAACATCTAGTATTCTGCAAGGGAAGAGGAAGAGACAGAATGCACACCTCATGAAACTACCCCCCCCCCTGCCAATCCCTCCAAGATGCTGTAAGCTTTGAGCACTTAGAACTTTCAAAAGCCCCGGAGAGCAAGGGTTAGGCCGGAAACGAGACAAAGGTGCTTCCTCCAATACCAATTAACACGCTCTTGTAAGGACTCTTTAAACTGCAAGGAAGCCAGAGCTCCTAGCAGCTTACAACATTGTGAAATGATTGTGTCTGAAATTAGCTTCACGGCGGTGCATGCCGTGAACTGTATACTTGCCAACCTTAATTTTGATTCTCCCAGCAGCTTTTCCAGGAAGCACACAAAGGGGAGAGGGAGATAAAAACACCCCCTCCATTGTGAAGGGGGGGGAGGAGTATCCCCGCTAACAGGAACAATGCAGGCAATTAGCTCTACTGCAGAAACAAAGCACTAGGAAAAGTTTGACGCTCCAGAAGTTATTCAAGTAGGCGTGCGAGAGACTGGGGACATAAGAGAAGCCATGTTGGATCAAACCACTGGCCCATCCAGGCCAACACGGTGGGACATGGTGGCCGAAACCCAGGACGGCCAGAACTCCAGAAGCCCTCCCATTGTTGCCCCCCCCGCCCCGATCATCAAGAATACAAAGCGTCACTGCTTCAGACAGAGTGTCCTCTCTATAGGTAAAGGTATCCCCTGTGCAAGCACCGAGTCATGTCCCACCCTGGGGGTGACGCCCTCTAGCGTTTTCTTGGCAGACTCAATATGGGGTGGTTTGTCAGTGCCTTCCCGAGTCATTACCGTTTTACCCCCCAGCAAGCTGGGTACTCATTTAATCGACCTTGGAAGGATGGAAGGCTGAGTCAACCTTGAGTCGGCTGCTGGGATCGAACTTCCAGCCTCATGGGCAGAGCTTCAGACAACATGTCGGCTGCCTTACCACCCTGCGCCACAAGAGGCTCTCTCTATACACTGTGGCTAATAGCCACTGATGGACCTCTGCTCCATATCTGTTTAGCCAATCCCCTTTTGAAGCTGTCAAGGCTTGGTCCCCACCACTTACTGCAGCTGTGAATTCCATAGATTATTTAATCCTTGGGTGAAGAAATACTTCCTTTTACCTGTTTTATAAACCAACGGCTTCTTAATTCCACAGAGTGCCCACAAGCTCTTGTATTGTGAAAAAGGGAGAAACGTACTTCTTTCTCTAACTTCTCGATCCCATGCATAATTTTGTACATCTCTACCATGTTACCCTTCGATCATTCATCCAATCTGAAAAGCTCTAACCTCTTTCATCTTTCTTCACAGGGAAGGTGTTCTGGGCCCTTAATCATTTTAGCTGCCTTTCCCTCACCTTTTCCAATGCTATATCTTTTTAGCAGTACAGTGACTAGGACTGTAGGTGGTGTTTCAAATGAGGCCTGACCATCGATTTACACATTCTCTCTCAGGAGGACATCTTGGTGAGGTGGGAAACACTCGCCAGGTTATCCTCCTGGTCTCAGAGGAGAAGGACCCTTCTCGATGAGTAGCCAATGGTTGAGGACATTATGATAATGGCTGATTTGTTTTCAATCCTCTTCCATGGCCTTTGCCTTTCTTATTGTAGTTGGACATTGAGTCAACATCTTCAGTGAGTTGTCTCCAACAATTCCAAGATCTCTCTCCTAGTCAGTTACTGCCTAGTCGGTTGGGCCCTGTCAACATATATTTAAAGTCAGGATTTTTGGCTCTGATGTGCATTGCTTTGCACTTGCCCAGGTTGAACCTCATTCGCCACATTGATGCTCACTTGTCCAGCCTTGACAGATCCCTCTGGAGCGCCTTTTGGTCCTCCCTGGTTCTCACTGCCCTAAACAACTGAGTTACATCCGCAAACTTAGCCACTTTATGACTTACTCCCGGCTCCAAATCATTAATGAACACATTAAAAAGCACCAGCTACTACTGCACCCTGTGGTACCCCACTGCTTACCATCTTCCACTGTGAAAACTGCCAATGTGTACTTACAGAGAGTAAGAGAGGGTAATTAACCAGCTTCCAATCCACAAAAGGACCTGTCCTCTTGTCCCATGACTGCTGAGTTTAGAAGAAGAAGAAGAGTTGGTTCTTATATGCCACTTTTCCCTACCCGAAGGAGGCTCAAAGCTGCTTACAGTCGCCTTCCCATTCCTCTCCCCACAACAGACACCCTGTGGGGTGGGTGAGGCTGAGAGAGTGCTGATATCACTGCCCGGTCAGAACAGTTTTATCAGTGCCACGGCGAGCCCAAGGTCACCCAGCTGGTTGCATGTGGGGGAGCGCAGAATCGAACCTGGCGTGCCAGATTAGAAGTCCGCACTCCTAACCACTACACCAAACTGGCTCTCATTTATCTAGGTGCCTTTGATGAAGAACTTGATCAAAAGCTTTCTGAAAGTCTAGGGAAGCAACATCTATTGGGTGAGTCTCATCCACATATTGGTCCACCCTCTTCAAAGGACTCTAAATAGTTAGACAGGATCTTTCCTTACAGAATCCATGCTGATTCTTCCTCAATAGCCACAAGGTCACATTTGAGTTCTCTGATGCTCTGGTTTTCATTTCAGCTTTACTTGGGTTCCTTGCTTTAAAAAAATATGTTCAATTGCCTTTGGATGTCTAACTTTTCTGTAACATGAAACTATTTTTGGAGGATAAACCTGGGCGAAAAGCCAAATCAAAGGCTTTATATATGTAAACAGCTCTTTGTTTCATTGTTGACAAAGGAGAGTAGTAGAAAAACAAGTTCTAAGATAACAACGGTGTGTTCCTTTACATGGCAGACAAACACTCTGACATTAAGCCAATTTCAAGCCCTCAGGCCTAATGTTGGAAGCTGCTCTATATAATGCAGCTTTTAGAACCTTTTGAGTGTGGGGGAACACATGAAATATTTTTCAGGCTTTGAGGAACCCCGAACGTGGTGACATGGCCCTTCAAAGAAGTGAGTGCGGAAGTAAGATACGGGAGCCAGCCAGCCAATTGATCGATCGATCATTTACCATTTCCACTGTGAATGAAGAGACTAGGCCTTTAGAGCAACAGGGAAAATGTGCTCAATGACATCAAGTGATGTTAGCAACCATCTGAAAAAGGCCGTGGAACCCAAGGATCCCTGGAAGGGAATCCCTGATCTAGTGAGATTGCTACCTCCAGCCATCCAACATGACTGGTTTCATCTGAATACAACCTCAAGTGGTGCTGTCAAATTTAACATATGGTACCCAGGGGAAATGTGATGATGTAAATGAAAGACAGCACCTATGCCTTGTTCGTAATGCAAGTTCATGGAGCAACCGGTAGTTGGTTCAATCCCGAAAGTTAAAGAGCACAATCAATTTGGGCCCTGCATGCAGGAGTTCACACCGAGCCCTGAGGTAAAAACTTGACAGATTTGGCTAACGGGGAATTTTGCTTGCAGAATCTGATGTTTGAGCCATAGCAGAGGGTAAAGAACTAGACTTCACTTCAAGGGAGGACGTTTTAGACTACTTCTGAAGCAAGCCACAGCAAGTTTTCTTCAGAACCAAGAACCAGCCCCCCAAATTTAGGAACCAGTCCTGCCCCGATCTTTGGGTGGGGCAGGGTTTTCAAAAACTATTAGACCACTGTTATATTAGAACACCACTGTCATATTAGAACTTGTTCTTCCACTTCTTTGGTTCTTTGTCAGTTATAACTAGGGAAAGCGAGCGAAGGAGAACTTTCAAGGGCAGAGGCAGGCAAGATAGAAGACAGGAAGAGAAGAGAGGGTTGTGCTGGTTGAAAATACTAGGCACCTCAAATGTCTAGGCACCATGGCAAACCAGTATCTGTCAAGTCTGTTTCTAAAGGCAGTTCTTTTGAGATTATTCCCATGTGCCAGTGAACTACGAACAAATTAAAACTCTCAAGAAAGAAGAAAATCAACAAGAAGCTGTTTCACAAAACGTTGCTGCATTTGGCGACCACAAACATACGACTATATTAGAAAATTGCAGATTGTGACTGCTCAACAATGTCTGAGTAACAATTGAAGGAATTAAATATCTATATTAGCAATCCCCAACCTGTGGGCCGTGGACCACATGTGGTCCGTCAACTAATTGGGAGGTGGGCCGCAAAAGACGCCTCCCCCCCCCCTGGCCCTTTACAACACACTTCGGGTGTCATTGTCTCCCATCACTCCCAGATGGGACTATCTCGTTGCAGAGAAACAAGCTCAGGGTTCCCATTGATTTGTCATTGTCATGAGTTAAAATGTCCATGAAAATAAAGTGTTCCTTATGTTCATTGTTGTGGCGTGTCTGTATCTTATTTTGAAGGGATGTTTAAACATTACCATAGCGATCAGAGAGCGTTAGGGCAGTGGCTGAGAGTAGATGAGTATACTACCCCCCCCCCCCACTGGGCCTCAGTAAAATTGTCAAGCGTTGAGTGGTCCCCGGTGATAAAAAGGTTGGGGACCACTGAGTTTTAAATGGTCTAGAATACAAATCCATTTCCAACGGGTTCCCAGCCACTGTGGTGCAGTGGTTGGCATGCTGAGCTCAAGGGACATGACTTCAAATGCCTCCCAAGTCGTAAATTATACTAGGTGATTTTGCTATCCTTACATGCCTCCCAATGAACATGACTGTGAAGACAAACTGAAGGAGGGCAGAACCTGATATTCACTTAGAAGAGGGCAGGGAGCAGTTCCTGTTGGCAGCAGGGGATAGGACCTGAAGTAATGGGTTTAAACTATGTGCAGAACAATACTGGCTAGATATCAGGGAAAAAATTCACAGTCGGAGTAGTTCAGCAGTGGAATGGGCTGCCTAAGGAGGCGGTGAGCTCCCCCTCACTGGCAGTCTTCAAGCAGCGGCTGACAGATACTTATGATAGATGACGATACATATTGAGATCTTAAATATTCTTAAAGATACTATTTTACTGAAACCAAAATCTTATATTCTGGGTTTTCTGGAAAGAGGTAAAGATAAAGAAATTCGAGAAGTATTTAAGTACAACTGCAAGGATTGTTTGGGCAAAAATATGGAAATCTGTGGAGATACCTACCATTTTCAAATGGCAACTGAAAGTATGAAAATGATGAACCAATTACAGATTTTAAAATGGAATGGAAATAATGGCTATGAGATGAATATGATGAATAATGAGAAAAGACTAGCTATGTATTGCCATTTATGCAAGAGGACTATTAAAATGACAAAGAATTCTTCAAATACTAACAGTTGGAAATATTTTATGTAGTCATTCTGTTAATGTTTGGTTTCTGTGGTAAGCTGAAATAAGCTGATGGGGGGGGGGGGAGAAATGGGAGGAGGAGAGAACCCAAAATTAAAAGCAACAGCTTAAACCTTAGTCTTGTGGAAACAGGAGTTCTGAAAGGAAGAAAATCAACTCTGTGTATTCTGATGGAGCCAGTCTAAAGCATACCATTCTCAAATTCCCCTTTTCCATTTTAACTAAGATAGAACAGCTTATCTATGTAACCGAACCAGAAGTTGAGAGGGAGAAGCCGAACAGCCTGGAGAGATTAGCAAGTCTGGCAGACGTGATCACTGGACAACTTAATAATGTAAACCAGTCTCCCCAAACCTTTTCAATGGACTAGGTGCACACGCACACACGCGCGCATACACACACACACAAACACATACACACAGAGAAATGGAAGGGGATGAGCCCCAGTTCTCCACACACGATTAAGCCAACAGGGAGACCTTGGCACCCAGTGTCAGCTTTCTATATAAAGAACCCCCCCCCCAAGACATTGGTTTTGGTTTTGTCCCTGATAATCACAGATGGAGAACAGATGGAATTTCTACAGAAGATCACAATTAGATCTGAGCTAATTCCGAGTCTCTGGGTTTGTTTGTTTTTGTCCTAACTCCATGGAGGAGGCAGCTAGTCTGCGCAGCTTCTGCCAGCAGCTAACTAGCTGGTTGCAAAGCTTCCTGCTGGCTTTGCATGGTCTAAGGGGACTGGTCCCGGTCCGTGGATCAATCGGTACCAGGCCGCGGCACCTCCTCGTCCTCCTCCTCAGCTGCTGCCTTGGGGGGTGCCCTGCCACTCTGCCGCTGGCTCACCTTTGGTGCTCTCCAGAGGCCGACATGGCTGGGGCTCCCCCTCGGCATAGCACTGCGCAGCTGCTCCTCGCAGCGCCTTCCAGTGGGTGGCGGGAAGTCAGGGGTGCCGGAGGGAAAGCAAGTGGAGCAGGAGCTCAGGTGGTGACATCCCTCAGCAAAAGACTACCCCCCTCCGGGCCTCAGTAAAATTGTCAAGCATTGACCGGTCCCTGTGATTAAAAGGTTGGGGACCACTGGTCTAAGTGGTAAGTGAAGGCGTGGCGGGGAAGAGCCTTTGACTGGCCCTCAGTGGGGGAGGGCCTTTCCATCCAGTGAGGACAAATCAGAGGTCCCCGGCGGCTTCGGGACAGCACGCCAACCCTTCTGAGTGGCTATCAGTGGGGAGGGCCCTCCCTCCCAAGGGCTATCACGTCATTGGAAGCACAGCCACAATTTTATGGAGTATGAGAAGCATGCTACATTTTTCCTTCCTTTGGGATCTGACACACTTCCTAAAAACCTCTTGGACCAGCTACTCAAACCTCCAAAGAAAAGGATAACTCCTCGTGTCAAAGGCATCATTTTTGTCATTTATTCCTTTCCCCCTCTCTGGGACTGGTATAGGTCACTGTTCTGGAGGTAGTCAGCTAGTAGTGATAAAAATACATGATTAATATTTCCCTATATTTGGTAGCACTCAATTCAATCCGTTCCTCCTACCACGAGCACCCCACTCCAGTTTTATATATCCTTCATCATAACCTGAAGAAAGGGCTGCTTCCCCAGGGTATTTCAGCTTTATTTTATTCATTTAATTAAATTTATACCCCATCTTTCTGCCCCCACGGGAGTTGGCAGGTTAAAACAAACATAAAAGAATCATCACATCTTATATATCACTAGAACCAACAAAAACCCATCATTAAAAAGGTAAATCCTGAGTTAGAAATGCATTCAAGGGTCCAAAAACAAAGCAATTGAAAACACTGAGCAGGATATGAAACAGAAGAAAAAGTTGGAACAATTAAGAACTGGCAGGACGCAAACTTGGGAGGAGGCAAAATGAAAGCTAACCAGAACCTAGAGTGTAAGAAAGATCGACACAAGCAATACAAAAATAAGTGTGGGTCGAATCATCAGGAGAGAACCTGTTTCATGACAACTGAAAATGACTTGGGTATTTATGAAATCTGAAAATGAGAAACCTAGCTGGATGGGAAAGGGTATCATCTTCCTCTGCTTGCTTTCCTCATTAAACACTGGGATCAGGAGATCTCGTAAACAGGTTACAAATCCAAAGCTAACCTTTGCACCTGTTTTGAAGCTTGAGTAGGAAGCACACAAATGGGGAGGTTACATGGTAATAACTCTTGTAGAAAAATAGCAAGGGGGTAAACACAGTTCTCCTGGGTTGCACAACAATGGTCTTCAATCTTCCTAGAGTCCCACAGTTACTCACAGGCACACAGGAGCATGAGTGGCAAGCATGCAACAAAATAAGTCACATGACAGGAACAGAAGGAATCAGCATCTCTGAATCTTCCTGAGCTAAAAAGGAATCCTCATTACTCTGCAGCTCTTAAGAAAAAAACATCCACAGAAGCAGAAATCATAGAGCTATTGCTCTTTGTATACACATAGTAGGAGCAGAACTGTCTAAAAGCCAGCATGGTGACGTGGTTAAGAGTGGCGGCCTCTAATTTGGAGAGCCGGGTTTGATTCCTTACTCCTCCTCTACATGCAGCCAACCGGGTGATCTTGGACCAGTCACAGTTCTCTCAGAGCTCTCAGCCCCACCTACTTCACAAGGCTTCGGTTGTGGGGGAAGGAAAGTCAGGCAATTGGAAGCCACTTTGAAACTCCTTAGAATCATAGAATCATAGAGTTGGAAGGGGCCATACAGGCCATCTAGTCCAACCCCCTGCTCAATGCAGGATCAGCCCTAAGCATACTAAAGCATCCAAGAAAAGCGTGTATCCAACCTTTGCTTGAAGACTGCCAGTGAGGGGGAGCTCACCACCTCCTTAGGCAGCCTTCAGGTAGTAAAAAGCGGGATATAGAGAACCAGCTCTTGTTTTGAGAGGGAACCAGAAGTGGCACTTTAACAGAGGCTCCCAAGGCAGCAGTCAATTATCTGCAACCCCCTGGAGATTGTGACCATGAGCTAAAGACCATGGATGCAGTACACTGTTACATTTGTATTCTTATCCCAGGGCATGGAGAGGTAGGGACAAAATTCACAGAAAAATCCAAGCGTTTGCTCTATTCCTACGGATAGTAGGAAGGGG
Source organism: Paroedura picta (assembly GCF_049243985.1). Lineage (NCBI taxonomy): Eukaryota > Metazoa > Chordata > Lepidosauria > Squamata > Gekkonidae > Paroedura > Paroedura picta. Next base: position 105,279,461 of record NC_135375.1, read on the forward strand.
GAGAAAGCATTTCTGTCTCCCTGAAGCCGGGGGTGGATACCACCCAGGATGTCTTCCATCTCTGGGGGAGAATTAACCTGTCAATTTTTTTTCATGCTTTCCAATACACTCATATCTTTAAAACAATAGTCAAGGAAATAGGGCCCAGGACACAGTGAAATTGCAACATTAGAAATAAGAGCCCAGCAAGTTTGTTCAAAGCACAAACTGTAGTCTCTTGGTTCAGTCAGGCATACAGTTCCACCACAATTAATTGTGTTAATGTCTGGACTTGACAACAAATAAAAATAAATATGAAGGGCCAGGCATTTAAGCCACATTTTAAAGAAAATGCCCGCGGAATAAGGTAGAACGCAGACAACCAGTTACCAGAAGGGAAAGTCTGGTCACAAATGTGTACCAAAGTGCAGCAATATAGATTCCCCAAGGCTGCCTGGGTGATATTCTTCTGTAGAGGCTCCGTCCAAGTAATCTGCTGCTAGGATAACTCAGCTAGTTCCTCCCTGCCCGGCGGCAGCATTTTGTCACCACTTCCTGGTCCTTTAGTCCAAGAGGTAAGCTTGCTTAGATTATACGTAGCCTGCCGCTCCATAACACGTATCCGAAACAGGATCACAAAGTCAACACACGCTCAAAGCAATTACATTCAGATCCCTAAAAGCCACATCATCAAACAGGGGCATAAAAGTACAGGTTCGGCAAGGTGATTAAGAACATGAGCTTTACCGATGACTTCTAGCTGTCTTTGACTGGTCCACTGGGCAGGGAGGGAGGGGGTAACCAGGCACTGCCATATTGTGTGCGGATCCAACCGAGAGAAGGGGAAAGATGAGGGAAGGATGAGAAAATGCCAGCCGTCATTGTGCCCAATCCTGCTTTGCATTAAAAAAAAAAAATTCTGTCAACTGCTCTGGGAGCCAATGCTAGCTGAAAAGTTGTACAAAAGATGTAATCAAATTAAACATTCAGAAGTGTCATCCAAACAACAGCTAAGAGGCCTGAGCAAATGATCAAATTTTCATGAACTTGTTAAAATGTAATAGCCCTAGGCAGCCTTTTTTGACATTTTGACTGTGGAGGAGCCCCTGAAATAGGTTTTTAGGCTTCAAGGAGTCCAGGAGTGGTGTCACCTGGCCACGCCTCCCAGCCACACCCCCTGGAAGCGATATATCACCAGAAGTATCATCACCGCCTGCATTAACAGGTAGGCTTGAGGAGGTCTGAGGGAGGAGAGACAGGAGGCAGTTTAAAGCCAGAATAGGCAAGGAGGCTTTGTCCCCTCCTAGGTGCAGAAACCACAAGAGAACTTACTCACTCATGCTTGGGAGGCAAGAAGGAGCCCCAGAAGCGGCTATTTCTCTAGTCCAGGGGTAGTCAACCTGTGGTCCTCCAGATGTTCATGGACTACAATTCCCATTGTAGTCCATGAATTGTAGTCCATTTGTAGTCCATGAACATTTGGGAATTGTAGTCCATGAACATCTGGAGGACCACAGGTTGACTACCCCTGCGCCTAGTCTATGGCTGAGTCTATTAAGGCAGGAAGGGAAAGGTCATGGATCCCCTCTGGAGCTGTCATGGAACCTTGAGGGTCCATAGACCCCTGGTTGGGAACCCCTGGCCCATGCATTAGGCAAAACTATGCAGGGAAGGCACTTCTTTGCCACTACTGGGGAGGGGGGGGAGAACTGGTTGGCAAGCAGGCACAAGAGAAAGTGATCGGTCCTTCAAAATAGTCTGGGACCAGGAAGCAAATGTACACTTTGTGGCTTGCGAAAATTGGCCAACGGTACATAGTTCGTTTAGGACTGCCACGATGCAGGCTTTGTAGCTGAGCCAGGTAAATAAACTGGCCACTGCCTTTTCAACACAGCTGAAGTTTCTTGACCCACATAAAGTGCACTGCAGGAACTTAAACCTGGATGTGATCAGAGCGCAGCTAACAGCCACATCAAGCACAGGCAGACCTCCCCACAACCAATGCAAATGACACAGTTAAGACCTGAGCCTCCAAACTGCAGGCCCAAATTGAATTCCACTCCAAAGCTATGGACCTGCTTCTTGTTTGGGGGGGGGAGGGAGGGGGAGATTACAACCCCAATATAAACAGTGAGTATTCATGATTGCCAGCACTTCAAAACCTTGCTTGGATTTAGCTTCGGCTTATGGCTGCCATCCAAAACATCACTCCCTGCAAATATTTGTTCAAGATACCCCATGACTTCCCTGATTCTGTTGTTCACGAAGGAGAAGCATGAACTGGCCAACATTCACCCCGCTCCCCTCTCCAGAACCATCCTGCAGGACAAGATCAGCCTGATACAATATGAGCACAACGCTCTGCCTTTGACTCACACCTTTACTACCTAAGCCAGAAGAGTACGGAAAACTGCTAAGAGACCCAGGAAAATTGACATGGACGTATAAGACCTGGTTGCCCTTATCCACAGAGTACGGTGACCAAGGCTGTTTCAGCCCCTAAACCCAAGCCGAGAGACAGACCGAAAAGTGTCTAGAGAACTAAGATGGGAGATTTCAGCGGGTATATATATTTCCCTAACTCCAGTGAATTTTTTCAAAGTATTTCAGACCACAAACTGTTTCCAGAAAGCCCAAGACCAGGATAATCTACCCACACACACAACCCACACAGACACCAAGTAAATATACTTTTTACTTATTTATTCATAATTAGATTTCTACAGCCATCCCTCTTGGCTCTGCCAGCAGGAGCGGTTGACAACATAATTACAATAGCTCCATAAACAGTTAAAGCATAAAAACACAACAAAAACATTACATTAATTAATCAGTAGCTCTAAATTGTAACCCAAGATTACTGTTTGCCACCATTGCTTTGAGCAACAGAACCTCATCTCACATTCAGGAGTAGAGTTTGTGAAGGAGTGCTTAATCCTTGATGTTCTGTTGCTCACTGGATGCAACCAAATGCCCGGCAGGAAAACTCCATTTTGCAAGCCCAACAGAACTGCAAGAGTTCCTGCAGGGTCCGCAGCTCTTTTAGGAGCTCATTCTACCAGGCTGGGGCCAGGACTGAAAAGGTCCTGCCTGTTTAAGGCCAAGCGTGCATCTCTGGGGCCAGGGATGACCAGCCTGTTTGAATTAGAAAGGATTTCCTATGTAGTTCCCACTCACTTCAGTGAGTTTCCAAAAGAAATTCTGGAGTAATTTCCCCTAATGTTGTTAACATTAGGGGAAACTGACATGTTGTTAACATGTCTTGAAGACCAAGACATATGAAGAAAGGTTGGAGGAGCTTGTTCTGTTTAGCCTAGAGAGGAGACAACTGAGAGGGGATCTGATAACCATCTTCAAGTATTTAAAAGGGTGCCATATGGAGGATGGAGCAGAATTGTTCTCTCTTGCCCTAGAGGGACAGACCAGAACAAATGGGACAAAATTAATTCAACAGAAATTCCATCTAAACATCTGGAAGAAGTTCCTAACAGTTAGAGCAGTTTCTCAGTGGAACAGGCTTCCTCGGGAGGTGGTGGGTTCTCCATCTTTGGAAATTTTTAAACCAGATAGCCATCTGCTAGATACCCATCTGATGGAGAGGCTGATTCTGTGAAGGCAAAGGGGTGGCAGGTTACAGTGGATGAGCGATTGGGATGTGAGTGTCCTGCATAGTGCAGGGGGTTGGACTAGATGACCCATGTGGTCCCTTCCAACTGCATTATTCTATGATTCTAACTTTATGACAACAGAAAGGACTGAAGAGCATATACGCTGCTCCTTTGTTCTGACAACACAAACAAGACCAAACACTGATGGACCAAGCCAGTCAGATAAACATATTTTAAAAAACGAGTGAGCACGCCTGCGCATACTCAAGTTATGCCACTGTGTCCACAGTAGGGACAGAAATTATATCTCCAATGAAAACACTTCCATCCTTTTTCTTAGCAATATTTGCCAGGAGGCCCTAGAAATTCAGACAAGAAAGCCCCGTACATGTTTCTGTTCAGTATCCCTTGTAAGCAAGTTTTCTTCCCTGCCAGGAGAGAAAGAAAGGCAATTGTTGCATCTGTTTGCACATCAGGGACAACTGAAGTAGCATTCAATGGAGCTCTTCAAACTGCCAGTTAGGTGAGCTGTAAAAGTAGGAGACGGCTGACTGATTGACAGGAGAATCATAGAAGCCATGCAGTGGCCTCCATAGCTTCACTCTGCAAATCCATTGCCAGTCTGGAGTACAGATTCCAAGCGGATAGTTCATTCTTTTGACTGGCCCTTGTTTCTATCTGGGCCCTGCAAAGTAAAGCCATGCGATTCATGTAGGAAACAGGTTGTTGGGTCTTTTGACCTCACTTTGAAATAAAAAGCATGCTTTTCTTCTGTTTTTACCAATGGCTTGGAAGGAAATATCATTTTCACCCTTCTCCAAAGGCCCCCTCAGTGCTGCTCCTGGGCTTCCCAAAGGGTACAGTGGGAAAGGGGAGGCAGGGAACTCTTGCTGAGACCGGCCCGCATGGTTTTAAACCCCAAGCCCGTATGGGCAGATCCACTTCCACCCACTGACCGTAACATTTCAAGCGCCCAAAGAAGTGACTCACAGAAGCTATAGGCGGGGTATATTTGTTAACCTTTAAGCCTGTGCAAGACTCTTTGTTCAGCTGAAAGCAGATTAACATGTCTATCCTCCGGAAGTAAACTCTCTGCAAACAATTTATAAGCACGATCCCCTCCCAAGAAAGAGGTGGTGGACAAAATCATTCTAATGTTACTCCCAGTTAGTCAACCACAGCCCTTTCTGCCCTTCCGCATCATCCAGGTTCTTATTTGTTCGCTCCACCACCCAAAAGCTTAGTTCTGTTAGTTGTCCCCTGCTCTTTGTATTATCATTCCCAGTATTTGCAGGAAATATAATAATGTGTATAATAAAGATATCAGCCTTAATACAAAGTGCCGGCTAGTCAACGCAGTTGTCTTCTCCATAATAACCTATGGATGCGAAAGCTGGACCCTGAAGAAGGAAGACAGGAGGAGAATAGATGCTTTCGAATGATGGCGTTGGAGATGAATCCTGTGAATCCCATGGACAGCCAAAGTTACCAACAAGACAGTCTGAGAGAGGAGCAAACCAACTATGTCATTAGAAGGCAAGATATTACGGCTAAAGGCTTCGGACACATCATGCGATCAAACTCGCTAGAAAAAGCATTAATGCTCGGCATGGTCAGCAGCAAAAGGAAACGTGGTCATCGCCAAAGGATCCGCTGGCTCGACACGATCAAAGCTGATACAGGGATGACCATGAACCAACTAACAGAAGCAGTCAGAGACGGAAACGTATGGCGAAAACTTTCCTATAGTATCGCCATGCGTCGGACATGACTGAACGAAAAACATCATGTGTGTGCGTATATGTGTATAAAAATAAAAATAATACAAATAAATATAAATAAAACAGGGGGTCTCCTTTATGGAAAAAGATCAATCATTTTTCTTTGGTGTTCAGAATTTGCGTAGAATTCCATAACAAAGCCATTTGTGTGAAAATCAGCTTGCGGTATTCTCATGTTAAAACAGATGCCAACATTAGTACCTGGCCCTCACAAAATGCCTCCAAGTGAAACTCATGATATGCCCTGATAACAGGATTTGAATCCTGGCCAGAGGAAGATTGTGAGCCCTGGGCTGTCGTGTATGACTAGGAGGTTGAGCGCAGGGAACAATTATGCCAAAAAAAGCATATCACACAGTGCTCTGGTATGTGAATCCGGACACGTGAAGTAGCCTTAAATAGAACCCTGCCAAAGTCAGCTTGTCAATGGCTCTCCAGGCTTTCATGGACAGATCGGCCATATGCCCTACTACCTTTTAAGCCATTCAGGTGTTGTTGCTGTTGTTAGTTGCAAAGTCGAGTCCGACCCCTCGCGACCCCATGGACAATGATCCTCCAGGCCTTCCTGCCCTCTACCATTCCCCGGAGTCAATTTAAGTTTGCACCGACTGCTTCAGTGACTCCATCCAGCCACCTCATTCTCTGACGTCCCCTTCTTCTTTTGCCCTCAATCGCTCCCAGCATTCGGCTTTTCTCCAGGGAGTCCTTCCTTCTCAAGAGGTGGCCAAAGTATTTGAGTTTCATCTTCAGGATCTGGCCTTCTAAGGAGCAGTCAAGGCTGATCTCCTCTAGGACTCACCAACTTGTTCACCTTGCAGTCCAAGGGATTCTTCAAACTGCCAAACTACCACAAAGCCATAGCCTCTCCCATATGCCCAACCAAGAGTTGGGTATCTTTTACATATATAAACATGCAGCTTGTACTGCAGTGCCTCTCAAGTTTCAACTGGAGAAATAACACTTCCTGTAACCAGGGATGGTCACACTGTGGCTCTCCAGATGTCCATGGATTATAATTCCCACGAGCCCCTGCTAGCATGTGCATACAGGGGCTCATGGGAATTGTAGTCCATGGCTATCTGGAGAGCCACAGTTTGGCCAGCCCTGCACCGATCAGGATAATCATCACTCTGCCACAAGCCTCAGTTGCCAGCTGGGAGAAAAAGATCAGCTGCACATCATTTGAATTTTTTTTTGGAAGGGGCAGTGCTTTTTCAGTTATCAACCAGGCAGCTCCAACAACAAACCAGGGCAGAGAGGCCTCTGACAGGCTGAACTTAAATTACTAAACTGTCCAATGATAACCAGTGTAGAACCCAGTATCTGTGGCGGAAGGGACAGTTGTCAATCTGAATGGCTTAAAACAGTGGTCCCCAACCCCCGGTCCGAGGACCGGTACCGGGCTGTGGATCAGTCGGTACCAGGCCGCAGCTCCTCCTCGTCCTCTTCCACGGCTGCTGCCTCAGGGGCTGCCCAGCCACTCTGCCGCTGGCTCACCTTTGGTGCTCTCCAGCGGCCACCATGGTTGGGGCTCCCCCTTGGCGTAGCACTGCGCAGCTGCTGCTGGCAGCAACCCCCAGCGGGCATTGGAAAGTCAGGGGTGCCGGCGGGAAAGCAGGGGCTCAGGCGGCAGCAACGTCCCCGGCAAAAGACTACCCCCCCCCCCCCGGGCCTCAGTAAAACTGTCAAGCGTTGACCGGTCCCCGGTGATAAAAAGGTTGAGGACCACTGGCATAAAACATCCTGTATAGATAGAAGAATAGTTGTTTTTTTATAACCCATTTTTCACTACCAGAAAAAGTCCCAAAGCGGCTTACAGACACCTGTCCTCTCCTCTCCCCACAACAGAGGTGGGTGAAGCTGAATGATCTTTAACGGCTCTGCAAGAACTGTGAGTAGCCCAAGGTCACCCAGGAGGAGTGGGGAATCAAACCCAACTCTCCAGATTAGAGGCCCCCACTCTTTAATCGCTACACCACCCTGGTTCTTAGGAAGTGGGTAGAGGAGCGGAGCATGAAGGGGTTCCGACACAGAGTGAAGCTGAAGGACAGGATCATCAGAGACCAGAAAGGCTGAAGAAAGGATGTCACTTAGGCAAGGGGCTGAGAAAGAGGTATCTGAAGGAAAGTAGGGGAAGAACAAAGAAAGGGCAGAGGAGACAAGCTAGTGAGTTTTTTAAAAAAGCACTCACAAAGCCTCGAGCAGGGGTGGCCAGACTGTGGCTCTCCAGATGTCCAGGGACTACAATTCCCATGAACCCCTGCCAGCATGGCCTAGAGGCAAGAAGGGTTGGGCACCAACCTTAGGAATGGGAGGGCAGGCAAAGGGAACCAGAGGCCTTGGGACTGGGGTCCCAGGGATCCAGAGCAGTGCATGGTTGTTGCGTCCGCAGCCTATGCACTATTAGGGGAATTCTGCCAGACGCACTCCGGCAAACAAGAAGCAACACAAGGTCCTGGATGGATTTCTCATGCATGTATTTCAACTAGCCAGGTCAGTTCTTTAGATTCAGACTTCCAGGTGTCATTAGCAGGACGACAAATGCGAAAGGAAGTGAAATGCATTCTTGACAGCATGACACAGTGCTTGGTATTCTGTTCATGGGTGCCACCCGAGCTGGCAAAGCACGGAGGCTATTTGAGAAGCAGGAAATCCTCCTGCTTCAAATTTTATCTCAGCCAGAACACCTTTTAGGTAGCCTCAGGAAAGCTACATTCAAATCCTCCATTGGTAATAGGAGGATAATACTCAATGACCTTTTGAGGCTTCTGTAAGGACTACCACGGCCTATTTTAAGGATAATGTATGCCTGAAGTGTGCTACATAAAATGGAGCTGCATGCAGTCCACATACAATTAACACACAATATAGTTGCAGTCCCATTCCCAACACGGCCTCAGGAAAAGTTGCTTAACATACACAGCTGTTACACAGCAAAACCTCTCTTGATATACTGAGTTTCATGCCCATCAACGTGGTCATGTGCAGAGAAGTTTATGCAACAAAAATAGCCCCAAAATGTAGAGGGTAGGGTTAGGGATGATATAATCCAGAGGTAGTCAAGCTGCGGCCCTCCAGATGTCCATGGACTACAGTCCCATAAGCCCCTGCCAGCATTCGCTGGCAGGGGCTCATGGGAATTGTAGTCCATGAACATCTGGAGGGCCGCAGTTTGACTACCCCTGATATAATCTATGGGGGGAGGCTGAGCATTCTCCCAGAATTACAACTGGGCAGCTGCCCATTAGGGGTATAGTTATGAGCTCTGGGTTGAGCAATATCTCAGGATTTGGGGGCTGGGTCTGTGTTGGATTGGGGACAGGGAGGGACCTCAGTGGAGTCTAATGCTACAGAATCCTCCTCCAAAGTAGCCATTTTCTCCAGGGGAACTGATCTCTGTTGTCCGGAGATCACCTGTAATTCCAGGGGACCGGTATCCCTACAGAAGTGATAGTTCCAGACTCCAGACCTCACTCCACAAAACTCACACAGGCCCACAAGCTAGTGGCCATTGCCTTTCAGGGTGCAACGGGCTTTAGCACTCGTTTTTAATAAGCACAGTGAAAAGGACACATTATTTACTTAAGGCACTTTGTGAATTTAGGATTCTGGTCAATGTTCCTTCTTTGTTTTATAAAATAAAAGCCAACCACACATTTATCCAGCTTTTATAGGAGGTAATTATTTCTCCACCGTACAGTCGTATGCATGTTTTAAAGACACTCAGCGGGCAAGAAATGTATTTTAGTTTGCCTTTCCCCGTTTCCCCAAATAGGCTTTTCATCTATCTTCAAATGTTTAAAAATTCACCAACAATGCAAAAGCACAGCTTGACAGCCAAGCAAAGCGAGGTCTCCGGTTCAGCTCCCTAATTCAGAGTCCTCTCGTGTCAACCGGGATTAACTTTCATGATGGTGGAATTAAATTCGGTATGCTGGCAGGGTCAGATGATGGACCCCACTGGGTGGGTCAGGAAGGAAAGGACTCTGCAGTCAGCAAGGGCACTGCTGGGCCCATCAAGCTTGCTCAAAATGGCAGCCACCCGAGAGAGGGGGAAAGCAGCTCTGTTTTGTACCACAAGAAGGCTGCCTGCAACAATCCTGTTACCTGTCTGGTGCCCTTTTTCCCAGTCCCCCCTCTGAGCCTCCTGCTCGCCCTCCCCCCTTTTTCCTGTTTTCCCCTTCTCAGGGTGGGCTCCGCTTAGAGGTGTTAAAAAACATAGTTGCCCTCATCACTGCCTTCCTCCCCCCCCCCCCCCCATCACTCTGATCACTGCCTTCCTTTCCCCTCTGGATCCGGTGCTCCCCTTTGAAATGGGAAAAGCAGGAGCAGACCATCTAGCCTGCTGGCTCCAGCAGTTTCACACCCCGCTGGCTTCAAACTCTCCAGAAATGGTCGTCTCTGGCTCTCCTGTTGAGGGGGGAGGGTCTACTCCTGTGCCTATGAAACCTGGGTCCGATCTAAGAGCGGTGTCACAGTCAATTTTCCTGTATTATGTGTTGACTGTGCATCCCGACTTTCAATAAACCAACTTTCTGGGGAAGTGCTGAGTGTCGGTAGTCACTGGACTTGGATATCGAGGAGGGGCCCCTTGACTGGACTATCTTCTGGGGTTCGTGACGTTACCAGAGCAGTTGCAGTCCTCTGACAACACCATTTGGGCGAGTTCCAGGAAAGACAGAAGGGCCAATCTAGCCTCTGCAAACCTATCTAAACCCTGCTGGGAAAGAGGCTGGTGAGAAGCAGTTGGCCAAATGAACAGGCTAATCCAAGCATCCCCAACCAGGGTTTCGGGGAACTCCGGGGTTATGCGAGAGCTCCTCGGGGTTACACGGCCTTTCCCAGATGTCCGAATGGCCACTGACACAACTGGACATGTATTTATTGGTTGATTTATATACTGACCCTCTTGGATTTACCATCTAGGGCGGTGAACAAAACAGTCCTCTGTTTCCCCCCTTGATTCCTCTTTATTTCAACACGTGATAGTGACCAACTACAGTTTGCTAATGTTATAACTTTAACTTGTTTGTATTGTGATTAATGAATTGGTTTTATGGTGTTTTATTATTAAATCGTGTAAACCGCCCCAAGATGGTATTCCGAGAGGGGTGGTATATGAATATAAATAAACATTAAATAACAGCGTAATAAAGACAACAAAATTTAGTTAGCAGTAAAAACAGGAGATAACAAAACTTCAATCAGCACAATAGTCGTTAATGAGCTTAATTAGCCAGCTGCAATGTTGGCTGAGGAGGGGGAGAGGAGGAAAGGGGGTAGGGGGAGGGAGGCCCGGTAATTTAGAGATGTAGCTTCCTAACTGGCCTCAACCATAAGCCAAGCAGAAAAGCTCTGTGTTGCAGGCCCTGTGGAACATGGCAAGTTCTGTCGGGGCCCTGATCTTCCCGGGAAGCTTATTCCACCAGGCAGGATCCAGGGCTGAGAAAAGGCTGCTCTATAGATTTGACAGATGTCACACTATAGCTTTGACTCCACCTAGCTATACTTTATAAGCTTCCTATAGAATTCATCTGTCCGACAGTCATTGCTGTATAGTGAGTGTTGGACCAGGATGGAGGGGAACCCAAGGTCAAAAGGTTGCACTCTTTGGCTTCTACTCCTTTGACTGTGATGGCTACATGGCAGAGCAGCTTTGCCTTCAGTTTGGAAGACAAAGAATTCTACAGGCACTTCCACGCTTGGACTTGGGTAACGGTACTAAACTTGGCGACTGAGACCAATACAAATATTGTCATAAAAAAAAAATTAAGAATTCATCTCCATGCTGCATATTTGCATGAATGTATAAATAAGGAACATATTCCCAGGGGATTACTTATGCAAATATTTCCCACGTTATTTGTGGATAATGAGTCCTTTAAGGAACATCGGGCAGCAATTTTTCTAATGCTCCTTATCATAGATCAGTCTTTGGTAGAAATTTAAAAAATAGAGTAATATCAAGGAAGCCTTACAATCTAAAATTCCCTCTTTTGATAAGAGAGTTCAGGATACCGATATGGATCTCAGGAAATTTACAGAAATGTTAATTAAACAGAGATTAACAGGATTATCAATCTGAAAATGTATTTGTTGTTATTGTTAGGTGTGAAGTCGTGTCTGACCCATCACAACCCCATGGACAGTGATGCTCCAGGCCTTCCTGTCCTCTACCATTCCTCAAAGTCCAGAATCCAAAATTAAAAATATAAATTGGTCACCTTTTTTTGCTCAGAAGCTGAATCTACCAGCTCAGGCAGTGAAGAGACCTTACCCCAAATGCATACCCCAGAGGCCATCTCGTCAAGTGAGACTCCCTGACCAATATCAATCGGATTTTGCAAGTTTTCTAGTTGACATTTTTATGCTTTTCAAAACTAAGGAACAATTAGCAACGTTTAAGGTCTGGATGAATGAACAACATCAACATCAAATTTGTGGTGCAATCGAGCAGTACCGAAATTCCATTTTTGGTCACTTTGGGAAGCACTGGTTCTGAAGGTAAATTATAGGTTAATTCTCATCAAAAACCTACAGACAGAAACTCCCTTTTACATTATGATTCTTTTCACCCATGCAATTTAAAAAACAATCTACCTGTGGGTTAATTTTTAAGACTTAAACCCATAAATGACAATGATGGTTCCTTTAAGGCTGCTAATATGCAATTAAGTTGAGCTTTTGAGGAAAGGGGTTACCTACAATAGGCTGTCATGAGCGCCTATGACCGAGCAATTGCAACTCCGTGAGAAGCGCTACTCCAGTAAAAAACAGTGAAACAGATGAACATATTGGCATGTTCATTTGAACATTCTGAATTTTCTAACAAAATAAGGCAGATTATTCAGAAACATTGACACCTGTTATCACATATTCCAGGCTGCCTTTGGCAGAATGGAGGCATGGATACAATATAGGCAAGTTAATATCTCCTCGCAAAGATCTTGGGGGACTAAATTCAGAAATCTCCCATGAGGGAACCGTAAATGTGGGAATTGTATAGTTTGTAAATCTGTTAGAAATTGACCAGTTCACACACACTAGTGGATTGACCATACATATTGATGACTTCATAATTTGTATGTCAAAAACATAATATTTGAACTCTTGTGCTCATGTGAACTCATGTGGGAATTTCAAGTAGAGTAATAAAGACCTGTGCCATGCAGCATTTATCTAGGATATGCAATGACATCAGAGAGGCTCTGTTGGTCTCCCATTGAAAGGAGTTTAAACTTTAATTTTCTTTGGACTTATAACAATTAAGGCACAGTCAGGAACGGACATTCAATAACGTCTTTTGCAGCATGAATGTTTCATGATCTTTAACTTTAACACATTGTCTCCAGGAGATCTAAATGCTAATTGGGATCTAACCTGTTACTTGTAATGACATGCTTGTCAATGCAGTTAAATTAAATCTGAATTAAGCACTTTCACCTGAGTCTTAATTGACAATTACGGAGGGTTAAAAATATTAGTAGTTCTACTAGACATTTGAGAGACCACATTATAGAGGAGTACTCTCCAAGAAACTGGGAGCAGACAGATTATTATCTGAACTAAAACATTGTCTGAGGAAGAATGCTTGCACTTGAAAGCTCAAGCCTTGAATAAATCTTTAGAATAAAAGAATAATAGAGTTGGAAGGGTCCTCATGGGTCATCTAGTCCAACCCCCTGCACTATGCAGGACACTCACATCCCAATCGCTCATCTACTGTAGTCTGCCACCCCTTTGCCTTCACGGAATCAGCCTCTCCGTCAGATGGCTCTAGCCTCTGTTTAAAAATTTCCAAAAATGGAGAACCACCACCTCCCGAGGAAGCCTGTTCCACTCAGAAACTGCTCTAACTGTCAGGAACTTCTTCCGGATGTTTAGACGGAATTTCTTTTGAATTAATTTCATCCCATTCGTTCTGGTCTGTCCCTCTGGAGCAAGAGAGAACAACTCTGCTCCATCCTCCATATGGCACCCTTTTAAATACGAAGATGGTTATCAGATTCCCTCTCAGTCGTCTCCTCTCCAGGCTAAATAGACCAAGCTCCCCCAAACTTTCTTCGCACGTCTTGGTCTCCAAACCCCTCACCAGCTTTGTTGCCCTCCTCTGGACACGCTCCAGTTTGTCTACATCCCTCTTCAACTGGGGTGCCCAAAACTGAACACAGTACTTCAAGTGAGGCTGAACCAGAGCAGAAGTCTTAAAGGTGCCACTGGACTCTGATTTTCTTTTGTTGTAAAACATTGTATGTTACTAAGAACGACTGCATTACATTGTATTGTATTTTGTTTATAGTGTTTTTGGCTTGGACCATTTTTGAAAAATTTTGAGAAAATTATATTTCACCCTGTAATGTAGGGATGTACTCCTGAAGTTTTCTTTTCTTTTTGCATTTTTATATTGTATATATTTGTTGATATATCTTTTGTTATTCAACAGAGCATAGCCATTGAGGAAGGTTTTTCTGAAAACAAAGTACAGACCTAGGTACACATTCTGCTTGGTTACATATATAGAACATTTCTTGAAGTGCTTACAATAAATTGTTTATTGGACTGCCGTTGGTCATTCTTTTTTCGGTTTGGTACCTCACAGGATTGTCATGAGGATAACAGGAAACAATTCAAACTGTTTTGGACTCCCATTGGAGAGAAAGGTGGGGGAGAATGAAGTTAATCATAATTATGTTTTGATTTCACAATGTAATTTTCGGTCAGAATTAACCTGAACCACAGGATGTCAAAGAGTCATTCCAAACCAGTGCTATTAATAAGAAGAGCTGGGTTTTTATGCCCTCCTTTTCACTACCTGAAGGAGTTGCAAAGTGGCTTACAAACACCTTTCCCTCCCTCTCCCCACAACAGACTCCCTGTGAGGTATGTGAGGCTGAGAGAGCTCTAAAAGAACTGTGACTGGCCCAAGGCCATCCAACTGGCTTTATGAGGACAAGCAGTCTAGCACACTTTACCGACTATATGCTCACCTTTCTGCAGGCTCAAATTCTCAAATCTGCTTTCATCTCTCAAGAACAAAGCAAGCTAGAAGAAGAGTTGGTTCTTATATGCCACTTTTCTCTACCTGAAGGAGGCTCAAAGCGGCTTACAATCGCCTTCCCTTTCCTCTCCCCACAACAGACACCCTGTGAGGGAGGTGGGGCTGAGAGAGACCTGATATTATGGAATAAGAAGAGTTGGTTTTTATATGCCGCTTTTCTCTACCTGAATGAGGTTCAAAGCAGCTTACAGTCCCCTTCCCTTTCCTCTCTCCACAACAGACACCCTGTGAGGTGGGTGAAGCTGGGAGAGCCCTGATATCACTGCTCGGTCAGAACAGTTTTATCAGTCCTGTGGCAAGCCCAAGGTCACCCAGCCCTGGTCCCTGGGGAACCCTGGGCTTACACAAGGGCTTCTCACGGGTTACACAGCCTTTCCCAAAAGTTCAGACAGCCACAGATATCACTAGACGTCACTGAAGCTTCTCCTGTTGCTCTACAGGCCTAGTCTCTTTCTCCACAATGGAAATGGTAAATGATTGACTGGCTGGCTCTCGCATCTTATTTCCATGCTCACTTCTCTGAAAGGGCATGTCACCCCTTCCAGAGTTCCCCAAAGCCTGAAAAATATTTCAGGGGTTCCTCCAGACAAAAGGTTGAAAAAGGTTGCCTCAGGAGAAGAGCAACAATGACTGTGGATTTTTCCTGATTTACATGCGCTATTTATACATGCGCTTTTTATTTTTTGCTTTTTACATTTATTTTGCTTTTTACATTTTTGGTTAGATGTAAGTGATTATTATTTCACACTGATGATAGTTCACAACCTAAGTTCCCCGTCACTTTGTCATAAGCGACTCAGAGCAAAGGTAAAATGGAGAAAAATATTTTAAACGGTATCAGGATCCGGCTTATATAAGCCACTTTATCATTGTTTGCTTCCTGCCTTTGCTTTCAGTATTCCATATCCCTGGGCCAAGACAGATAACATACACCACTTAATTTTTAGCCAGTGTAACTTTACAGTTGCATTTGCAAGAACATTTTACAAGCTTACTTCTGATAACACACTTTTAAAGATGGCCAGTTAAGGGATGTGGCCCTTCCTATGGTAGCCAAAGTAGCAAACTCAGATACCTGGCAAATTCTTTCCTCCAAGTTACATAGTCCACATAGTTGTCATTCAGGGACTTAGATACTCTACTCCAGGTTCTCAGAATCTACACTTCAAAAAGATTTGGCTCCTGCCTATTCATGTCCACTAAAGCAGGAGTAGTCAACCAGTGGTCCTTCAGATGTTCATGGACTACAATTCCCATGAGCCCATGCCAGCAAACGCTGGCAGGGGGCTCATGGGGATTGTAGTCCATGGACATCGGGAGGACCACAGGTTGACTACCCCTGCTCTAAAGAGCACTGAGATCTGTGAATTCCAACTTTTTGATGGTCCCTGGCCCCAAAGAAGTACATTTGGCTTCTCAGCCCTGGCTCCAAGCTGGTGAAATGAGCTTCCAGCAGAGATCCAGACCCTACTAGAGCTGCCAAAGTTCTGAAGGGCCTGCAAAACAGCTTTCTTCCGGCAGACACACGGTTATGGCCAATGCATACACACTGTAACATCGAAAGAGGCCTCCCCCACACATACCCCTTCCCTTTTCACCTTTGGAGTGCGGATATTCGGACCCAAAACTTAATCCTGCAAATACATGCAGAGAATCATAGAAATATAGAGTTGGAAGGGGCCACACAGGCCATCTAGTCCAACCCCCTGCTCAATGCAGGATCAGCCCAAGCATCCAAGAAAAGTGTGTATCGAACCTTTGCTTGAAGACTGCCAGTGAGGGGGAGCTCACCACCTCCTTAGGCAGCCTATTCCACTGCTGAATTACTCTGACTGTGAACATTTTTTTCCTGATATCTAGCTTATATCGTTGTACTTGTAGTTTAAACCCATTACTGCGCGTCCTTTCCTCTGCAGCCAACGGAAACAGCATCCTGCCCTCCTCTAAGTGATTATCAGACCACCTATATTTTAAATTAGAAATTAGTTTTACTTGTTCCCTGATTAACTGCTTTATACCAGGTATATGTATGGATTTTTTACATGTCAGCTGCCCCGAGATTGTTGTGAGACAGGGGCATCCTACAAATCCAAAAAATAAATGCATAAATAAGTCCAGGCGGAGGACCATCCCTAACTGGGCAGACCTTACTTCCACTCTATAGTCCGAGTAAAAAAACACTAAACACATAGTCTTCTGATCACCCCAGAACGAGAAAGAATGCCTATCAACTGTGACAGCTGCCTGACAACTCATGGCTCCTCTATGCATCAGCCACGTCATCAAACAAGATAAATGATCCCTTTCTCTGATGACTTTTACCTACAGCCCAAGACTTTGCAGAGGGGGCCTACTGCTTTATATGCAGGAGGAGTCAGGTTGAATCTCTGTCACCCGCAGTTAATATGAATGGGAAATGTTGCAAAAGAACTCTGAGATGCAGAAGAGCTACTGCCAGGCAGTGAAAAAACGACTAATAATAATAACAGTAGTAGTAGTAATAGTAAAGTAATAGTAAAAGCAATGATAATAGTAATAATATTTTATTTTTATAGCCCACCCTTCCCAGTTGCTCAAGGCAGGTAACAACAGAATGAAATATACAAAATGATATACTATACATCAATAAAAGAATTAATATATAAATTTAGGTTAACATTATATAACAAACCACTTCCTTAAAAACCTTATATATTTATGGCTAATTTACATGGGGCCAATTGTGAGTGGGGTTTTTAGGCAGGGAGGACAGCATTTCCTCCATGTTAATTCCCTGGCCATAGCCTAAAGCAGGGGTAGTCAACCTGTGGTCCTCCAGATGTCCATGGACTACAATTCCCATGAGCCCCTGCCAGCATTTGCTGGCAGGGGCTCATGGGAATTGTAATCCATGAACATCTGGAGGACCACAGGTTGACTACCCCTGGCCAGCTCTGTCTTACAGGCCCTCTGGGAAAGTTGAAGGCCCCAAAGGGCCCTGATCTCATCAGGGAGAGTGTTCCAGCAGGCCAGGTCCAGAGCCAAAAATTGGTCAAGGCCAATTTTACTTCTTTCGGGCCAAGGATCCTGAGCAAATTCTGATGGTTTGATCTTAGTGCTCTTGGGAGAAGAAGAGGCAGTCTCCTGGACTAACCACTGTTCTCACTCACTATAAGGCAGCTTCATGGACTATACCGGAGAGACATCACCATCGCTCAAAGGAAGAACATTCTGCTCAACATACAGATAGTTCCTGATTCAAGCACCTGCATCTCTCTGTAGAAGAAGCCAGACAGCAATTTTCCACTCAGAGTAATCAACACTAACCTTATTAGGACTATGACGTGACTCAGTATTTGGAACAAAATTTGAGTCCTGCGGTACCTTTAAGACCAACAAA
Organism: Paroedura picta; assembly: GCF_049243985.1. NCBI lineage: Eukaryota > Metazoa > Chordata > Lepidosauria > Squamata > Gekkonidae > Paroedura > Paroedura picta. The sequence continues at coordinate 105,297,266 of NC_135375.1, forward strand.
GTTTTATTCAAGTGTGCAAGCACACTTCCAGTCAGGGTAGTTCATCAGTTACCTAAGGAGGTAGTGAGCTCCCCTTCACTGGCAGGCTAAACAGCAGCTGGACACTTATCCTGGAAGCTTTAGGCTGATCTTGCATTGACAAAGGGGTTGGACTAGATGGCCAGACCCTACCCAGCTCTGTGAGTCTATAATAATGAAGAAGATATAATTTATATCTGAAGTGTCCGGGAACACAAAAGTCTATACCTTGAATAAAACTTGGTTGGTCTTCAAGGTGCCACAAGATCTGAACTTTGTTCTGCCACTAACTAACTCAAATCTATCAGTATAGGGAGGATCTTTGCTGTCAAAAAGGGATCCGGCTTTCCAGGCCTAAGGTCCCAGCTTCGCTCCCTAGTGTCTCCAGCTAACAGGGTCAGACAGCAGAGGATGCACTAGAGACCAGGGGCAGTCAACCTGCAGCACTCCAGATGTTCATGGTCTACAATTCCCATGAGCCCCTGCCAGCGTTCACTGGCAGGGGCTCATGGGAATTGTAGTCCATGGACATCTGGAGGGCTGCAGGTTGACTACCCCTGCACTATACCTCTGCAATAAATACCCCAAAACCATCAGCCAGCCAGGATAGGCAAGAACGAGCTCTCCCATGTGCATTCGGTGCATTCATATGTGCTCCAGATCCTTCAAGCCCCTCTCCCCCAAAGTGACACCTGCTCTTCCCAGCCAGCATCCCCTGGGTGGGGGGGTCCTACCTGTGGCGGTGCTGGTCGTGGCCTTGCCCGTGGATGAGATAGCCGCCGGCATTCTTCCCGCCTTTGCTGGTGTCCACGTGGGGGATGAGGACGTCCTCCAGGCCCAGGTCGAAGCGCTTGTGCTTGGACGAGTCCGGCAGGAAGAAGAAGGCCCCGAAACACAGCGTGATGAAGGCACTGAGAATCAGCAGCAGGATGAACTTCTCCGAGAGTCTCAAGGTAGCCCGGTGGTGCGGGAAGGACGACGACGACGAGGGCCCCAGGTTGCGAGGCGGGATCCGGCGCCCGGAGAGGGGCAGCAGGGCAGGGGTGGTCATGGCGGGGAGACCACGAGGGGGAAGAAGAGGAGGAAGAAGAGGAGGAGGAGGAGGAAGGGCGCAACAGCAGCGAAGCGGGATCCGCAGCCGGCCCCAGCCCAGCCCAGCCCGCCGACGCTTCGTGGCTCAGCAGGGCCGCCCGGCGCGGGCTGTCATCGCGGCGCCTTCCCCCCGGCAGGGAGACCCCGCAGCCTGCCCGGCCGCGCGCTCATGGGCGGCGGGGGAACCGGCGGCGCTTAGGGCCGCGCGGGGAGGGCAGCCCAACGGCAGGGGCAGGGCCGCTCCCGCATGCCTGGCCGGGGGGCCGCCTCGCGCGCCCTCCGGGCCCCTCTCCCGCCGCCTGGGCCGAGGCACCCCGGGCCCCGCTCTCCCCGGGCGACGGCGCCTGCCCTCGGCCGCTCCCGCGCCTCGCCTCGTCCCCGCCGCCGATCCACCAACGGGCCAGGCGGCCGAGCGGCGCGGCGCGGCTCTGCTCGGCGGTCTCCTCAGGCAGGAGCGCGACGGCTCGTCGTGCGCCTGCGCGCGGGCCGAGCGGAAGCGGATGCGCGGCGGCCTCCCCCGGCGACCATGGAATCGGGCGGGTAGAGCGGCGCCGCGGGCTGGGCCTAACTCTATGGTCAGACGGCGGGGGGTGTTTCCAGGCTGGGGTTGCTGGTAGGGGTTTGGGGTGGGTGTGGTTTGGAAAGGAATAACTATTATTATTTTCTTCTTCTTAAAAAAAATTATATTTATTTTACACTCTTTGTTGCATTTTTATATTCATTTATGACATGTCTTCTGCACAAGTAGGGATGCCAAGCTCCAGGTGGGACCTGGGGATGCCCTGGAATTCCAGCTCATCTCCACCCGACAGAGATCAGTTCCCCCCTGGAGAAAATGGCTGCTTTGGAGGGTGAGCTCCAGAGTAGTATTCTCCACTGAGGTCCTTCCTGCCCCCAAATCCCACCTGTTCCCAGCTTCACCCCATTGCATTAGACTTCACTGAGGTCCCACCTCGCCCTAGATCTCACCCTCTCCCAGCTCCACCCAAAAAATCTCCAGGTATTTCCCAACCCAGAGCTGGCAGTCCTAGTTCCCCTGGAGAAAATGGCTGCTTTGAAGTGTGGACTCCACAGCATCATACTCCAGAGAGGTCCCTCCCCTTCCCAAATCCCACCCACTCCTAGCTCCACCCCGAAAGTCTCCAGGTATTTCCCAACCCAGAGTTGGCAACCAATTTTAGATTGCCGCCCAGCCTGGGAAAAGCTGACTGAAACCACACGAGAAGCATCTTGCAGGCTAGGACAGGCAAGGAGGTAGTCACAGAACATTTTATGTATTTATCATATGGCAGAGTTACTCACAGGAAGCAGAGAAATATATGATATGTGGCCAAGTAGGTTCAACAGTCAAGCAGACAGACTGGGCAATTCCCATAAATGGTAATCCACTCAACCATAGCTGGAGAGAGTACAAAGAACTTTTATCACATCTCCCTGGAAAGCACAACACTCATGTTCCTGTGACGGGTGGAAAATAGTTTGGTGGGCTGTTCCATGATCACATTCAGAACCTGTTATTTTTGCTTCATTTCATGATTTGTACAACAATTTGGGTTCAGTTCTAGCTCACCTCCTTATGGTGTAGCCTGCATGGCATCAAAAAGCATTATTGATGTGGAACGCATCTTCTGGAGCACCTCCTGGGACGGAAATACATACGTCCATAGTTCCACTCCAGGGAGCACACCAGAAGAGGGAGGGAGGCAACCAGTGAAGGCAGAGGTGGGGACACTAGCTGCAAGGTATGGAGGAAAGGAGACGGCTGGTTGAGGTGGAGGCCAGGACAGCAGCCACGAGGCAGGGAGGGAGGGAGACTGCTGGTGGAGGCCTCTGGGGCCGGGGCAGAGACCCTGTGGCTTGCCTTTGGGGGCTGGAGCAAAGACTGTGCAAAAGCCACAGCATTGTCCCAGAGGTTCTGGGGGCCAGGGTGGAGGCGATGAAGCAGGTGCTGCCCTCTAGGATGGAGGAGGCTTGGTCACTCCTGGGAAAACAGATAAGGGGGGAGGGGGGAGGACTCTTTGTGTGGGTGTGGGTGTGTGTGGGAGGGGTGCAACCGGGGAATAGGTTGGGGAAGTGAGAGGGAAGGGGAAGTGGGAAGGGAAGGAGCCTGTGTTTGTGTGTGTTTGTGAGACAGAGAGGGGGAGGTGGATCAAAGAACTCTGGAGCAGGTATGTGTTCCACATAACTGAAATCCTGGGTGTCACTACTCTTTTCTTCCTTTGAGGTCTAAGGATAAGGTCTGAGCTAGTTGCTATCAGCAATTGATTACATATTTTGCTCATTACTCCCCTTGGTCGACACCTTTATTGAACCCAAGATGTTTCCCATGCAATTCAATCTCAAGTGAATGCAAACAAATCCAAATTATTTTCCCCCCTGTTTCTCTCAGAAATTGTTAACCGTTTTCATTATGCTGTATGTCAATTTACTCTCACACTTTGCCTGTATGTATGAACTGATTGCTTCCATTCCATGACATTGTATCTGAGGAAGTGCACATGGAAGTTCATATCTTGAACACAACGTTGCTGGTCTTAAAGGTGCCCCTGGACTTGGAAGGGGATGCCCATATTTCTGAATAACTTTTCTGATCAAATTGTACGTTCTAGTACAGGGGTGGCCAGACAGTGGCTCTTTAGATGTCCTTGAACTACAATTATCATGAGCCCCTGCCAACACAAAGAACTGGGAAGAGCGTAGTGTAGGGTTGCCAAATTGGCTCTCCAGATGTCCATGGACTACAGTTACCATGAGCCCCTGCCAGAAAGGAACCCCAGGCTGAAGATGGGTTTCAGCATGCAAAAAAAGCCTTCCTCGATTGGGGCTGTTGACTGTAAGAATGACCATACTGGAAGTAGACATTTCCACACAGCATCTCTTGAGACTCCTGCAAGAATGTCTAGTTGTCCAATAGAGTTAAAACCAAAAATGAAACCAGGGAGAAAGGGAACCTCACTACAGAACAAAGAAAACAGGTGCCCACTCGCATAAACTCATGTCTTTTGGCCAGGAGCTTCTATTGGCTGGAGGCTTTTCCTGACTGAATTTCTAAGGCATGGATGAAGGTTTTATAATCATGTACATTGAGTCTTAGATAGGCATTGGGCTATTAACTATCACTCCCGATTAAGTTTGAAGATTCTGGCACCTCAAGAATGCATCCAGTGAAACTGGTGAATGATGAGCCAGCTGCCAGTTGGCTGCCACGGTGCTTATGTTTTTTTCACTGCAAGGAAAACCTTTGTTGTTAGTTGTTTAATTGTTAATTCTCTATTTCAGGGGTGGACAAATGGTGGCTTTCCAGATGTCTGTGGACTACAATTCCCATGAGTCCCTGCCAGCATGTGCATGTGCTGTAGAGGGCCACAACCTAGGGGGTGGCAGGTTACAGTCTCAGCGATAGGGTTGTGGGTGTCATGCATGGGGCGGGGGGTTGGACTAGATCAGGGGTAGTCAAACTACGGCCCTCCAGATGTCCATGGACCACAATTCCCAGAAGCCCCTGCCAGCAAATGCTGGCAGGGGCTTCTGGGAATTGTAGTCCATGGACATCTGGAGGGCCGCAGTTTGACTACCCCTGGACTAGATGATTCTAACCCTGCTCTATTGCCTGTTACCACTTGTATGCAATCTTAGTTGCTGCATTTTCTGCAAGGAAGTTCCTTATTGTCATTAGTTCAACAGTCCAATTTTTCACTTTTTTCAGTTCATTTCTGGTCTTTGTATGATTTCTTTATATTTGTTTATGTCAGCCATCTGCTTTTTTCATATTTAATACAATTAAAAAAAAAAACCCACAACTTTTGAGACAGTTTCTTAGAATGGGCTCCTCTATTCTTTGTTTGGCTTTGTTGAATACAGTTGCCAACTCCAATTTGGGAAATTCCTGGAGATTTAGAGGGCCGGGGCCTAGGACTGGCAGAGTTTGGAGAGGGGAAGGACCTCAACTGAGCCACTTTCTCCAGGGGAGAATCTGGAGATCGGCTGTAATCCTAGGATATCTTCAGGCCGTGCTTCGAGGATAGGAATCCTAGAAATCGGGTTGCCAGCTCCCCTCTCCCCCAGCCATAAGTAGGGGGTGGGGGATTAGGATGGACAGCTTCAGGTTAGGAACCCCCCATAGGTTTGGGAATGGAGCCAGGGGAGGGGTCCAAGATCCTATTCTCTAGTTCAGGGGGAGTCAACCTGTGGTCCTCCAGATATCCATGGACTACAATTCCCATGAGCCTCTGCCAGCATTTACTGGCAGGGGCTCATGGGAATTGTAGTCCATGGACATCTGGAGGACCACAGGTTGACTACCCCTGCTCTAGTTCACATGCTTTTGCCATGTTGTCTGTATTGGGGATCATTTTTCTTTGTCCTGATGTATTAATCTCTTCTTATGCTTTGTGATGTATTCCTTTCAAAAAGGTTGTGGACAAAATGGAGAGGGGTCAAAGGAGAGTGATGAAGATGATCTGGGGCCTGGGGACCAAACCTTATGAGGAAAGGCCGAGGGACTTGGGAATGTTCAGCTTGGAGAAGAGGAGGCTGAGAGGGGGCAGGATGGCTCTCTTGAAATATCTGAAAGGTTCACACTTGGAACAGTGCATGGAGTAGTTCCTGTTGTCTATGTGGATCTCCAGAGGACCGAGCTTGAATTCCGAGACAAGATTGAAATTCCGCAACTACGACTGGCCAGTTCACGGCCAGATCCCAACTGCCCGATCCAATCAGTTTAAAGCGGAAGCAACCTATAGCGTACAGTGGCAGAAAATGTTGTTCAGGGTTGTATATATTTGAGTGTTTTGGAGGGGTTTCTTAGTTCAGTTTTGAGTTCACTTGTACCTCAATAAAGAGCTAAAATGAACTCGCAGTGTCTGTGTCTCTGAACCCACGGATTTAACAGTTCCTGTTGGCAACAGAGAATAGGACCCACAGTTTGATTTCCCATGCTTCCACATACAGCCCGCTGGGTGACCAGGGCCCAGTCACAGTCGTCTTAAGAGCTGTTCTCACAGAGCTCTCTCAGTCCCTCCTACCTCACAGGGTGTCTGTTGTGGGGAGAAGAAGGGAAGGTGGTTGTAAGCCGCTTTGAGACTCCTTCGGGTAGAGAAAAGCGGCAAATAAGAACCAACTCTTCTTCAGTAATATCAGGGCTCTCTCAGCCTCACCTCCCTCACAGGGTGTCTGTTGTGGGGAGAGGAAAGGGAAGGCAACTGAAAGCCGCTTTGAGACTCCTTTGGGTTGTGAAAAGCGGGGTATAAAAAACAACTCTTCTATATGAAGCCAATGATGAGAAAGAGTGTGCTATCCACTACTGTGCAAAACAAAGCTCCCAACTGAGGCACTTTTCTCATATGATGCTTCCGCAATGCAAAATGTAATACACTATCCGCTTCTAGATGTTTTCTTTAATAGGTGAAAGAAGTCCCAGTACCGCAGGTGTCCCTTTTGCCAGTGAAGGTTACGAGGAGCCACTAGATGGCGCCAGTGTCCCATCTGCGGCCACAGAACCCCGACAAGAAGATACGAAATCTATGAAGCCTGGCTGCCAGACATTACAGAGGCCATAGATAAGTAGCTAAGTAGGGTCGACCCTGCCTAGTATTTGGATGGGTGACCTCCAAGGGCTTGGATACAGTTCCTCCCAGGAACACTAGGGGGTCACAACATGGAGACAGGCCATAGCAAACCAGCAAACATCCCTTGCCTGGCTGCCAGACAATCTTCGGCCCTCCTGGCTACACGGCACATGCCGTACGACAGATAATAAAAATCCAATCCAAACATGCGGAATCCCAGTGGATTATATCCTGGCTACGGTTATCTGCGCTGGGTTGGAAAATAGCTGGAGATTTCGGGGGGGGGGGTGGAACCTGGGAAGTGTAGGGGTTTTTTTGGGAGAGGGAGACCTCAGCGGAGTATACTGCCACAAAGCAGCCATTTTCTCCAGGGGAAACTGATCTTGACAGAGTGGAGATCCACTGTTAAGACAGGAAGATCTGCAGGTCTGACCAGGAGGGTCACAGACAAAAAGAAAGCCGACAAACCGGCTATGTGCAAAGTACAAACCCAGAATCTTCTTTATTCTTCAACAGTGACAAGAGCACTAAAATGAGTTCTGACCTTAAGCTTGTTTTCAAGGAGAAAATCCTTCACTAGCGGCTCAGGTTTTTAAATAAACCAATTAAAACACAAATTATTGTCATTTGTTCTATATATTTACAGCAAAAAAATGTAAAGGTATCCCCTGTGCAAGCATCAAGTCATGTCTGACCCTTGGGGTGATGCCCTCTAGCGTTTTCTTGGCAGACTCAATACGGGGTGGTTTGCCAGTGCCTTCCCCAGTCATTACCGTTTACCCCCCAGCAAGCTGGGTACTCATTTTACCGACCTCGGAAGGATGGAAGGCTGAATATGACAAATATTAAGTATAAATAACATAAATAAATACCTCAAGTTCCAGTGTTTAAGCAGGGGTATTCTGGATCAGTCAAGTCAGTGTATGCCTTACCATTTAATAAAGTTTTTACCTGTACCATTGAGTACTCACTGAGGCTGGTCTAGAATGACAACAATTTGTGACATGGTTATAATTAGTTTATTTAGAAACAGATCGAACAGTTCCGCTAGGGCCCGCAAGGGGGAGCTCTTCCACCAGACATTGGATTGAGGCCGACCAGAGCATCTGCAGGGCTCCTGAACCTCCCTCCCAAGAACCCATACCCCTGAACCAAGGACCTGTTGAACTGTTACAAATTCAGTGGTTCTCAACCTTCCTAATGCCGCGACCCTTTAATACAGTTCCTCATGTTGTGGTGACCCCCCAACCATAAAATTATGCCAGTATTCCTCCACAGAAATTAAACTAAAACTGACCAAGGGCGTGAAGATCCGTTGTTCAGGATTGCATATAAATTGGTTTTCTCCCCGGCTTGTCTCAGTTTAGTTCTGCCTCTTGTCCCACCATGCCGATCTCGCTCTTTTCCGCTGCTGAAGACAGACGCTCTATCTCGATCCACCCTGCAAAGCTGTTGTGTGGATGTCCCCCCCCCCCCGCCTCGGCCAAGCTGCTCACCCTGCCACGACCTCTGTAAAAGGGTCGTTCGACCCCCAAAGGGGTCCTGACCCCCAGGTTGAAAACCACTGGGTTAGACTGTGACTTTCAGTTATAGTTGCTGTTGTTATTGTTATCGCTGTTACGGTTACAGTCCATTTACATGTTCAGGGGTAGTCAAACTGCGGCCCTCCCCTGTTTCATGTGAACCGCCTTGACCCTCAGGGGAGGGTGGTATATAAATATAATTAATTAATGAGTTTAATGCTAGATCTCATTTTGGCTTTGTTGTTGCTGTTTAACAATAACGATGGTTCTTGGTTAGCGCGTAGCTCCTTTGTCAGCTTTTGTTTCGTCCATGCCTTCCTTGTCCTTCGGCTGGTGGGTGATCTTTTGGGTGCAACCCAAGCTCTGGTGGATAAGGTTGCCAACCTCCAGGTGGGACCTGGAGATCTCCTGGGATTGCCATTGATCTCCAGGCGACAGAGATCAGTTCCTCTGGCGGAAACGGCTGCTCTGGCGGGTAAGCCGAGGGATGCCAGCCTCCAGGTGGGGCCTGGAGATTTTTTGGAATTGCTCCTGATCTCCCGCATCCATAATTCCAGCTTGATGTAGCAGCTAATATAGAGAAACGGGTTAGATTTCCCACTCCTCCACATGCAGCCAATCGGGTGCCCTTGGGCCCGTTTCAGTTCTCTCAGAGCTCTCTCAGACTCACCTACCTCACAGGGACTCTGTTGCAGGGAGAGGAAGAGAAGGCGACTGTCAGCGGCTTTCTCTTTCGGGTAGTAAAAAGTGGCGTATAAAAAAACAACTCTTCTTCAGCTCTGGAAATTTCCCACGCAGGAAGTTCGAACACTTGCAGCTCGACTTCCCCAAACTCCAGCACAAGAAAATCCCGCGCACCCTAACTTGGGAAGGCTCCTTGTACGCAGAAAGCTAGCTCTTCAGGGAGCCGGCCGCCCAACGGCGCGTTGAAGAAACAACGCGGAGGGAGGGAGCCTTTTCCGACCGGCTCCGCGGCTCCCACCGGCTCCGCCCGCCGCACATGGGGCGCCCGCCGCTGCCGGCTCGTCCGCTCTCCTCCTCCTCCTCCCCGCTGCCGGCTCGCTGGGCGGCTGGCCAAGCCCGCCCGCTTCCCTCTCTCTCTTTGGCCGGGGCGAGTCCCGAGGTGGCCGGATCGTCGCTCGGCAAGGTCAAGGCGGCCGGCCATGGAGGCGCCCCGCCGGGCAAGGAGCCCTCCCTCCCGGGCAGGTGGGTCGGCGGAGCGGGCGGCCAGGGGGCGCCGGGGCGCGGCCATCGGGCCGAAAGGTCGGGCCGAAAGGGCGTGCGACGGGCGGGCGGACTGGGTGGGTGGGTGTGTGTGGGGGGGATCCCTCTGCCCCACTGGGGACCCAACTCCGCGGCGTCGAGGCCGTCGGACTGGTCGGAGCGCCGCTGTCGTTTTGGTGGGCTTCCTCGGGAGTAAGGCGCGCAGGGGCCGGCAAAAGTCAGCGGATCGAGTTAAGCTCTTGGGGGGGGGGGAGTTTGGCGAGAGGGAGAGGGTCTTTCACTGTTTTTCCAGCATCACCACCACCACCCCCACCACCACCATTATTATTATTATTATTATTATTATTATTATTATTATTATTATTATTATTATTATTATTATTATTATTATTATTATTATTATTATTATTATTTAAATTCAATTCTTAGATTTAATTTCTATACTGGCTCAGGGCGGTTTACGTCATACAACTGGAAGTTAACAACTAATTAAAACCAACATAACATAACAATGTTAACAATATCAAACAGAACAAAAACATCAGTAGAAGCCGACTGGCCTTTTGTTCTGCCCAGGAAAATGCCGCCCCTTGGAAGGGCCTGCGCCGACCCGTGCGGCATGGGACTTCCTTGCGTGTAAAAATTGTGCAGGTTCGCTCTGCTCAGAGGAATGGAAAACGCTCCATTAAACTGACCGGGAGCCGTGGGAGAGATCGTTCATTTCGATGCTTAAGGGGTTGCAGTCTCCCATTGGAAACAATGAGGTTTACTTCCAAACGAGGGCTTAGAATCGTAAAGCCATAGAGTTGAAAGGGCCCTCCAGAGTCATCTAGCCCAACCCCCTGAACAATGCAGGAAATTCACAACTCCTGGCCGGTCTGCAGCAACCCCAGTTCCATGCCCAGATGATGCCCTCCTCACAAAAAAACAGAATCCCTGGCCAGTCTGGTCTAAAAGAAATTCACCTCCTGACCCCAAAGTACCCATCAGCATTTCCCTGGGCATGCAAGAAAGGGCCACAAGAGCCAAGCATGGACACCACCCCTTCTGCCCATCCTTTCACCATCTGTCTAAATTAGTGCATGCTTCATCTGGGAAAAGCCCCACGACTTTCAGCCTCTTCCTCCCATGTAAGTGTAGCTAGGACACAATCCTAGGCGTGCTCAGGCTGCAGTAGCACCCCCGTCCCAATTTATTCCCAAGTAAACATGGCTAGAATCTGAACCACCCAATTTGATTCAAGGTATAAGCTTTCCTCTGCATGCACACGAATGCTGCTACCTCGGATCAAACTGTGGAAGGTGCCCCTGGACGCAAATTTCATTCCCCTGCTTCAGACCAACAGGGCTCCCCACCTGAATCCATGGTTAGTCTGTGAGTTGCTGGCCAAGGGGAGCTAGAGGTTTCACACCAAGTAGGGGTGGGTGAAGAGCCTCTTGTGGCGCAGAGTGGTAAAGCAGCAGACATGCAGTCTGAAAGCTCTGCCCATAAGGCTGGGAGTTCGATCCCAGCAGCCGGCTCAAGGTTGACTCAGCCTTCCATCCTTCCGAGGTGGGTAAAATGAGTACCCAGCTTGCTGGGGGGTAAATGGTAATGACTGGGGAAGGCACTGGCAAACCACCCCGTATTGAGTATGCCATAAAATGCTAGAGGGCATCACCTCAAGGGTCAGACATGACTCGGTGCTTGCACAGGGGATACCTTTACCTTTACCTTTAGGGGTGGGTGGGGAAATGGAGCATTTGTGAAATCCTTGGCCCTGTCTTTGGGGGGGCTCAATACACCTTGCTAGCAGGTGTCTGGGGGTGGGATGGGGTTGGGCATTTCAGCTTCCGACAATGTTTAGCTACCGTTGAGACCTTGTGGCAGTGGCTCTTTTCCAGCGCACGCACAGCTCAGGCTAGACTCCTCTATCGAGGGCCAGCCTGAAGTCCGCGGTGTTGCGGATTGTCGGCGATTCAATCTCGGCTTCTCTTGCAAAAGGCTGCGATGGCTGAGCCCCAGTAATTGTGAACAGAGAAGGGGAAGGGATAATTGTGCCTTTGGTGTTCAAAACTCTGGGTCCAATAGAGCAGGGGTAGTCAACCTGTGGTCCTCCAGATGTCCATGGACTACAATTCCCATGAGCCCCTGCCAGCAAATGCTGGCAGGGGCTCATGGGAATTGTAGTCCATGGACATCTGGAGGACCACAGGTTGACTACCCCTGCAATAGAGCCTTAAACCTCCAGCATTATGCATGGAAGGATCCCCACTGGAAAAAACTCTACCTCCCTTTATATTTTGGAGGTGGGAAGGGCTGTCCAGCTGCAGCCAATTTACGGCAGGGTTTTTAAGTCAAGGGAGATTGAGAGGTGACTCGCCGTGGCCGGCCTCTGCGTAGCAACCCGGGTCTCCCATCCAAATCAGGGCTGACCCTGCTTGGCTTCTGAGATCTGACCGGCTTGGGCTAGCCTGAGCCCTTATATTTTAGGGTGCTGTTAAATGTGGCTCCTCCTCCCCCCCCCCCCCGGAATATGGAGATCGCTACTGGACATGAGATCTGTTATTGCTCCCTGACGATCGCAGCCGTTTCCGCATGGACGAATGGTGTGAAATGGCGCCGGGGTGGACTTTTTCCGCTGGGAGTCTCTTGTGGCTTCAGAAATCGGCCACGCCAGGCACTTGATCTCTTTTAGTTCAGAAATCTGATGAGATTTCTGATTCATCCGCCCGCCCAGTAGTTTGGATCTCATTTTTTGAACCCCAAAACCGAAGTTCCGCCCCCCTTCCCAGAGTCACGCTGGCTGTACGGACATTCTGTGAATGGTGGATGTTAGATTGTTCTTTGTATGTGTATTGAGTGACACTATAGTCTAGCCCAGGGTGAGTCAAGTTGTGGTCCTCCAGATGTCCATGGACTACAGTTCCCATGAGCCCCTGCCAGGGGCTCATGGGAATTGTAGTCCATGGACATCTGGAAGGCCGCAGTTTGACTTCTCCTGGGCTAGCCTTTTTCAACCTGTTGAGCATGGAGGAGCCCCTCAAATAATTTTTCTGACTTGGAGGAGTCCCGGAAGTGATGTCAGCTTCCAAACCCTCCCTGCTGTGCCCTCCCAGAAGTGCCATGTGACCAGAAGTGATATCACCATCACATTAATATGCAGACTCCAGGAGGACTGGGGGGGGGGAAGTGCCAGGAGGCAGTTGAAAGCAGGAGTAGGGGGCAGGTTCTGCCCCCCCAGGCATAGAAATCATAAACAGTCACGCTCAAGAGGGGGCAAGGGGAGCAAAAGAAGCAGCCAGTTCCCTTCAAGGGGGACCTGAAGTAACTTATACGGTCCTCTCCATTCTGTCCTCACAACAGCCCTGTGAGGTGGGTAACGCTGAGAGGGTATGATTTAGCCCAAGGTCACCTGGCCAGCTTCCGTGACAGAAGTGAGGATTTGAACCCGATTCCCCTAGATACGAGGCCAACACTCTTAACTATTATACTGCACTGGCTCTCCGTAAAATGAACACTTGTTGGTTCCGTCTTACAAACTGATGTGTTTGCCTCCGATGCAGCGTGTGAACAGGGCTTCAGTTTCCCGTAGATTTATGAACACAGTCACAAAGGTGATGCTGTGTACGAGGAGGTGGCCAGACAGTGGCTCTCCGGATGTGCATGGACCCCTGCCAACAGGTGCTGTCCAGGTGTTTATGGACTACAATTCCCATGAGCATGTGCTGGCAGTGACTCATGGGAGTTGTAGTCCATGGACATCTGGTGAACCAGTTTGGCTACCCCTGATCTACCCCTTTCCCACATGGGAAAGTTAATTCTCTGTCTCTGTCTCTCTCTGTCTGTCTCTCTCTGTCTGTGTGTGTCTCTCTCTGTATATATGTGTGTATATGTGTGTGTATATATATTGACCCCTCCTTGGGGAGGTGGGGAGTGGGCAGGAGCAAATATTCTCAAAGGCCGGTGCCTCTCCTGGGGTTATCGGCCGGGCTACTGTAAATACCTCATCTGTTGTTTGTCTAGCTTATAAAACCGGGCTTTAGCTGATTAAAAGACAGCGGTGGACAGATCCCCCTCCTAGGTGTTTGCTCTGGTGGAACCCTGCCCCATTGCATAGCAAAGGCCATGAATGGAAGTCTGCATCTCTCCAAACACAGCTTTATTGACTGGTTGCAAGTTTGAAGCCTCCCTCTCCCTTTGATGGATGATGCTTGTCCTTCCCAGGAAGACTTCATGCTCTCTGGAGCAAAGAGATCAGAGAAGAGTTGTGCTCTCCTCCTTGAGGACATGCCTGAACACAGACACGTTGTCTTACACCGAATCAGCCCCTTGGTCCATCAAGGACAGTATTCTCAACTGGGGGCTCCATGAAAACTCCCTGGCCTTTCCCCTATCTCCTGCGTTAATGGACTTGGACACAAGCTATTCATGGCATTGCTATGAAAGCAGGAAACCGGCTGCCTCCCTTGACCTGGGGGGTGGCGTTCTCACGTGGTTATTGTGCCTGGGGAAGGGGGTGGAGCCTGGAGGCCTACTCCTGCCTCAAAACCACCTCCTTTCTCCCCCCCCCCCATCCTCCTTAAACGTGGCAGGGAGGAGTGGCCAACTGACATCACTTCCGGCCTGGGTCTGGGGCTCCTCAAAGCCTAAAAACTATTTGAGGAGCCCCTCCACAGTCAAAAAGTTTGAAGAGAGCTGCTCAACTCTGCCTGGCAGCAGCTCTCCAGGGACTCATAGAATCATAGAGTTGGAAGGGACCTCCTGGGTCATCTAGTCCAGCCCCCTGCGCTATGCAGGACACTCACAACCCTATCGCTCATCCACTGTAACCTGCCACCCCTTTGAGCCTTGCAGAGGTTTTTCTCATCATCTGCTTCCTGATCCTTTTACCTGGAGATGCTGGGGGCTGAACCCACAGTTAGGCTTGATCATGTAATAAATACTACTACCATCCTGGTATCTGCTACTTCCTGTTGGCAGAGCCTGAATAGGCAAAAAGGAGCATCAGGCTGCTTCAAAGAATAACTGAGTTTTATTCAGAAAAGATGCGAATTTGTATAGAAAGAGAGGGCCGAGATTCCAAACAACCCATCTAACTGTTCTGTAGAGTTTGTTCAGCCTGTCGTGGAGGCAAGCAGGGAGGAAGTGTGCTCAAAGGAGGCAGGGAGTCTCCCAAGTAGTCTATTCAGGGCATAGAAGGAGAATGAAAAATATCAGGTTCCTGATCTAATAATGCTAAATACACATATCCTCCAATGCCCCCTGCAGGACATTCTTCATGTCTTTTACATGCGTGCACCCTACAGATCTTGCATTTCCTGACAGTGTCTTTGCACCACTCTTCCTGCTTATCAAATGAAGGTGATGGAACTGGCCTTCATCGAAAGGAGCCAAAATCCAAGTCATTATCTGCAGACCAAAATGAAGCATTTTTGAAATAAACCCAAGAATCACTCCATGTCTGAGCCAGTGGATTTGATGTCGTTCCAGATAGTGTTACCCACTGATAGCAGTGTTGGGACTTTAACGCCCTGAATAGTCTGAGACCCTCATGGCTTTGGGACCGCCTCTGTCTGGAAACAGTTTGAAACCTAATTGCATTTTGTCTTTGCTAGATTAAAGCAGAGATTTCCTGTTTATTAGCATCCTTACAGCGCACGACAATCTGGTTGTTTATTTGAGCTTCAGGCAGGGGCAGGAGATGAGAAATAAAATATGCCACTTCCTTCTACCCCATTGGCATTTGGTGCAGTGGTGTAGCCAGTGTGGTGCAGTGGTTAGGAGTGTGGACTTCTAATGTGGCCTTCCGGGTTCGATTCTGCACTCCCCCACATGCAACCAGCTGGGTGACTTTGGCCTCGCCATGGCACTGATAAAACTGTTCTGACCGAGCAGTGATATCTGGGCTCTCTCAGTCTCACCCACCTCACAGGGTGTCTGTTGTGGGGAGAGGAATGGGAAGGCGACTGTAAGCTGCTTTGAGCCTCCTTCAGGTAGAGAAAAGTGCCATATAAGAACCAACTCTTCTTCTTATTCCATAATATCAGGGCTCTCTCAGCCTCACCTCCCTCACAGGGTTTCTGGTGTGGGGAGAGGAAAGGGAAGGCGACTCTAAGCCACTTTGAGACTCCATCAAGTAGAGAAAAGCAGCATGTAACAACCAACTATTCTTCTTCTTCTTCTTCTTCTTCTTCCTCTTCTTCAAGCCTCCACTGACACCAAGAAGAAGCCCAGCGACTTTGCATGGAACCCTGCATTGAGGCATCTTGCTGCCTTACTATTTCTCGCCAGTTCCCAGACCTCTGATGATCGGTGACTATTCCCCTTGTAGACCTACGGAGGTGGGAGGGCAAACACTGTGTCTGCAAACCTGCTGAGGACCAAGCTTGAACTGGTGGAAGAGCGGAGGGCCCTGACGGAACTGTCACGGTTCTGCAGGGACTACATGACAGACGTCTTCCACTAGGCATTTAGTTTGCAGCCAGCTGGTGGAAGATCTTGGGCCCTCCTTAGAATGCCCTGAATATCTAGGGCCAGAGGAGTGTCTCCCAAGGCCTGTAGGCAGTGGGTAGAGGGGAGGACCAGCTTTGGTCCATGCTGGATGGGTGTGTCGGGAGCGGGGTTAGTAAGAAGTTATGCTCCCCGGGGATTGTTGTTGTTTTATACTGGGGATTTGTTGTAAACCGCCAGGAGCTGGCTTGGTCTGAGGGTGGCAGTTGAGAAATCAAATAATAAATAAATGAAATAAATCCTAGCCAACATGAAATTGACCAATGCAGGGCTAGATCCAGTCAGTTTAAAGTGAAACTGACCAATAGTACACACTGGCAGGAAGAGACTTTGTGTGGTTTCGTATATAAATTGGGGTTGTTTGGGAGTTATTTGGTTCAGTACTCAGTTCCCCTTGGGTCTTCATCAAGAGCTCAACTCTTGCTCAGTGTCTGTGTCCACCTCTGAACCCACGGATCTAACAGCAAAGACCTTCCCCTGCTCTTTTTCCATAATTTCTCCATCATGCGCATTTTCTTTTGCGTGGCTCGGAATACCTGGTTGCGCAAGGCCTAGCAAAGTTGGGACGGCTCCATTGTGCTCCTTGAAGGGGCTTTTGAAAGCACACAGTTGCGATTTAAAGGTGTTAGTTGTAAGTCTGCTGTTTTGAAAACTTTTGGAACTTAAACCCCTACCCCCTTCCAAAATTACATGACCTAATCCAGGAGTAGTCAACCTGTGGTCCTCCAGATGTTCATGAGCTACAATTCCCATGAGCCCCTGCCAGCATGGGAATTGTAGCCCATGAACATCTGGAGGACCACAGGTTGACTACACCTGAACTAATCCTCTCACCCACCCACCCATCTGGGCCATTGGACCAAAGGGCAGGGCGGTCCACTGAAGGCGGAGCCAGAGCCCATATTAGGTGGAGCCAGTTCGATCTGGGTTTGGTCCCCATTGGCCTCCGCTGCAATACTACAGAAGAAGACCCGTTTGCATGTAAACTAGGCATTCCCAACCAGGGTCCTGGAGCAGAGTTGTTCTCTCTTGCCCCAGAGAGATGGACCAGATCCAGTGGGATGTAATTAATTTTTTAAAAAGTCCGTCCAAACATCCGGAAGAAGTTCCTGACAGTTAGAGCGGTTCCTCAGTGGAACAGGCTTCCTTGGGAGGTGGTGGGTTCTCCATCTTTGGAGATTTTTAAACAGAGGCTGGATAGCCATCTGACGGAGAGACTGATTCTGTGAAGGCTCAAGGGGGTGGCAGTTACAGTGGGTGAGCGATTGGGTGGTGAGTGTCCTGCATAGTGAAGGGGGTTGGACTAGATGACCCAGGAGGTCCCTTCCAACTCTATGATTCTATATGATTATATAACCCTGGGGTCATGCAAGAGTTCCCCATGGGTTATACAGCCTATCCCAGAGGCTGGAATGGACACTGACATCACTGGAGCCCGCTTCCCCTGTTGATTTCCAGACCTCATCTCTTTCCCTACAATGGAAAAGGCAAATGATCACTTGATTGATTGGCTGGCCCCCACCCCTTACTTCTGCACCACACTTCCGGGGTTCCTCAAAACTTGGAAAATATTTCAGGGGATCCTCCATCGTCAAACGATTGAAAATAAATAAAAAGTCAATTTAAAAGGTTGATGTAAACCAGCCTTACTCAACTTTTCGGGCTGCTGAGAAAGCCCTGAAATATTCTTCTTCTTTCGAGAAACTCCAGAAGAGTCAAACTGTGCAGAATATGGTTGGGATGCACAACTGTGTACAGGCCCACGCAGGGCCTTCGCCTTTCCACCTTTCCACCCCCTCCAGGGCCAGCATTGGTCATTGTGGGTGTTTGTGTGTCAATGTGACCATATATTATATCACCTTGCTACATGTTTAACAAATTTTAAAATATATATAAAGAATTCCCCCCCTCCCCCAATTTGGGAAACCCTTCCTTGGCCATGAAGAAACCCTAGGGCAGGGGTAGTCAAACTGCGGCCCTCCAGATGTCCATGGACTACAATTCCCATGAGCCCCTGCCAGCATTCGCTTGTAGTCCATGGACATCTGGAGGGCCGCAGTTTGACTACCTCTGCCCTAGGCTTTCACGAAACCCTGATTGAGAAAACCTGATGTAGACATTTGGGAAATAGTTCTCCAGTTGTTCTATCAGAGGGCAACTGATCCACAGGTAGGCATCAAGCTTATGCAACTGGGGTTCCAGCTTTGAGTTGGGAAATTTCTGGGATTTGGGGGATGGCGCCTGGGCAGGATGGAGTTTGAGGAGAGCAAGCACTTCACCAGGGTATAAGGTTGTAAAGTCCAAAGCTTTTCCTAGAGGAACTGATCCAGAGCTGGAGGTTGGCAACCCTAAATGCCCAAGAACCCGGGAGTAAAATCTTGCCCCATAGCTTCCTTGGCTAAAACCCACTATTCAACATACCAATCAGAAGAATCAAGTGAGCCAGAACTCAATGAAACCCTAACTCATGGACTCGTTTTCCATGCTGTAATTAAGACAAAACTAAGAGGAAGACATGGACCTCATGTAGACAGGGGGGACACCCCTGACCACTGGCGGGAGATAGGTGGTACGGTTGCTGGATCTAGGTTGGGGAACTCCCAGAGATTTGGGGATGAAGCCTTGGACAAGCAGGGACCACAGTGGGGAACAATGCCAAATATCTCCTTTCCAAAGCATCCGTTTTCTCCAAGGAAACTGATCTCTGTAGTCTGGAGATCAGCTGGAATTCCTGGGGATCCTTAAGTCCCACCTGGAGACTGACAAATATTTGGAAGGGAGACCGTCAAGGAGTTGTGCGTTGGAGGCAGGCCATGGCAAGCCGGCTCCCAATCTCTCTTGCCTTGAAAATCCCACAGGATCGCCATAAATTGAACTCAACTTGACCCTACTTTCCTTCACCACCCCCTATGGCTCTAATGAGCTACCAGACAATGCATCCCTCTGCCATTGAAGGCATCTGGGGCCATCCAAAGAGCCAGACTCAATCTGGGCAGAGCAATAAGGAAGGAAAAATGATTCTTCTCCAACAAAAGTGATGTGATTTGCAAGAGCTTCCTGTTTGAAAGGAGGCTTTCGTTTCCTAATAATTCAATATTTTTGAAGATTTGGCATTCGTGCCTGGAAAGGGAGAAGGTGACAGACCTTGTTTGTCTCTTTCCCAGTGAGCCACGGCCTCTGTTTTCTTCGCTTTTCTCTTTTTCTTTTCTTTTTTATTTGATGTGGCAAGAAGGCACACAGTAACCAGATGTCTCGAAAATTGGATTTCGTCCTAGGAACATGACAATCTGAGAAGTTACATGTAATTTTTCTTTTACAAAAAATAAGAGGACGTTACACCAGAACCTTCCTCGTCTACCTGTGCCAAAATCATATTATGGAACTAGTATGGAACAGAGCCCAAAGTAACCTCTGTTCTGTTCCAAAGCCAGCTATCCAGAAATTATCATCCTTGCATTTGTTTCTGCCAGAGATTGCCTTCTACATGTAAAAAGGTGAAGCTAGAAACTTATCTACTTATTTAATTTATGTCCTGCCTTTTTTCCCAAAGGGAAACATTCTGGCTAAACATCCGGAAGAAGTTCCTGACAGTTAGAGTGGTTCCTCAGTGGGACAGGCTTCCTCAGGAGGTGGCGGGTTCTTCCCCCTTTGGAAGTTTTTCATGGGAGGCTGGACAGCCATCTGACAGAAAAGCAGATTCTGTGAACTTGGTGGTGGTCCCAGATGGTGATTGGGTGGGCAGAAGAGATTGTGTCAATGCTTGGCTCTTGTGGCCCTTCCTTGCATGCCCAGGAAAATGCCGGTTGCCACTTTGGGGTCAGGAGGCGAATATCCTCCAGGCCAGACTGGTCTGGGATTCTGGTTTTGGGGAAAGGGTGTCATCTGGGCATGGAATTGGGGTACCTGTGGTGGGCAGGTTTCCTTTTTAGATCGGATCCCCCCCTTTACATCTACATCAGCAGTGACCCCTGGTTTTTCGGATAGTTCCACCGCCATCAGGTAGGGCGTGTCGGGTGGGTTGGGGATTGTTTTAGTTGTTTTATGTACTAGGAGTTTTATGGGGTTTTACATGTTGTTACTCGCCACGAGCCTCAGGGGAGTGGAGGGCTAGAAATATAATGATGATGATGATGATGATGATGATGATGATGATGATGATGATGATGATAATAATAATAATATTTGTGCAGGGGGTTGGACTAGATGCCCCTGTAGGTCCCTTCCAACTCTCAAAGCAGTTTATATCATTCTCATCTCCATTTTCTCCTCGCAACAACCCTGTGAGGTAGGCCTGTGATGGGCTCAAGGTCACCCAGTCAGCTTCCATGAGAATTTAAACTTGGGTTTCCCAGAGCCTAAAATGACACTATCACGATTGCAGCATCCTGTCTCTCTATGGTTACTGCGCTTATGGAGCATAGCCAAAGAGCCATGCTAGGTATGCAAGTTGTTTTGAGATCCAACCTGTTCCGACAGCGAGGATGAAGCTGCTGTTTGGACTGATGACTGAGCCTGGCCAGAGATCTTTTATAGGAGTCAAAGAATGGTGCCTCCACTCGATTATGAGTAAGCACTAATGTGAATCAAAAGGTATTTGCCAACCCAGAGCTGTTTTTTTTTTAATTTTAATGTCCCCAATAGGGCTAGAATTTCATCTCTGGTCACCTCAAGTTGACTAAATTCTCCAGACTCATTTTCAGATGGGTACAGCATGGTGTAATAGGTAAACCTGGCCAGCCAGGTTTGATTCCCCGCTCCTCCACATATAGTCAGCTGGGTCACCTTGGGCTTGGCACAGCCTCTGCCATCATTTGCTGGCAGGGTCTCATGGGAATTGTAGTCCATGGACCTCTGGAGGACCACAGGTTGACTACCCCTGATCTAGGACGGCCTTTCTCAACTTTTTTACCATAGAAAAACTCCTGTAATAGGAATGTAGACAAGCATCTCCATACGATACGGAGCCGTTGGCCAGATTATATATTAAGAATTCTTTTGCTTAATTAAGTTGTTATACTTTCCTATTTAGAATCACTTATACTGATCTAATAATGAGAGGACAGCCACTGAGGGAAAGTTTGAAAATGAGACCGTTTGGGTTGGAGCCTTCACATTAAACGAAAAGAAAAACAAAGAGATGAGTTTTTCCATTTGTATAGCTTTATTTACTGCCCATGAGGCTGGGAGTTCGATCCCAGCAGCCGGCTCAAGGTTGACTCAGCCTTCCATCCTTCCGAGGTTGGTAAAATGAGGACCCAGCTTGCTGGGGGGTAAACGGTAATGACTGGGGAAACCACCCCGTATTGAGTCTACCATGAAAACGTTAGAAGGCGTCACCCCAGTGCTTGCACAGGGGATACCCTTACCTTTACCTTTATTTATTGCAAAGACATATTTTGTAAAATACGGATATTGTTACTTTATTGTAAGGTTTACTTCTCTGCTCATCATCTGGAGATTGGCAACCCTACGTTCGGCCTTCCATGGACAGGGGAGGACAGAGTTGGGAATCTGATAAGTCGGCCCGTGGATGGGCTCTCAAAGGAGAGAATGAAAAGGGCCCAGGCATTCGGTGACATTTGTGGGATAATGCAGGCTAAGTAGCCCTTAAGCGCCGCAGCCCCAAAATGGCCTGCCTGAACATTCCATTTCCTCCCCAGCCGTTAATGTTTGACTTTCCCCCCTCGTGTGATGTCACCGCTCAATTAGCTGTGCAGTTGCCATAGAAGCCCTCAGCGCGGATCCTGAATTTCTAATTTCAGTCCTCTTTTCGGCATTGTTAAGACATGGCTCATAGACGGGGGTTTTTGTTTTGTATATATTTTTTTCTTGTTTGGGGGCCGGAGGACCAAAGGAAGGTTTAAGATGGACAAACTTTCATGCTGGGTATAACCTTTCACGTGACCCCGGAATTAAAGTTTGTCGGTCTTCGAGGTGCCTTGGTTCTGCTTCTTCAGAGCGGTGGGGCTACCTACCCGAATCGGCCTTAGTGCCAAAGGGTTCGAAAGAGCCAGCTTAGTGGAGTGGTGGTTAAGAACCGCAGCCTGTAACCTGGAGAACTGAGTTTGATCCCCCCGCTCCTCCACACGCAGCCAGGTGGGTGACCTTCGGCCACTCGCGGTTCTCTCTGAGTGGAGAGAGGAAGGGCAGGTGATTGTGAGCCTTTTTGAGACTCATGCGACCAGCGGGGTGACCTTGAGCCAGTCACAGTTCTCTCAGAGCTCTCTTGGTCTCACCTCCCTCACAGGATGTCTGTTGTGGGGAGAGGAAGGGAAGGCATCACTCTGGTATTTCTTAGAGGTCACCCTTCTAAGAGCCGGCCAGTACTGACTCTGCTTAATTTCTGAGATATGATAGGATTGAGTTTACTGATTTTACCTATAGCAGTGGTTCTCAACCTGGGGGTCGAGATCCCTTTGGGGGGTCAAAGGACCTTTTCACAGGGGTCACGGCAGGGCAAGCAGCTTGGCCGGTGGGGGGGGTGCCACCTACACAACAGCCTTGCGGGGTAGATCAAGATAGAGCGTTCGTCTGTCTGAAGCTGCTGAAAAGAGTGAGATTGGCATGGTGGGAAAGAGGCAGAACTGAACTGAGAAACCCCGGGAAAAAAACACATTTTATATACAATCCTGAACCATGGATCTTCATGCCATTGGTCAGTTTTGGTTTAATTTCTGGGAAAGAACCCTTGCATAATTTTATGGTTGGGGGGTCACCACAACATGAGGAACTCTATTAAAGGGTCGCGGCATTAGGAAGGTTGAGAACCACTGGGCTAGAGAGCTCTGACTGGACTGCTTGCTCAGAACAGCCCAAGGCCAGTCACAGTTCTCTTAGAGCTGTTCTCTCAGAGCAGTTCTGTTAGAGCGCCCTCAGACCTCACAGGATTTCTTCCGTGGGGGAGAGAAGGGAAAAGGTGTTTTGAAGCCGCTTTGGGACTCCTCCGGGTAGTGAACAGCAGGGCTACAAAAAAGCCGCTCTTCTTCTTCTTCAAAACAAGATTTCCTCTTTGCTGACAGAGCAACTGAAGGCTTTGTTATCTGGAAACCAACCCGGTTTTTGTTCTGCTTCACTACAACATCTCCCACAGTAGGCAAAAGTGAGCGCTGGGACTCATCAGGGTCTTCGGAGACAAACACAGGTGCAGGTCGCTCCCGTTGTGCTGACGGAAGGGGAAAAAAAACTCCTTTAGCAAAGTTGTGTCACCAAAGCATGGGGGGAACCGATATGGGCAGAAGCGAGATGGGAGGTTTTGCAGCCTCTTCTTTTTAAAATCTCTCCCCCCCTCCCCGTCTCGATACTAGAACTTACCGTGGAAGCAAAATCAAAGAGCGGTGTTGTTCCCCATGTTGAAAGGTGCTGCTGTGCATGCAGGTGGTGGACGACAGCACTTTGTGTAAGAGGGTGTGACTCGGTGGCTAAAAAGGCAAATGGGATTTTGGGCTGTGTCAAACAGAGTATAGTGTCCAGATCACGGGAGGTGATGGTACCGCTTTACTCTGCTCTGGTTCGGCCTCGCTTGGAGTCCTGTGTTCAGTTTTGGGCACCCCAGTTGAAGAGGGATGTAGATGAATTGGAGCGTGTCCAGAGGAGGGCAACAAAGATGGTGAGGGGTTTGGAGACTAAGACGTATGAGGAAAGGTTGGGGGAGCTTGGTCTGTTTAGCCTGGAGAGGAGACAACTGAGAGAGGATCTGATAACCATCTCCAAGTATTGAAAAGGCTGCCATATAGAGGATGGAGCAGAGTTGTTCTCAAAAGAAATTCCATCTAAACATCCGGAAGAAGTTCCTGACAGTTAGAGCTGTTTCTCAGTGGAACAGGCTTCCTCGGGAGGTGGTGGGTTCTCCATTTTTGGAAATTATTAAACAGAGGCTAGATAGCCATCTGACAGAGAGGCTGATTCTGTGAAGGCTCAAGGGGGTGGCAGGTGACAGTGGATGAGCGAGAGGGTTGTGAGTGTCCTGCATAGTGCAGGGGGTTGGACTAGATGACCCAAGAGGTCCTTTCCAACTCTATGATTCTATTCTAGGGATCCTATCCCCGCTTTCCTCAAGATGGTCTGTGTGTCTGCATGTTGGCTCATGGGAATTGTAGTCCATGAACATCTGGAGGACCACAGGTTGACTACCCCTGAACTAGATAACTAATTGCCTACCGAGCCTTCCCCTGCAAACTCTTCAATTGAGATGAGGGCAGCTTCTGCCCTGGCAAAGTTTTACTTCTAGGTACAAAAGGGACTTGTGGCCAGCTTCTCTCAGATTACTTGACTTGGGGATTGAGGTCATCTTCAGAGGCATCTTATCAAAGACTCCCCCCTGTCTACCCAGGTTGTCCACGGGGTGTCGGCCATCTTTTAGGGACCAGGCAAATACTGTTTTCCCCCTTTATTTAGAGCTCCAGGTAGATTAAAACAAATGTTGCCTGTCCATATCCCTCACCTCCTAACTGTGTGCGTTTTGATGACGCCGTGTTGTTCCTTGGTTCTTTTATTCTCATGAGGATTTCATTTGAATTACATTTACACAGCTGTAATTCTGATTTCGTTATTACTGTAAATCACCTGACAGGAACAGCAGAACTGGAACGGGGAGTGTACCTTTAAAAAATGAACATAAATGATCACGTGCAGAGGGTAAAATGGAGCTTTTCCGCCAGATCTTCGGTTGAGGATGGGTGTGTTAAGATCGGTGGGCCCCCTCAGGCTACACTATTCCCTCTGAAGGTGGTGGGGAGGCTGGAGGATTTTTCGTTCTACCATCTTGTGATTGTGATTTTTACAGTTTTATGGGCTTAATGGGGTTTTATGGGGCGCTATTATGTGATCCACCTTGAGTCCAAGGAGGAAGGTGGGCTATAAATTGAACAAACAAACAAGTCTACTGGTGTTCATTCTGCAGGCATGAAATGGCTTTTATCTCTGGCTGAGTGAGTTCCCCCCCCCCCCCCCGCCAAAACCTCTTTGTGTTGCTCTCAAATGAATGTTTGGTGGTGATGCCTTTGTACTGATTACAGTTAGAACAAATGCTTCAAATAAGGAAGAGATTCTTTTCCTTCCTTGACACTCCTCATTATACTGAGAGGTGGAAGCGAGGAAAGGGCCATCTGGGGTTAGGGCAGCCATACAGGAAGGTCTCGTGCTGCCAAAAGTATAAGCTCAGAACGTGCTTATCTAAAGCACAGTGGTCCTCAGTGTGGTGTCAGCATAGGGATGCCAGCCTCCAGGTGGGACCTGGGGATCCCCTGGAATTACAGCTCATCTCCAGGCTACATAGAAAAGGGATGTCTCGGAGGGTGGGTTCCATCCCCAAATCTCCATAAGCACCATCCCCAAATAGTTTCTAAGATGGATCTGCAGGTGCTGCACGAAGAAAGTGGACGATCCCAAAGGAACACAACAAAGGAAAAAAAGAATCTGTCCAATGGCTTAATCAACATTTAAGAGTCTCTGTTATCTCTTTATTATTATAATTTCCACCTGGACTCCGCCCAAAACCCACTCAGGGTCTGGCTTGTCTGCCAATGAAGACGGCTGAAGTTATTCATAGAATACGAGAGACAGTATGCAGTATACCGACCAGACCCCCCGCCCTGCCCCGAGCCAAAGCTGACCTGTGTATGAGCATTGAATGGCGCTAATAGATTGAAGAAATCAACACTAAATATACATTTATTATTATTTATTAAAAGGCTTTACACAGAGTTTCAGGGCATGAGGGGGCTGGCTCCCGGGGCGGAGAGCGAGGCGGGTCTGATGCTGGCCAGCGTCCCATGGTAAGGAGCAAGCGTCTATGATTCTCTGGATGTCTGGATGCTCTAGTTCAGGGGTAGTCAAACTGCGGCCCTCCAGATGTCCGTGGACTACAATTCCCATGAGCCCCTGCCAGCAAATGCTGGCAGGGGCTCATGGGAATTGTAGTCCACGGACATCTGGAGGGCCGCAGTTTGACTACCCCTGCTCTAGTTTAACTAGAAGGGCCGTTACTTACAGTAGAGAATCAGAGAATCATAGGGTTCTAAGGGGTCATACGGGCCATCCAGTCCAACCCACTGCTCAAGGCAGGATCAGCCTAAAGCATCCGGGAGAAGGATCTGTCCAGTGAGGGGGAGCTCACAGAAAGCGGAGCCCACCATACTGAGGCAGCCCAAGTGCAGCGGAAAAGAAGCACAGTTTTACAGATGCGCTGAGAAAGAGGAATGGGAGAGAATGAAAACACGGTGGTGCTTTGGAAGTTGGACTCCATGGCATTCTACCCTGCTGAAGTCTCTTCCCTCCCCAAACCCTGCCCTTCCCAGAAATTACCCTTGATTTGATCTGCTTTGTCAATGTATAATGTATGAGGTGACAATCAATGGACTGCACAATGTCACTGCACATTCTGGGAGATGTAGAGAACACGGAGCATTTGCCATTGTAATTCATTTGGTCCATTGATGGTTACATTATACACTGATGAAGTATACTGAAACAAGGGAAATTCACCAGGACTTGTTTGCTATTCTGTTGGAAACTGGCACACTCCTGTTAGGAGGTTCCCCCATTAAATCATTTTTGGAGCCTGCAGCAAAACCGACAACCCCTACACCATGCTGGCTTGTGGGCCCTCTCAAACAGATTATCCCCCAGGTGTTATCTGAGTGTGCATCTGTCCAATAAATATCTATGCAGCAAACATGAAGTTCTATTCTCTTTGAGGACCTCCCCGGAAAAATTTTTTGGAGAATGTTGTAAGATAGTCTAGCCCAGGGGTAGTCAAACTGCAGCCTTCCAGATGTCCATGGACTACAATTCCCAGGAGCCCCTGCCAGCATTCGCTGGCAGGGGCTCCTGGGAATTGTAGTCCATGGACATCTGGAGGGCTGCAGTTTGACTACCCCTGGTCTAGCCTTTGAGTAGACTGTTTGACTTGTCACTAGGCCTGGGTGCTTTCACACAGGCTAAATAATGCCATTTCAATCCATTCCAGCAAATGTTTGAAAGTAGATTTTTGCCGTTTGACACTGTAAAATTCAGTTGGGAACTGCATGGGAAGTGGAATTGAAAGTGTGTTATTTAGTGTGTGAGAAAGTGCCTGGTGATACTCTGGGAGTTCCAGCGTGGTGTAGTGTGGTTAAGAGCAGCATTGTGTAATAATGAATAAATAATAATATAAAAAGCTTATTTATACCCCAACCTTCCAACTCTCAGTGTGGGTAACAATAGAAAAACAAATACAAAAATTAAAATTTCAAAGCTTTATAGAGGCTTCTAATCTGGAGAGCTGGGTTTGATTCCCCGCTCCTTGACATGCAGCCAGCTGGTTGACCTTGGACCAGTTCCAGTTCTTTCAGAGCTCTCTCAGCCTCACCAATCTCACAGGGTGTCTGTTGTGGTGAGAAGAAGGGAAGGTGATTCTAAGCACCTCCGAGACACATGTGGCCAGCTGGGTGACCTTGGGCCAGTCACCATTCTCTGAGAGCCCTCTCAGACTCACCTACCTCACAGGATGTTTGTTGTGGGGAGAGGAAGGGAAAGGAATTTGTAAGCTGCTTTGAGACTCCTTTAGGTAGGAAAAAGTGGGGGTACAAAACCACAGCTCTTCTTTGTCGGGAATCTCCCAACCCACAGCTAGCAATCCAATATGGGTAGTTCGTGTTCTACCTGTTTGGAAAATGCAATGTAACCCACTTAGATCCCAATCACTGAAATTCTTGGAATTCGGGGAGGGGGGTAGAGCTGGGGGGGGGGATTGGGGTTCCAGAGGGAGAAAAACCTCACTAGGGTACAAAGCCACAGAATCTGTGCTCCGAAGCAGCCATTTTCTCCAGGGGAATTGATCTCTGATGTCTGGTGATCAGTGAGCTACCCTAATTCAACAATGAGTATAATTTTTATTCTTCAAGAAGAGTGTACTCAGGGTTGCCAGCTGTGGGTTGGGAGAAACCTGGAGGCTTTGGGGTGGAGCCTGCAGAGGGCAGCGTTCAGAGAGGGGAGGGCTAAAATAGGCTAAAATGCCGTCCACTCTACCTTCTAAGTGGCCATTTTCTCCAGGGCAGCTGATCGCTGTTGCCTGGAGGTGAGCTGTAATTCCGGGGGGGTCCCCAGGTCCCGCCTGGAGGCTGGCACCCCTTAGTGTAACTAGCTTGCTCCAGTTCTGTGAGTCCGTGTCTCATTTCCCCAACAGAAAAGCTTTTGAGGATTCGGCATGAAACCTGGCCCGCTCAAATCTTCGTACCCTGAGCAAGGGGAGTCACTGTTGGAACGCTTTGCATGGGAAGCCGTGTCCCATCTGGATCAAGCCCCCCCGAATGGTCAGGGGATTGCGACGGCCACATGGTGCTCTAGCTGCCCGGAGTAGCCAGCTGTGTTTGCAGTGAATGGCCGTGTTCGTCACTGGAATCCTCCCATGTCGCAGGACCTCCGGACCAGGTAAAAATCACCTATTAACTCCGTAATAGCTACGGTCCATTCAAAGAGCTGGGAGCAGAGTCTGTGAGCTGGGAATGGGGATGGTTTTTTTTTCTAAAAGGTGCCGGGAGCCAATCATGCATGAAACTTTAGACATTGTTTTGTGCATGGACACCGTCCCGCCCCCACCCCCCTTTGTCTTTTGAAAATATTGATAACATATCCGCCGGTAACATTGATCTTCGTACAATCAAAGAAGTGCTCCTCAGAGGAGGAAATCCCTTTTTTTCCCCCCTCTCCGCCTTTGGACATTCTTTTTCTTCCTTCTTGCTCTCTCCCTCTCTTTCCGAAGTCTCCAATCGGCACCGCAGAAGCCGGTTTTTAAATCCCGCTCCTGCCCCTGCATTTTTCCAACCCAATTAGGCCATTACCAGGGCTAAATGAGGCATAGAGCCTCCAAAACTCACACCGTCGTCCCGGAGATGGAGCGTGCGGTGCCGCGGACTTGGCAGGGAGGTAAGCAGGTTGATATTCACTGGAGGGTGACCCTCGACTGTTTGCGCATTCCAGGCTGTGCGGAAAGATCACCTTCACAGAGAGAAAGCCTCCAGAGATCCTTGTGTGGGTGTGTGAGTTTTGCAGTTGAAAAGAAATACTTAATTTTAGACAATATCCTACAGAAGGACACCACAGGATCATAGGCATGCCATCTGGCTTTCTTTGGGGAATTAAAAGTAATTGATCCCAGACCAAAACATTGATTGGTCCAGGGTGGAGGGAGGATTATTTGAATTGTGAAGGGGCAGCCTTTCAGACCCGCATAGCTGCCCTTTCAGAGTTGTTGAGCTGCTATAGGGGGGATGGGGGAAGCTTGTGATTCCACGTGTCTCTACTCAAACCTGGCAGGACGTCATTCTTATTGCCATGACCCCGGGCCTCTCTGAGGTGGGGGACAAATGAAATCAGGGCTGAAAGAAGCAGCCCAAGTAGAGTTGCCAGCTTTGGGTAGAGGATTTCCGAGAGATTTGGGGGATGAAGCCTGCAGAGGGTGTGGTTTGAGGGAGGGGAGAAACCTCAGCCGGGTTTAAAGCCGTAGAACAGGGGTAGCCAACCTGTGGTCCTCCAGATGTTCGTGGACTACAATCCCCATGAGCCCCTGCCAGCAAACACGGGCAGGGGCTCATGGGAATTGTAGTCCATGAACATCTGGAGGACCACAGGTTGACTATCTCCTGCCGTAGAATTCACCTTCCAAAGCAGGGGACTAATCTCCGTAACCAGGAGAGCAGGTGTAATTCCGTGTCCTCTCCAGCCTCCTCCTGGAGATTGGCAACCCCAAGTCCAAGCCAAGAGGGGACTGTTTATTGGGCCATTTCTGAAAATACTCCTCAAAAGAACTCCAGACCCACTTAGCTACCTCAGGCTCATTTTCCCAGGCCTTGGGCAATTTTGTCCTGCAGTTGGCACGGTCGGTGTCAATACTGGCGTCTGGCCAAAGCACTTTTGGTTAATTTCTGCCCCCTCCTTGGGGTAGAGGCGATTCAGGCTCTTGCATGGCGTATCATGTGTACGCCTGCTTGCCGGCCAGAAGTTATGCATATCAACAGAAAAACAAGGAACCTTTCCAAGGCAATATTCTTGTAATAATATATATATGTTCAACTCCAATACAATTTCTTTTATATACATGAAGAATCAACCATAACGGTTTCTAGATAATTTCCGTTTTCAGGAACTTCTTCGGTGGATGAGTCCTCCAATATCAGTTTGTTGTAACAATAGTGGAAAAATCCTACAGCCTTATATTACTGTTTTAGTATCAATAGGCCACTGGCTCAAAAGTACCAGGGAATGTTTGACTAAGGCCGCCGGGCGACCTTGGGTTCCCACTGGCTGCTGGGGTGACGGCCCCGCAGCCGGTCGGCCTGGCACGTGGTGGGCGAGGCTTGAGGCATGCTGCTGACTGGGCAGATGGCCAGAGCACGTGTTGATCGGCAGCCGAGGCAGGGCAGGGTAGGAGTGCTCTCCTCGGCAACCAGGCAGGGCCTGAGAACTAGTCTGCCTGAGTGGGGCTGGCCCAAATTGGTCTGGGTGCCGCCAGATAGGCCCATGTAGGCGGAAGCACAGTCTGGACACCGGATGTGTCCCGGACAGCACTCCACCCACTGGGGCCTTCCGCAAATATTAAAGAGAACAATGGTAAGGATAAATTAGAGGCTGCTTCTCCTGACCACTTCACCAAGCTGGCTAACGGATTCAGCAACTGACCGCCACACTAAGGACATCTTGCCCTGGTCTCTGGTTTCTTTCAGGCCAAGCCAGCTGAGTAGAATCATTCACAAATACAGTAGACCAAACTGTAACTCTCCCTAACAGTAGACCCTTGCCATTGTGATCACGGCAAATGGCAGACCCCACAAACGCTTGGAAGTCAGCTTCAGCTGCCACCTTGTAGCCAAAGAACCAAATTTCCTGCCAGATTTAGTAATGTGATGGTTATGATGAAGATGCTATGGAAGTAAACAAAGGCTGGGAAAATCACACTGGGTGATCATACTGTGGATAAGTGGAATTGTAAGTCATGAATGGTGAGGGTCTATTGTATCAAGCGAATGCCCATCCTTTCTGGTCCAAGAACCCATAAATACCTAGATTTGGCTTTGAGAGCTTGAAGATCTAGCAATAACATGTCTTAAAGATGATGATGGAAATGATTGAGGATAATTTTTATTTGGAAGGTGCCAAACAGTGGTCCCCAAGAATCATACTAAGTTTTAACTTTATAGAGACAACAAAAAAGTGGGAGGAAGCTGGAGATCGATAGGGGGTGTCTAGGAATTCGATTTCAGCTCTATGTATTTTGATATTTATTGGTTTTAATATGCCACCCCTCCCCACGTGCTGGCTCAGGATGGTTCAGATTATGTATTATGCGTACACTAGGTTTAAGGCCCGTTGGACCCCCCGGCCCCCTCCCACAGGGCCCCCTCCCCCCGGGGCTGGGAGCCCCCCTCCCCTTCCCCTTCCCCCCACCCCCTCCCCCCGAGGCCCCGGCGGGCCTGCTCCCTGCCCCGGGACAAAGCCTTTCCCCCCACCCCACCCCCCATGGCCCCAGCTTCGTCCCGGGGAAAGGAGCAGGCCTACTGCGTCTTCGACACGGCAGCCCTGCTCCTTTCCCGGCGGTGAAGGCTCTTCCCCTGGCCCCTTCACCTCCCGGACTGACACTCGGAGAGGTGGAGATGGGCTGGCATGTGGCACTAGAGGCATGAAATGTGTTGGCAGTTGGGGCAAGGGCTAGGCAGCCGGGCGTCAAAGTGTGCAGCCAGCAAGCCTGTAGCCCTGGTGGAGGGTAGGCCAACATCTCTGGAGGCGGCCGTGCTGCTGCGACCGCTAGCTGGCACAGAGGACTGGCGGCCAAGGCAGGGCAGTGGAGGAGCAGAGTCCTCGGCGTCCAAGCAGCGTCTGGCTGCAAGCTTGTGGCCGGCTTCTGGATGCGAGTGCTCCAGAGGCCAGCCCAATGCAGTCGAATTGGCGCATATGGGCAGAAGTTCAGTCCGGACACTAGATGTATCCCGGACAGCACTCCGCCCACAAAGCCCTTTCCCAAATATTAGGGAGAACAACGGTAAGGATGGCATGTGTGTGGTTTAGCCAGGAGATCCACATCATGTCCTCTAGTGCAGTGGTCTCCAACCTTTTTATCACCGGGGACCACTCAACGCCGGGGACCACTCACCAGGGACCACTCAACGCCTTTTACTGAGGCCCGGTGGGGGGGGGTAGTTTACTCCTCTACTCTCAACCACTGCCCTAGCGCTCCCTGATCGCTATGGTAATGTTTAAACATCCCTTCAAAATAAGATACAGACACGCCACAACAATGAAGTCTGTTGTAAAGGGCTGGGGGGGGTGAAGTAAAGGGCCGGGGGGGAGGAGAAGGCGTCCTTCGGGGCCCACCTCCAATTAGTCGAAGGACCAAATGTGGTCCGCAGCCCACAGGTTGGGGATAGCTACTCTAGTGTTCCTTGGAGGTACTGCCACCCAATTCCTTGAGGACCCCCATCCAAATATTAGCCAGGGTTGGCCTTGCTTATTTTCTGAGATCTGATGGGCTTGGGCTTGTCTGGGCTGTTATTCACAAACAGTGAATAATGTGCAGCCAAGTCATGGCCAATTTATAACGGCTCCCTCTGGGCCTACGATTAGGCAAGGAGGCGACTTGCCATTGCCTTCCTCTGTCTTCTCCAGTCTTCCTTGGTGGTCTCCCTCCAAGTCCCACCATACTTACCCTTGAGGTTCTGATGAGCTCAGACTAAAATTGGTTATTTCGGCTGGTGGGAAGGGAAGGGTACAAAGTTACTGGCCTTGTGCAAAATAGATTTACATGATCACAGAGAGCGTTTGTACACAGGCATTAGGGCCCAGCTTGTCTTTGGATACGAGACCACCAAGGACTTGGGAGGTGGTTCCTCCGAGGGACACTAGGGGTCATCATGATGCAGAAGCAGGAAATGGCCAACCACCTCCCAATGTCCCTTGCCTGACTGCCGGGCAATTGATGCTCAGATCTCATGGCTACATAACACACTTGCCATATAATGAATACAAAATTATATATTTTGAACATTTCTTGAATAGGTCGTATTCCTCTGGTATTTTTTGCCTAGGATGGAGTTGAGTAAAAAAGAAACTGTGCTGGACTTGTGGAGAGCAAGACGGCAGAGACAGGCTTGTACGAGAAAGAAGGATTACTCTGTTTTCTCAAAGCCCTGTGAGCACAGCAGCGTAGACCTCTAAAAGCCAATAATCTCTGAGATTATTTTCTAACATTTCATTGTAGGAAGTCCTAAAGATGGATTCCGCCTAATGCACTGGCGGTTCTGAAGACGCAAGGCGCAGCTGGACCCGTGAACTGAAATGGATACGACAGCTGAAGAGACGCAAGCTGTTGGGCTGCCGTCCCGCAGCTTACCCTGCTCCGGACATGCCCTTCCGAATCCCAAGAATGCAATATTCGGAAGAGCGAAAGTTCGTTGGGAGTCATCTGGCCTGATAGTTTCTGCGTAGGCCTGTTTTCAAGTTTGCATCCCATAATACCCCCTGTGAACCAGAGGAACGATGACTTTATATCACTTCTGTCTGCTCCTGTTTGCGTTCACTTGGAGTGCCTCCGCCTATGGACCCAACCAAAGGGCACAGAAGAAAGGAGACATTATCCTCGGGGGGCTGTTCCCCATTCATTTTGGAGTGGCTGCAAAACACCAGGATCTGAAATCTCGGCCTGAATCGGTCGAGTGCATAAGGTAAGCCCCAGCGAGGGTGTGCGAGGTACGCCCCCCCCCCCCCCCGGTCCTGAAAGCCCCATGCATTTATCATGACCAAATGGGAATTAACTTCCTGGGTTGCTAAGCAGGCTCTAGGACTCTCCAGATGCGCTTGAAGTGGTTTGTTGCTCTAATCTCGACAGGCAGTTTAGACGTACCTTCCCGTTGCTCTTGATGGTGCTGGTGATAGATGACAGTGCCTTAAACTAGGTCATGCCACTGGGACAGTTTCTTTTCTGTTGGAACTGACAGTGGCTCTTGAACATTTCTTGCAAGAATGAATTCACTCCCACTTGCTGTCTTGCTTGGACAATTTATAGGTCCAAGGAAAGGGATCTAGAGTTTATGTCTCTGGTTGGCTGTCAGTAGAATCTTTCCCTCTTAATAAAACAAGAGGGGTTGGGGTGGGCCGGGTCCGTGATAAAAACTGACAAGGGGCTCTGCGCCTCCCAATTGGCCTCTCTGCTTCTCAGTCCGCTCCTCACGGCCGAATCGGTCGCAGGACTCCGCAGGTAGCTGGGGGAGCCGTGCGTCGGTCCCTGCCCTGCACATCGCCTTTCCTCTCCCCTCCAATGCCTGCCCTGCTCCGGCGCCCACGCCAGCCACTTACAGCCCCCTTCTAGCACCCATTGCATTTCTGCATGCAATGGGCTCTATTTCTAGTCATAGAATAATAGAGCTGGAAGGGACCTCATGGGTCATCTAGTCCACCCCTCATGGGTCATCTAGTCCAGTGGTCCCCAACCTGCGGGCCGCAGCCCGGTGCCGGGCCGCGAAGGCCATGGCGCCGGGCCGCGGTTCCCTCTCCCCGCCCCCCCCCGCAGTAAAAAACTTCCCAGGCCACAAGCTTGCGGCCCGGGAAGCTTCTTACTGCGGGAGGGGGGGGAGAGGGAATTAGTGCCGCGCCCGCGCATCACCCATGCGCGGCCGAAATCGCACATGTGCGGCACCTTCGCGTGTGCATGCATGCGATTTCGGCCGCGCATGACGCATGTGCGCATGCGCGGTCGCAGTTGTGGCTGCGCATGCACGATGCACGGGCGGGGGAATTGCCCTGCCGGTCCCCAGCCTAAAAAACTAAGTAAAACTTTCAGGTGTGTCCAAATATATAGCTGCTGCAATTCAACATTTTTTTGTTTTTAATAACTATTGAACAACAATAACTTTTTGGCTACAGTGCTGTCTTTTTCTGGACAAACAGCCTATTGGCTTTTAGTTGGTTTCTATACCTGGCTTTGCTCTACCAGAAGGAGTCTCAAAGTGGCTTACAATCACTTTCCCTTCCTTTCCCTCCAACAGGTACCGTGTGAGGTAGCTGGGGTTGAAAGAGCCCTGATTTTACTGTGAGTACAGCACTATCAGGACTGTGACAAGCTGCATGTGGAGGAGCGGGAAATCAAACCCAGCTCATCAGATTAGACGCTGCCGCTTTTAACCACTACTCCACCTAGATGGGATGGGACGGGACATCTCCCATGGAGATCTCTTTCCAAAGCCTGCTGGCTTGAGGACCATCTGTCACATTACGACCCCCCAGCAGTGCTGGCGTTCCACTTCCCACATCCACTTCTGGTCATGCCTAGCCCTCAGGTAGCTCATTTAATGTATTGTCAAAGGCTTTCGTGGCCAGAATCAACTGGTTTTTGTAGTTTTCTCAGGTCATGGGGCCATGTTCTGATAGAACAAGCCCATCTCAGGTAGAACACGGCCTCGCAACCTGAGAAAACTGCAAAAGCTAGATCACTTATCTTTGACCATAACAAGAGCTTCTTTTGATTGATATCTGACATGGAGGAATGCTCTGTCTGAAAAGACTTCTGCCCTTGGGGGCCTGTCTAGGTTTCACAGAACTTGTAAGAAGGAATTATTCCTCCAGGGATTCCATTGAGACAATCTTATGAGGCCTACTCATAGAATCATAGAATCATAGATTTGGAAGGGACCTCCAGGGTCATCTTGTCCAACTCTCTGCACTATGCAGGACACTCACCACCCTCTCACTCATCCACTGTAACCTGCCACGCCTTTGAGCCTTCACAGAATCAGCCTCTCCGTCAGATGGCTATCTAGCCTCTGCTTAAAAATCTCCAGAGATGGAGAACCCACCACCTCCTGAGGAAGCCTGTTCCACTGAGGAACCCCTCTAACTGTCAGGAACGTCTTCCGGATGTTTAGATGGAATTTGTTTTGAATTAATTTCATCCCATTAGTTCTGGTCCCTCCCTCCGGGGCAAGAGAGAAGAACTCTGCTCCATCCTCCATATGGCACCCTTTTAAATACTTGAAAATATTTATCAAATCCCCTCTCAGTTATCTCCTCTCATCAGCTTCTCGGATTGTCATGCGTGAGTGTCGGAATATCAAACTGTTTTCTAGAATACTTGTATTATATTTCTATTTTTGTATTTATGTAGTTAACTCTCCCGAGCCCCGACTGCAGGGCAACCAATAATACGAGGGAAACGGTCCTTGGAAAAGGCATTCCTTTTCTATCGAACAATGTTATTACCATGGTGAAACCATGGTACCATTTTCAGGGGGAGGGGGGGATTCTTGCTAATAAAGGAGGGAAGATCAATACTGCCTATCAATTATTTTTAGGCTGGGCTGCAGAGAGTTCCGTGGTTCTTAGGAACATTGCCGGGGGATGTTTAATGTAACAGAAGAAGAAGAACCTATCCCGGGCTATATTCAACAATTTAACAATAAATACAAATAAACGTTTCTTATCTCTTCTTATATTTTTATGTGTATAAGCACAACCAGAACGGCCTCTAGATTACACCGTTTTCAATTTTGTTTTCCTCAGTGGTTGTCCTTCTTTAAATTATATTATATATATGTGGCCTTTGGCTCTCTGGTTTGGGGAGGTCTGTTCAAAAGGGGATGAGTCTTTTGAACAGACCTCCCCAAACCAGAGAGCCAAAGGCCACATATATATAATATAATTTAAAGAAGGACAACCACTGAGGAAAACAAAATTGAAAACGGTGTAATCTAGAGGCCGTTCTGGTTGTGCTTATACACATAAAAATATAAGAAGAGATAAGAAACGTTTATTTGTATTTATTGTTAAATTGTTGAATATAGCCCGGGATAGGTTCTTCTTCTTCTGTTACAATAATTTTGAACCGTCCCTTTCTTTTCGTGGGGGATGTTTAATGAGCAAATTAATAATGGTAGCCTGGTTTTCAAGAGCAGCTATCCCCAACCCCCGGTTCGGGGACCAGTACCAGGCCATGGCTCTTCCTCGTCCTCCTCCCCGGTTGCCCTGCCACTCTGCTGCCGGCTCACATTTGGTGCTCTCCAGTGGCCGCCATGGCTGGGGCTCCCCCTTGGCATGACACTGTGCAGACGCTGCTGGCAGTGCCCCCAAGCGGGCAGTGGAAAGTCAGGGATGTTGGCGGGAAAGCAAGTGGAACAGAGGCTCAGGCGGCGGTGACGTCCCTGGGCCTCAGTAAAATTGTCAAGCGTTGACCGGTCCCCGGTGATAAAAAGGTTGGGGACCACTGACCTAGAGAGCCATTGCTCTCTGGGAGGAAGTTTATGCAACAGGGAAGTCCCCAATGGCAAGGACAGCATCCTCCATAAACTCAGATTGCCTCTTTGGAGGATCTTTCCCTAAATCCTCTGCAACTCATGGGGAGCTCTGTCACCCACCACTGCTCGGAGAAGAATAAAGCAAAGAAAGTGTTCCTGACATCGCCATATAAACTTCTGGGTTAAACCATGGCGTTTCTGGCAATTCAGGCAGCATACTTTGGACACTGAAAGTGCTTACCTTGACCAGGGCCTGCTTTTGAACCATTAGAGGCCTCAAATAGTTTTCTCTGGCCTTCTGGTCCACAGTATTGGACATGACTATATAAATTTGTGTCCTGAGTATATAATTTTATATCATTTTATGTAAAGGAGCTAACTGTATATAACAGTTCTTGTATTTCTTCTATTTTATGGTGTTATTTGATGCCTGACTGTTGATAAAGGCGGTAACAGTAACTGGTCAGTGGAGGCATTACTATGCATCTATGCATTGATTTTATTGAGGCTATGCTATAAACCTTTGGTTTTTACTTAAATAAACATTTGTACTATAGTTTTAAAACTGTGTTCTAACCTTCATAAAAAGGTAAAGGTATCCCTTGTGCAAACACCGGGTCATGTCTGACCCTTGGGGTGACGCCCTCCAGCGTTTTCATGGCAGACTCAATATGGGGTGGTTTGCCAGTGCCTTCCCCAGTCATTACCGTTTACCCCCCAGCAAGCAAGCTGGGTACTCATTTTACCGACAGATGGAAGGCTGAGTCAACCTTGAGCCGACTGCTGGGATTGAACTCCCAGCCTCATGGGCAAAGCTTTCAGACTGCATGTCTGCTGCCTTACCCCTCTGTGCCACAAGAGGCTCTTTCCAACCTTCATACATTTCCCTTATTTTGACTTTTTTAGGTTCTTGACTTTTGTTTGGGTCACGATATTTTCTCCTTTTTGTTTTGGGCTTCTGAGATTTGCCCACAATTCACATAAAGATTTCACCAGTGTCATGTTCATCAGTGTCTTCATAAGCAGATAAAAAACCGGGACGGGTAGCTACAGCCTCCACCCGCCTGCTCTTTCTGAATCCCCAAACTGTGTGAGAGCTGTTCCCTCTGTTGTCAAAATCATGTGACCTGACATGGCTGCATAAAGATGGCCGCTAGGCCTCCGGCTATGACAGAAGGTCTCTTGGTAGCAACCTTCTTTGCCTGCTGCCGCTCCGAGGAGCAGCAGGAGAGATATTATAAAAATAGGGACGTTAGTGATGTTGTTATATCACTTCCAAGGGAGACCTGGAAGTGACAGAGGGTAGTTCTAGGAATCAAACTCTATAGTTTTACTGTATAACACCAGTGGCCGTGGTAATAACAACAATAACAATAACAATATTTTATTCGTGTCACGCCCTTCCACATCGCTCAGGGTGGGTAACAGCATTAAAATGATATACACATTTTAAAGTTAAAAACATTTACAAGATAGCTAATGTAACTTAACTAGATTTCCCCCCCGTAGGCCAACTTTCCTTGATGGCTGTTATTTTTGGCCTCAGACATAAGCCTGGTAGAATAACTATCTTATGGGTCTGAGGCTTTCTTTCTTTCTTTCTTTCTTTCTTTCTTTCTTTCTTTCTTTCTTTCTTTCTTTCTTTCTTTCTTTCTTTCTTTCTTTCTTTCTTTCTTTCTTTCTTTCTTTCTTCTTCCTTCCTTCCTTCCTTCCTTCCTTCCTTCCTTCCTTCCTTCAAGCTGGCTCACGGCGATGTACATCATATTAAAACATCATATCATAATAACAGCATAAAATTGCACAACTAATTAAAATACCTAAAAATTTAACATTTAAAATTAAACCTCCTTTTGGCCTGAGTACAGAAGCTCCCAACTTGTCAGCAAACCCACTACCCCACAACAGATCTCCAAAGAGAGTGAGAGAGAGATCCTACCTTTGCCCCCCTCCCCAGACTCTCTCTCTCTCTCTCTCTCTCTCTCTCTCTCTCTCTCTCTCTCTCTCTCTCTCTCTCTCTGTGGACCCAATATGTGTAGCCCTCAGTCACACAGTAATTGTGCGGAACAGATTCTTTAAAAAAGAATGGGAAAAACGTATGGGATGGCTAATAGAATACAAACAGCCTTTGGCAGTTGTGCAGATCTGCTGTTTAAATGGGTCAAAATACCAGGTCCCACATGCAATTGTGGTGCCACCTGCCAAACTATGTTCTACCTGTCACAGGAATGTGAGCATCGTACTTTCCAGGGAGATGTGACGGAGCTCTTTGTACTCTCCCCAGGTGCAACTGAATGAATTGAAAACTTAGATATTAGTATTTAAGAAGAAGAAGGAGAGTTGGTTTTTTTAATCCCCAGCTTTTTACTACCCAAAGGAATCCCAAAGCAGCTTACGAGCACCTTTCCCTTCCTCCCCCCTCCCACAGATACTCTGTGAAGTAGATGGGTCTGAGAGAACTGTGATGAGTCCAAGGTCACCCAGCTGCCTGCATGTGGAGGTGCGGAATTAAACCTGGTTCTCCAGATTAGAGTCCATCGCTCCTTAACCACTATACCACACAGTCTCTTTAGGGGGATTGCCCAGTCTGTCTGCATGATCATCATACCTACTTAGCTACATATTTTATATTGTTGTATCCTTCCTGTGTGCAGCTCTGCCATTGAAAGAAAGAAAGAAAGAAAGAAAGAAAGAAAGAAAGAAAGAAAGAAAGAAAGAAAGAAAGAAAGAAAGAAAGAAGAGAGAGAGAGAGAGAGAGAGAGAGAGAGAGAGAGAGAGAGAGAGATGCTGCAGGAGATGGAAGGGACCTACAATAATATAATAGTAATAATATTTAATTTGTGCATCACCCCTCCTGATGTGGGCTTAGGGCCATTCACAGCAATAAAACATTCAGTAAAATCAGTTACCATAATAAAATTACAATTAAATACTGTAAAATACAATTTAAAATCCCGTCCCCACCCCCTTCACAACCTTCACCAGCTACTCCATTCTGGCTGTGGGCAAGGCCAGGTGTTCATCCTTGGAGGGAGGAATCACCAGCAAAGTGATGAATCCGGTCCCCATATGTCAGCTGTGACTTGACGGCAACAACAACTGTTTCCAGCATTTAAGGAGCCCTTACTTTTCACACAAGCACTTGCCTGCTACCTCCTCTCAGAAATTTGGGTCAGGGCTCCTCTTTCAGGCCCTGATGAGTCCTCATCTTGAGCCATCTCTTCACAATTTAGACCAGTGGTTCCCAACCTTCCTAATGCCGCAACCCCTTAATACAGTTCCTCATGTTTCATTTCAACCATGAAATTATGCAAGGGTTCTTTCACATAAATTAAACTGAAACTGACCAGTGGCGTGAAGATCCATTGTTCATGATTGCATATAAATTGGAGGGCGCCTTCAGGAGGAGTGGCAACAGTGGCAGTGCCCCCCCAGCCAAGATGCTTGCCCTGCTCCGACCCCTGTGAAAGGGTCATTCGGCCCCCAAAGGGGTCCTGACTCCCAGGTTGAGAACTACCAGTTTAGACCCACAGAGAGGGGTTATCAACAATGGTTAAGAACATCTGTAACCTACAGACAGTTGGTCTTGGAGATCAGATCAGATCTCTGCTCAGCTGTGCAACTCACTGGATCTTGATGGGTAGCCATGTTGCTCTGAAGCAGCAGAACAAATATAGAGTCCAATGTCATTACACTGCATCTGAGGAAGTGTGTGTGCACACGAAAGCTCATACCTTGAATCAAAGTTTGTTGGTCTTTGTTGGCCACCGGACTTTAAATTTCTTTTGGATAACCTTGATGTTCCTCGGATCCAGTGTATCCGTGCAACAGTATCCAGTGGCAATAGTATACCTGGATTTGCCACTTAAGGATGAGAGAACCATAGAGTTGGAAGGGACCCTACAGGCCATCTAGTCCAACCCCCTTCTTAATACAGGATCCGCCTAAAGCACCCATGCGAAGTATCTTCAAGTGAGTTCAGCACCTCCTTAGGCAACCTGTTTCTGTTCCACTATTCTGATTGTGAAAATTATTTAACTGATATCCAGCCTGTACTGTTCTACACATAGTTTAAAGCCATTACTGTGGGTTCTATCCTCTGCTGCCAATAGGAACTGCTTCCTGTTCTCCTCCAAGTGACAAACTTTCAAAAAAGGGAGCATTCCTGTCCCCTCCCAACCTCCTCTTCTCCAGGCTGAACATTTCCAAGACTATCGTGGGTGCCCTCCATAATATCTCCCCCCCAAAAAAAATTATGACATCATGAGGTCTGCTAATTGGAAAATTTAGAAATAATACTGGATGAGCTTTATTGGGTGGCTTGTTTGTTTTAAACAGGTTTTAATTACCATTGTATTTTAATGCTATATTGTTTTATGAATTTAGTATTGCAAATGCTGAAATGTTGGAAACCTCCCTAAGACAGTAACCCCCATGTGTGTGTGTGTGTGTGTGTGTGTGTGTGTGTGAGTGTGAGAATCACAGAATGAATGAATGAATGAATGAATGAATGAATGAATGAATGAATGAATGAATGAATGAATGAATGAATAGCTGGAATCTAAATATACTCCTCCCTTGCAGTGCTCCAATTGGAAGGGAGAAATGTCATTGCCCAGGAAATCAGTAGAATCAAATAAAGATAAGAGTGCATGATTAGCCTGGTAAAGGTAAAGGTAAAGGTACCCCCTGTGCAAGCACCGAGTCATGTCTGACCCTTGGGGTGACGCCCTCTAGCGTTTTCTTGGCAGACTCAATACAGGGTGGTTTGCCAGTGCCTTCTCCAGTCATCACTGTTTACCCCCCAGCAGCAATCTGGGTACTCATTTTACCGACTTCGGAAGGATGGAAGGCTGAGTCAACCTTGAGCCAGCTGCTGGGATTGAACTCCCAGCCTCATGGGCAGAGCTTCAGACAGCATGTCTGGTGCTTTACCACTCTGCCCCACAAGAGGCTCATATTCCACAAGAGGCCTGTATTAGCCTGCTAGCAGCATTAAAAGATGAAAAATCCAGGAGGGGATCTTCATAATGCAGTTGTGTTGGGATCACTGTAGTGCAGTGTAATTTTTCTCTTTTTCAACTCGGGTGCACGACTTCACTCGTTTCCCCCTTTACATGTATTTTGATTTCTCCCGTTTGTTCCAGATACAATTTCCGTGGTTTCCGCTGGCTGCAGGCGATGATCTTTGCCATCGAGGAGATCAACAGCAGCCCGACCCTTCTCCCCAACATGACCCTTGGATACAGCATATTTGACACGTGCAACACCGTCTCCAAAGCCCTGGAAGCCACGCTCAGTTTTGTGGCCCAAAACAAGATTGATTCGCTGAATCTGGATGAGTTCTGCAATTGTTCGGAGCACATCCCCTCCACGATTGCGGTGGTGGGAGCAACTGGCTCTGGGATCTCTACTGCCGTGGCCAACCTTCTGGGTCTTTTTTACATACCTCAGGTACTGATTACGTAATCATCATTTGGTTTGTGGGACAGGATAGCCAGCTTGGTTAAGTGGTTAAGAGCCGTGACCTCTAATCTGGAGAACCGGGTTTGATTCCCCACTCCTCCACTTGCAGCTGGCTTGGTGACCTTTGGCTAGTCAGAGTCCTGTTAAGAGTTGTTCTTTTAGACCAGTCCTATCAGAGCTCTCTCAGACACTAGCTTCAGCTCCAATCCGTTGCCTATGAGAAACTAAGACGTGAGAGAAAAATGGCTGTAAAATGATCTCCATAGTGACTGATGCTCAAGGAATTTCCCAGTGGCTCTATAGTTTTTTCAACAGAGCTTAAGGGGAATTTCTAGAGTGTCACCTAGAATATTTCTCCCTTTGAGAATGATCCCCAGGCCAATCTTGGACTGAGATCTGCGAACAAAAAATAAACTGAAATTCAACACATTGGTATTCTACTATAAGCTTATGTGGGCTAGAATATACATCATCTGTTGCATCTTGAGGAGGTGGAACGTAGCCCAAGGAGAGTAGAATGAAAAGTCTGTTTTTCCCCCCTGTTAGACCTTCTGTTTTCCTTAAGATAGTGGTGGTAGTCAACCTGTGGTCCTCCAAATGTTCATGGACTACAATTCCCATGAGCCTCTGCCAGCGTTTGCTGGCAGGGGCTCGTGGGAATTGTAGTCCATGAACATCTGGAGGACCACAGGTTGACTACCCCTAGTCTATATTAACCATTTGCTCTTTGCATGTTCAGGCATGGAAGAGGCACTGTGATTGCAGAATGGGATGCAAGACTGAGATGGTTATCTCAGTCGTCTCCTCTCCAGGCTAAAAATCCTTAACATCTACCTGGAACTGCTGAGTGGGATCATACGGAGATTCATGCCAGGTTTGTCACCCATATGCAGGTGGCACTCAGCTCTATTTGGCACTTCCGACTGTTCCCAGGGAGGCTGTAGCAACCCCGAATTGTTGCGTAGAGGCAGTTTTGGAAGGCGTGCTAATTAACTGAAGTTTTGTCCCTACATGACAAGTGCTCCTGGTGGGCATAAGTTCTGACCCAAAATTCAAGGTGTCACCTGTTCTGGATGGGACTGGACTCCCCTTGAGGGAACAAGTCTATAGTCTGTGGGTGCTCATGGACTGAGACCTACTGCCAGATAAGCTGGTGGGAGCTGCGGCCATGAGGGAGATGTGGCCAAGAATGCCTTTTACTTGCTTCACTTGGTTAGCCAGCTGCGACCTTCCCTGGGCAGAAAAGATTTGGCCACTCTGGTGCATGCCCTGGTTCCATCCAGATTATATCACTACATTGCACAAACTCTGTTATTTTAGCAACTTCAGATTACAAACGCTTCAGGAACAAGCCCAGTATTAGAACACAGTTGTTCAACTTAGCACCACAGATGAATTTTGGGGATCTTGGCACGTCGGCGAAATTCAGGAAGGCGAAATAGCAGAGGCCGTTAAGCCGGACAGGAGGATGGTCTTTCTTTTGACCAAGGACAGATTGTGCCTTAGTTTCCTCATTTCAAATTATTATCATTGTTGTTGTTGCTGCTGCAGGGATTGAAGCAGGGTACAAAGATAATTTCTTCTGGTTCAGCAGAGGGGGGAAATGCAAGAGATGTGGAGATATTTCTCCCACCTCACCTGCTGCTCACTAACTGACAGGTTTTGCTGGCCTGCCGTCACATACTCAAATGACCTTCCTGTTGGCCCGCATTCACTGGCAGGGGCTCCTGGGAACTGTAGTCCATGGACATCTGGAGGGCCGCAGTTTGACTACCCCTGCTTTAATGTACCGTATATACTCGCATATAAGCCAATCTGCATATAAACTGAGGCGCCTAATTTTACTACAAAATCTGGACAAATGTATTGACTCGCATATAAGCCGAGGGTGGGAAATGCTCCATCATCTCAGGCTCTCCCATTCAGCCTTCCCTCCTCCCAAAAAACAAATACCGAAAAGTCAAGAGGATGAGTAGCTGCTGGTTTTTGTAACCCGCTTTTCACCCACAGAAACCAAAAGAATAGTTTGGAAGAAGTGATTAAGAAGAGGAAGAAGTGAAGGCAAAAGGGAAGAAAATATCAGAGTCGCTCAGTCAAACTGTTGATGTCCTACGATTGGCTGGCTGGAGCAGGCT
Source organism: Paroedura picta (assembly GCF_049243985.1). Lineage (NCBI taxonomy): Eukaryota > Metazoa > Chordata > Lepidosauria > Squamata > Gekkonidae > Paroedura > Paroedura picta. The sequence goes on from NC_135375.1 coordinate 105,342,031, forward strand.
TTTATTTGAATTACCATATATACCCGCAGGGTGGTAAGGCAGCCAACATGCTGTCTGAAGCTCTGACCATCAGGCTGGGAGTTCAATCCCAGCAGCAAGCTCAAGGTTGACTCAGCCTTCCATCCTTCCGAGGTCGGTAAAATGAGTACCCAGCTTGCTGGGGGGTAAAAGGTAATGACTGGGGAAGGCACTGGCAAACCACTCCGTATGAGTCTGCCATGAAAACGCTAGAGGGCATCACCCCAAGGGTCAGACTTGCACAGGGGATACGTTTACCTTAGCCGCATATAAGCTGAGGAGGGCTTTTTCAGTGTGAAAAATGGTGCTGAAAAACTAGACTTATACGCAAGTATATAGGGTATGTTTCCTTTTTGCTAAAGGTGGCTGTGGCGGAAGTTGCCCTTCATCATTATTAGGGTTTTTTAATAGGAATAGGGTCTTCCAGGTGCTCAGTTCACGTGCCATGCCAACTTACACCTAAGAACTGTGGCTATGGTTCGGCACGCTGTCTGAATGGACATACTGCAGTTTGCCGATCTACTGCCTGATGAGAATCCGAAATCATTGTCTGTTGTGGGTTTGCAAACCATGTTTCTTCCTAACTCAGGTTTGGTATAATATCTGAATTGACGCATCCATGCTTCAGGCATTGCTTGGCCTCTAGATGCCACTGCATCCGGAGGACACAAACTTTTGAACCCAAGGATGGAAAACGGGATAAGGACTCAAGGGGCTTGCACAAATCATGGTTTGCTTGTTATACCTTTGGAAGTGCAAACCGTGGTTTGCTATTATATGCAGCTGACTTCAGTGTATTATTTACCATCTTTAGATGTGAACAAAGAGAGTCTTTTGGGATTTTTTGGGAAGACGGTTCTATTCTTTTTACTGTCTTTGCTTAACGGCTCATTACCACATGTTCCCTCCCCCCTTCCCCAGGTTAGCTACGCATCATCCAGCCGCCTCCTGAGCAACAGGAATGAATACAAATCTTTCCTGCGCACCATTCCGAACGATGAGCACCAAGCCACGGCCATGGCGGACATTGTGGAGTACTTCCGCTGGAACTGGGTGGGCACCATTGCGGCCGACGACAATTATGGCCGTCCAGGGATTGAGAAGTTCCGGGAAGAGACGGAAGAGCGAAACATCTGCATTGACTTCAGCGAACTCATTGCTCAGTATCTGCCCGAGGATCAGCTTCAGCAGGTGGTGAAGGTCATCCAGAATTCAACAGCCAAGGTCATCGTGGTCTTCTCGAGTGCCCCGGATCTGGAGCCCCTCATCAAAGAGATTGTCACCCGTAATATCACGGGCAGGATTTGGCTAGCCAGCGAGGCGTGGGCCAGCTCTTCGCTCATAGCCATGCCGGAATTCTTCCACGTCATGGGGGGCACCATCGGGTTTGCACTGAAGGCGGGGCAGATCCCCGGCTTCCGCGAGTTTCTGCAGAAGGTACATCCTAAGAAATCAGCCAACAATGGATTTATCAAAGAGTTTTGGGAAGAGACGTTCAACTGCTACCTGCCGGAAGGTAACAAGAACTTCCCTGGGGCGGCTGCTTTCCACAAGGGCCGCGATGATGGCGCCGGAACTGGGAACGGCATGGCAGCCTTCCGTCCTCCATGTACTGGGGAGGAAAACATTACCAGTGTGGAGACTCCGTACATGGATTACACTCACCTGCGGATATCTTACAATGTCTACCTGGCAGTCTATTCTATTGCTCATGCTTTGCAGGATATATACACCTGTACCCCTGGGAAAGGGCTGTTCACCAATGGGTCGTGTGCTGATATCAAGAAGGTGGAGGCCTGGCAGGTAAGCTTATCTTGCTGAAATATGAGGTGTCAATGTGGTGTTTCCACATAGGACAGAAGCCAAATGGAATGGCATCTTTTCCAAGCACCTGTTCTTCTTATCAAAAGCGCATGGCTTGATTTGATGTGGGTAGGAAGGGGTGTATTGAGGTGTGTGGGGATAGGTTCTCTAAGTTCACACATTCCTGTCATAGATGGCTCAGTGGCAAAGCATCCGTTGGACACAGAGAAGGCCCTCAGTTCAAATCCTGGTATCTCTAGTTAAAAAGATCAGGCAATAGGTGACTTAAAGGGACTCTGCCTGAGCCCTTGGATCGAGTATGGGTCCAAATAGAGCTATGGCAACTTTAGTTAGAGAGGGGCCATGGATCAGTAGTAGATTATGTGTTTTGCAAACGCAAGGTCCCAGGTTCAATTCCCAAGATCTCTAGTTAAAAGTGTCATTTGTCAGATGATGTGAAAGACCTCCAACTGATAGGGTTAGAATCATAGAATCATAGAATAATAGAGTTGGAAGGGACCTCCTGGGTCATCTAGTCCAACCCCTAGTCCAACCCACTATGCAGGACACTCACAACCCTACCGCTCATCCACTGTAACCTGCCACCCCTTTGAGCCTCTCTGCTATTTGGGCAAAAACTCTATGGTTGAAGCTATTTTTACCATAGAGGTTTTTGCCCTAATGCCAGAACGTTCCCATGACATGGCAATATGATGCTGTTGCCACATTGATGGTGACATAGCCTAGGCCTCCCTCCTGCTCCTGGTAAGTCTTTCCTGCTCTTGGTGAATTGCTCCATCCCCCACCTCACCAGTTTTCGGGAGGGACTTCGTACCCTAAACCTGAGAGCCTGGAGAACCACTGCCAATTACAGTAGAAGATCCTGACCTTGAAAGTGAGGACAAGGCAGCTCCATGTGTCTGTGCCCACACAAAAGAGAACAGGGGCACCCATGGGGGAATCTCAAGAGCATGGAACAAAAAATAAACAGGAGTCTTGTATCATCCTTTAAAGTAGGGGGTTCCCAAAGTGGCCGGTACATGGTAGAAGGATTCTGGGAGCAGTGAGGAATTTGGCTTCTGGGTCGGTGCCTCACCCTGCGGTAGTTGCACAGGTCATGGCCTGGACCGTGGTAGCTTCAGGGGTAGCACCTCGCCTTGTTTTGGGACTATAAACATTATGTCTGTACCCATTTCCATCCTAGGGAGCACACCAGGAGATGTATTCCACAACAATAAATCTTAGCAATCCTTAATGGAGATGAAAGGTGGGAGTTTGCCTCCTGAAGGTGAAGCACAGAACCATAATTTGGCCTTTCCTGGTCTAGGGTTATGGATCGAGAGGCCAGCTCTGGGTCAGGAGATGCCTGGTGACTTTGTAAAGAGAGAGGGACGAAACAGATCGTCCTAGCAGTCTGACTAACTGACATTCTTCATTTTGTTCTGGAGGCAAGCAGGGAGGAAGTGTGCTCAAAGGAGCAGGAAGTCTCCAATTCAGCCAATCAGGACACAGGAAGAGAATATTTGAAAAATACCAAGAAAACTAACTATGCTAAACACAGCTCTCCTCTGAAATCACCTGTAGAACATTCTTCATATTCCATTGAATCGTGCCCAGTTGCATATCCCAACAAAAATTTAGGAAACAAACTCATTTTGACAGCTTCCAGAGTTCGCTGACCAGACTGTCTAATTTTTGCTAGTGAATCCTAAATACTGATTGTCATTTTGTGGAAGGCTAAAGCCAGTGTTGTTGCAAAATAATGAAAATGGGATAATTGTGTCACCATCACAATACAAAGCTACCCTGTGCCCCCTCCTAAATAAGCATTGTCCATCTATGGAGAATCACCAAAGGGCACCTACAATAAATCACCATTGAGACACCAGGGATGCATCCTGGTTTTTCCTGTCATCCTTCCCTCCCTTCTTTTTCATTTGTTTGGTAGTCAAACTGCGGCCCTCCAGATGTCCATGGACTACAATTCCCATGATCCCTGCCAGAGAATTTGCTGGCAGGGGCTCATGGGAATTGTAGTCCATGAACAACTGGAGGGCCGCAGTTTGACTACCCCTGGTTTAATATATTGCATAGCATATATAAATTTTGAATAACAAAATGAATCCTTATATGTAGCACCTTTTCTGGCCCTCCCCATATTTCTATTATATTCTTATCTCTTATTAAATTTTTAAAATGATTACAACATTGTAGAGTTCCACCCCCCCCATACCAACCATTTTCTACAAGGGAACTTCGATCTGAAGACAGAATCATAGAGTAGGCAGGGGCCGGACAGGCCTTCTTGTCCAATCCCCTGCTCAATGCAGGATCAGCCTCAAGCATCCATGAGACATATATCCATGAGAAGTTGTAATTCCAGGCGATGTTGAGTTGGCTACCTTAGGAGTTTGCAAAGAAAGAGCGGGCTATCTTTTGATATACTAGTTGGTCTCCAAACTGGAGGTTATTTCATAGTCTTGTGTTTTCAAAGAGCTGTTTCGCTGGATTGGGTTACCAACCTCCAAATAGGACCTGGAGATGCTCCAGAAATAAAATTATATCGAATAAAGAGATCAGTTCCCCTGGAGGAAATGGCAGCTTTGCAGGGTGGGCTCCGCTGCATTGCATCCCTGATGAGTACTCTCCCAAAACTCCAGTGCCTACTTGGGGAAATTCCCAAGCTTTAATGGGCAACCTCATGCAGAATTGAGTAAAGATGTCTTCTGCTAGTTTTTGGTTTTCCTACCACAGACCGTTTACGCACTGGGAACTTCACTGCCCCTGCTCTCATGCAGGAGTACGAATTGGGGGCTGATGAAGCACACCAGGCCAAATGCTCCCCCCTGTGGGTCCAGGAAGAGGTGGGGAAACCTGCCATGATTAAAACTCCAGCCTGTAGCCTGCCATGAACCTCCAGTGCATAAACGGTCACAGTGAGACAAATGAGCCAGCTTGGTGTAGTGGTTAAGAGAGGTGGCTCCTAATCTGGAGAACTGGGTTTGATTCCCTGCTCGTCCTCTACATGCAGCCTGCTGGGTGACTTTAGGTCAGTCAGAGTTCTCTCTGCCTCACCTACCTCATGGGATTTCTGTTGTGGGGAGAGAAAAGGAAAGGTGTTTGAAAGCCAGCATGGTGTAGTGCAGGGCTAGTCAAACTGCAGCCTCCAGATGTCCATGGACTACAATTCCCAGGAGCCCCTACCAGCAAATGCTGGCAGGGGCTCCTGGGAATTGTAGTCCATGGACATCTGGAGGGCCGCAGTTTGACTACCCCTGGTGTAGTGGTTAAAGAGTAGCAGCCTTTAATCTGGGGAACTGGGTTTGATTTCCCACTTCTCCACATGCAACCAGCTGGATGAACTTGGGCCAGTCACAGTTCTCTCAGAACTCTCTTGGCCTCACCTCACCTACCTCACAGAGTGTCCCCTGTGAGGGAAGGAAGGGAAAGGTGTTTGTAAGCTATTTGGTGTGGTGGTTAGGAGTGCGGACTTCTAATCTGGCGAGCCGGGTTTGATTCTGCACTCCCCCACATGCAGCCAGCTGGGTGACCTTGGGCTCGCCATGGTGCTGATAAAACTATTCTGACCGAGCAGTGATATCAGTGCTCTCTCAGCCTCACCCTCTTCACAGGGTGTCTGATGTGGGGAGAGGAAGGGGAAAGCAACTGTAAGCTGTTTTGAGACTCCTTTGAGTAGAGAAAAGCAGCATATAAGAACCAACTTCTTCTTCTGAGTGCTTTTTCTGAAAAACCCTCAAGCCTGGTAGACTGCCTCTGTGTGTGTAGGTTCTGTATAGCTATCATAGATCAAAATGGTACAGCAACGTGGGAGACACAGTGGAAAACTATCAACACAATAGAGAAAAAAATTGTGCGTGAAAAAGGACAATTTTAAATGCAATAAACAAACCTGCTTGTGAAAAACTGTCCTTCATTTTATTTTGCTTGTTGTGACACACAAAATGATTGTTTCTGCCAAACAGCTGTCATCAGTTGTGGCCTGAGCAAAAACATTTTTTGCAATACTTTACGGGTAACAAAAGGCTTGCAGGTAACAGTTCTAATAAAGCACTCACCACAATAATGAAAACTTGGTATATATTCTTGAGCCTTATTGTATGAAGAGATGTTCATATAAATTGTTATTTCTGTTTTGTAAAAAACTGAATATACTTTTTGGTCCTTACTGATTCATGCTGAGTCCTCTTTCTTGTGGCTTCATACGCCATAAGACTTTATATTATGAAAACATGTTTTGTACTAGAATTCTTATCTATAAGCCTTTTGTTGCAAGCAAAATATTGCAGAACATTTCTTCTTTTGCTCGGACCACAAGTGATGAAAGCTGTTTGGCAGAAATGATTGTTTTTGTGCGTCACGGTGAGCAAAATAAAATCAAGAAAAAGACAGCAAGCCAGTTTGTTTATTGCATTTAAAACTGTCCTGTTTCAGACACGTTTTTTTCTCTATTGTGTTGGCAACTGTCATAGGTAACAGTGATATATAAGAAGTGCCCTGCTTGATGTGACCACAGCCTGCTTGGTCTCCCATGCTGTTTGCAATACAGCAGGGGTGACCAAACTGTGGCTCTCCAGAGATCCATAGACTACAATACCCATGAGCCCATGGACTACAATGCCCCCAGGGCTCATGGGTATTGTAGTCCATGGATATCTGGAGAGCCGCAGTTTGGCAACCCCTGCTTAGGAGGTGCCCTAACTTGCAAACCTTTACATGACATTGACGGATATAGATTTTGGACAGATTACACAGGGTAGTCAAACTGCAGCCCTCCAGATGTCCATGGACTACAGTTCCCAGGAGCCTCTGCCAGCGAATGCCCCTGGACTACAGAGTTGCTCTTCACGGTGCAAATATTTAACTTCTGGAATGTCCTCCAGCAAGGCGTGGCGCTTACAGCCGTTGGCTTAGTTTGGATTTTAACAAAGAGCAGACATATTCCCCAGGAAACGGGTCTATTAAACATTGTTAGGCATGATGGACGAAAATGGAACCTCAGGAGTTCAAGGCAGTATACTTTTGAATGCTGGAAGGGTGGACAACAGTGGGGGAGGCCTTTGTGCCTTGTGGGGGTCCCAGGAGCATCTGACTAGGTGCCAAACAGGATCCTGGCTTACCTGGGCCTGATGCCTTCCTCTAGTGTAGGGATGCCAGCCTCCAGGTGAGACCCCAGCAGTATAGCTCATCTGCAGACTATAGAGATGGATTCCCCCAGAGAAAACAGACGCTTTGGAGGGTGAACTCTAGGGCAGGGATTCCTAACCAGGGAACTCTGGGGTTACACAAAGGGTTATGGGTCTTTCTCGAAGTTCAGAAGATCACTGACATCGCTAGACATCACAGGAGACCACTTCCCCTGTTTCTCTACCAGCCTTTCTCCATAATGGCATTTTCCCCTCAAAATATATTCAGAATATATTCAGAGTTTGTTTTCCTACTAGGAATTGACATATCCAAAACGTAGCCCAATGTATCTTGACTCCTTGACAGTTCCTAAATACCAACAATCTCATTTTAACTCATTACCAACAACAGAACTTCCTGGCCATTTTGGAAGGATCCCGCTAGCTGATAGATTTTGGAACTGTGACACAGGGCGTCTCGATACCTTGCTCTAGGGGTAGTCAAACTGCAGCCCTCCAGATGTCCATGGACTACAATTCCCATGAGCCCCTGCCAGCAAACATTGACAAGTGCTCATGGGAATTGTAGTCCATGGACATCTGGAGGCCCGCAGTTTGACTACCCCTGCCTTGCTCCATTGTTTATTGGACTCTCCAAAATTTCATAGGTACAGAACAATGTTTCTTTCTCCCCTTTTAAATAATCTGGTTTGTCGTCCAGCCCATGTTTAGCTCCAGATTCTTGTGGCTGGAACTGAGCCCATTATAAAATTCTATGCAATTAAATTTCATAGCTAATCCGATCTGGACAATGTGGTATTTTAGTTGTTACAGTTGTTACTACTATTACTATCAATTCTTTTTTGCTAACTATTATCATTATGTGTTCTTGTTGATGAATTGTTGGTGCTCAAAACTGTAGTCAGAAGCAGAATAAAGACCGGATGGACACAAGAAAGAACAGGTTAAGGGTGAGTGCTTTGGTGCGGTTTGGCCGCCCTCACCGAAGCCCAAGCCGGCCAGCCCCAAGTCTTCAGTGAGTACCAAGGTGGCCGAACCGCGCCAAAGCGCTCACCCCTACAACAGATCCAGTTGGAGCCTTCCACACATTGGCATGTTCTCCCAGGTTCCAGGGTGGCTATTAGCAGCAAAAGGAGAGTTGACAGCAGGAAACTCCCTGTGCAAATGCAAACAGGATTGAGGTGGGTTGTCTGTTTAGTCCAGGGGTTCCCAACCAGGGCAACCTGGAGTCCTAGGCTCCATGAGAGCTCCCCAGGGACTCCCTGGTCTTTCGCCTATATCCGGAGTGGCCAAACCGTGGCTCTCCAGACGTCTATGGACTACAATTCCCATGAGCCCCTGCCAGCACATTCTGACAGGGGCTCATGGGAATTGTAGTCCACGGACAACTGGAGATCCATGGTTTGGTCACCCCTGCCCTATATCCTGCCTTAATGGACTTGGCCACAAGCTATTCCTGGCATTGCTGTGAAAGCAGGGATCTATGTCCACTTCCATTCACCTGGGGGTCCATTCACCTGGGGGTGGCGTTCTTGTGCAGACCTGGGAAAGAGGGCGGAGCCTGGATGCCTAATCCTGCCTCCAATCAGGAGTGGCCAAACCGTGGCTCTCCAGACGTCTATGGACTACAATTCCCATGAGCCCCTGCCAGCACATTCTGACAGGGGCTCATGGGAATTGTAGTCCATGGACAACTGGAGATCCATGGTTTGGTCACCCCTGCCCTATATCCTGCCTTAATGGACTTGGCCACAAGCTATTCCTGGCATTGCTGTGAAAGCAGGGATCTATGTCCACTTCCATTCACCTGGGGGTCCATTCACCTGGGGGTGGCGTTCTTGTGTAGACCTGGGAAAGAGGGCGGAGCCTGGATGCCTAATCCTGCCTCCAATCACCTCCTTTCTCTCCCCCCTCAGTCCTCCTTGAGGGTGGCAGGGAGGCGTGGCCAGCTGCTCTCAATTCCGGTCTGGTTCTAGGGCTCCTAAAGCCTAAAAAATGCATCAGGGACTCCTCCATGGTCAAAAAGCTGGTCTAGTCAGACCGCTTCACGCTCAGGGGAAGGACTGCATGTCAAAAGCAGCTCTCCTTGTTTGTGGGAGCAGTTCTTTGTTGAGACCGTAGGAAATGCGTTTGCAGCTCATCCATGCAGGGCCTGAACAGGAGGCCATCAACATGAGGGTTGTTTGAACTTGGTGTCAACGGGTGCAGCTAATGAGAAACCTGTGGACATCATGGAAGGTTTTTTAAAAATCTCGCGCATTAAACTTCAATAAAACACTCCTGCGCTTCCCGTACCGACAGGTGCCTTTCTAGAAATCAATAGCCAGACTTCCCTGAAAAAGCGCATCGTTTCCGTATCGTTCCCTGTGGCATCTTACAACGGAGTGCCTGTTTGGTGCCCAGAAGGTCTCGGAGTTCAGCCTTTATTATCTCGAGCGGAGAGGAAGCCAGACTGATGGGCCAGGACACGTTTCTTCTGCTTGGATGTCTGTTGTGGATCAGAGGCGGCAATGCCGAGTTAGAGGAGAAGCCACAGGGTTGACTCGGGAGGAGGTAACTTCAAAAGTTACTTTCCAGCAGTGTCCCCCCAATGTTGTTTAGCTTCTGGACAATGGGGATTTTTTTAGGGATGTCAGTCCCCAGGTGGGACCTGGGGATACATCCGTTTTACAGCTCATCTCCAGGCAATGGAGCATCAGCTCCCCTGGTGAAAATGGCTGCTTGGGAGGGTGGAGTCCATAGCATTATATTCCACTGAAGTCCCTCCCTGATCCAAATCCCGCCCACTCCTGGCTCCGCCCCCAAAGTCTGAGGTATTTCCCAATCTGGAGCTGGCAGCCCCAGTTCCCCTGTAGAAAATGGCTGCTTCGGAGGGTGGGCTCCATAACATTAGGCTCCACTGAGGTTTGATTCCCCACTCCTCCACATGTAGCCAACTAGGTAACCTTGGGCTAGTCACAGTTCTCTTAGGGCTGTTCTCATAGAGCTCTCTCAGCCCCACCGACAGGGTGTCTGTAGTGGGGAGAGGAAAGGAAGGCAATTGTAAGCCGCTTTGAGACTCCTTCACATAGTTAAAAGCAGGGTATTTTGTAAAAAGCCCTTCTTTTGTATATTCCTCCTCTTTACACCCTGCCTTTCCAAGATTCTGCTCCCCAAAACTCCAGGAACGCCCTGAACTAAAAACCAGTTAGCAGCGCAGGGAGAGGGTGTGTGTGCCCATTTTCTGCCTCAAGTCCCCTCCCTAGCTGCAGGGAGGGACCTCGTGCATAGCTAATGGCAATTTCCGACTGGCGAGGAGGCAGACACCTGTCTCCTCAGCAGGTCAGACTGACAGGGCTTGGATCAACACGGTTCCTTCCCTCTGGATACATTTTTTTTTAAAGCATTTTGAAAAATCCACATCCTCACCCCTTATCGCGGTGTGACTCCGGCCGCTTTTTATAGGTTACCGCCTGTCAATGATTAGCTAGCTCCCTTGCTCTTCAGACCCCGGTCATTTATGTTTTGTAACTAAAGATAGCAACAGAAATGCCCAAGAATCAGCTCAGCGGCCTTTTGCGGAGGCTCAGTTCATTCAGGGCAAGGGGGAGGGGAGGGGAGGGGAGGGGAGGAGTTGCCCGGACACTTAATGAGTCCATTAGGGCTGAACTACACGTTACACACTCTCTACGGAGTCTTGCAGCTACTGTTGCCAGCTCTGGGTTGGGGTGGAGCCGGGAGGTAGCGGGATTGAGGGTTGGGAGGGGCCTCAGTGGAGCATAATGCTATGGAGTCCACCCTTCCAAGGAGCCATTTTCTCCAGAGGAACTGATCTCTGTTGCCTAGATATCAGCTATAAAAACGAGGTATCGCCAGGTCCCTCCTGGGGACTGACATCCCTACAAAAATCCCCCTTGTCCACAAGCTAAACTATATTGGAGGAACGCTGCTGGAAAGTAACTTTTAAAGCTACCTCCTCCCAAGTCACTGTGGGTGGGCAGGGGGACCAATCTCTTTAGTTGAGAGAGCTATAATTCAGGGGATCTTGCCTGGGGGCTGGCATCCTTTCTTGTGGTTCCCCCCAGTGGCAACTCCTGCATGAATGTACCCCCCCACAGCAGCAAACAGTCCACAGGTCTGGGTAGCCCAGGAGAACCTGATCCTGTCAGATCTCAGAAGCTAAGCAGGGCTGACCTGGGGTTATATTTGGATGGGAGACCTCCAAATATTTGGGTAGTAGTTCCTCCAAGGAACACTAGGGGTCATGACGTAGAGCCACCCCTGAACATCCCTTGCCTGGCTGCCAGACCATCCTCGGGTATCCTGGCTGCACTACACTAAATAAACAAAAAGTTCACAGGCAAGTCAGGTTGGCAGTGATGGGGATAAGCGAGACCCAGGGAGACCCATCCTTGATTTTCGCCCAGGCCCCAGAATGGCTAAGCCCTCCCCTGCTGCTCTAGCAGTTCCCCAGCTCACACATCCTCTCCTGACGGACAGGTGCCGAACTCCTTTCTGCCTTTCCTTGGCTGCCTGAACGTGCTCCAGAGGCGAGCACTGTGCCGAACTCTGGCTTAACAGCAGGAAGAGCCACCGTCATTTATCACGTGCAAGGATGGGGACAGGGAGGCTTTGAGTGCAATGGGGAGGGTGCGTTGTTTGTCTGGGCAGTGAGCGATGAAGGAAATTCTTCATCATTGCTTTCATTTTTTCCCTCCGTTGGGTTCCTACTGGAGCATAAGGGAGAGAGAACTCAGTGGCACCCAAGCAGCCTCAAGGGATAGGAGAAGCTGAGAGCTAGGCTTAGGCCGTGCACACTCACTTATGCCTGCCCTCTGTGCCTGCTGACACTTTTCCTGGCTCCTGCCAAGCAGAAGAGGAGGAAGCCAAGCGAGAGGGACCAGACAGGGCTGTGGTTTCCGTGGGGCATCTAATTGGCTGTGCAGAGTTTTTAAAATGTTGGTTCAGCAGCAGTTGCCCCCTCAGTGTGGTGTGGTGGTTAATGGTGGCAGCCTCTGATCTGGAGAGCCGGATTTGAGTCTCCACTCCTCTTCCCTGTGCAGCCAGCTGTGACACTGGGCTTGTCACAGTTCTCTCAGAGCTCTTCTTGGCAGTTCTCACAGAGATCTCTCAGCCCCACTTACCTCACGGGTTATCTGTTGTGGGGAGAGGAAGGGGACTCACTTTGGGACTCCTACGGGAAGTGAAAAACGGGGTATAAAAAACCTAGCTCCTCTTCTTCTTCTTCTCCCTGATCTGCGAGGGCACCATTAGCCCTGCTGGGGTGTCTTCTGATCACCAGAGGCATGAGAAGCAGAGGTAGTAGCCTGTGGCTGCAGCTTGCCATTCTCATCTTCCAGTTTAACCCCCTTACCCCTGCCCTGCTTGAGGCCTAGGATTGCCAGTCCCCAGGTGGAAGTGGAGGCTCCCTCGGGGACCCACCTGGCCAGCAGGAGGACTTTCCAGAAGCAGGAGGGAGGCCCCCACCTATGTTGCCGGAGATGCAGCAACATTACTTCCTGTGTGTACCGGAAGTGACATCATCGTATCAGTGACGTCCTGGCGTTGCTCTGGTATTTGAACAAAATCTGCATGGTAGAAGTCATTTTCACCATAGAGTTGTTGCCCCAAAACCACAGGTTCACAATGACTTTGCAAGATGATGATGTCACTTCTGGTACACTCTGGAAGTGACGTTGCCATGTTGACAGCCATGTAGCCTGGGCCTCCCTCCCATTCCTGGCAATTCCCCACCCTGCTGATTATTAGGAGGAACCTGGCAACACTGCTGTGGCAGCAAAATTCTTAGTGTTGACCATGATGGGCATCACCACAGTGGGGTATCTAGACAGAATATACCACATGAGGGGTTCTCCAGAAGCTCCTGGTTTGAAGAGGATCAAGATAACAAGTAGAAATACGGGAGGATGTGTATGAGCAGAGACTAACCCCCCCACCCAAGCGTGGCTTAATAAATCTTATAGTTAACAGAAGAAGCAATCTCAATTCTGTTCCCAAGAGACCTCGTGCTCTGTTTGAATTTTTGGGTCACGTGCAATCATTATTACAAACCTGAAGAAGCTTCAGAACAAAATGAGACTATACTTGGGAGTCTAGTTTTATTCTGATTACTAGGGGCCAAGCCCGTTGCATTCAGGAATACAACGGTGCTAGACTGGGGTGGTGGTGGAAGAAGAACTCTGTGGATGGCCTCCTCCTTCCCCAGGACCTGTAATGGCTGCAGGCAGCTGTTAGGGAACTCACTGGCAGGGACAGCTCTCGTGCAGCGGGGATCTGCAGCCTCCGAGCCTCAGAGGGAAGGAGGAGGGGGTCGTCAGGGGTGGGGGACAGAAGGCGATTGGCCGGCCGCCGGACAGACAGGCCAGCCAGTTGGAGGAGGAGGCATACAGGGGTGGGACAGAGTGGGTGTTAAGCGCTGAGTGGCACTTAAGCCATGAGACACACTCCTCCAAGGCCTTACTAGAAATATTAAGTGGAACAGATTTATTTCCTTGGGGCTAGCAGATTTAAAACATCCATCTGGTGCCTGTTTCCAGATCAAAACTCCTGCATGTCCCAAAGCACCTTGGTGAAACTATTACACCAACAAAGATCCTTTTCACATATGCCTGCTTAATTTTAAGGGCATGTTGTACCATGGATAAAGTAACACTCCTAGTGTTACCAGCCAAAAGATATAATGGAAGAAACATATAGGAACAACGAAGAAAGGCAATATATATATATAGCTCATAGACAAATACATATAATTATTAAATACAAAATGAGACAAAGTTTAAGTTACAACAATACACCAACGGTTGAGCTGGCTTAGCTATTCATTCATTCATTCATTCATTCATTCATTCATTCATTCATTCATTCATTCATTCATTCATTCATTCATTCATTGTATTTATATACTGCCCTCCCCAAAGGCTCAGGGTGGTTCACATAAAACAGAAACAACACAGATAACTTAGTTTAACAATAATAAAGTGATAACAACAAGCAACATAGGCCAGTAGAAAAACATGGAAAACATTGATACTGAAAGCCCAGTGAGTTGGGCGGAATTGTGGTGGGTGCCATAGAAGGGAGACTCGGGGAGGGCCCATGGGAAGTGGTGGTTCACCAAATGCCTGGTGGAGGAGCTCCCTTTTGCAGGCCCTGCAGAACTGTTCAAGTTCAAGTGGGCCACTGATAGCTGCACTCCATCCAGGTTGGGCAGATCTGCTTCCTCGCTTGGACCTTTCCTGCCCAGCCACAGGACATCCATCTTTGAAGGGTTGAGCTTCAGACGAGTCTGCTTGGGCCACCTCCTCACTCTTCCAGGCAGCCGGCTAATGCTTTGGGGGAGAGTCAGGACAGCCATCCATCACATGGCATGTGTGTAGTGTTGTGTAGTATAGCCAGGAGACTTGACGACTGTCTGGCAGCCAGCCAAGAGATGCCATTGGCTGCCTCTGTGGCATGACTCCTTGGAGGCCTCCCGTCCCAATACTAGCCAGGGTTCACCCTGCTGTGAATACGTGAAATGGAGAGGAGAAAGCACTTGTTCCCTCCTGTCCAAACTGAGTGGGGACAGAGGCGATGCCATCAGTCTGCATTGCAAATGGAAGAGGAGAAAGAGCTGGTCTCTCTCCTTTTGGATGACTAGACCAAGGGTAGTCAACCTGTGGTCCTCCAGTTGTCCATGGACTACAATTCCCATGAGCCCCTGCCAGCGAATGCTGGCAGGGGCTCATGGGAATTGTAGTCCATGGGCATCTGGAGGACCACAGGTTGACTACCACTGGACTAGACCACCTAGCCTGGCTCTCAGAGAAAGACTAGTTATTTAGGAGATCTCTGCACAGCACTCCAGATGAAGATTATCGTTACTCGGTTGATTCCAAAAGGAAGGGTAATGACTTCTACAGCAGCAGTAGCCGCAACGAAATCCTTCTTGCTTTACTTCCAAGTATTTTGCAGGTTTCCCTTCTCGGCACCAGGCGGTTTGAGCTTTCCAGAAGGCCCCAACATCCATGTCTGCTGGTCACAGCATGTCTGTGTCTCCTTTCTCTCCAGGTCCTGAAGCACCTGCGGCACTTGAACTTCACCAACAACATGGGCGAGCAGGTGGATTTCGACGAGTCCGACGGCCTGATCGGGAATTACTCCATCATCAACTGGCACCTATCCCCCGAAGACGGCTCCATTGTCTTCGAGGAGGTTGGGCACTACAACGTTTATGCCAAGAAGGGAGAGAGGCTCTTCATCAGTGAGAACAAGATCCTGTGGAGTGGATTCTCCAAGGAGGTAAGACATGCCTGTTGCCCTGGATGTGCATTTCCTCCTCCTCGTCGTCTTCTGCTTCTTCTGCTTCTTCTGCTGCTGCTTCTGCTGCTTCTGCTTATTATTATTATTATTATTATTATTATTATTATTATTATTATTATTATTATTATTATTATTATTAAATTTATTACCCGCCAGTCCCAAGAGGCTCGTAGTGGGTTACAGAAGTCCACTTAAAACCCCATCAAAACCCATTAAAATGGACAATCAGCAACACAAAAACAGCATAGCAATAACATGGTGGAACCCCCAACCCCTCCCCGATCCTACTTCAAGAGGGAGGAGAGAGGAGAGACAAGAATCACAGATGGCATTTAACGTCAGGGGGACTCCGAGTGATCTTCCTCCACTTCCATAGCCTCAACCGTAGACCTGGTGGAAGAGCTCCGTTTTACAGGCCCTGCGAAATGCTGGAAGGTCTTGCAGGACCCGAAGCTCACCTGGGAGCTCATTCCACCAGGTAGGGGCCAGTAAATTATCACCCGCAGAGCGTAGAGAGATTTGGGAGGGGAAGACCATCAGGGGGATAGAGCAGCCATCTTCTCCAGGGGAATAGATCTGTGTTGCCTGGGACCCTTGGCAATTCCAGGGGAATTTGGGCAAATCGGACATGGGTTAGTTGATTTCTGGCTGGCTTCTGTCACCCACAGCCGGAAGGGCGCTGCTTTCTTTCGTCCCGGCCTGTGAAAGTCAATCAAGTGCGATCCTTTTATGGTGAGGTTTTATGGAAGTGTAGCAGCTAGCCACATGTAAGAAATAAAAATGTAAGGGGGGTGGGGGCTTTAAAAGGGAAAAAATGCACTACATACCCATTAAAATTCCTTAACCAGGGTTTCCTGAAGCCTGATAGGCCTGGAGGGGATGGGAAAAGGAGGGGCCCCAGGTTAGTATATACACAGCTATGCTTCCCAAGCCTATTCTGCATGATCATGCCACTTCTGGGGATTCTCAAAGTCTGAATTTTATTTCATGGCTTCCTCAATGGCAAAAAAATTTTTTTGAGAAAGGCTGCCTTAAACCAGCCATTCCCAACATGGGACATGTCCCCCCCCTCCCCGCCACCCCATCCTGGCACATTTGAAGGGGACCACAGACCGAAAAATGTGAGGAGGGCAAACCAAAGGGTTTATGGGTAACAGAACCAATGTAGTACTCTTTTTGTCACGTGCGACCTCATGAATTGCAAAAACGTTTGACCATTGTCAAGGGACAGAAAAAGAAATTGTGTAGTCCATTCCTTTGTGTGTTCTTGAATGCATTCAAGGAGAAAAAGGAATGCACATGCTTCTCTTTTTCGAATGTTCTAGAAATTGGTCTCAGGTATATATAAGACAAGTATGTCGAGTACAGTCACTTCACCCTTAGTTTAGGCCTTTTTTGGCCTAGCTCACTGTGCAAGTGGCCAGCCTTGAGACCTGAAAAGTGCTCATGAAAGAGCCATAACCAAAGAAAGGTTGAGAATGGCTGCCTTAGACCATGGCTGAATCTGCATGGAGTTTTTATTTCAATCCCAGGTGGATTAAATCCCTGCCACCTACACTGAATGCGATTTCCATTTTGATTTTGGGTGATTTAAATTTTTCATCTGCAACAAGCATGATTGATCCGGAGTGACCCTACCTTTCCCCCGCAATATCCTGGAGTGGATATAATGATATTTGAAATCAGTAAGCGTGCAGCTGTCTGCTTTCCCCAAAATAACTTGGAGGCTGCCATGTCTCCAATGCTGTAAAAAAGCCCTGATTGGCCAGGGTGTAAGTTCAAAAGCTTCTTTGTTCCCAGGTTGCAAGGCTTCTCTTAAAGGGGAAGCCCTAACTTCTCTCGGCAGAGATTTGCCTCTTGGATTTATTCCCCCTCCTCTGCTGTCTCCAATCCTCTCCCCTCCCCCTTCAAGAAAAGAAAGAGGCTCCTGCTGCACTTGGCTCTCTCCTCCCTTCTGAGCTTCCTTAATCACGTGCAGAACAGTTTTCTGTTTCAATGGGGGGGGGGGAGAGGGGATAGAGGAAGACCTGAGTTCAAATCAATCTGAATTCAGTAGATTCCACAACGGAATAAACAAAGTAAGTGCAGAATCAGCCTATGTCAGGATGTGAGAGATCCAAATAGCTTGACTTGTTGATGCTGCTATTTCAGGAAACCCATATTGCTCTAGCATTCCAATGCCAGCACACTGTTTTTTGGGGGAAATCTGTTTTCTGGATGAATGGTCTTTCTGTCGATATTACAAATGCTTTGCAGGCCTGGGGTTCAGGTGCCTATTGGACTTACCTGTGACTTCATGTCTGGCAACACAGCCGTACCTGGACCTGTTTGGCCCAGGTTGACCCAATCTCATTGGATTGCAAAAGCTAAGCAGGGTTGACCCTCGTTAGTACTTGGATGGGGGACCACCAAGGAAGTTGAGGGCTGTTACGTGGAGGCGGGCAAGGGAAAACCACCTCAGAATGTCTCTTCCCCTGAAAACCCCACCAGGGGGCGCCATAAGTTGACTGTGACTTGACACTTTACACACAGAACTGGGCATGTGGTCAAGTGTTCAGGAGTAGAAGAAACAGAATCAAGAATTTTTTTTTATACCCCACTTTTCGCTACTCGAAGGAATCCCAAAGCAGGTTACAAACACTTTTCCCTTCCTCTCTCCATAACAGTTACCCTGTGGGGCTGAGAGAGTTCTAAGGGAATTGCTGTGTGTGAACAGCTATAGGAGAACTGTTACTATAGGAGAATCTTCCCCATCTTCAACACTTCCAACTTAACTGGGTGAAAATTCGTATTTTTTATGTTTTTGCCACATCGATCACTATTTCCCTCACAAGAGAAGACCGAGGAGAAATAAGAGTTAAGCAGTTCAGCCCTCTCTTCATCATCTGTTATAATTTCACTTTCCTGTCCTCGCACAAATATGGTGTCACAATGAGCACAATGAGAGACCCAAGTAGGTGTCTGTATGAACAATTCTTCCTCCACATGCCACTTTGGACAGTCTAGATGTGTGTGCAAGAAAAGCATGTATGTCGCATGGACATGCAGTGGTCAAACTCTCAGGGCTGAGGAGAACTGTAACTAGTCCAAGATCACCCAGCTGGCTGCCCGTGGAAGAATGGTGGCCTCTAATCTGGAGAGCTGGGTCTGATTCCCTGCTCCTCCTCCAAATGCAGCCAGCAGGGTGACCTTGGGCCAATCACAGTTCTCTCAGAACTGTCTCATCTCCACCTACCTCACAGGGTGTCTGTTGTAGGGAGAGGAAAGGTAAAACGATTGAGACTCCTTCGGGACATGAAAAGCAGGGTATAAAAACCAACTCTTTTTCCTCTTCCAAAAGAGTATGCCAGAATTTCGCAGCCTCTGTGAATTTAATTTATAATGTCTCCTCTTAAATCTTTTACTTTTCTCTTCTAAAGAAGAGGGCTTTTGTTTAAAAACAATGCCCTGGGGTCTTTCCATAAAAGTCCTTATGGTGCTGTTTTGAACCCACCCACCCTTCTTTGTTACTATGTTGATCTATTGGTAGCAGAAAATCCACGTTATAGTTCATCTTGCGGATGAGGCTTATTGAGATCAGCAACCTAATTTAAATATTAGGCATTTAAAGTACGGAGTATCTGAAGTAGGAAATAATCGTGAAAGCAAACCTAGTTGTTACGTCTGTAGGAATGTAATTTCAACTGCAACTATACCCTACGTCAGGGTCCCCCAATGCAGTTCCTGTGGGCACTACAGTGCTTGATTGACACTTTTCTTGGTGCCCATCAAATTTTTTTAGAAAAGTAGGCAGGACCAGGTGGGCCTTACGTGCAACAAGGCTTTTGACTGGCCCTGCAGTCTGTTTAAGACACTGCTTTAGCAGCAATGTTTGTGGCTGTGCCTATCTTACTGTTTCAGGGTCCCAGCGGTGGCCAGCAGCCTCCAAAAGGACAAAAACCTAAAAAGGTCCTAAAATGTATGAAGAGTCTACATCAGGGGTAGTCAAACTGCGGCCCTCCAGATGTCCATGGACTACAATTCCCAGAAGCCCCTGCCAGCGAATGCTGGCAGGGGCTTCTGGGAATTGTAGTCCATGGACATCTGGAGGGCTGCAGTTTGACTACCCCTGGTCTACATATATTTCATGGGCATCCCAGAGCAACATATGGAGAATTCTGTACTCTTGTGCTCTGACTTCACAGTCATAGCAACCGTTTCAAAGGAAGGCAGCGACTTGCTCTTTACTGATCAACGAAACGGCCTCGTTTTGTCTGAGGGAGAGTGCTTGCACTCGAAAGCTCACGCCTTGAATAAATCTTTGTTGGTCTTAAAGGTGCAACTGGACTCCGATTTTCTTTTGTTGGCCTCCTTTTGTTGAGACTTTTTGCAACTTTGGTCTCTCTTTGACAGCGCTAAAAATCGACCGCAAAGCCTGCAGTTTTGACCTCTGCCGCCACCTTGTGATGATTAAGTATATGTTCAAGATCGCAGAGTATTTCTTTATTTCTTAACGGTATGGCACGTGTGTTGTGTAACCAGGAGACCCTAAGATTTATCTGGCTGCCAGGCAAGAGATGTTTGGAGGTGGTTTACTATTTCCTGACTCTGTGTCAGCTTGGTATTCCTTGGAGATCACCCTTCCTAGTGCTAACCGGGGCCTGCCCCGCTTGGCTTCTAAGATCATTCAGGATCAGTCTTGCCTGCGCTGACCAGGTTGGGTAGATCTCCAAGTACTTTTTTTTGTATCTGTTCCCTGCAATCTATATTGGACATAATCCTATTCCCCATATTAGTCATATAATTCCCCTTGTTGTATAAGAAGCAGTAGCCTATGGCTATGTTACAGATAATATTGCATCATTTCTGTGCAGAAAGTCCTGTTTTCTACACCCTTCCAAAAATTCATAAGTCCTGGGTGCCCTCTTGTCTGTGCTACAGGGTCCATTTTGGAAACCCCTGGCATGGTACGTGGACAATCTTTTACAGTCATTACTCATTTATATCCTGGCCTATCTGAAGGATACCAAAGACTTCACTCATAAAAGTGAGGGCATTCATGTCCCAGCTCAATCAATTCCATAAACTTATGTAATCATTTCATAAAATAGTAGAAGAAAGTTGGTTTTTATACCCCGCTTTTCTCCACCTGAAGGAACCTCAAAGTGACTTACAGTTGCCATCCCTTCCTCGCCGAATGACAGACACTCTGTGAGATAGGTGGAGCTGAGAGAGCTCTGACAGGGCTGCTCAGTCGGAACAGCACTATCAGGACTGTGACAAGCTCACGGTCACCCAGTGGCTGCATGTGGAGAAGCGGGGAATCAAACCCAGCTCACCAGATTAGAAGCCACCACTCTTAACCACTACACCAAGCTCTATCATTTACTGAAGATTTCAGGGCGGGTTGTGGTTTCCCGCTCCTTCTTTCAAACAGATACTGTTTATGATTAAATCAGAGTCCAGTAGCACCTTTTAAGACCAACAAAGATTTATTCAGGGCGTGAGCTTTCGAGTGCAAGTCTGACGAATAGTGCTTGCACTTGAAAGCTCACGCCCTGAATAAATCTTTGTTGGTCTTAAAGGTGCTACTGGACTCTGATTTTATTGTGCTACTTCAGACCAACTAGGCCAGTGGTCCCCAACCTTTTTATCACCGGGGACCACTCAACGCTTGACAATTTTACTGAGGCCCAGTGGGGGGGGGGGTAGTTTACTCCTCTACTCTCAACCACTGCCCTAACACTCTCTGATTGCTATGGTAATGTTTAAACATCCCTTCAAAATAAGATACAGACACGCCACAACAATGAACATAAGGAACATTTTATTTTCATGGACATTTTAACTCATGACAATGATAAATCAATGGGAACCCTGAGCTTGTTTCTCTGCAACGAGATAGTCCCATCTGGGAGTGATGGGAGACAACGACACCCGAAGTGGGTTGTAAAGGGCCGGGGGGGGGGGGGGAGAAGGCGTCCTTCACGGCCCATCTCCAATTAGTCAAAGGACCACATGTGGTCCGCAGCCCACAGGTTGGGGATAGCTAAACTAGGCTACCCATTTGAATCTACTGTTTATGATTCTATGTAGCTTTATGCAAATGCGGATAATGTTATTGAATTGCCTTCTGTCTGTCTATATCTAATATGCTCATTGATGATTTTCCGAATGCTATCTTTGTTGTTTGCATTTATACCCAAGGGCTTTGCCTTCACATTTCCCCTCCCATGTTAACCAGGCTTTTCGTCTTCTTGCAGGTGCCCTTCTCGAACTGCAGCCGAGACTGCCAGCCAGGCACGAGGAAAGGCATCATTGAGGGACAGCCAACATGTTGCTTTGAATGTGTAGAATGCACTGATGGGGAGATCAGCGATGAGACGGGTATGCATGCAAAGCAGACAGAGAGGGCAGCCCTGTCTTTGGTTGAGAGATGTTCCCTGGGATGGCGTCACAAAGTGGCATTCCGAGATCCATTCAAAGACGAGCCTCCATTTCAAAATGTTTGGTATAAACAATGTGCAGCCGGCTCTCTCCAATGCATCATATGTCTAATTCCAAACCCTGTGCATCAGAAATTCTGCACAATAGGGCTATGTATGGATTGGAGAGGGGATTTTTTGGGGAAAGGGGGGGGAGTAGTAAACTTGTAAAAAAAGATCTCTCTGTTGTACCCTTCTTCTTTTGCCCTCTATCGCTCCCAGCATTAGGCTCTTCTCCAGGGAGTCCTTCCTTCTCATGAGGTGGCCAAAATATTTGAGTTTCATCTTCAGGATTTGGCCTTCTAAGGAGCAGTCAGAGCTGATCTCCTCTAGGACTGACCGGTTTGTTCGCCTTGCAGTCCAAGGGACTCGCAAGAGTCTTCTCCAGCACCGGAGTTCAAAAGCCTCAATTCTTTTACGCTCGGCCTTCCTTATGGTCCATCTTTCACAGCCATACATTGCAACTGGGAAGACCATAGCCTTGACTAGACGCACTTTAATTGCAACGGCAATTAAACTACGTCAAATAAATACGAGTTGCAAGGGGAGGGCAGTTTATACATTTGAGAAATAAATAAAAATCTGTAATGATTTTAAACAGATTTAATTAATTAATTTTCCTTAATTATTATTCTCCCATCAGGTTTTTCTGTTTCTTCTTTGTGGTTTTTAACAATTTTCTTTCTTAATCGGTTTAAAGGTTTTGGTCTATTTCCAGTTATTTTCAGGGCTATTCTTGTCCCTCTCTGTTTATGAGCAGTTATTGGATAATAAATTCTGGAAACTATTTTATAGTGTGGTGAATAAATTTTATCGTATCCCTTTTCAAACTGGATAGACAGCCGTAATAAAGTGAACTGAACTACAAAAAAAAAGCATCTTTAAAAGGACCAAATGAGTCACTCAATCTATCCAGTCTGTAATATCCGTTGAACAACACTGGCCCATTCTCTTATACAGTCCCTATAGCAATGAATAGCAAGAGCTCTACCTCTTGTGCAAGGGAATTCCTGGCAGGACGTGCCCCTTGTGTTTAACGTCTGGCTGTAGACTGAACCCATAAACCCACGGTTTGGGGTTTCTCTGACCCATCAGTCCAGAACACCTTGTACACAGAAGGTTCCAAAAGAGGCCGGTTGTCCTTCAGTCCGTGCATCATCCTCCACTGACCAAATGTCTTGTCTTCTTGCAGACGCCAGCGCTTGTGAGAAATGTCCCGAGAACTTCTGGTCCAACGAAAACCACACTTTCTGCACCCCGAAGCAAATAGAGTTTCTGTCCTGGACGGAACCGTTCGGGATCGCCCTCACCCTGTTCGCCGTGCTCGGCATCTTCCTGACCTCCTTCGTCCTGGGCGTCTTCACCCGCTTCCGCAACACCCCCATCGTGAAGGCCACCAACCGTGAACTCTCCTACCTCCTCCTCTTCTCCTTACTGTGCTGCTTCTCCAGCTCCCTTTTCTTCATCGGCGAGCCTCAGGACTGGAATTGCCGCTTGCGGCAGCCCGCCTTCGGCATCAGCTTCGTCCTCTGCATCTCCTGCATCCTGGTGAAGACCAATCGCGTCCTCCTGGTCTTCGAGGCCAAGATCCCCACCAGCCTCCACCGCAAATGGTGGGGCCTCAACCTCCAGTTCCTCCTGGTCTTCTTGTGCACGTTCGTGCAGATCGTCATCTGCGTCATCTGGCTCTACACCGCTCCCCCGTCCAGCTTCCGCAACCACGAGCTGGAGGACGAGATCATCTTCATCACCTGCAACGAAGGCTCCCTGATGGCCCTGGGCTTCCTGATTGGCTACACCTGCCTCCTGGCGGCCATCTGCTTCTTCTTCGCCTTCAAGTCCCGCAAGCTGCCCGAGAACTTCAACGAGGCCAAGTTCATCACCTTCAGCATGCTGATCTTCTTCATCGTCTGGATATCGTTCATCCCGGCCTACGCCAGCACCTACGGCAAGTTCGTCTCCGCCGTGGAGGTCATCGCCATCCTGGCCGCCAGCTTCGGCCAGCTGGCTTGCATCTTCTTCAACAAGGTCTACATCATCCTCTTCAAGCCCTCCCGCAACACCATCGAGGAGGTGCGCTGCAGCACCGCCGCTCACGCCTTCAAGGTGGCGGCCAGGGCCACCCTGCGGCGCAGTAACGTGTCCCGTAAGAGGTCCAACAGTCTCGGGGGCTCCACGGGCTCCACCCCCTCCTCCTCCATCAGCAGCAAAAGCAACCACGAAGAGCCCTTCGCCTTGGCGGCCCCCGCCGAGCAGCAACACCCCCACGGGTGCAAGCAGAAAGTCAGCTTTGGCGGCGGGACGGTCACCTTGTCCCTAAGCTTTGAGGAGCACCAGAAGAACGCCGTGGCCAGCCAGAACGCAAAGCACAGGAACTCCTTGGAAGCCCAAAACAGCGACGACAGCCTTATGAGGCACAAGGCTCTGCTTTCTCTGCGGTCCAGCGACCCGCTAGTCAGCGAGCCCAACGCCCAGACCCCCCCTGGCCCCGATGCCAACCCCCAAGAGTCGGCGGTGGAAGAAACCCAGCAGGCAGCCCAGGGCTTCGAGGGAGAGCAGCCTCCGTTGTCCGCGACCCGTTTGCGGGATTTTGTAGGCAGTGACTCCATCGTAGAGAACGCCGTCCATTCATAAGCGAAGAACGCGGGCTCTTGCCCCCCTGCTTTTTCTCCAGAGTAGGGGAAGGAAGCGGAGATTTCCATTCATGACACAGCCCGCTGCTTCTTCGAATCGGCCGGGTAAAGCCACCTCCAAAGAAACACTGGGGGAGGGGGAAATGTTTCCAGAAGCAGCTGTCTAGGAATCCTTCTGGGGAGACTCTATGGTGGTTGTCAAAGAATGGGAGGAGGAGAACATCTTTGGACTTTTTCCAGCTGGGCTTGAGCGGAAATGCCATGCTGTTGCCACCCACAATCGGGGTCCGGACTGCCAGCTTGCCCTTGAACAGAGATATCTGGGTGGTCCCCATAAATATGCTCTGTTCTTGTGTTGATGTATATATAGTGTCCCCTTCCTTTCGTGATGTATAAGTTTCCCTTGACATGTAAAACTGCTTAGCCACACATTACAAGGGTGGGGGACCTTGCTGCTGTACCGCAACAAAGAAAGAACACGACAAAAAAAGAAGCCCCCCCAAAAAACCAGGACTCACAGGAGGCTGATTGTACAGTCCCCATGGAAATGCGCGCAAAAAATAGCATGGACAGCCAGTGGCCTGAACGTGTAAATTATTTAAAGTGATGGGTACCGCTTGCTCCCTGTATATACGTGAAAAGGGAGACGGCATCGTTGCTGCTCCTTACGCCCCTGATAGCTGGAATAATAAAGACGATGACACTGCAGTTTTTGAGTCACTTCTGTAGTGGAAATCAGCCTGGGTCAATTCCCCCCCATAGGCAGAAAGAAAAAGAAATTTGAACTCTGTGAGGTGTGCCCAAGATTTCAGCCCGCCGTTATTTCTGCTGTTGTGGCTTTTCTGTCCCCAATGGCTAACCTTTGACCAAGTTAAAACCCATGTTTGCGAACAGAAAAATATTCTGGGAGAGGGAAATCAGCCATGTTTGCGTATTTAATATCATCTCAGGGGAAAAGGGAAGAAAAGCTGATTTTAAAAGGAGTCCCAAAGCAGCTTATAAACCCTTTTCCCTTCCCCTTCCCCTAGCAGGTACCCTGTGCAGTAGGTGGGGCCAAGAGAGCTCTGCGAGGACAACTCTATGAGAACCATGACTGGCCCAAGGTCACCCAGCTGGCTGCATGTGGAGGAATGGGGGATCAAACCTGGCTTTCCATATTAGAGGCTGCTACCGCAAGGGACGGGGTTGGGATGTCCTATGAAAAGTCATCCATTCAGGTGTTTGGGTCTGTATACAAGCGACGCTCTGAAAACGGAACACCTGTCCCACTTACCTTGAATCTTCCTTCTTGGCGGCCCAGGAGAATCGTCAAAAATATGGGGTTTCTTTGACCCGTCAGTGCAGAACACATTGTACACAGAAGGTTCCAAAAGAGACCAGTTGTCCTTCAGACCATGCGTCATCCTCCAGTGACCGAATGTCATCCTCCACTGACTCCAGCAGAGGTGGGGGAATGTGCACACACACACCAGATTCGCTCAGCTTGTACCTTCCCAGGGCCTGTTTGTTTGTGCATATCAGTTCCTTACCCTTGGCGTCGGGAAGCTCACGGAGAAAGACAGACTCAGGCGTGTAGCCGTGCTGGGCTGAAGCAGCAGAACTAAGTTTGTACCTTTAAGACCAACAAAGTTTCAATCAAGGTAATATAAGCCTGGGGTGGCTGAACTGCAGCCATCCAAATGTCCATGGACTACAATTACCATGAGCCCCCGCTGCTGCTCACAGCAGCAGGGACTCATGGTAATGGTAGTCCACGGGCATTTGGAAGGCCACAGTTCAGCCACCCCTGGTATAAACTTTCCAGTGCAAGCACACTTTGTCAGATGCAGTGAAGGTAGAGAGAGGGTACGTGTGTGTGTGTGGGTGGAGGGGGTTAATTGCCAGGAAGGGTGAGATGCATCAGAGACCAAACCTGAGATTTTGTGATAACAGCTGAGGTTGGATTAAGGCAGTACTCAAGCTGTCCGAGGATAGAAACAAACCTGGCTCTGCAGATTGGAGGCTACATGATATGGTTATCACTGACTGGTGAAAACACACCTCTTCACCCAGGCTCTTGCCATCTAGTTTTATCTGGGGTTGAGCTTTCAATGTTTTAATATCATTTATGGTTATTTTATCATGTTTTTATTCTGAAGCATTGGGATCCGGCCCTGGGACTGTTGTATAAACAAATAAAATGTAAGTAAGCCCAAGAAAAAGAGGGAGAAACACACCCAATAAGGCATGGAATACTTATACCGAACTGAAAAGGGGCGTGATTTTCACAAAACGAACATTTAAAAAAAAAATTTCAGCATGGGCAGAGAGCCTTAAAGGAAAAATTCGCCCAAGCCAGACAGGTGGATGGGGGGGGAGCTGTGGCCCTTATCAGCAAGCAACGCCAAAAAGCCGATGCAAAGAGAACGAAAGAGTGTGCATGTTGGAGTCCAGTAAGAGTCTTCTTCTGCCACAGAGTAGTCCAGAGGTGTGTTTCCCAGCCAGTGGGCCCCCACCTCAAAGTGGGTCATGAATCCTGCGGAAGTGGGTCTGAGGTATCGGCGGTCCTGTTGCTGTGTGAATGCTCTCGCTCTCCCTCCTCCAAGTGAGTCGCCCTACCCTACCCAAGTGTTTGGGAACGGCTAGGGGAGGTAGGGGGCGGAAGCCACTGATGTCACGACCTGCTGACCTCAAGGGTTCCCCAAAGCCTACCTTTGCAGAGGACAAATCAGAAGGACGCTGACACCCGGGCGACATCGATGCGCAGAGTGAAACATTTATTTTGGCAGATTTAATTCTTTTGTACAAAATATTTTACAATTTAAAAATACCCTCCCCCCCCCGGACCACAACAAAAAATCATATACATATATTTATAAGAGCCAATTACACAAAAAGGGGCCGATCGTATGCACAGAGAAACCTGACCCCGTCTTTTTCTCTTCTCTACAAGGACAAAAATGGCCAGAGGATCAGGAATTACGGGGCACTTTTGGTGACCCCCGAACATTTGCACAGATTTCGAGAGAGGGCTGCGGTGGAAGCCGGGCAGGAAACGAGCACCAGAATTGGGGCGTCTACCCCTTCCCGGCTGTTGACCACTGACCAGGATCAATAATTTACAACCGCTCAGCAGCAATGGTGCAGTAGCGTTCGGGAGATCCCCCGTAAATCTGCTACTCAGCTGAGCTGTAGCCCCCCCCCCCCACTCCCCCGGGCTCAGCCCCATGTCCCCCACACGTCCGGCAACTTAAGGCTCATCAGTCCAGCCATGGGGGCGAGGATTACCAAGCCCGCAAGAGTGCGTGGTATTTTTGTAAAGTGCTTCTGAGCAGTTCCGACCACCCGAAACATGTCATTTGCCTACCCTATCAAGAGAGAACTTTCATCAGCTGCTTCAAAAGCAGCAAGAAAAATATCACAAGAGACCACGGAAGGGGGATTGTTAAGAGTTGGACAAAAGAGCAGAGACCCGCTGCTTTAATAAGGCCTCCTCTTCATTTAAAGGAAGGGGGGGGGGGAAATCACACACATTTAGAAAGCCAATTACACGGAGGAAGGAAATGGGATGCAGGGAGAGGGGAAAAAACACCCCCCTTTGACCTGGCAAGAACACAGTGGCCGAAGGATAAATTGACCAGAAATGCAGGTGCCTCACCGCTGCGTGGGCCAAATTTGTTAAGTGCGATCCACTTCTATGTGAGACCCCTAATTGCAATGGGAGGATCAAGCACTAGTGGTGAGCTGGCGTTTTTCAAAGAGCTGGGAGAAAAGTGTCACTTGAGGAGGAAAGACAAAGACCCAACAGGCTCAGAGAGGGAGGTCTTGGGTGCATGGCAGGCCGGGAAGGGACCGAGAGGCCCAACTCCACCTGGATGTCCACCTGGATGCCTCAGCACTCCACCTGCATCTTCCCTACCTGCCTGCAGGGGGGGGGAGGGAGCCAATCCCATCCAAGCACAGCTTCTTCTGCTGCTGGCATGAAGGAAGATTCCGAAACGCCGCATTGCTGAACGGCATCAAAGGTCCGTCTGCACACTCCACATACAAGTACGAACCGCTTTAATAACGAGGGATGCTCCAGTATTTCTGCTGGTGCACCCATAGGATCAGGCCCTTTGTGGGAGTCCCAACAGCCGCTGCGAGAAGAGCACGGTACGACACAGAGCAAAATCGGGATTTCTCCCTCCCCGAGAGACCCATGACCATAGTTCACGGCAAAAATGCCCTTAATTGACAGTACCGTTAACTTAAATATAAATACCACCACGGCCAAATCACATATGCTTTAAGTAGCAGTTGGCCAGGTTCTTTTTTTTGGGGGGGGGGGCATGTCTTGTTTTAAGATGTTCTTCTTCATATGTGGGCTACGCTAAAGGCGGTAGCTTTTCAAATCCATGTGCCGAAACCGTCCACTGCAACGACGCATCCTGTATCATTCGTGCATTGAAAAAGGAACGTGCGCATGGTCAAATATTTGGTAGTGTGGTGTGCATCAGCACCTGTATTTGTGGTCTTACTCCTGGCTTGAGTTCTTCTGTACTTTTCTTTAAAAACTGTTACCAGTGAGGATAATTAAGACATAATAGCCAATGCGCTGAACCTCGATGGCGCTTTGGTTAACCCACACATGGCGCCTCCCCCTCCCCCTCCCCCTCCTCTAAGTACATTCCTGCTCACAACGGAAGAAAGAAAGGTAGTCGGATGCTCCCTCTTCCCTGTCACTGATGCTACACTGGAATACTCTTAGCCACTGCATGCTGTACCACTGAGCCTCTGGAAGACAGAAGCCCAGAATTCCACAACATGATTCATCTCTCAGGGGGGGAAACCTTTAAACAGAATTGCGCGGGGAGAAGCTCCCGGAGCCCCACCACAGCCCCACGACTGGCACAACCGTGCGTCAGCATACAGAGCCAGATTGTTTCCCCTCTGCCGAAAGGAACCACCCCCCACCACCCCAGCCAGTCCCCCAATTTAGAGGCCACTGCAAGCCCGGGGCTTCCAGGAGCAGCTTGACCATTCCCCAAAGGGGCGCCTGGCAGCCATCGGCGATGACAACCCGGCTCTGCAACAGAATATTTTCCAGATTCGCCTTCTCTCAAAAAGTGCAGACCCGGGAGCTGCCCAAGACAAGTTAGTGGGCGCCACAGGGGTAAGAGGAAGGGGACCCCACGGTGAAGGGGGGGGTCCCAACACAAAACAAGGGGAGGTTTGCTCTGTGTTGAAAGAGGCTGAAGGGGAACGTGGCTCTGGGGACCCTGCAGCGGGGACGGACAAGGCTGCCTGACCGGCATACGTGTGCGTGCCTGGAGGGAGGTGGGGAGAGGAAGATCAGCGCTGGTAAGGGCTCATCCTGCACTCACAGGGGAGCCCGTCCCAGAGTCATTGCTGCAGGCCGAAAGCCTGCAGCAAGGTCGGGAGGTCTCGGGCGTCTGCCGCGGCGTAGAGGTCACTCTGGCCCAGCATGGAGAGGGCCATGCGGAGGGTGCTCCAGATGTTGTCTGACATGGCCCCCTGCTGCCCTCGCGGGCCCCGGCTCTTCTGCTGCATGTGCAAGGCCTCCAGGAAGTGTTCCACGGCCTCTCTGCGGAGACAGCAAAAGGAGGCAATTGGCGGCGGGGACACAGGGCACCCGCAAAGTTAGACAGATGAAAGGAACACTCCCAAGGCTTCCAGCACTCACTCAGTGGCATCGGTTAAACTCCAGGCCTCTACAGCTCAGACACAACCTGAAGCCAAAGAACTGCTTTGGGCTACTGTCGTGGCAAGAGGGGTTGCCACAGTGGCTCGGCACCCCTTTGCCGAGGAATCCCCAAAGCCAGAGTAGGAAGCAGAGGTGGTGTCTCTTCTGAGCAGCATGGAGTAAGGGAGGGTCCCGAGAGGGAACACACAGCCAGGAAACAAAGCGCTCAGACATGCTTTCTGGGAAGGGCCATTCCAGGTGGGTCAGTCCCCGGCCATGCTCCACCTCCACTGCATCAGCACAGAAATGTACATGGCAGATCTGAATACTCCTGCTTCCTGTGGGGATCTTTTCCCCAAGTCATGCAGAGAAACGTGTCCTGCGAGCAATCTCCATTGCCTCATCAGTGCGGAATTGGAATAACCATGGGATGAACTCTACAGGGCAAACGGATTGTATAGATGTGGCCAATTCACCCCCCCGCCCTTCCTTGGTGGTACCATCTACCAGAACTTCCTACATAAATCCTGTCTATCATGTAGGCACTACACCTTGTACAAATTGGGACCCAATATGCTGAATATGGCCCACCAGCTACCAAATACTTGACACCCCTTTCTAAGTCCGCAGTCTCATACAGGCCTGTGCGTGCTCACGGGAGGCCTCTTTTCCGCTTGATCCATCCCCTTCCCCCCAAACTCCTTCCAGGTCAGGGAGCGCCAGCCATTTGGGTAGAGCAGGGACTGAGTTAATCGACCTCTCATGGTGCGTGGTGACTCTTCCAACAACCTAATGAAGCCGGGCCAACCCAAGAACCGACACAAACAGAACAGAACTTGCAGTGGAGGTTCCTCCAGAGCAGGGGTAGTCAACCTGTGGTCCTCCAGATGTTCATGGACTACAATTCCCAGGAGCCCCTGCCAGCAAATGCTGGCAGGGGCTCCTGGGAATTGTAGTCCATGAACATCTGGAGGACCACAGATTGACTACCCCTGCTCCAGAGCACACGTTTTGGAACCAAGTGCTCAGGGAGGGTAAAAGCAGGCCTTCTCACCAACTCTTGACTCACCTGTGAGCTCCGAGGTTGATACAGCTGATGCCCAGGTTGTACCGGGAGCGGATGTAGCCTGGCTGGAGTTCCAAGGCCCTCCTGTAAGCGGCGACCGCTTCCTCGCTCCGGTTTCCATTGGCCAAAGTGGCACCCAGCTTGTTCCACAGGAGGTGATCCTAGAGGGGGGGAAAAGCCAAGGGTAGACTTTAGCAAAGTGGTTTGTTCCGCTGAGTTTCCCTGCCCTGCCGGCCTTGTATATAGGGAGTTCGGCTTCTATAGAGACAAGACTGTTTGTTTACCAATCCAGGTTAAGGTCTTTCAACATCTCCTGCTACCAATTCTGTTGCAGGAATGGCGGGGATTGAACCTTGGACCTTTGGACGCTCTGCCACTGAGCTACAGCCACTCCCACAACCACACTCCTACAACCACACTGTCATTTTTGATTGTTGCTCTATTTCTCCTGAATTTGAATTGTTTAAGGCTTTCACAGCCGTTGGGGGTATTCCGGATTGTGCAGCCGTGGCCTGGTAGTTTTAGCCCCTGATGCTTCCCCAGTGCCTCTTCAGAGGTACGACACGGCAAAATGCGGATCTCTGTGGCGAAGTGGAGAGATGCCCATCCTGCCGTGTCCTACCTCTGAAGAGGCCAGCCAGTTTACTGGCAAAACATCAGGGGCTAAAACTACCAGACGTCGGCCACACAGACCGGAATACCCGCAACAGCCAGTCTTCTAGATTGTATTATGGTGCGCGTTGGAAGTGGAAGAGCACAATGCTGCCAACAACATGAGCTATAAGCCAGGAAGTTCCTCTGCTCAATTCAGCTATTTTATCCTCACAGAAAACGCTGGGCCCAAGCCTCAGAGCAGAGTGAGGATTTGAACTAGCGCCTCCCTCGCTTAGAACACAAACTGCTTCGCCACTCTGGCTTTCTAAGAGAACAACTAGCACCTCAAAGGAAAGGGTTCTAGGCTAACCTTTTTATTTTATTTATTATATTTATACTAGCAAGAAAGCCCATTGCAACCAAAAATGCAATGGGCGCTAGGACCCAGGGGACAGCGGCAGGTGCAGATCTCTCCCCCCCCCGCCCCCCGTGGCAACAGGAGCCATAGGAGGTAATCTGGGCTGTTTGTAGCAGGGAATGAGGGCTCGTTTGGGCGTCTCTCTCTCTTTCTCTCCTCCCCCCCCCCACAGCAGGAGCCATAGCAGGTAATCAGGGCTGGTTTGCGGTTTGGCAGGGCTCTCTGTGTCTGTGTCTGTGTCTGTCCCTCACGCACTGGCCTCTGCAGCGTCTGAGAGCAAAGTGGCTAGCGTCCAGTGAGGGAGGGAGGAAGCTGTAGGTTCAAGGCCAATCAGGGTGTGGCCAGCTTTGGCCAGGACACTCTCCACCCCCAGGACTCTTTCACAAATATTAAGAGGAACAATGGATAAGGATATACTGCCCTCCCCAGAGGCTCAGGGCAGTTTACATAAAATGTAGAAATGATACAAGAAACAATCCATAACATATAAATAACCATAGCATTAATACTACTAACTGATAATTGTAACAGTGGTAACAGTACAACAGTACCAACAGGTCCAGGAGCAGAACGCATTGATGGATTTCTGGGAAGGAGAGGGAGGGAGGGAGGGAAGGAGGGAGCAGGGGCACTGTAGATGTTGTTGGTTGTGCCTGGTCTCTACCAAATGCCTGGCGGAAGAGCTCCCCTTTGCAGACCCCGCGGAACTGTTTTAGCTCAGTCTTCCCGATGTAGAAAAAAAACTCAAGTGGTGCTGAAGGAAAAGAATAACTGTGCTTCACGTGCAGCTTCATCATTTCAAAAAGCTGATAAAATACAGGGCAGTTTTCATAGAGCATAAGCCCTGTGGCTATCACAGCTCTGTGGCTGTTATAAGCTCTCCGGTTAAGGCCTTGTACATAACATCTAAGTTCACTGACCTCCCTACTCAAACCCACCCAATTAAACCTTACCAGAAGACCATATTACATTAGTGTTAATACGAGTTTTAACTTCAGCTTTTAAAGTATGATCCTTAATTTTTTAATTATATGCATATATATTGCATATTTTCAAGTTAGTGTAATCTGCCCTAATCCCTCGGGGAAGGATGGAATAAAAATGTAAGAATAAATGTAAGAGGGCAATTCAGAATGAGCTGTTAATATTTTAGTACATGCTACATTAGCATATACTACAATTTCCCAGAGCTGGTTCAATTATTAAAGACTCTTTTCCTTCTAAACCAGGGTTTTGTGAAACCCTGTGGTTTCCCGACAGCCCTGGAAAGGTTTCCTGAATGGGTGGGAGTGAGTAATTAATTTTTTATATATTTTTAACATTTGTTCAATATTTATTGAGTGATATGACCGTATATGGTCATGTTGACCCGCCCTCCCCCTCCCCAAATGGCCAGTGATGGGCCTGGAGGAGATGGGAAGGGGAGGGGCCCCGAGTGGGCGTGTCCACAGCTCTGCTTCCCAATCATATCCATGCAACTTCTGGGGTTTCTCGAAACCTGAAGAATGTTTCAAGGAGTTTCTCAGCAGTAAAACAGTTGAGAAAGGCTGTTCTAAACCAATGGTTTCTTCTTCATTTTCTCTTAATTTAAAGGAACATTCAGCCGCGAAAGGCCTGGACACAGCATGACCACATTCATGAGAACCAGTCCCTACTTCGCATACCTTGTTCCCCCTCCCCCCACGTTCCTTCTCATCCAGCCCACCCCTCCCTTACATTTGGGCGCGCACTCAGGGCAGCGGTGAAGCAATCTACGGCCTTCTCGTACTCGCCGCTCAAGTTGAAGAGAACGCCCAGGCCGCACTGCACATCAGGGTCCACGGCGGAGGTGTTGCTCCTCACGGCGGCCAAGAAAAGCTCCTTCACTTCCGCAAAGAGCGTGCTGGGGATGGAAAGAGTAAATAAGTGCCTGGAGCACTGTCATCATACATGCATGTATTTCCCCATTGCTCCCTTCAAGGTACCGAGTCCAACTTAGCAAAATCCCGATGATTTGGCAAGGCAGCGTCTGGGAAAGGTGCAGTTTGGAGACGGGAAGGAGCTCAGCAGAGCTACCTTGCCATTCTAGGCCTTTCGCTTCTCCATGCTAGCTTTCTAGAAGCAGGGATTTGGGGTGTCTAAATCAGACATTCTCAATTTTATTTTATTTTTTACCTTTTAGGAGCTCTTCTCAGGAACGGGGGCCCCCTGCACTAGGCTGGCTGCTTGCGCTAGGCTTAAAAAGGCCTAACCTAAGAGTGAAATAGAGCCTCTTGTGGTGCAGAGTGGTAAGGCAGCAGACATGCAGTCTGAAAGCTCTGCCCATGAGGCTGGGAGTTCAATCCCAACAGCCGGCTCA
The DNA here is from genome assembly GCF_049243985.1 of Paroedura picta. Classification (NCBI taxonomy): domain Eukaryota; kingdom Metazoa; phylum Chordata; class Lepidosauria; order Squamata; family Gekkonidae; genus Paroedura; species Paroedura picta. The sequence goes on from NC_135375.1 coordinate 105,376,496, forward strand.
AGGTCAACTCAGCCTTCCATCCTTCCAAGGTCGGTAAAATGAGTACCCAGCTTGCTGGGGGGTAAACGGTAATGACTGGGGAAGGCACTGGCAAACCACCCCGTGTTGAGTCTGCCATGAAAATGCTAGAGGGCGTCACCCCAAGGGTCAGACATGACCCGGTGCTTGCACAGGGGATACCTTTACCTTTACCTTAAAGAGTGAAATAACCACACATGACATACCTGCCCTATATATACTTTTATATAGATAGATAGACATAGATATCAATTTCTAGAACATTCGACCAAGAGAAGCATGTGCCTTCTTTTTCTTTTCTTGAATGCGTTAATTCAAGAACACACAAAGGAACGGATTACACCATTCCTTTTTCTTTCCCCTGACAAAGGTTAAACTTTCTAGCAATTCATGACATCGTACGTGACAAAAAGGGTTTTACATGGGTTCAATTACCAGGGCCCCCCATTAACTGTTCGGGCTCCCCTATTCACATTTTTCACTCTGTGAATCCCTTTAAATGTGCCAGAGCCCCCATTGAGAATGGCTGGTCTAAGGGAACATTCAGTACAAAACCAAAAAAGGGAAACAAAAACCTGACTAGACAAGTTAGGAGCCTAAAGATTGAGCTGCAGAAAAAGTTTCAGGTTTAAAATACAAATATTTATTATAATCAGGCACATGTAATAAAAATTAAAAACACTGATAAAATCTCCATTATATACTGTATAATGCAATCAACAATAAAACACAGATGCGTTTAGACCTTAAGGGTCTTTCATTAACAGTCAAATAATTTAAAATACACTTATTGTATTTTGCTAGTCTTATTGTATAGCAAGAAAGCTCTCTCTCTCTCACACACACACTCATACACACACACACACACAGCAGGAGCCATAGGATGTAATCAGGGCTCCTTGAGGGAAGAAAGGCTCGTTTGCAGTTTGTCTCTGCCTGTCTCTACCTTGCAGCAGGAGCCATAGCAGGTAATCAGGGGTCGTTTGTGATTTGGCAGGGCTCTCTGTGTCTCTGTGGTCTCTCTCAGGCGTCTGAGAGCAAAGTGGCTAATGTCCAGGGAAGGACGGGAGCTGGAGAGGAATGGCCAATCAGGGTGCGGGCAGCTTTGCTGGCCGCATCCTGATTGGCCCTATTTCATCTCGGACAGCCAGGACATTCTCCACCCCCAGGGCTGTTTCACAAATATTAAGAGGAACAATGGATAAGGATAACATTAGTATTTCAGGAGAACTGTTTTCGGAAAGCCTGAAGATTAGCTGAAATCCCCGAAGAACTCCAGGCCTCATTCCGAGGTTGGAAAACTCTACCGGCCACTCCTTGGGCTTTCCCCAACTTACTCCGTTAAGAGGGAGCCTAGCATCCGTCTGGAGGACCCGAGTCCAGGGCCAGGGCTGTCTCCTGGAGGCTCCTTCCCCACCAGGTGAGCGTACTCCGGTTTGTGGCGCAGCCAGTCACGTAGCGTTTCGCAGGCCTGCTTCTGCAGGGACTCGTTGGTGAAGCTGACGGCCAGAGCCATGAGCGCCGTGAGGTTTTTAGGGCTCAGCTCTAGACACCTGCGAGGCAAACACAGACACCGAGGGAAGCATTGGCACGTGAGCACCAAGGCCATCTTTCCCGAGACTAGCACGTTTGTTAATGCAGGATTCACCCTTGGCTGACTTGTGCACAAGATTGCTGCCCGGGAAGGTCTGGTTTCTGTTTGAAATAGACACACCCTTGGGAGTCTGGAGGCCCCAGAGAGATTCATTTCCAAGGTCTCCCTCCGCCTGCCTTGAGGAATTAAAAGCGCAAAAGAAACATCCCTTTCCCCAGACGAAAGAGCTGCAATAAACTTGCTGGCTGGAAGGAAGGAGCTGTGTTTCATAGACAGGGCTGAGAATCCCGGGCAGGGAAAAACTTTAAAATTGGAAGTTTTCCCCCTCTGCTGTCTGATGACTTTCAGTTTCAATTAGTATTGCACATGGCAAGGTTTTTAAGCTGATTTCATGTAATGAAATAAACTGAAAGTGTTTGAGGATTTCTCAGCCCCATTTTGCGAGTTGCGAACCACTCTGAGTTGTGGGGAGGGGCGGTATAAAAATCATAGAATCATAGAATTGGAAGGGTCCACTAGGATAATCTAGCCCAACCCCCATGCACAATGCAGGACACTCACAACTACCTCCCCAACCCATAATGACCCAAGTGATCCCCCCTCCACACCAAAAATATGCAAAATCCAGCCTGGCCTGGTGGAAATTCACCTGCCATCCCACAGTGGCAATTAGCAGTCCCCTGGGAAGGCAAGGAAGGACCACAAGGGAGAAAAAACGGGAACATCCCTTCCTGCCCACCCTCACACCATCTGCTTAAGTTCATAAAATCAGCATATCTGTCAGATGACTATCTGGCCTCTGCTTAAAAACTTCCAAAGAAGGAGAACCCACCACCTCCCGAGGAAGCCTGTTCCACTGAGAAACCGCTCTAACTGTCAGGAACTTCTTCCGGACGATTACCCGAAAATTCTTTTGAATTAAGTTTCAACCCACTGGTTCTGGTCCAACCCTCTGGGGCAACAGAAAACAACTCTGCTCCATCTTCTATAGCAGGGGTAGTCAACCTGTGGTCCTCCAGATGTCCATGGACTACAATTCCCATGAGCCCCTGCCAGCACTTGCTGGCAGGGGCTCATGGGAATTGTAGTCCATGGACATCTGGAGGACCACAGGTTGACTACCCCTGTTCTATAGGACAGCCCTTCAAGTATTTGAAGAAGGTTATCATATCACCTCTTAGGGACAGTGCGCACTGACAGCAGCGGAGAAATCGTTGTAATGATAAACACAGCTCTACATAGCTACAACCCGCTTCGGATCTGGAGGGACTTCTATTGGTGTCACTAGTCAGATGGAGACATTATATTTTTAGGCTCTTTCACGGACAAAAGCAGAGACGCTGGCTAGCTGGCTGTCAAAGGAAGGCACAATATCATGGCAGGCCTACACCAGCCCACCCTCAACAGACCACTTACTGCCTGAGCGCGCTGATCGCTGACAGTTCTTGCTCATTCTCCGCCTGTGTCGTTCCCAGGTACTGCCAGGCCTAAGACAAAGATATGGTGGGGGTGGGAGGCTGTTTTTTAATCTGTACAGAACTGGACAAACACAGCGGGCAGACTGACACGTGCACAGGAGAGCTGTTTTTTTGTACCCTGCATTTTACTACCCAAAATAGTAGTAAAGAGGTAGGTGGGTCTGAGAGAACTCTGAGAGAACTGTGACTGCCCCAAGGTCACCCAGCAGTCTTCATGTGGCTCAGAGGAGCTTGCAATCGCTTTCCTTTCCTCTCCCCACAACAGATACCTTGTGAGGCAGGGGGTTTGAAAGAGCCGATTGAACTCTGACTGGCCCAAGGCCATCCATCTGACTGCATGTGGAGGAGGAGTGGCAAATCAAACCAGGTTCTCCAGATTAGGGGGTGCACACTCTTAACCACTATGCCAGGCTGTCTCTCTGAAGAACACTCCCTTTCCATGTAGCAGCTCTTCCAGCAATGAACAATGATCAAGGAGACCATAGTGAATAAATCAGAATTAGACTGGGATATTATCAGTTTCATAAAAAATCTTCATCAGCTGTCATTACAATACAACTCATCACCACAAGCTCTCTTGCAGCTAAAAAAGCGGTCAGAGTCTCAAAGTGGCTTTAGTCCGTGACCTATTTGGGGTCGCAAAAAGCCATAAAAATTCCCAAAGCTCTTTTTTAGTTGCGTGAGCTCATGGTGACAAGTTGCAATGACAGCTGATGAAGTTCCATATGAAACTGACAATACCGGATGCCTGTTTCCCACTTAGCCACTTGACCACTCCATTCAGACTCCGGCCCAGGACAGAGACTGCAGCAGCAGGTGGCTTATCCAGAATCATATTGTCAGAATCACATGATCGCTGCCATGGTCTTCGAGAACCAAAGTGTAGCTATCTTTGATTTTGTAGAACCAGCTTGTAATGCAGGGTCTGCTTTGGCCTTCTGTAAACTGTAATTCTGAAATGCTTTGTTCTTCTTTGCAACATTACCAGACAGTCTTATCTTTGTAAGTGGCTCTAGCTAGTGGAACCAAGGTCAAGGGGGTTTGGGTTATCAACCTGGCTGTTTTCCCGGACGGCACCTGGTGTTGGGAGGGAGAACACTCTCTGGGAGTGAGAACATCTTCGGGTGGGAAGCTTTGGGGTAAAAATACTGCATTTTGGAAGGGCAAGTCAGTTTCGGCTTTGAACATCTGAAGTATCGATCTGCTTGGAAAATAAACACTTTCTTCTAAAGAAGTAGTTATTTGCAGTCTTCTCAACCTTACAAATATGTAGCTGGGCTTCGCTGGCTCAAACCTTGTAGACACGGCACATTGCTGATGAGCTGGGGAGAAAGGAGGGCAGAGGAACAGTAGGGACCGGTCGCCTTATCTCCTTCACTAACCTCCATGTGAGTAGGGTCCTGTTGAACGGCGGCCTCAAAGAACTGCACAGCGTTGGGAAGGTCCCCTTGCTCCAAGCGCTTCAGCCCTTCCTCAAAAGCGTGCGGGTGGTCCCGGACAGGGTTATCTTCTTCAAACTGGTAGCCCTGTCAGGGAAGGTGAACGGCGGTTCCATATCTTGTTTATCTAAACTCATCAGGGGGCAGCCCTGTTGTCAAATGATTTCCCCCCCCCTTCCCTGTGTACACAAGAGCAGTTCCTGCTCCTGCCCCAAAGGACACGGACCTCTCCTCACAGTTGTGTCCCTCTCCCCCTCTGAGGATTTCAAACGTGGGCAGACTCATTTCCTGTTCTTCCAAAACGTTCAGATCCCTGACGACCTTTAATTAGGATCTAGAAATGCAAACCCTTCCACCTTTAAGCTCCCATGAGGCTGTTTGGGGGCCATCAGACTATTGGTTATACAAGTTGGGCCAGGGATTCTCAACCATGGCACCAGGGGAGCTCCCCATGGGCTCTCTGGCCTTTCCTCAATATCCTGCCTTAATGGACTCGGCCACAAGCTGTTCATAGCATAGCTTTAAAATCAGGGAACCGGCTGCTTCCCATGACCTGGGAGTGGCCTTCTTGTATGGTTACTGCTCTTGGGAAAGGAGGTGGAGCCTGGATGCTAATTCTGCCTCAAACCACCTCCTGTGTTGTTGTCCCCCTCTCCCGGTCTGGCATAGCAGGTAGACGTGGCTAGGTGGCATAACTTCCAGCCCTGTTCCGGGGGCCCTTGACGCTTGAAAAATATTTCAGGGGCTCCTCCATGGTCAAAAGGCTGAGAGAAAGTCAGCCAAGGCCGCCTGGTTAAGGGCTGATTTCAGCCCAGGTCTCTCAAATCCAAAGTTTACCCTCTATAGCAAGGGGCCTAGCCACAGTATCAGGCAGGAAAGAAAGGGGGAAGGCGTCCCCTTTGACCAGCACCATTTGAAAGCCTCCCATGTCTGAGCTGAGGCCTGTATGATTCTCTAAACAGACCAGCCATTCGTCTTCAGCTTGGCACCCTCATTTTAAATTCCCGGCCTACTTGTTAGGCCCATGAGCTCCAAAGGCAAAAGGGAAGAGAGGACCTACAGCCCTGTGGTCGGGATTCTCAGGACACCGCTACCTTGTCGTAGGAGGAGCTGGAGAGGTCCTCGTAATCCGTCAGCCAAGGATGTGCCTCTGCGTCCCGCTTGGCCATCTCCTCCCACTCGGCCTGCAGTTTGTCCCAGAAATCCACATCGGACTGAAGGAAAACAACAGGAGGGTCAGGAAAGTGTCCCCGGCTCATATTTCCAAAATGAATGGAATCTCCCTGGCCTTCACTGAAGAGAAAGGACAGGTCTCCCAACCCACTTGCCTGAGAACAAATTACCTCCACTGCCGTCTTAGCTTGCTCGAACTCCACATCCAGACCCGAAGCGTCCCCAGCGTGCGTGAACTGATCCACCCAGGCTTCGGAAGCATTCTGCCGGGAGAGCGTACCGGAAGGAGATCAGAAGCTTCAAGGCCAAATAACAGGCGACCTTCTGAAAGCGAGACGTGCCTTCTGGTCTGGCTCTTGACGAGCAAGCACAGACCGCATGCATGACTACTGAACCCTGGATTCAAGGCACTAGCACAGACGGCTACGGGGACCTTCGTGCCACGGCAGGGTCTAGCCTGCTCCTAGGAACTGCTTTGCACCTGTTCACAGTTCCCTGCCCTTACGTACTGCCTCACCACTTGACCAGGCTCTGTCCAAGACTGTTCCCAATGGAAAATGATCATTTCAATCCCATCTCCTATATAAAAAAAGGTCTACGAAATTTCTTAGGCAAGGTGAAACAACGGAAATATAAGCAATCACACCACTGCCCCTAGTGGATCTCGAAGAAACAAAACAAGCCAATCCGTTCAAAGCCCTTTTGTTAAAATATATACAAACTCAGCCAAGAGAATACCAGCATCATTTATGTGTATATTATTTGGATACTCTGCAGAAGAAAGCAAATCTTGGTGAAAATGTGTCATTATCAGTCATTCTGGCCAAGCTGGGCATTAAAGCCACAGGCAATAATGATTTCAGGAAAAGGGAATTTTAGCTCTAAACCAGGGATTCCCAACCAGGAGGCATTCTGCACGGTGCCAAATAAAAGTTTAAAAAACAACCAGATTAGACCGCTTTATTATACTACAATCGTTGTTCTGCACTGAATATAGTCTGTTGAAAAACTACGTTGCAATGCTGTCTGCATGAAACAATTCATAGCCCTGCCCCCTGTAGTTTTGCCAACTCCGCTTTGTTCTCTAATCAGTCACTAATCCACATAACTAAGGAGCGTCTCTGCATGACTAATAGAACGTCTCAGGCAGGCTTGAGAGAAATGAATCGATGAAAAGCATCTTTCTGAAACAACGCTTAAAAGACGCTTAAAGCACCCAAGAGGCAGTTCACCATGCAGAGCAAAATCAGTTTTGCGGAGTAAATTCACTCTTCTGTGCAGAGATCAGAAAAACAACAATGTATTTAGTGAGTTTTCATCTGCTTATCCATCATGCAGAAGAGGCCCCATAACCATATTATGTGTATTTCCCTATTGGCCACTCTACACCACTACTCGTGGGCAGCTCATCAACCCACTCCTTTCTAAATGACACGGATTTGATGAGGCTGAGATCGCTTTCTTACTAGGAGACAAAAGCTCTCTAGTAATTAAATCAGTTGCCGAGTTTCCATGGCTGGCTATGAGGTCTCGCAATTGCAGAACGATCCAACCCTTCATGATGTATTTATTTTCTTTCTTTTTTCTCTGTCTGCCAATAAAGGTCTTCTGATTTCAGACTAGGCCCTCTCAAGGAACTAGATATTTTACAGGCTACATGGAAAATACAGCCTGTGGTTCCTACCTGCTGCTGTATAAACTCAGCTGCCCATTGTTCTGCCTGATCCTGGCCTCTGGGGGTAATGGTCACTTGATTGGCCTCGATGGACACCCTCCCGTCTCCAATCTGGCGAACAAACTTTAGGAACTGCATGAAGAAAGGAGAGACCTTCACCAGTCAACTGTGATGCCCTCGCTGCTCTTTGGACAAGCCAGGACCCCAGATTGGGCAGTGCCAACTGGGGCAGTGATGCCCTGCATTCTTGGTGCTTTGGGTTTTGGCCACTGCCTGAAGGCACCTGGGTTTTGGCCACTGCGTGACACAGAGTGTTACACTGGATGGGCACTGGTCTGATCCAACATGGCTTCTCTTATGTTGCTTTTTTTTTTTTACCTCAGAATTATTCAATTTGGGGTCATCCACTTTTGACAGAAAATCATTGGCCGTCTTCTTAAGTTCATCTTCAGGCTGATATTCCTCGTACCTACGACAAGATAGTACAAACTGGGTCCAGGAGGAAGGCAAAAAGATTTCGTGTTTCTATTAAGAGAAAAATATCTCTGAGGATTATTAGGAATGGTGGCTGACTCCCCAAATCCTGTCAATTCACTGTTTACTCGCTTTATTATTACGACATGGAGGAAAAGGAAACCCGTATGTTTATATTTATTAAACATTTCCAATCTCAGTGTACCAGTGTGGGAAGAAGCGGAAGAACTTACCACTTGTCCACCAACGTTTGGTCTTCCGATTCTCCCAACCACAGCTTCTCCTCCGACTGCTCCAAATATTCCTCAGCCCACTTGGCAGGTGACTCCGATAAGGGATCTTTGCAGAAGCAGGAAATAATTGAAACGGAAGGAGAGAAATAGTTGTGAATTTCCGAATAGCCCAAATAAGAATCTATGCAGGGATAAGTTATCCACTATCATAATGAAACGATGGCAGTTTGCAACTTCAAAGTATGAAAACAATGCTCAGCTATTGTCATTTTTTAGAAGAAGAGTTAGTTTTTATATCCCGCTTTTCACTACCCAAAGGAATCTCAAAGCAGCTTACTACTGCCTTCTATTCCTTGCCTCACAAAAGACAGACACCCTGTGAGGTAGGTGAAGCTGAGAGAGCTCTGACAGAACCGCTGTGAGAACAGCTGTAACAGGACTGTGACTGGCCCAAGGTTGCCCAGCCGGCTGCATGCGGGGAAGCGGGAAACAAACCCGGTCCTCCAGATTAGAAGCCACTGCTCTTAACCGCTATACCAGGCTGGCTTTGAAATTGCTTTTCTTACAGGCCTCAATAAAACAGTGGCCTACAATCAATCCAAGTTCATTGGAGTATAAAGTTCCATTTCAAATAGAATAAGTTAGCGGCGACTCAACAAGGCCAGTTATTTCAGTGGGCCTTATTTGCCAGCAAAGCTGCAGCTGGATCAAATGACAGCGTATGCCGAACACAACATGGAATAGTACAACTCCAAGAAGATTGGTTTGGCCCTCCTGCTGAGATAACCGTGCCGTTTGACTCCTCATATTTGCAGATGGATGAGTGGCCCCTGGGAGGACAGTTGCAGTGAAGCAATAAGGATCAGAAGGACCTTGGAACGCGAGGCCAGAGATCGCAGGAGAAGATACTGCTCTCCCCCCCACCCCCCAGCCAATGCTAAGGCAAGAACACCATTATGCTTGGAGAAAATTGCCGTCAAAAATAAGGGAAATCAGCAGTTTGCTGTGGCCTGCCACCAAAGGAGGAGAAATATTTGGTTCAAGTTGAAGACTGTGTGTGTCCAAGAATTCCAAATGTCTGAAGGTTTCTAAAGAAGCTGTGAAAGTATATCTGATCTGCAACAAAACAGGTTTCTCCAAAAGAAACAGAGAAAAGGCACAGGAGCAATGGAGAGGACCCTACTCATGCTATCAACAATGCACCCACAACAATGCACCCCCATCAGTATTGCCCTATTTTATTTATTTCATTTATAAGCCACTTTTCCCCCCCAACAAAGACCCAAAGTGGTTTACAGCATTCTCCTCTCCTCTGTTTTATCCTCATAACTAGAAAAGTCGTCCCTTGGAAGGGATCGGGTTTGCCAGACTACCCGGGTTAGGGTAATACAACAGGGACAGGAAGGCTCTTCTGTGTCCGGGCCTATCTATCTTTCTAACTCTCTGATCACTCTCTCTCGAGCAGTGGCTCTCAACATATCTGACGGCGCGCCCCTCTTTGGGTCGCCGAGGCCACGGCAGTGGCACGGTGGTGGCAGCCTTGGCGACCCAAAGGGAGTCATAGGGCTGCATGCAGCCGTTTCAGCAATCACGGAAGCCTGAGGCAGCCAGCATCGCAGAGGGGTGGGGGGCAACTCGCAGCCTCGGGCTTCCGTGATCGCTGAAGCGGCCTTGAGCAACCCTCATGCCTCTAGGAAGGTGGCGGTGACCCCTGGGAAAAGGGTCGATCGAACTCACTAGGGGTCGTGACCCCCAGGTTGAGAACTGCTGCTCTAGAGCAGGGGTAGTCAAACTGCGGCCCTCCAGATGTCCATGGACTACAATTCCCACGAGCCCCTGCCAGCGAATGCTGGCAGGGGGCTCTTGGGAATTGTAGTCCATGGACATCTGGAGGGCCGCAGTTTGACTACCCCTGCTCTAGAGGCTGACGCTAAGGGAAATCCCGAATTCCTTTACTTCCCACAATAAGGGGGCAGATGGGGTGGCCATGCATGACAAGGCATGCTTATGAAAATAAAGGCCACAACGGGGCAACCCTAAACCACGCTTGTTGTTGTTAGGTGCGAAGTCGTGTCTGACCCATCGCGACCCCGTGGACAATGATCCTCCAGGCCTTCCTGTCCTCTACCATTCCTCCGAGTCCATTTAAGCTCGCACCGACTGCTTCAGTGACTCCATCCAGCCACCTCGTTCTCTGTCGTCCCCTTCTTCTTTTGCCCTCAATCGCTCCCAGCATTAGGCTCTTCTCCTTCTCATGAGGTGGCCAAAGGATTTGAGTTTCTAAACAAAGCTAGAACCCCTCAAAGCCCATTGGAGTCAAGAAATTCACTCCAATTAGGGCCGCCTGGTGAGTAACCGCTTCAAGGAGGGCAGCACACAGCCCCAGCCTCACCTGTAACTTCCGAAATAAATTCCTGGGACCAGTCGGCTTCATTATAATCCGCCGCAACATCAACCGTGCTATCGGCAGCGTCAATGAACTCCTGCGCCCAGTTCTCCGAAAGAGCCAGGGCTGCCACTCCTGGAGCTGAGGATCAGGAGAAAGAGAGAAAAGCAGGTAAAAAAAAACACCATCGCACCTCCCCTGCCTTGCTTCCCAAACCCATTAAGCCCCCTTCCCCTTTGAAAGACACGCTCAACAACAAATAACAATAGGCAGCCCATTCAACACCTGTTGGATGATGCACTTTCAATGTGTTTTTGCAGCTGGATTTTCCTGTGCGAAACAGGAAGATCTACTTCCAAAGGGCAGTATCTGACGGGTGTGGAACAGGCCAATTGGTGGCTAACCACTAACCCTGCTCCCCACTCTCTGGAGGGAGCTTTAGTTCCCCCCCACACCCGGCACGTACCAAGTTCTCACCTCTCTGAGGGGCGTGCCGAAAACTGGACTGCTCAATCTCCTGCATCTCAGCCAACAGATCGTCCATCTTGAACGTCTGCGGGGCCCGGGACAGCAGAGGGCCATTCTGCTCTTGAAGGAATTCGGCCACCAGCTACAAGAGGAAGTGGAGAAGGAGGAAGAAGAGGAGGAGGAGGAAGAGGAAAAAGAAGAGGAATAGAAAGAAGAAGAGGAGGAGGAGGAAGAAGAAGAGGATGAAGAGGAATTATTATTATTATTATATTTTACTCTTATATCCTTGCCCTTCCTCGATCAGCTCAGGATGGTTAACATAAAACAGTCACTACAGACAAGTGACATATATGTCAAATCAGATTATAGGTTTACATATAAAAAAAACATTTAAAAGCCGCCTCCTCTTTAAAATCTTGCTGAGGGGAAGTGCTTGGATGGATCGGCTGGCAAGATGGATTTCTAAAAAATGGGATACACGGTGTATAACACCAAAAGGGAAAAAAAACCCATTGTGTAAAGACAACACAACACAAACTGGTACAACATGAAGGAAAGCTTTATCCAATGCTTTGAAAGCACAAAGAAATCACAGAAATACCGCAAAGACACCCATAGTCTGCAGAAAGGCCACTGGAAATGCCAAAGTCAAACAAGAAACCCACAGATCCTGCGTTTTGCTCCTGGATGCTTCCTCAGTGGACCCCAACAAAAACTTTACTCCACAAGTGCCTAGGGGGCCTCTAGATAATATTCACATCTTAATAAGTTTCTCCAATGCTGAATTGCAGAACGACAACTCCTAACCATATTTAAACATATGTAAGGAAGCTGTGATTTTTTGGGGGATGGATTCTCAGGGCTGGGAATCCAGCATCGAGGGAAGGATTTATTGATTATTGTTACCTTCGATATTTTAAATCACGCATTCCATATTGACTTCTTTCTAAAGAGCTGAATGTTATTGTTCTAGTTATTGCCCTATCATTTGGCCTAAGAGCCTCTGGGCCCAGCACCCATCCTCAGAGACATGAATGAATGATTACTGTCACCAAGCGTTGACACTCTGCCTTCACTGCGTGTCCAAGGAGGTTTGCAAAACATGCACTGTCTAAGGCAGGGGTAGTCAAACTGCGGCCTTCCAGATGTCCATGGACTACAATTCCCAGAAGCCCCTGCCAGCAAATGCTGGCAGGGGCTTCTGGGAATTGTAGTCCATGGACATCTGGAGGACCGCATTTGACTACCCCTGGTCTAAGGCACGGAACAATCCCACTCGGATTAATATGGAGGGATTTAAAAAACCGACAGCTTGTGAAGCCCAGCAGGAGAAATCTTGACAACAATAAACTCAGTACGTTTTGGCGGCCTCCAGCGCATCCACAGGAAAAGGCCTTAAACAGAGCGGCACCTTAGATCACAGGAAGGACGGCACCTCTTTGACCTTTCTCAGGGAGGCCATTTTAAAAGTCCAGGACCTCTTACAGGGAATGGCAGTGACCAGGCCAAGGAAGAGGGCCCATCACCGTAAGATGCTGCTGGTAGCAGCTGATCGGTTCATACATGACGATCTTGCAAAGGAAGAACCAGGAGCCTGACCTGAACCCGGAAGCAAATGGATAACCGCACAACTAGTGTGATATTTCCATAATGGGTTTCCCCTAGCCAAAAGGCCTGCTCAGGTCACAAAGTGAAACATCTATGCTTTCTTTAAAGATAGCACCATATCGAGCGTGTTACAGCAATCAAGTCTAGAGGATGGCTAGATCTGGGTATCCAGAAGAAGAGCAGTTGGGTTTTTTTGTACCCCACTTTTTACTGCCGGAAATAGTATCAAATCAGCGTACATTCACCTTCCCTTCCTTTTCCCACAACAGCCACCCTGTGAAGTAGGTGAGGCTGAGAGAGCTCTGAGAGAACCGTGACTGGGCCAAGGTCACCCAGCAGGCCCTATGCATCTCAGGGGGCTTAGAATCATCTTCCTCTCCCCACAACAAGCACCCTGGTGAGGCAGGTGAGGCTGAGAGAGCTCTGAGAGAACTGGGGCTGGCCCAAGGTCACCCAGCTGGCTGAATGGGGAGGAGGAGTGGAGAATCCAACCCAGCTGTCCTGATTAGGCACTACACCAAACATGATGCTGGATTAGGTGGACCCCTGGTCGGATCCAGCAGAAACCCTCTTTCCCTTTCACAATCTACTGGGTCAAAAGCTGCCTGAGGAGAATCCTATTTCCCTTGGCTCCTGGTCAGCAGAAAACATCCACCAGAGCAACTGAAGCTGCCTCAGTCCACAAACCAGGTAGAAAGGTGTCTGTGGTAAACGTGCCCTTCTGGAGTATCTTTATTTGCTCCGTCACCACACACTCAGCAAGGGGAAATTAAGAACTGGCCTTCTTCTTTGCTAAAGACAGAATGCCAAAACCAGCATGGTGCAGTTGTTAAGAGGGGCGGCTTTTAATCTGGAGAGCCAGGTTTGATTCCCCAGTTTTCCTCCACATTCAGCCAGCTGGGTGACCTTGGGCTAGTCACAGTCCTGTTAGAGCTGTTCTCGCAGATCAGTTCTCTCAGAGCTCCCTCAGCCCCACTGACATCACAGGGTGTTTGTTGTGGGGAGAGGGAAGGAAGGCAATTGTAAGCTGGTTTGAGACTCCTTCGGGTAGCGAAAAGCGGAGTATAAGAACCAAAAGTGGAGTATAAGAACCAACTCTTCTTTTTCAATTGTCTAACAACGGATCTCTAAGGATCTAGCAAAACTCCCCAGCATCAGTAACACATACAAAATATTAGTAAAAGGCCATCTTGCTTGTTAATCAGCCAAGGTGGACAAGGATCCAGTTAGCAAGCGGCCCTTCACAGCCCCAAGAACTCAGAATCAGAGTCATATAGATCCGGAAGAGACCACCAAGGATCATTCAGTCCAGCCCTTCAAAATCACACACTCCTGACAGGTGCTCCTCCAAGCTCCTCCTAAAAACTTCCAACAAAGCAGATCTCGCCACAGCATATTCCATCAACGAACAGCCCTCGCCGTCAGAAAATGCTCTCTAATATTTGAGTGAAAACTCCCTTCCCATAATTCGAACCCATTCCTCCTAGTCCTTGCCTCTAAATTTGCAGGCAACAAGTTGTCCTCCTCTTCAACATGTGAGCTCAAGGGGATCACTCCAAGAATATCCCTGGACAAGTGAATGCTTCAGGCTAAAACCGGTCACGGGATCGACTTTCGAGTAGGGTCGTGTGCGGCGGCGTCCGAATTAGCCTCGAATGGCCGATTTGGATGCCACCATGCACAACCCTACTTTCAAGCTGCCATCCAATTGGATAAGAGGGACTTTACTAGCAAAGAATCTCCCAAAGTCATTGCAGCAGACTGCCACAGGGCTAAAAGGTTAACAGACCTAGAAACACCTTCAATAAAATCCAAGAGACAGAGAGAGGGAATGCACACACACACACACACACAAACAAAGCGGCAATAGAAGTCATTAGCACAGCATGTCAGGGGGAGGGAAGGAGGCCAAGAGAGCAGAAACAAAGTCCAAAAAGTCTTACTTCATCTTCGGATGCTCTTCCAAGAGGTTTAGACACCTGCAGGAGAGAAAGGGCTGTTAGGGGACTTTAGGCCGGCCACCCCAAAGGCCAGAGAGACGGCTGGTGTGCGTTTTCTGTGCCCCGCGCCACCCCACCCTCTCTGAAACGACTCTCGCACATCTCCTCTAACTCCTGGGCCTCTCAGATTCCCGATAGCAAAGCACAAAACCACACACAATCTTGTTTCTCGCCTGTTACGCAATACCTTGCCCCCACTGTACACAGCAAAACGGGAGGGGGAAAGGTGCGCACGCAGCGGGAAACAGCTTAGAGAAGGTCCAGGGTTCAATCCCTGGACCCTCTCGTTAAAAGGATCAGGTTGCACGTGGCACGTGCGTGCGTGTGTATGTGTGTGTGTGTGTGGGGGGGGTGAACCATTGCAAAGGGGACGAGATGCCTCATAAAATATTTTACTCAGGGCCTGAGGATGAACAGAAATCCTCTGCCTCGCTTTCAAGCCTGCCAGCTCCCCCCCCCCACGTTACCTAAATGAGCAACTGCTAGCTTTGCCAGATTGGGAAGGGAGGAGAAGCAAGACCCGTGGGCTAAAACCTCTCCCCACGTATGCATTAAAGCAGGGGTAGTCAACCTGTGGTCCTCCAGATGTTCATGGACTACAATTCCCATGAGCCCCTGCCAGCAACAGCTGGCAGGGGCTCATGGGAATTGTAGTCCATGAACATCTGGAGGACCACAGGTTGACTACCCCTGCATTAAAGCATTTCTCTCTGTCTCTCTCTGTCTCCCTCCTTTGCCCATGGATCAAGGCAGCTTGCATTATAGTGAACAATATTGTCAGCTAAAGCAAAGTGACCCCAAATCTGTCCCCCTCCCCACCCCCTGGGTGGGCACCTTTCCCAGCGCCCAAAGAGGTGATCTCCATAGGTTTCTCTGCTCGAGCTCCAAAGTAAGCTGCCAGGTCAGAAGCACTAATAAGTCAGGTGCGTGGCTTTTCTCCTACACGGCCCCAGCCCCTGAGCATCTCCGCAGAAATCCCAGAGCCGCCTTTCCATTGAGCCCTTGGAGGACCACCACCAGCTAACAAGGAATTTGCAGAATTACAATGGTGTTTTGCCTTGGCAGGATTGCCTAGCAAGCAGGACACTCCACTCAGAAAAAGGGAGGAGAAATAAAATGTCCCATTGGCCTCTGTGATGCTAAATCCTTGCTTTCTGTGTGCAGGGGGACCCACCAAATTGGAAGAGGCCTACACCCCACAGGCACACCTGCAGGGCTGCATATGGCTGTTTCTGCTTTTAAGAAAACTCTGGAAAATATAAGCAGAGACACACCACTTCCCATTTTTCAGTCCTAATTCTGCGAGGAGGGGGCTGTAGCTCTGAGGAACATCATCTGCTTGGCATGCAGAAGGCCCCAGGTTCAATCCCTGGCATCTCCAGCCGAAGAAAAAATCCGGGCGTTAGGGGATGTGGAAGAGCTTAACCAGAGACTGTGGAGCACCACTGCCTGTCAGAGCAGAAAGGCCTGAAATTGGGGGGACCTACCTATGGCCTGATTCAGTATCAGGCAGCGTCCTGGGCCACCATCCTAAGGCAATGACTGAAGAGCAGCAGGAAGCAGAACCCCCACTCTGGAATTATCCTTACCTATCAGCAGGCAGCCCAGGTAGCCCAACTCCACCTCTGGCCCTCTCTTGCCTCACAAAATCCATGGGCTCAGCACAATTCAGCCGGGGCCTGACAGCACTGTCCTGCACCATTCCCAGGCAACGCCCAAGTCAGGGGTAGTCAAACTGCAGCCCTCCAGATGTCCATGGACTACAGTTCCCAGGAGCCCCTGCCAGCATTCGCTGGCAGGGGCTCCTGGGAACTGTAGTCCATGGACATCTGGAGGGCCGCAGTTTGAATACCCCTGGCCCAAGTCCTCTGGGCTCTAGGGCCTAGTTCCACTTACCCCCTCTTGTGGCGGAGCCGTGGGGGGCCACGCCAAGGGACCCCGGAGCCCCTCCTGCTGCAGGCCTTTGTCCTGGGTGAAGTGGCCCGCCAGCTTCATCAGGGGGTTGGAGCCCCCGCACTCCGCTTCCACGAGGTCCCTCATGGCCATGGTGGGCGGGGCAGGAGGAAGGCCACACCGGACCCACCTTCACCCTGCGCAGATAAGAAACCAATGCATGATCATTGAGACACATCCTGCGACTGTTTTCCCGGCAAGCCCAGAACGCCCAACGGGGTTAGGCAAGCTGGCAAAACGGGTTTCTCCTAGAACCAACAACGGGGCAGATCTCCAAGAGGCGATAAGGGGAACCCACAGACTGGAGAAGCCAAATTTGGCCCTCATCCCCAGCTGCTGAGCACTGCTCTGCCGTTCAATCCGAGAATCGATCCAGAACTGCCATGCCTCTGCACACTACGCACATTAGCGCCATGTCTCTGTGCACCAATGGTGTGGGTCAGCAGCTAGCTTCCTAAGGATCATGGGATCCTTCCTAAGGATCATGGGAGAATGTGCCAGTTTCTATCCCATCTGTTCCTCAAGGAACCCAGAGCACATCATCCTGCACATGATGGACAATGCGCTTTTGCAGCTGGTTATTTTCCTGTGTGAAATGGGCAAACCTTAGCACACACACTGGAGAATGCGCTTTCAAAGTAGATTTTTCTAGTTTCTTGCGAACTTAGTATGCGCAGGGTGTGGTGGGACCAAACCTCCATCCAGAGAACGGGGAGTGGGCTCAGTGGTTAGCCACAAATTGACCCAATTCCACACCCTCTGGATAGTGCACTTCCAATGCACTTTAGAAGCAGACTTTCCTGTTTTGCACAGCAAAACCCTGCAGCAAAAGCACACTGAAAGTGCATCATCCATATGTGACATGAGCCCCAGGTCTCCTCTCCTGTGTTTCATCTTCACACTAGCTAGACTGGGAGAAAACAACCACCCTGTGAGCCAGCAGTTGGGCTAGGAACAGGGAGTTCAAGTCCCTGCTTGCGATCCAATAAACTGGGTGACCCAATGCCAGACGTGGCCTACCTCCAAGGGTTGCGGGGTGGATCAAACTCCTGGGGGGAACGGGCGCGGCTTGGCAAAAGCCCCTGATCAAGCGAATAAGCTGCCCCGGGCATTGCCCCGTTCCCAAGCCGCTGGCTTCCTGGCCAAGCGCAAAAAGGACGGGGCTTTCCAAAGGGGGAACTCTGCACATGCTCGCGAGCGCTGCTCCCCGGGATCGGCTGCGAAGGCAAGCCCCGGACTGCAGCCAGGCGATCCCATGCCCGGAGCAGAGGAGAGCCCGGGCAGAGGGCTCCGTCCCCTCCACCCACCGGGGCTCCGGCCCCCTGCCCACGCCACTCACCGGCCTCGCAAGGCCTCGCCGCCGCACAGCCCGGACCGCCCGGCCTTCCCCAGCGAGGCCTGGCCCGGCCTTCCCCACCCGGGCGCCCGTGGAACTGGGGAAGGCGCTCCAGCTGCCTTGCAATGGCGCCCGCGGGGACCTGCCCGACGACTCCGCCTCCCCCTGGCCTGGATGGCGGCGCGAGGGCGGAGCCGGCCTTAAAGGGCCCGGCGCTAGGCGGGAGGGGTGCCAGCCTCCAGGGAGGGCCTGGGGATCTCCCGGAACTGCAGCGCTTCGTTCCCCTGGAGGAAAGGGCTGCTTGGGGGGGCCCAAGAGAACACAAAAGCATCAGGAGGGAGTGTCCGGGTCTCTGCCCTAGGGCCAAAGCGAGGGTTGCCAACCTCCAGGTGGCACCTGAGACTGAGCCGCTGTTATTCCTGCTCTCCCGATGAACAGGATGAGGTCCCCTGGAGAAAATGACTGCTTTGGAAGGTGGACTCTATGATCCCTCCCTGTCCCAGATCCTACTCACTCCTGGCTACATCCCCAAAGCTAGCAACCTTAGCCCTGACCTTTGAGAAGAAGAAATGTTTTTTTTTTGTTCCCTGCTTTTTCCTACCCGAAGGAGTCCCAAGGCAGCTTGCAAACACCTTTCCCTTCCTCTCCTCACAACGTTGCACCCTGTGAAGCTGCTGGGGATGAGAGAGCTCTGAGAGAACTGCTCTGCAAGAACCGATCTATCAGGACTGTGACCAGCCCAAGGTCACCCAGCTAGCTGCCTGTGGAGGAGCGGGGGGATCAAACCCAGCTCTCCAGATGAGTGGCCACCCCTCTTAATCACTGCACCATGCTGGGGGAAGAAGTGGGGTGCCAGGTCACGAATCCAGCAGGGTCTGCCTCTGAGCTGCCGAAGCTCTCTGAGGAGCTTGGAGCCCTGGGGAGAGATCCCAGGCATTGACCTCTTTGAACCTAGAGTCTCCCCTCCAGCTGGTTCTCTGGGGAGGCCAAATAGAGATTTACTCCATAAACACACTGGCAGGATTTGGAGAGACCATTGGGCTGCCAAGTTTTTGATGCATCCCTCCAGCTGTCCCCTTAAAATCCATCTGAGTGGTAGCATTTATTGGGGGATTTTATTTTTTGGCATCCTGGGCCAAGAAAACCTTCTGTATGCATTGGTCCCCAGTTAAAGGGGCAGGACAGTGTTTTCATGGCCAGAGTATTCTGGGGGCAAAAGCTATTGGGAGTTCGAATGGCTGTAGCTCAAAGGCATGAATCATTGGCCCTTCTTGCTGAAATACTTCAGTAAGCCCGACTGTCCGGACCCAGGTTTATTCCACCCCAGACCTCCAAGAATTGTCTATGAATGCCCTGTCTTCTTTTATGCAACCCCAGGCTTTGTTTGGTGTAGTGGTTAGGAGTGCGGACTTCTAATCTGGCATGCCAGGTTCGATTCTGCGCTCCCCCACAAGCAACCAGCTGGGCGACCTTGGGCTTGTCACTGCACTGATAAAACTGTTCTGACCGAGCAGTGATATCAGGGCTCTCTCAGCCTCACCCACCCCCACAGGGGGAGAGGAAAGGGAAGGCGACTGTAAGCCACTTGGAGACTCCTTCGGGTAGGGAAAGGCGGCATATAAGAACCAACTCTTCTTCTTTCATTTACCCTTAAGATTTGCTCTTGCTCTCATGTTTTCCTTCCCATGCCTCATCACCAGAGGCCTTTAAAAAAATGGGCAGTGGACATGATGAGGATTGTCGGATCAGACTAGTCCACTTAATCCAGCAGCTGATCTTGGGCTCGTTCCACACACAATGGATAATGCACTTTAAAAGATTTTCGCACAGGAAAACCAAGCTGCAAAAACACGTTGAAAGTGCATTATCCAACGCGTGTGTTGAACAAGCCTTGCAGATGCCAACCAGTGACTCTGGAGGATCAACAGACCAACCACAGAGGCGGAGGCCCTCCTTTGAGCCTGCCTCCCAGCATGGCATTCAGAGATTTGGTGCCTCTGAACCTGTCTCTGTCTTTGATTTAGGTGAGTAGAGGGGTTGGTCTGAACCTAGAGAACACAGACTGAGGCCAGTGGCGCGGACACGAAAGCTTATACCTAGAAGGAAACTTAGCTGGTCTTAAAGGTGCCACTTACAGCTCTGTCCTAACACTGTTGCTCAGTGGATTGCTGTAACAATGCTGTAGCAACATCTTGGTTGCCAACTGCTATTTAAAAACCATTCAGTGGTAGGGAAGAGATGGAGCAGAGTTGTTCTCTCTTGCCCTGGAGGGACAGACCAGAACCAATGGGATGAAATTAATTCAAAAGAAATTCCGTCTAAACATCCAGAAGAAGGTCCTGACAGTTAGAGCGGTTTCTCAGTGGAACAGGCTTCCTCTGGAGGTGGTGATTCTCCATCTTTGGAAATTTTTAAACAGAGGCTGGTTAGCCATCTGACGGAGAGGCTGATTCTGTGAAGGCTCAAGGGGGTGGCAGGTTACAGTGGGTGAGCGATTGGGATGTGAGTGTCCTGCATAGTGCACGGGGTTGGACTAGATGACCCAGGAGGTCCCTTCCAACTCTATGATTCTAGATGGCAGCTGCAGTGGGGGATGGGGTGGAGCCAGGGCAAGGGAAGGGACATGCTGTGGGGGGAATCCATGTGTAGAGGCTGTTTTGCTGTCACGATGGTCCGTTTTTGGAGAAACAGCCAGACCTCCACGGAGAATCTTCACAGTGTAGAGGCAGCTTTCAGCAGATGGCTAAGTACTGGGTGCAAATCATGATCCCAGAGAAGTTCCTGGGATGAAGAGGCAAAACTCTTCCTTTGCAACTATAAAAGCCACAGTTGTTCATTAACCCCCTCCCTCCCTTCTCCAAGCGCTGCTGGAAACATACAGGTCTGTAGGGCCAAGAGCAACGGAAAACACAACCGTGGTTATATTCGCCAAGCTGGAAAGTTAGTTTCAGTGGATGTGCTAGGAAACAATTCTGTTGAGGCCAAAGTGGATAGCCTCACTTGATTCACGGCAACCTAAACGGAACACCCATCCTTGATTGGATCAAAGAGACTCTGCCTTATTTAATGCCAAGATTTACACTTTGTCTGCCCATGAAATTCATGGCCAAGGTAATTTACATGTGTATTAAAATGTACATTAAAAAAACATCCAATGTCAATCGAAAAGTAGCAACGGCGCTTCAGGAAAAAAAAACCAACAAACACAAAACTAAAGCCATCAGTAGTAGATTAAAACCCAAAATATTTGGTACATAAGTTTTCATTAGAGGCCTATACGCGCTTTTGGAAAACTTGTGGGAAGTATGAAACAAATACCTCCCCCACACCCTGCAGCTACCCACCGAACTACCAGAGGTGTGTGTACGTAGCTCTGTGGCAGGGCTGACGTTCTCAAACTTGCAGATGTGAAGGCACAGATATGTAAGCATTGGCTGTATTTTTATGTACAAAATACTGAACGGCACCATCTGGGACCACCGAGTTAAATCAAGTCCTTGTCGCGTGTCAGCACGTTGGTCCGCCTGGGCTGGTCTGTTCCTCTGTGGCTGGCATCTGTTCTTCAGGATCTTGGGCAACGGATCTTCCCCAGCCTGCTATAGGGGATTCTGGGATGGGAGATGCCAAGGACTGGACGTGAACATTCTACTTGCAAGGCATGTGTGTGGTTGCCAAAATCTCTGTGAGCCTTCTAAGCCCCTTTTTTGGGATCCGGCTGACTAGAGTCCTTGATACTGGCTTGCTCTTTAAGGCACTGGTCTTCAGCTAGCGAGGTTTAGGATCTGTGAATCAGTCATATCATTGGACTTTCCTTATTGGGGATTGGGGAGGAGGTTTAGAATAAAGGTGGTGGCCCAGGAGTGGGTGATAGGCAGCAATAGCAAGCCTGTACCTTTCCTCTTACAACTCTGCAATGAAAGGGACTGGAGACTTACTGTTTTGAGAATGAAAGCTGGGAATTTGTACATTTACTATGATATGCTGTCCCATTCTCCCCTCCAAGATAATCATTTGGTGCAGGTTCTTAAATTTTTTCAGTGATAAATGCTCTCTTCACTTCAGATAGCAATTCCAAGGGACTCTTGTGGATAAGGAATGACTATTATGACTGCTCTGTAGCTATAGCCTGATAAAAGCCAGATGGAGAAGGGAAATGAGAGAAAGAGAGGAGAAGAAGAAGAAGGAGAAGCTGGGGTTTTGTACCCTGCTGTTTACTGCCCAAAGGAGTCTCAAAACAGCCCTTCCTCTCCCCATAAGGGAGGGAATTTGCCAAAATAATCTCCTTTCTGATTTGACGTATAAAATGCTTTTGAAAAACCGCATATGCAGAACCAGGGCAGAAATCCAGGTCAGGAAGGAGGGGGGATGACAGTAAGAGCCAATGGCTGTTCCACGCACAGCTGCACGCTAAGGGGGTGACTGCTCAGAATTCCAGAGAGGTGAACTGTGTAGTGCTGTATCGGAGGCGATGTGACGCAACAGGAGAGTTCTCGGATGGCTCATCCACGCATGAGACCCTGCAGTCTTCGGGACAGGAAGGTGTGCATGGGTGAACCGTGTTCGGGTGCCCCTCGCCCCTAGGCCCATCTCAACAAGACCTCCTGGATGGCTTCATTGCAGCCGCTCAGTTCCATGTCCTTGAGGACGCTGCTGATGCGCTCCACCGTGGCGCGCTGGCCCCACTGCTGCCTCCAATGCTTCAGCATCTTGTACTGGGCGTCTTGCATGTTGCGCTCCTCTGCCAGAATTCTGGCTATGGTGTTGTCGCTCAATCCCAGGCGGCGCACAAACTCCTTCCACCGTGGGAACGGCACGTTTTCTGTCACGGCATACAAGACCTCCGGACCTGGGGAGGGGAGGAATTAAGAAAGAGAAGCCAAGTGATGGGGTGAACATGATTCATCCGGGGGGGGGGGGAGAATATAAAACACAGACGTGAAATTGAGCCATGGGCAAGGGAGCTTCCCTGTATGTATGGCCTTATATGGGGCATCAGTTGACAAGCCCTAGATGCAGAAGCAAAACCGGGGAGAAAGGGAACCTCGCTGCAGAGCCAAGCCAAACAAAGAAAAGAGATACCCACTCAAAATAGTTGATGTCTCCAAAAATATTGACATTATATTATCATATATATGAAGAAATATAAAGATGACACAAATCATTACGAGAATATCATACAAAGATCATATACAACTGAAGAACATGAGAAAAGCTGAACCTTTAGCATTAACAACTAGCAACAAGGAATTACCTTGCCAAAAATAAGGGCAGGGGCAACCAAGATTACATACAAGCTGTGAAAGAACAACAGATAAAGAAAAATTAAACTTAACAATTAGACTAGTAGCAACAGGGAATTTTCTTGCAGTAAGAAGGCAGGATGACCAAGGCAGCCACCGAGGCAACCAACTGGCAGCCAATTTGTAATTCACTCCTTTTGCTCGGTGCCTTTTCAGAATCTTTAAACTTAATCTAATGTGATAGTAAATTGCTTCTATCAAACTCAATGCATATGGCTGTAAAGCCTTCAAACCCTAAAAATTAAGGGAACATCCATGTGTTGGAAATTCAAGCAGGAAAACCTCCAGTTAAAGAGTTCCTAACCGAAAGCCTTGTCGCTAGTTGATAATTATAAAGGTTCAATTGTTCATGTTCTTTGGTTGGCAAGCCCTGGACACACCCATTCCTTGGCCCCGCCATGCTGAAGTGGGGAGATGGGCGTGAAGTGAGCACTGAAGGGATGGGAAACTCTCCATGGAGATATTTGCAGCCATGCAGAACAACCAGAGCTGAGGCTAGCTGCACCTCAGAGATGAACAACGTTTGAGAGGCATCTGACAAACAACAGTTTTGGTCCCTTAAAGCAGGGGTAGTCAACCTGTGGTCCTCCAGATGTCCATGGGCTACAATTCCCATGAGCCCCTGCCAACGTTTGCTGTCAGGGGCTCATGGGAATTGTAGTCCATGAACATCTGGAGCAGTGGTCCCCAACCCGCGGGCCGCGGCCCGGTGCCGGGCCACGAAGGCCTTGGCGCCGGGCCGCAACTCCTTCTTCCCTCCCTCCCCGAAGCGAGAAGCTCGCCAGGCCACGAGCAAATCGGCTGCCAAAGCGGCCGATTAGCTCGCAGCCCGGCAAGCTTCTCACTTCGGGAGAGGAGGGAAGAGAAGCTTGCCGAGCTGCAAGCTAATCAGCCGCTTTAGCTTTAGTGGCCGATTTGCTGGTGGCCCGGAGGGGGAGCTGCGGGCGCCGGCACGGCGGCGGCGCAAACGCGCATGCGCTGACTGCCGCGCACGCGCGTTTGCGCCCCTGCCGGCAGCAAACGTGCGTGCGCAGCAGTCCGTGCGTGCGCGTTTGCTCTGGGGCTGCCGCGCGTGCGCGGGCCCCCGGGCCGCCCTCTCCCCCCACTCTGCCGCAGCGGTCCGCAGCGGCCGAAAGCTTGACTACCCCTGCCTTAAAGTACGGCTGACCTTGAATTCAGCTGTTGGGAAGCGATCTAGCTACCCTGAAGTATGGCCAGTGGCTACGTGTTTAGAAGAGTCAGCGATGGGGTCTAAACCAGGGGGAGTGGAAGCCATGACCTGGTGAGGGGCAAACCGGCTGGCTTTGCCTGCCCTCTGAACACCAGCAGAAGGAAAAGCACGTGGGTGTGAGAGGCTCTGCAGGCATGATGCCTTCACTCATCAGCTTTTGGGCCTGAGGACAAAAGACATGGCCTGGGACGAGCAAGCAAGAGAGGTCCTGCCTCTGGTTCAGCCAGGACCAAGCTAGACAGGTTTATTGTTCAGGCATAAAACCAGGAAGTGTTGATGCTGCCATAAATCTTACAACAAAAGGTACATGCTGGTGTAAATACCTCCCCTCCCTGCCCCATAGCTGATACTTCAGGCCTTTACTTCTCCTAGCCTAGCTCAGAAACCAAAGGGGAGCAAGGAGCAAAGTCCTCGATGTAGCAAAGGCTGTTTACGCCTGATTGCTTGGGAAGCATTCACAGGGGCCACAGAGCATCCACAAAGCAGTTTTCCTTGCATCATCTCCCCTTCCCCACAACACAGTCAGCATTTCCTCCACTGGAGAAAAGCTTTGCAAAAAAAAAAAAAAAAGGAAATTGCAAAGCCGCTCTAGCATTATAACGACAGTATATACTAATTTGCAACTTTCATTTTATAAAAAATGGAACATCTGTTCCACTTAATATTTCTGGTAAGGGCTAGGAAGAGGAGTGTGTCTCATGGTTTAAGAGCTTAACACCCACTCAGGGCAGCTGTCCCGCCCCTGCCTCCTCCTCCAACTGGCTTGCCCGTCTGTCCAGCAGCCAGCCAACTGACTTCCTCTGACCGCCCCCTCCTCCTTCCACTTCCCTCCAAGGCTTGGAGGCTGCAGATCCCTGCTGTGGGAGAGCTGCCCCTGCTGATGAGTTCCATAATAGCTACCTGCAGCCTCCTGTGGGGAGGGGGAGGCTGTCTGCAGAGTTCTTCCACCCCCACTCCCCCAATCTAGTGCCCGTTGTATTCCTGAATGCAATGGGCTTGGCCCCTAGTTTTCTATATCCCACAAACAGTTTGGTAGCTCTTGTGTAGGTGGTGGCCCTGGTTTGGCAACAGCAAGCCTGCACCTTTCCCCTTGTAGGTTCACAAGGAAAGGGATAGAGACTTACTGTTTTTAAAATAAAAGCAGGCACCAGATTCTTATAGTCAGTTCATTTAAAAAGAAAAAAGAAAAAAAGGCAATTATACCTATATATAAAGTTACATTGATTTACACCAATACCCTTTTTAGGACTTGGAAGATCCCCCTAAAAGGTACTAGTGAGTACCGGCATTAAAAATGCCCTTATTATGATGCTACGTTCAAAAAAAGCCTTGCACTCAGCCAGCACAAACAGGCTGGTGGTCCCTGGACTCAGGGAGGTTCAGCTGGCCTCGTCCAGAGCCAGGGATTTTTTGGTCCTGGCTCCTGTCTGGTGGAACAAGCTCCCAGAAAACAACTGGGCCGTGTTTGAACTCCCTGAGTTCCGCGGGGCCTGTAAAACAGTGGTCCCCAACCTTTTTGAGGCTGGGGACCGGCAGGGCAACTGCCCGCCTGCGCATGCCGCCACGCCCGCGCACATCCGCCATGCGCGGCCAAAGTCACGCATGCACTTTCACGCATGCGCGCATGCACAGAAGTGCTGCGCATGCGCGATTTCGGCCGCGCATGACGCATGCACGGGCGCTACCCTGATTCCCTCTCCCCCCCCTCCCGCAGTAAGAAGCTTCCTGGGCCGCAACCTTGCGGCCTGGGAAGTTTTTTACTGTGGGGGGGGGGCGGGGAGAGGGAGCTGCGGCCCGGCGCCATGGCCTTCGCGGCCCAGCACCGGGCTGCGGGTTGGGGACCACTGCTATAAAACATTGCTCTTCCACCAGGCCTACGATTGAGGCCTGTAAAACAACTGATACCTAAATTGGACTCCCTTCTACATTGCACCCAACCAAGGACCCAAGGTTCGGAACTTAGACATCTGGTTTTAGGCTTTTAGAGTCTGAAATTTTTACCATGATTTTAGTATGACCAATTGTATTACAATGTATATGTTGTTCACCACCGTAAGTCTGGCGGAGAGGGCAGGTTACAAATCTAAAGACATAAAAATAATAATAATCTGTAAACCGCCCGTGGCGCCGCGGGCGCCACGGACTAAATAAAACAGTAAGGGGTCCTGGGGCGGGATGAGTCTGGGATGAGGAAGGGTCCGGATTGGACCCTTCCTCATGACAGACAATCGGAGGGACCAATCGGCAGGCGCGAAGCGCCTGCCGATTGGTCCCTCCGATTCCCAGCCCCAGGAACTGCGAGCCGCGCACAGCGCGGCTCGCAGTTGCTCCCGGCCTGACGCGGCAAGAGGCGTGAAGCGCCTATCGCCGCATCAGGCCACCGCCTGAGGGAGCCCCCGGCAGTCGCGCGGAGTGTGGCTGCCGGGGGCTCCCTGCCCGGCGCCCTGACGCGGGGAGAGGCGCGAATCACCTCTCGCCGCGTCAGGGCGCCGCCCGAGGGAACCTCCGGCAGTCGCGCACAGCACGGCTGCCGGAGGTTCCCTCGAGCCGCGGCCTCAATGCTCGCTCCCTACCCGCCTCCTCAGTCAGGACGCTCGGCCGAGCCGCCGCCAGGGCGCGGTGGGGGCGGGGCCGCGGTCGCCCGTTGCTGCTTAGAAAAGCTCTTGGGGTTGCTCCCGGCCTGACGCCTGGGGGAACCCCTGGACTCCTGCGACCTCCAAACAAAGAACCGCCGCTCGGGGGAGGCCCCGCCACCCAATGGAGCCCAACGAACCAGGCGAAGACCAGCAGAGACCAGCCAGGACCAGCGAGAGGGCGGTGAGTGGACCTGGGGTTCTGACTTTACTTGGGAGGGAGGACCGCGGCGCCGCTTTTCGGGGGGGGGGCTGAGAGAGTGGGTGGGTGGGTGGGTGGGTGGGAGCCTGTCCCTTCCCCTTCCCCCTTCTCGCCTTTCAAACCCCGCCCAAATACTGCAGGTAGTCCCCCCCCCCAAACCCACTCTCACTGCTAGCGCCCATTGCATTTAGAACTGCAATGGGCTTGATTACTAGTAAATAATAAAATGCTATCGCATTCCACCAATTCCCAGGGTTCTTTTTTTTTTAAAGAGCCCTCCGAAGCGTGTGGGAGAAATGGAGGGAGGGGTGGGGGCAAGACATGTAAAAATGAAAACCTTCCTGCCTACACAGCATTCAAAAGTGCTTCGACTGCCATCTTTCCCAAAAGGCTGCACAGGTTACATTTGGGAAAGATCACAGCAAAGCAGGTGAAAACAAAGGAGGATTCCACCCAAACTAAGCTGCTCTAAGTCAGCCAAGGTGGACCAAAACATCTGTGCAGAAATAACCCAAGTTGGGGAGAGAGAGCAGAGGGAGAGGGTTCACTTCCCTTCACCCACATCCATCTTTTGCAGGTGTAGTCAACCTGTGGTCCTCCAGATGTCCATGGACTACAATTCCCATGAGCCCCTGCCAGCTGGCAGGGGCTCATGGGAATTGTAGTCCCTGGACATCTGGAGGACCACAGGTTGACTACCCCTGATATTTTGTACACCCTGCACTCTGCTTTCTAGGGAGGAGCCACTTGAACAGGAGACATGGCCATGACTGTCGGTCTTTTCTATCTATGGCTGTGAAGGTCAGACTGACATCAGGGGAACTCACCTTAAAACGTTCACACAAATTTGGCCCTGTGAGATGGGAAAAGGAGCTTCCGATTTCCCTTTCACTCTGCAGTGAAAAAGGCAACGAGGGGCAGGCTTTTTACCCCTGTATATTCTACATAGGGCGAATGAATGAATGAGCGCTTTTTAAGATGAGGTCCCCTGATGTATATTTGACTGAGGGTCCAATTGCACTCCCATGACATGACCTCACAATCTGCGTGTGTCACAGCCTGAAACATTCTTCAGGCTTTGAGAAACCACAGAAAGGACGCGATCATGCAGAATGTGGTTGGGAGGCATTGCTGCGTACATGCCCACCTGGGATCCCTCCCCTTCCCACCCCCTCCAGGCCCATCACTAGCCATTTTGGGAGGGGAGGGTTGGGTTGACATGACCATTATATGGGTAGGGACTCAAAAGTTGAGCTGAACAATAAAAATAATGTAAAACTTGTTAATTATTTATTATAGCGCACAGTTAAAAACAGAATGAAAACATCTTAAAAACTATACCGAACTAACAACACATAGGACCAAACGTGTTTCGACCCTTCCGGGTCTTCCTCAGTGGTCAAAATTATAATAATACACTATCTAGCACTCTCTATAATGTGTAGCTGAATGGTTGAGTGGGGACTGTAACTTATGGCTCCAACCAATATGTATAAATTAAATCCTTTTTGGAGACCAATTCCTATGATATGTCCCTAAAGTCACCACTCTTCGCTATCATTAAGTTCGAGTGTATTCTCATGTGCGTCAGAAAAAGTGGTGACATTATAGAGAGTGCTATATAGTGTATTATTATAATTTTGACCACTGAGGAAGACCCGGAAGGGTTCGAAACACGTTTGGTCCTATGTGTTGTTAGTTCGGTATAGTTTTTAAGATGTTTTTATTCTGTTTTTAACTGTGCACTATAATAAATAATTAACAAGTTTTACATTATTTCTATTGTTCAGCTCAACTTTTGAGTTCCTACCTGTTAAGGTTGGGTTTTGTTCCTTTTTTGGTTTAGCAATGACCATTCTATGGTCATATAGGCTGATAAAAGTTTAACAAATTTAAAATATATATACAAAATTAATTCAATCCCACCCATTTGGGGGAACCCTTCCAGGAGTGTCAAGAAACCGCAGAGTTTAACAAAACCCTGGTTGAGAAAGCCTAGCGTATCATGTAGTTCAGAAGAAGAATATTCAAAATTGGTCTTTCTTCTGGACCCTCCTATGTTGCTTCACTGCGACTGTCCCCTGGAAAAGTCCCTTCTGGATCCACCACTTCACAGCATACACTTCTATATGCCCAATGTATACCCACCTAATAATAGACAATGTTCCTATGTATGAGACAGTTTTTGGCAATCAAACCGAGTGGAAAGCAGGGGCCGTGAGAACCGGAAGCACAAACAGCTCAGTTCTTCTGCCCTTCTTTGTAATGGCCAAAATATGGGCTCTCACATCTCCTTTGGCTTTTGACGTGACTCCATGGGGTAGATATGCGATACAGTGGTTAGACCAGTAGTTCTCAACCTTCCCAATGCCGTGACCCTTTAATACAGTTCCTCATGTTGTGGTGACCCCCAACCATAAAAGTATGCCAGTGTCCTTTCACAGAAATTAAACCGAAACTGACCAACGGCGTGAAGATCCATTGTTCATGATTGTATATATATTGGTTATAAATTGGCGGGCACCTTTAGGAGGAGCGGCAACAGTGACAGCACCCCCCCCCCGGCCTAGCTGCTCACTCTGCCGTGACCCCTGTGAAAGTGTTGTTTGACCCCCAAAGGTTGAGAATCACTGGGTTAGAGTTTTGAAGTAGGATCATGGAGACCCATGTTCGAATTCTGCTCTGGTAAGGAGGCTTGCTGAGTGGCCTTGGGTCAGTCATACACCCTGAGCCTCAGTCATACACTCTGAGGGACTCAGTCATACACCCTGAGCCTAATCTACCTCAAAGGGTTGTTGTGAGGATAAAACAGAGGAAAGGAGAATGATGTAAACTGCTCTGGACCCCTATGAGGGAAAAAGGCAGGGCATAAAATGAAGAATGACTAAAATCCCAGATGGTTTGTGCTCCATTGAGTTTAGAGTCCCAGACTCTGTACTGAAAAGGGAATTGGCACTCACAGTCAGGAATTTGAGCCTCTCCAGCAGGTTGTATACAGTATGGCAGTCTTTGTGTGTTCGGTGGCGCTGGTGCAGCTGTCACTGGCAACAGAGTTTCTTGCTGGTTTGGTTCCTGAGGGATACTAGTCACCCGTACCTCAGAGAGTGGTAACTGGGAAAAGAGAGAGAGGGAGAGATTTACAGTTGGGTCAGCTAAGAGAATACAGTGAAATTCTTCCACCACCAGTTTGGAAGCACTAAAAATGCAGACGGGTACAGGAATGGCGGCATCCACTTTCCCGTCACACCTCTGCTCTAGAAGAGCTCCCTGAATACAGTTCAAGGTGGCTACCTCTTATCCTGCACACCAGATGGAGCCTGACTCTTCCAGATCCCACTTGTATTTATATCCCACCCTCCCCTAAAGGCTCAAGGCGGGTTACATATGATTAAAACACACAATGCAACACACTAAATATGCATAAATATAAAGAAATCTGAAGTCTTATATGTCAAAATTCAGAAATTTAAAAACTAAAACTGACTTGCTTGTCCCTCATCCCTCCTGCATTTCCCAAGGAAGCAGCAGGGCTGAGGGGAAGGCCTGACAGAGAGGCTGCTTCCAAAACCTCCAGGGGGCGCTTGTTGTCTTCCCATGACCCCTTATAACTCATGGGTTGCAAGGGCTTACCTGAGGGTCAGCTGGTGAGGGCTGCTGCTCCTGGCCTGGAAGAAAAGAGAACAGAAAGTGGCTAACATTGTTCCTTCAGTGGTCATCCTTGCTTCGCTAAGCACTAATAAGAACTGATGGTAATTATTCACCTACTAGATGCTTGGGCTGGAGACTAATCACTAGGATTCCCACTTACCCTGCAAAGGCATGTACTTCCCTGTCCCCTGACCTTGCTCAATGGAGCAGTGGGAGGCAAATGGGAGAGCAAAGCAGTGTGGGGAAATCACTTCCTGTGTCAGACTAGGAAGTGACATCACAACAACCTAGACATTCCAAAAAAATCTCTTTCGTTCTGCCACAGAGACTTTGGACATCCCTAGACTGTCATGTTGTCCATTCCTGTTCTGAAACAGAACGTGACTTCCAAGAAGACTCGGCCCTCTAATGCTCCAGGGAGCTGCCCGCACCATATCCCTATGCATCATGCACACAGAACACTAAAGAGGAAACAGACAGGACTTGGAACGGAGCCAGGTGAATTTTGCTGCTGGCTGGAGGCAGCGTGCACATGATGGGATTTCTTTTTTTGAGGGGGGGGGGGAGACTGATGCTTCTGCCTTGTCTATTAAGTGCTGCTCCATAGTCAATGAACATTATTAAACAAACAGCCTGACTGAGCTGACGCTGTTTCAAAAAACTTGCCTTGATTCTCAAAAAGCAGAGACAACCGAATGTGAAAACTTGACTCTGCAGGATAAGACAATGATTATTGCTCCTAGGACACTGATAAACAGCGGCGTGCCTGAAATTTCACAGAACTTGTTGTTGTTAGGTGCGAAGTCGTGTCCGACCCATCGTGACCCCATGGACAATGATCCTTCTGGCCTTCCTATCTTCTACCATTCCCAAGAGTCCATTTAAGCTCACACCGACTGCTTCAGTGACTCCATCCAGCCACCTCATTCTCTGTCGTCCCCTTCTTCCTTTGCCCTCAATCGCTCCCAGCATTAGGCTCTTCTCCAGGGAGTCCTTCCTTCTCATGAGGTGGCCGAAGTATTTGAGTTGCATCTTCAGGATCTGGGCTTCTAAGGAGCAGTCAGGGTTGATCTCCTCTAGGACTGACCTGTTTGTTTGTCTTGCAGTCCAAGGGACTCGCAAGAGTCTTCTCCAGCACCAGAGTTTAAAAGCCTTAATTCTTTGACGCTTGGCCTTCCTTATGGTCCAACTTTCACAGCTATACATTGCAACTGAGAAGACCACAGCCTTGACTAGATGCACTTTTGTTGAGAGGATGATGTCTCTGCTTTTTAGGATGCTGTCTAAATTTGCCATAGCTTTTCTCCCCAGCAGCAATGAGAAGGCCTACAGTCCAGAGCAGGTGGCAGCATTATAGAATCATAGAGTTGGAAGAGACCTCATGGGTCATCTAGTCCAACCCCCCTGCACTATGCAGCATTAGAAAAGGAGGGTGAAGACAGAGCAGAACAAGGTTGCCAGCGTAGACATTTATTAACAACATGAAGGTAAAAGAGACAAAAGAGGAGAAGGAGAAGGCCTAAGCTGCCTGAAGAATTACTGCAGGAAGAAGAGCTAGAAGCAAAATTCCCGTTAACAGAGAGAACAGGCATGCTCAAAAGGAGGCCATCTACACGCAGAGCAGGAAATAAAGAAAAGGCAGCCCAGTTGTGTCAAAGTGTGGAAGGAAAGCAAATAAATGCAGAAAGTTTAGCAGAGAGCAACCTTAAGCGGGTCTCGTCAATGGAGAAAAGTATGCTTTGAATTGAATGGCCATATGAGCAGGCAATACACAGCTGAAAATCAAAAGCAGATGGAAAGGTATGTAATTGTGTTCCAAGTACAAGACGCTATCGAATTAAAATCATCCAGTCCCCTGTACCTTAGACCCTGAGACATGGGGTACGGTGGGGGAGAGGGAGTGGGAAGTTTAGATGTCCATGGGAGGGGGAAAGAAAGAACAGTACCTGGCTGAACCTGGCCATGCCTGAATGGTAGCCAATGGACACGATACACAGATGTAGCAAGTAAACACCAGATGAATCCGTGCAAGCTCATTAAATCATTTCATGAGGGAACCTCCGTACAGGAGTGTGCCAGTTTCCAAACAGAATAACAAGTCCTGGTGAATTACTCTTGTTTCAGTAACTTCATCAGTGTATAATGTAACAATCAATGGGGGGGAAAAAGATACAATGGCAAATGTATCTGTGTTCTCTGTGTCTCCAGGATAATGCAGCGGCAATAATAATATCATTATTCTGTTGGAAACGGGCACACTCCTGTTATGAGGTTTCCTCATTAAATGGTTTATTGAGCCTTCATGGATTCACCCCCTTAAGCCTTCACAGAATCAGCCTCTCCGTCAGATGGCTATCCAACCTCTGGAAATGTTTAAGCAGAGGCTGGATAGCCATCTGACGGAGAGGCTGATTCTGTGAAGGCTCAGGGGGTGGCAGGTTACAGTGGATGACCGATAGGGATGTGAGTGTCCTGCATAGTGTAGGGGGTTGGACTAGATGACCCAGGAGGTCCCTTCCAACTCTATGATTCTATGATTCTGCACGTCTGAAAGGTGACACCTAATGCACGCAGGAAGCTGGAGTGAATGGCAGATGCCCTTGAGCCAAGAAGACGGCCAGTCCCCCTGAACCTGCCTCCTGAGTCTGAAGTTTCTCTTCTTCTCTGGGGTCCCTGAGGCCAAGCATCTGACACGAGCTCAGATCTGGAGGCCTGGCATGTTCTGTCCCATACTCACGGCATATGCTGAACGCAGAGATCAGCTTCTTCTGCACCGGCTTCTTGACGAGCTGCCTCATGACTATAAACAGAATGGCAGCGGCAAAGACGACAACCAAGCTGCTAAGGATGGGTGTCAGGTCTGGATTAATAAGAATAGCAATTTTATTTATTTATTCATTCATATTTATATACCGCCCTCACCGAAGGCTCAGGGCGGTTTACATATAACTGAAACTATACATGAAACCATACATATAATAATTATAACATTCATATTATTAATTGATATAACCAGGTAACAGCATAACAACAGTATAACAGTAACCTAAACTGTAATAACTCAAACAGGTCCAGGAGTCTTAGTGGGTTTCGGGGGGGGGGGGCTGCAGATGTTGGTTGGCTGGCCTGGCCTCAGCCAAATGCCTGGTGGAAGACCTCCCTTTTGCAAGCCCTGCGGAACTGTTTCAGTTCCGTCAGGGCCTTGATCTCCTCTGGGAGCTCTTTCCACCAGGTGGGGGCCAGGACAGAGAATGCTCTGGCCCTGGTCGAGGCCAGGCAAACTTCTTTTGGGCCAGGGACCTTTAGCCGGTTGGTGGCGGCGGAGCGTAAAGTTCTTTTGGGGGCTTAAACAATTATTAAGTGCTGTCAAATTGGAAGCGACCTGTGGCCAACGCGGAGGGTTTTCAAGGCAAGAAGTAAGCAGAGGTGTTTTGCCATTAGCTTTCTCTGAACAGCTACCCTGGTCTTCCTTGGCGGTCTTCCACCCGAGAACTAGCCACAACCAATCCTAGTTAGCTTCCAAGCTCCAACAAGTTGGGTCTAGTCTGGGCTATTTTGGCCATTCAGGTCTTTACTGTGTATTTTAATAGTAGTAGAGGAAGAGATGGTTTTTATACCCAGCTTTTCACTACCAGAAAGAGTCTCAAAGTGGCTTACAATTGCCTTCCCTTCCTCTCCCCAAAACAGACAACTTGTGAAGTGGGTGGGGCTGAGAGAGCTCTGACAGGACTGGTCAGTGAGAACAGCACTATCAGGACTGTGACTAGCCCACCATCACCCAGCTGGCTGCATGCCGAGCAGTGGGAAATCAAATCCAGCACACCAAATCAGAAGGCGCTAATCTTAACCACTACACCAAGCTGGCACATTGAGAGGGTCAACGTTCGACAACACCTATTTGAATTTAAATCTACAAGTCATTCTTAAAACGTAATTTGGTAGAATGATTTCCGTTCTAAAAGATAATTTGAGTAATTGGAGTCTCAGTTCTTCTGATGCAGCTTCTGAGACCATTTCCCCCCACATTTTGTGTCCCATGAACCTAGCAAAAGAGAACAGTTCAGAAGAATTCTGGATGTAAAGGGAATGATGAAATTAACAGCATCAAAGTTTATTGAGCCGGTTGAGTTTGGGGAGTTAGCCTTGAACCACTTTTCCTCTCCAGATGTCCATGGACTACAACTACCAAGAGCCCTTGTCGTAAGTTCTTGGGAGTTTAATACTAGGGTTCACAAAATTAGGCAAATCGTATTCAAACATTGGCACATGGTGTCAGATATACTGGGATGCGGGAAGGTACCTCTTTTGGCTTTTAGACACAGCTACAAAATGCAGCTATGAGGGTTCTCACCGAAACATCACGGAGGGCCCTTATCCAGCCTGTGCTCTGGCAGCTACACTGTTTGGCAATTGTGTTCTGCATCAAGTTTAAAGTTTTGGTTTTGACCTTTAAGGCCACCCGCAGTCTGGGTCCAGTGTACATGAGGGACTGGGTGTTTCCTTATGCCCCTAGCAGAACATTATGCTCTGTGAATCTAAACAGGCTAGAGGTCCCTAGCCCCAGAGAGGACCACCTGGCCTTGACCAGGCCTTTTTGGTCCTGGCCCCAACCTGGTGGAATGAGCTCCCAGAAGAGCTGAGGTCCCTGATGAAGCTCTCGCAGTTCCGCAGGGCCTGCAAGACAGAGCTCTTCCATTGGGCATTGGGTTAAGGCCAGATGGGTCCCCACTCAAACCGCCCTACCTTATGATGGGAGATAGCATATCCAGCCATTGAACTGCAGAAAGCACTGGTTGGGTTGAGTGCGGTCAGTTTGTTCCGGTTTTAAATTGTATTTTTTACCTGTTGTGAACTGCCTCGAGCCAGCCGGCCAGGAGTGGCAGTATATAAGCCTAATAATAAAATAAAATGTTGTTGTTGTTGTTATTGTTAGGTGCGAAGTCGTGTCCGACCCATCACGACCCCATGGACAATGATCCTCCAGGCCTTCCTGTCCTCTACCATTCCCCGGAGTCCATTTAAGTTTGCACCTACTGCTTCAGTGACTCCATCCAGCCACCTCATTCTCTGTCGTCCCCTTCTTCTTTTGCCCTCAATCGCTCCCAGCATTAGGCTCTTCTCAAGGGAGTCCTTCCTTCTCATGAGGTGGCCAAAGTATTTGAGTTTCATCTTCAGGATCTGGCCTTCTAAGGAGCAGTCAGGGCTGATCTCCTCTAGGACTGACTGGTTTGTTCGCCTTGCAGTCCAAGGGACTCGCAAGAGTCTTCTCCAGCACCAAAGTTCAAAGACCTCAATTTTTTGACGCTCGGCCTTCCTTATGGTCCAACTTTCACAGCAATACATTGCAACTGGGAATACCATAGCCTTGACTAAACACACTTTTGTTGGCAGGGTGATGTCTCTGCTTTTTAGGATGCTGTCTAGATTTGCCATAGCTTTCCTCCCTATGAGCAAGTGTCTTTTAATTTATTTGCTGCAGTCACTATCTGCAGTGATCTTGGAGCCCAGGAAAATAAAATCTGTCACTATCTCCATTTCTTCCCCATCTATCTGCCAGGAATTGAGAGGGCCGGATGCCATGATCTTCGTTTTCTTGATGTTGAGTTTCAAGCCAACTTTTGCACTCTCTTCCTTCACCCGCATCAACAGGCTCTTTAGTTCCTCTTCACTTTCTGCCATTAGAGTGGTATCATCTGCATATCTGAGGTTGTTGATATTTCTTCCTGCAATCTCGATCCCAATTTGTGACTCCTCTTACCCCGTCTTTCTCATGATGTGCTCTGCATACAAGTTAAATAGGCAAGACGACAGTATACAGCCTTGCCGAACTCCTTTCTCAATTTTGAACCAATCAGTGATTCCATGCTCAGTTCTCACTGTTGCTTCTTGACCTCCATATAGGTTTCTCAAGAGACAAATAAGATGCTCTGGTATTCCCATCTCTTTAAGAACTTGCCACAATTTGTTGTGCTCCACACAATCAAAGGTTTTAGCATAGTCAATGAAGCAGAAGTAGATGTTCTTCTGGAA
The DNA here is from genome assembly GCF_049243985.1 of Paroedura picta. NCBI lineage: Eukaryota > Metazoa > Chordata > Lepidosauria > Squamata > Gekkonidae > Paroedura > Paroedura picta. The sequence goes on from NC_135375.1 coordinate 105,413,375, forward strand.
CTCCCTAGCTTTCTCCATGATCCAGCGTATGTTGGCAATTTGATCTCTAGTTCCTCTGCCCCTTCGAAATCCTGCCTGTACTTCTGGAAGTTCTCGGTCCACATATTGCTGGAGCCTAGCTTGTAGAATAAAAATATTAATTGTACTCTATTCAGCCTTTGTTCAGAACTGTTTTTTCTGTATCTATACTGAACAAGCTGATTGATTGTTTTTAGTATCCCTTTTCAGGGCAGCTAATAAGCCATCCTCAGCAAAGAATGCTTTTGAGCTCTGACTGAAAGCATAAAGCCATACTCTTGCTTCCAGAGATATCTGACCACATTTTGCCCATAGTTTAAGATTTGAGATACAGCATGGTACATGCAGCAATTTTCTTAAAAACTGAACAAGGGGCTGATCGATATCATGAGACAGCTTTAATCCAAGTAGCTAAGCCATAAAAAAAAAGGGGGAATTCCTTTTGACTTAAATGCTTGCACCCTTATTACAACAAAACCTGATTATAGCAATAGCACAGATTGCTTTATTAACCGCCATTCTAAGCTGAGGATTTCAGAATAAATCTACAAAGACAGAATCCCCAAATAGGCAAAGGTCTTAACTTTGCCCAATACTGAACCTGTTGACTGACCATTGTAACGGGCTCAATCTCCTATTTTTGGTGAAGACTAAGGGCCATTCCACACCGGGATCCATGTAGCAAATTGTTTGCTGAACGAAAAATCGCCATTTTAAATAGTGGAATTCGTTGTTACGCATACCTGCCTTTGTAGTGGAATCCAGTTGCGTTTCTATCGTTTCCCACAGGTTCCGGTCTCGGCAAAAATCGCTAAAAAGGAAGCGCTATTGCTGAGCTGTGTCCAGCCCCTGGCCGTCAAGCAGCCAATGGGCGGCCGTTATCATGCTCCCAAACAGCCCCTTTCCCTTTAAGGAAGGTTATGCGTTGAATATGCGTTGATTCGTTGCAATGGAGAGACCCATCCAGCTAGCAGGAGATTTTTGAGCTGCCGTTTCATCGTTGCCACGCTCCCCCCCGAGTGAAAAAAAAAATCCGCCCCCCTCACGGGCGTGATTTTCGGCTGAAAACAGTGTGAAAAATAAAGTGAAAATAAACCAGCAAACGGGCCTCTGCGATGCTTGTGCTTGGTAACTTTAAACAGCGGGACTGCAGCCGGGGAAGCCTCACTGGGTAAACGAAGGCTTGCCGGTGCGTTGATCTCCGCTCGCTCGGAGAAAAAAAAATGGCGATCGCTTCGCTGGAAGATCAGAGGAGAGAGCCAGGGGGAGGGCCTTTGCAGAAACCGCAACAATGCTAACGCACAGAACTTTCCCGCTAGTGTTGCAGATTGGTTGCAGGAGTGTAGCGCTTTCCGGAGGGTGAATCCACTTTTTAGGATTTTCCTGAAAGCGCTACAACAAAGCGCTTTTTGCAGATCGGTTTCAGGAGTGTTGCAGATTGTCAACGACATTGTGCATAACGGCAAAACTGTAGCGATTTCAATTAGTAACCATTGTGCTATTTTGGACGAATGCGGAACGGCCCTAAAATCTTGATTTTCTGATAACTGATCACCAAGCTTTCTCGCAGGCAGTAATGAGAGAAAATTCCCAAGGCCCTTCACTCACCAACTCTAAAGGTAAAGGTATCCCCTGTGCAAGCACCGGGTCATGTCTGACCCTTGGGGTGACACCCTCTAGCGTTTTCATGGCAGACTCAATATGGGGTGGTTTGCCAGTGCCTTCCCCAGTCATTACTGTTCATCCCCCCAGCAAGCTGGGTACTCATTTTACCGACCTCGGAAGGATGGAAGGATGAGTCAACCTTGAGCTGGCTGCTCTGATCGAACCCCCAGCCTCATGGTCAGAGCTTCAGACAGCATGTCAGCTGCCTTACCACCCTGCGCCACAAGAGGCTCCTAACCAACTCTAGTGTGTGGCAAAATTAGGCCATCATCTGGCAATTCCAGTTTGACAGCACAGTGCTCTGCTTAGAGGCTGCCAATTTTAACCTTACTCTTTTTCATTTCCCCCCTCTCCTTTTGCATTTCTCTTCTCTCTTTTTTTTTTTTTTGGATCTCTAGCCTGTAGCGTTAATTGCCTCTGCCTAGCTTTAATCTTGGTGTTTCTTCCTGTCCCTCTCTTGGTTCTCTACCTGACTGAGAGTATGAATGAAAGAGTAGTGAGAAAACCTGTGAGGTTTCCAGATGATTATTTTAAAATCTTAAGACAAGTGTCTTGTTTATTTATTTATGTATGTGCGAAGGGGAGTTATACCATTTTTTCTTAATAAATTTATACAACTGTTACTGTTATAGGGTTGGGGTGTTGGTGGTTTGCTCATAGAAAGGGACCTGGGTTTTTTAGTAAATATACTAGGGGAGTAGGCTGAACGTTTGAAGTAGGAATTAAATTGTGCTCTCCCGGCAACTGGTTGTTTTAAAATTCTTTCCCCACCCTCCTCTTCACTGTTTCAGCATCCTCACTGTTTACTCTTAAACCTTAAAATAGTTTTTAAAGTTTACCATGTAGTTCATCTGTTTTATAGCATGTACTCCCAAAGAGCCTCTTGTGGTGCAGAGTGGTAAGGCAGCAGACATGTTGTCTGAAGCTCTGCCCATGAGGCAGGGAGTTTGATCCCAGCAGCCGGCTCAGGGTTGACTCAGCCTTCCATCCTTCCGAGGTCGGTAAAACGAGTACCCAGCTTGCTGGGGGGTAAACGGTAATGACTGGGGAAAATGACTGGGGAAGTGAATGGCAAACCAACCTGTATTGTGTCTGCCATGAAAACGCTAGAGGGCATCACACCAAGGGTCAGACATGACTCGGTGCTTATACAGGGGAGACCTTTGCCTTTACTCCCATTTTATTATTTCTAAAATTAGCATTTTAGCTATTCAAATAATTTATCTTTTAAATTTATTTATTCTACTGATTTTATCAACTTTTTATTTGATCCCAGGTATTTAGAATGGGTAATGAAAAAGGGGTGGTCCTTTTGATGCTATCAATCCTCCTATAAAATAAAGCTGCCAACTGCTATAGCACTGTAAAGAAAAAGGAACTGGTCTGCAAATAGTTTAATATTTAGGTTCAGGTGAACAATGTTCCAGTTCAATGGCACCTTTAAGTGTGTACACCAGGGGTAGTCAAACTGCGTCTCTCCAGATGTCCATGGACTACAATTCCCATGAGCCCCTGCCAGCATTCGCTGGCAGTAGCTCATGGGAATTGTAGCCCATGAACATTCGCTGGCAGGGGCTCATGGGAATTGTAGTCCATGGACATTCACTGGCAGGGATTATTGGTCATTGGTCAGAGCACCTGTCAGAACAGAATCTCATTGGTCAGAGCACCTGTAAGGACATTCACTGGCTCATGGGAATTGTAGTCGGACCTCTGGAGGGCCGCAGTTTGACTACCCCCAGTGTACATGTACTCCTTCAGATACATTGAAATGGACATTACCAGACCATGCAGTAGCAGATAGCATAATAAGATAGCATAATTTGTTTAACAAATGCGAGGACCAAGCCGGAAATATAAGCTGCGTCCATATGGTCACCATTTGTTTGGGTTTAAAAGCGGAACACAGTGAAGGAAATAAATACATCACAATCAGAGAGCGATGGGCAGCTTTGCCCTTCTCAGTTTTAGAATGACGAGAGTAATTAATTGAGACCCAGCTATCCCATTCCATTCATCTCCTCTGAAGCGCGGAGGTAGCCTTACAGAGCTCTCTTCTTTGAGGTGGGGTGACTGGCAGTTTAGTATTTTATATCAATGTAATAAGATTGCGGTATATATTTATATGCAGAATTTATGATATCGTTAAGAGGGACGGTGGAATGCAATTGGCTTCTGGAGATTTCTTAGGGAGTTTCCCAGACAAGAGGTGAACACATGTTTGCCATTGCCTGCCTCTGTGCTGCAAGCCCGGACTTCCTCGGTCCCATCCAAATACTATTTGGGCTAAGCTCCTGAGATCTGCTTAGATCAGGCTAGCCAGGATCAGCTGTGTCAGGGTGTTGTTTAGGGATTAGTATTAATACCATGCTTAAAGAGCCTCTTGTGGCGCCGTCTGAAAGCTCTGCCCATGAGGCTGGGAGTTCAATCCCAACAGCCGGCTCAAGGTTGACTCAGCCTTCCATCCTTCCGAGGTCGGTGAAATGAGTACCCAGCTTGCTGCTGGGGGGTAAATGGTAATGACTGGGGAAGGCACTGGCAAACCACCCCGTATTGAGTCTGCCATGAAAACGCTGGAGAGCGTCACCCCAAGGGTCAGACATGACTCGGTGCTTGCACAGGGGACACCTTTACCTTTACCTTATTAATACCATGCTTGAAGGATGATATTATATTGTGATATATTGTATCTGCTGGCATTGTGAAATTTCCTAAATAAAAACCATGTGAAGGAGGAGCACTTTGGAAGTGGGGAAGTAGTCAAGCAGGTAGCAGAGAGCCAATGCCGGAACTCACCTAGGGAGTCCGGGGGTAATCTGCTTGGGATCATGACGTCACAGTCTTCTTCGCACTCTTCCCCTTGGCAGCTACAAGAGGGAAAAGCAAACTTTATGTCTCTCAGGAAGCAATGCTGCTACCCTGGTTTTTTTACCCTATGCCATCTCCACTCAGTAAGAAGAAACCTGGCAAGTGAAGCCCTGCTGTACTCGGGGATAAGGCTCTTCCATGGTTAAATGGAATGACCCAAATGAAGACATAGAGCTGCCTCTCAAAATGGGTCACCAGAAGGCAGAAATAACACACATTATCTTAGCTCCCAAAATCTATTCTGCTGATCAGGCCAGCTGGATCCATGCTACGGTTACCTTGAGGCTAGACTACTGCAATGCACTCCACATAGGTCTGCCCTGGAAGGCAACTCGGAAACCGCACCTGGTACAGAATGCCATTGCCTGGCTACTGTCACATCCCAAGGGAAATCTGCTTCTCACTTCATGGGTTATTGATAGGGGTTGAAAAGGTGGAACAGGCAAAAGCGGGCTGGGTTCCACTACACCTGTTAGAAAGGAGGACTATAAATAACAACAGCCCCCACCAACCACCACTTGAATATGGAAGTTGGGAAGGGGAGGCATTGTCTAAAGCAGGGGTAGTCAAACTGCGGCCCTCCAGATGTCCATGGACTACAATTCCCAAGAGCCCCCTGCCAGCATTTGCTGGCAGGGTGCTCTTGGGAATTGTAGTCCATGGACATCTGGAGGGCCGCAGTTTGACTACCCCTGGTCTAAAGAGTATCAGAAGGTGGGAGGGATGGGTGTTTAACTCCTCCTAATCCTGTTCTGATTTGGAAATGCTCCCAAAGTTGCTCCCCATCCCTTGTCTGTCTCCAGACTGCTAATCTTAGGGGCAATTTCCTGCTTATTTATTTATTTCAGTCTCTCTCTCTTTCTCTCTCTTAGCTAGAGATGTAGTTATGAATTTGCCTCTGTCTCTATACTATCAAGTATATTAATTCCTACAAAAAAAACCCTTTATCTACTCTTTAATCAGGTTGTGCACTTCCATGTGTTATTTACTCTACCAACAGTGCTTTCCCCATCACTGCACTTGCCTTAAAAAAGGGGAATTTAATGCTGGAAAGCATGCATTCCCATTACAGCACGTCATCCCATCAGCCTCGAAAGGACCCATCTCTCTGCATGAACACAGCCCCATCAAGAGGACAAAATCCCTCACCTGCTACATGGCAAACAGCTATTCTTCTGGGTCTGCAGGAAAAACCCTTTGTTGCACTTACAGATTGTATCGCTGGACTTGGAACCTGGAGAGAAGAGAGAACGGAGGTGAGGGAAGTGGGCATGGATCGGCCAGCAGAACCAGAACAGGACTAGGGCTAAGACAGAATGGCCAGCAAGAAATGGGAGCGGAAATGACGAAAGCAGAATTTTAAAATGTTTTATTACTGTCCTTCCCGACAAGGTGCTGAGCCTCTAACTAGCCCTTACTGGGGGATATCTCCCCAATAGGGTGACAGCAGTCCCTGACTGAAGACCAATCAGAGGCTCTCCCCTGCTGCCCTGGCTGGCTGGGTGCATTGGGAGCAATCCACACTCACAGGGCTCCTGGGTAGGGAAGGCTGGCCAGGCATGCTGCACACTGCCATGCCGCTCTTGCTGGCCTCCAGGATGCTGGGGGAAGGTGGGCCCAGTACGCTGCCCCCACCACTCTCACCACCCTCTTGGGCAATGGGAGAAGGCAGGAAAGGCTAGCTGGGCATGCTGCATGCAGCCCTTGCTACACTCACCAGCCTCCTGGCTGCCACGGAACCTGGGGGGCCTTCGGGGCCCCACCCATTTTTATAACAGCTTCTCTGCTTTTATTTTAATATTTTATTATATGTACATGTTGTAAACCACCCTGAGCCCGCTTGATAGTGTAGGGCAGTCTAAAAAGTGAACGAACGAACGAACGAACGAACGAACAAACAAACAGTTTTTGGTTGCCGATGGGAAAGAGATGGCTGACCTGTGGGATGACTGCAGGAGAAGGAATTGTTCAAGAATCCCGACACATCCAAGAGAAATACAATAAATGATGGAGGGAACAATCCAAACGGTCAGTGTTCAAGGCCGAGAGACGGTTTCTGCCAGGCCATACTCACATGGTTTCCAGACAGTTCCATTGTGGCAGGCGCTGCAAGGCAAGCAAAGGAAGTCGGGGCTGTCGCTCTCCCTGTCCCGATAGTAGTTGCTGGCACATCCGCAGACAGTGTCTTGGGTGCTGGTGCAGTTGCTCAATGTGACCTGACTCATGGTTTCTCGGGAGGGGAAAGAGGAGATTCCTTAGCAATAGATCAGACTGGTAAGGGATCCCCAGGCTACCAAAGAACAATCTGAATAGTCAGTGGATTACCACCTCCTCTTCAAATATAGCTTTCGATAGGCTGTGGGGTATTTCCGGATTGTTATCAAGATTATAAAACATCACTGTGCGTTTTTATTTCTTGTGCTGATTTTCAGTATTTCTTTATTCTTATTCCTGAGCTTAGGGAAACTGAGCTATAAAAACTGTTCGTTGCCTGAAAGAAATCTTACACTGAGCACTCCTGGCATACTAGAGGGCTGGTGCAGCACGGTGGTTAGAGAGACGGCCTAGGACTTGGGACAACCAGGTTCGGATCCCCAGCTCGGCTATGAAGCTTTTCGGGTGATCTCAGGTCTCTCACAGCCTGTCAGCCTAACCCACCTTACAAGGTTGTTGGGGTGCGGGTTGCATGAAGGAAAGGGGAATGATGTGAAAAGCCACTGGGTCCCTGATCAAGGAAAAAGCAGGATATCCATTAAACAAAACATTAAGCATCAGCTGGCTTATGTTAGTAACAACAGCTCTGTTTAACTTCTTCCTCTCCTGCGATCCCAGAGACCAGCTCTTCCCCTGCCCAACCCCTCTTCCCAATGCTGCTATTTCTCCGGTCTATCGTCAGATGGACTTACTTGTACGGCAGTCTTGGCACCCGCGGCACGATTTTGCAGAATTTTCCCAGTCCATGTACGTTCTCTCAGGGCATGGTTTACAGGTGGATGTCTTGTCTTCAGTAGCGCAATCCTGAGCAACGTAAGTGCCTGCAAAGGAATTGCCCAACAGGAAGTGACTGGCAGGGAGAGGAAGGGGCGGGGAAATTGTGGGTGAATGAGAGAGCCAGGGCTGGTACTGCGCTTACTCCCCCCCCCCCCCCATGGTCAATCCTGCTGCGTTCTGAGTGATCTGAACTCAGGCCTTCCTCCTTCCTTTCCCCTGAATTTAAACAGACTGTGTTCTACACTTAAGTGTGTGGCTGCTCTCTCCTACCCACTTGAGTGGGGAAGCTCAGAGAGGGGAGGGGGGCGGAGGTTGCAAAGCTCCAGCCGGCATTGAAGAAGCACAAGTATGGAAAGGGGTTTATTTCCTGCCATTTGTCTCCTGACTCTACAGCCAAAGCAAGTGTGTGTGGGGGGGGGAGGGGGGAATGGAGCATGAGGCTGCTTGTTTATTTTTCTTTTCCTGAGTGAATGAGGGGAGGGAGAGAACAAAGAGGGGAAAGACAATCCAAAAGGCAAATCTCGGCAAACAGAAGTGTAGTCTTGAAGCATAGTCACTTTAGAAATGAGGGCAAAAATAAGTCTTGCAAGGGAATGGCAACCGGGAACCAGGCAGTCTTTGAACTGATGCCCTGACCAATCAGCAACAGACTGCTTCACTACATCAGTGTTGGAGGTGCCGGAGTGGAAGTGAATCTGGCAAAATGCAGAGATCTGCACTTAATACTGGGGCTCTCAGAGCAGTTTCCTCAAATGTAGTGAGTTATATCCACTCTTAGGCATTGCAGGGGAAAGATAGTGTCACTGCGAATCAATCAAAAGATGTTGCAGAGGGGATATGTAAAGCGCTAAATATCAGAATGGAAATCGAATAACGTGTAGATTACTTTTTAAATTTGAGGTCACCAGGGATAAAAAGCCCAGTGCAGATTCAGCCCAGGAGGTGAGCATAGAAATGTATGGTCAGTCCAGCTTGACCAAAGCAGCAAACTATGTAGGAAATGCATGGCGCATGTGCCCGTGCCTATGAATCTGTTCCAGTTAACCTGCTCCGTTATTCTTGGCTCTTGCTTAAAAGGCATCAGCCTATCCCATGGAAAAGGCTATGCGCCAAATTTAAGCCTAGTTGAGGAAATTATACAAACATTGCAATTTCCCCGCCAAGCATCCCAGAAATAGTGATTTTGAAGTGAAGCTGTGCATCCATCCTTAGAGCTCGTGAGCCTTGCTGGGGGAGGAAAGACAAGTCACTGCCTCTGCTTTGTGGAGTTTTCAAGGCAAGAGATGTTCAGAGGGGGTTTGCCATTGCCTGCTTCTGTGCAGCAACCTTGGTGATCTCCCAACCAAGCACTAAACAGCCCTGCTTAAGCTTCTGAGATCTGATGAGATCGAGCCACCTTGGACCTTTATAAGACTATGATTCCTGCTTGGGGAGGGGAGGCTTGTTTAGAATACTGGGCTGGGAAATTTCTGGCATTTTGGGGGTGGAGCCTGGGGCAGAGAGGGAACTCAGCAGGGATGTGATGTCATACAGCCTGCCCTCCAAAGCTGCCATTTTCTCTAGAGCAGGGGTAGCCAAACTGTGGTTCTCCAGATGTCGATGAACTACAATTCCCCTGATTCCCTACCAGCATGCTCATGGGAATGGTAGTCCATGGGCATCTGGAGAGCCACAGTCTGGCTACCCCTGCTCGAGAGCAACTGATCTCTGAAGTCTGGAGCTCAGCTGTAATTACAGGAGGCATATAAGCCCCACCCAGGCGTTCACAACCTTAGACATGTTTAAATGCACCGCACAGACTTGCCCCATGATGTCCTGCTCAGGACAAAGGAGAGGATGAGTGAGTCAGCTCTCCCACCAGCCTGGTCTTTCCCACTCCTAAGGCATTTCATAATGAATGAGCACGGTGGGTGTTTAACAGAGGATGATGAAACAGGCAACACTTTTAACTTCCTTCCTTTTGGCTCAAAATTTTCAATCAACTTTCATGTCTAATATATTCCGAAATGTTGACAGCTCGCAATAGGGATTCCCCCCCACACACACACACACACTTCCCAGCTGCGATTAAATTAGATTCTTAGATTTAAGAAATAGAGAACTAAGGATTTTGTCTCGGCAACGTTTTGGTCCGTGTTTGGCTTTGAATCTGTGGATCAGGGCTCTCCCACAGCTAGGTGAGATTCTGAAGAGACAAAAGGTCTCCCTTCTGCCAACATGACTCTGTACCATTTCCTAGTGCCGCTCAGGAGCAGGAGGAAAGCCTGAGATATGTTGAAGTGTGAGGTCAGGCAGGGAAGAAGGACTTACAGGTGGGATTGCGCATCCCCAGAGCATTGATTTGGTGTAGTGGTTAGGAGTGCGGTGGTGTTAGGAGAGCCAGTTTGGTGTACTGGTTAGGAGTGCGGACTTCTAATCTGGCATGCCAGGTTCGATTCTGCTCTCCTCCACATGCAGCCAGCTGGGTGACCTTGGGCTCGCCACGGCGCTGATAAAACTGTTCTGACCGAGCAGTGATATCAGGGCTCTCTCAGCCTCATCCACCTCACAGGGTGTCTGTTGTGGGGAGAGGAAAGGGAAGGCGACTGGAAGCCGCTTTGAGCCTTCTTCAGGTAGGGAAAAGCGGCATATAAGAACCAACTCTTCTTCTTCTTCTTGATTAAACTGGGCCCGCGCTTCTGAAGTCTGCAGTAGAATGCTGGGTCTGCAATTAGGGTTGCCAGCAGGCATGGAGAAAAAGGTCCTGTCCCGTTAATACAGATGGTTAAAATGTGTGGGCAAAAGCTTTTCATACCAGGGAGGCCAGTTGCATCACCTGGTGAATAACGTCTATTCAATGTTTGAGAGAGAGATGTTTTTTGTACCTCACTTTTCACTACCCAAAGGAGTCTGAAAGTGGCTTAAAATCGCCTCCCCTTCCTCTCCCAAAACAAACACCCTGTGAAGTAAGTGAGGCTCGAAGAGAACTGTAACTGTCCTGAGATCACCCAGCTGGCTGCATGTGGAGGAGTGGGGAATCAAAACTAGTTCTCCAGAATAGAGGCCGCTGCTTTTATCCACTGTACCAGGGGTAGTCAAACTGCCGTGAACGCTGGCAGGGGCTCATGGGAATTGTAGTCCACAGACATCTGGAGGGCCGCGGTTTGACTACCCCTGTACTATACCATGCTGGCTCTCTTTGTTAAAGGGCCAAGCCATTTTGTCCCCCTCCAAGCTTGCTGGCAACCCTAGACTGGATGCATCAAATATCTTGCTTATGCTGGGTTCTCAGTTCCTAAGCTTGCAACATTACCATAAACACACATTAAGCTGCCTTATACTGAATCAGAACCTTGGTCCAGCAAAGTTGGTACTGTCTACTCAGACCAGCAGTGGTTCTCCAGAGTCTCCAGCTGAGGTCTTTCACATTGCCTACTGACCGGTCCTTCAGCTATGGGAATAAATATTGTATTTGTCTTGCCTGGCAGTTAGATTCCACTTCACTGTGTGTGGGATGAAGATGTTGTGTTCTTGCAAGACGTTGTGTTCTGGCAGCTAGAGTCTTGCCAGCTGCCAAAGTTTATTTATTAGTCACTTCTTTCAGCCTTTCATGTACTTCTGCCCTACCGTTGGAGAACCAGTGGGTTGAGTACAAGGACTAGGGATCTTTCCAGCATTCCCCTCTCCTCCCCAGTCCCTTCCAGTCATGGGAATCAAGTTGATTCCCAGGGTAGTAGAGGGCTGGGAGCTTCAATGATAAGGAAGGAGGCGGCAAAATTGACTTGTCCTCCTCCTTTGATCAGTGTAGTTCTTATGTTGGAAACAGAAAGGGAGAGTTCATCCCATTTGATCTCCTACAACAGGGGTAGTCAACCTGTGGTCCTCCAGATGTTCACGGACTACAATTCCCATGAGCCCCTGCCAGCAAACGCATGGACATCTGGAGGACCACAGGTTGACTACCCCTGCCCTACAATGCAGCCCCCCTCATGTGGGTCCCACAACTAGAGTTGCCAACTGTGACATGGGAAATTTCTGGAGATTTGGCGTCAGAGCCTGGGAAGAATGGGTTTGGGGAAGGGAGGTACCTCACCAAGGTACAACGTCCACCCTCTGATGCTGCCATTTTCTCCAGTAGTCTAGGGACCAGTGATCATCCTGGGAGGATTCTAGGCTCCAGCTGGAAATTGACAACTCTACCTACAACCCTCCAGATCAACTTTCCCAAGGGGCAGAGTTTGTAAATGTGGATCTGGTCAGCTTGAGTTCCTAGAATGTATTTTATTGGAGTGTGAAAATTGATCTGAACTGAGACCAAGTCAGTCCTCCCTCTTAATAAGTTATGTGAATTTATCATCCCAAAAAAATTGTCTGTTTTTTTTCCTCGTTAGGAAAGGATCAGAAAACTGCCTTAAATACTCTCTAAATATTCAGCTGCAGTGATTGCCTGGAAGTGGTTTGGTTTTCGATCTGTTCAGGAACTTCAAGTGAAAAGAACAGAGAGAAAAGAAGAAGAGAATCTTTTTTTGCGCAATCATAATTTGAACCATTTAAAAGGTGCAGATTTAGAAACAAGGAGATTTGTCAATAAAGGGAGACATGGGATAGGCAACAGTATAGAAGTAGCTGTTTGGCATTTATTCATACCTTTGTGACATCGCATGCAGCAGTGAGTTTTGTCTGGATGGAGGTAGTACCCTTGTCTACACTGCCTATTTTCGCTGCTGCTGGAGTGGTTGAAGGGTTGCTTGTCCTCAAGTACACCATGGGTACGCACGTCTCTGGGGACGGGGCCTAATCCCAGGCAGTCCCCTCCATTAATCTGAATCAGGATTAATTTGACCTGCAAGCACAAAATGAACAGACAGTTCTTCATCAAGGAGAATGACCTCAATCTTTAATATCTTCACATCAGGACTGGTTTCCGACTTTCCAGGCAAACACAGTTTAATGCAATAGATGGTCGAGCACCATCCCAGTCCAATGGCCAGAAATTCCAACTGAGAACGGACCGGCGATATACGGAATCGTCACTTTGCAAAATCAATTTATTTGCTGCTCTGTTTCTCAGATTTGTGCTAGGAATTTTCAACTTTTGAGCTAGGCATGCCAATGTTCCCTCTAGCTAGCTACCTCACCATCACCTGGGCTCTAACCTAATATATACTTATTTTTAGTGCACCCTGAATGCATTCAGTTGCCAAATTTGTCAAAGCAAGAGCACCTTGAAAGTATTTACTTGTCAAACAGTCAAAGCTAGGGCATCCATCCACTGCAATAGCTACTAACACTGTATCATTGGCAAGGAATTTGGGAGTGATCTTACTCTATGCTCAATCAAAGTGGTGGATGCAGCCATGAAATCAAATGGTGAATAACACTGAGCCAGAATGCAATGTTAGGCATGAACCGAATATGGAAGAGTAAGGAAGTGCTGGCTAGTCAACACTATTGTCTTCCCCATAACAACCTATGGATGCAAAAGCCCTGAAGAAGGAAGAAGGAAGACAGGAGGAGAATAGATGCTTTTGAATGATGGTGTTGGAGACGAATGCTGCGAATCCCATGGACAGCCAAAGTTACCAACAAGATCGTTTTAGAGAGGAGCCAACCAACTATGTCATTAGAAGGGAAGATGTTACGGCTAAAGCTCACTTACTTTGGACACATCATGCGATCAAACTCGCTAGAAAAACCATTAATGCTCGGCATGGTCAGCGGCAAAAGGAAACGTGGTCGCCAAAGGATCCACTGGCTCGACACGATCAAAGCCAACACAGGGATGACCATGAACCAACTAAAAGAAGCAGTCAGAGACAGGGGCGTATGGCAAGACTTCCCTATAGAATTGCCGAGGGTTGAACACGACTGAACGGATAACATCATTGTCTTAGACTCCTCATTATCTCTGGGGGCCCAGGTCACAGGAGTAGCACACTTAGCATTCTACTATCTGCACAAGGTGCGGCTACTTACACCCTCCCTGTCCACTGTTCACTTGGCCACAGTGATTCATGCAATGGTCACCTCCAGATTGGCCTTCTGTAACTTTTATCTACGTGGACCTACCCTTGTCCCTGACCTGAAAATTGCAGCTGGTACAAAATGCAGCTATTAGGGTCCTCACTGGTGCATCTTGGAGGACCCACATCCAGACGGTACTGAGGCAGCTGCATTGGTTGCTGATCGCGGCCCAGAACAGGTTCAAGGCTTTGGAATTAACCTTCAAGGCCATCTGAGGTCAGGGCCCCACATATCTGAGGGACTGCTTGCCTGCTTATGCCCCCCACAGAGTCCTTCAACCGGCTAATTTACTCGTTGTCCCTGGCCTGAGAGAAGTTTGCCTGGCCTCGACCCAGGCCAAGGCTTTTTCAGTCCTGGCCCTGACCTGGTGGAATGAGCTCCTGGGTGAGCTAAGGACCCTGATGGAGCTTTCAAAGTTCTGCAGAGTGTGTAAGACAGAGCTCTTCCACCAGGTCTTTGGCTGAGGCCGGGCTGGTTAAAATCTGCGCTCCCACCACTGAGCAAATTAGATCGGTGCGGCTCCCTTTGACCTCCCCATATGATGCCATCCGTCAGTTGAGCTGGGGGGGAGAGGGCTGGCTGCTGCTGTCTAGAATTGGTTGTTTTAGATTTAATGGGGTTATGGCTTTGGTAGGGTTTTAATGTGGGACTTTTACGCCGTTAGCTGCTATGAGCCAGGTTGTGGGAGTGGCGGGACACAAGTCGAATCAGAAATATAAAAATAAATAAATTGGTTATGATTCTTTGTTCGGAGACTTCCATTGATCGCCTAAAGCTAAAGTCATCATCAAAGGGTGATATAGAAGAATGGCAGCAACAAAAAACAACACAAAACAACTCAAGAAACACTGCCTGTGTTACCTGCATCTGACCGATGTATAAAGTGATGTTTCAACAAGAGTAGTGGTATTCATTCCATGGACATGGAGAGTCACTTCTGCAATTATCCTGAACCCAAAGAGCCACATTTACTTCCATCCTTGGCATGAGGCCTATGCCTCAGGAAGGCTCACAATGGCTGTTTGAAGGTGGGAACCACCTGCTAGCTACAAGGCCCACTGCGCAAGTGTCATGCCCACTTTCCTGTAATGAATGGTAGGCATCACTGGTGGCACGTCAAAACGTCACAAGTGGCTCCCGAGCCACTGAGTATTATTAATCTACCATATAATTGATCTACCATATAAACCGAATGTTTCAACCCTTTTTTAAAGCTGAAAAAGTCCCCCTCGGCTTGTATGCAGGCTGGCTTATGTGCGAGTATACACGGTAGATATATTGCCACCTCATGCTTAGCTTAAAAAAAAAAAGCATTCTTCAATCTTTCCAGATCTGTAACGGGGCCACATATCAGTCACGTCATAGGAGGTCACCGGACATCAAAGATACAATCTTATTAATCGCCCTATTCAACAGAACAATTTACGGCACCAAGCAGTCTAGCAGAGGCTTCAAAGAAATCAGAGGACTGGGCCTAGTTTATCAAAATGTTATTAAAGCATTGATAAAACGGTTGTAGCGTATAAATAAATTTGGGGTCACCACGATTGTCACCACCACATTGAAGGGTTAACATGTATCTCTAACTCATTTCTTCCCAATTTTTATAGTAGTAGTAACAGTAGTAGTAGTAATATATATTAATAATAATAGGTTTAGAGAGCTCCGTTTAATGGAATACTGAATATCAGAGACAGTGTAGACAGCAACTGGTTAAGAAATAAATTCATCCACTACCACTGAATGGTATAAAGTTAGTATATAAACAAACCATGACATGAATTTCATGTACCTGTATTTTTATTAGGGATGCCAGAGATCAGTTCCATGGAGAAAATTATTGCTTTGCAGGGTCGACTTTATCACATTGCAGCATACTGAGGTCTCTGGCTTTCCCAGCCTCCAACCCTAAATCTCCAGCAGGAGTTTTCCATCCTGGATTTGGCAACCATATCTCTTCATTCCCTGCTAGTGGCCGGGGGCAACCTAACTGACACTGGGCAACCTTAATTTTTATGTTGTACCACCATGCATATTCTGATGTGAAATGCTAAGTTTGGACTATTCATGGGGATCACTACTAAAAATACTGACTTCTACATTGACATTTTTAGGTGCTATGTTACATTGGTCAAGCCCTGCCATATTCCTGTAATTTGGCTGGAGGCTGCACAGGAGGTGCCAGGAGATACTATCTAAGTACTATGTGGGGTGACAGAGAACCAGGAAGCATGACTCCCCAGCCTGAATGGGGTGCTACTCAAAAGAATACAATCAGGAATCTGAGCATAATTCTTGATGCTTCCCTAACCATGGAAGCTTAAATCACAAGAGTAGCACAGCTGGCATTTTTCCATCTCTGCCAAGCTAAACTATTAGTGCCCTATCTGACCCCAGAACACCTTGCCACAGTGATCCATGCGACAGTCACCTCTAGACTGGATTAACGCAGCTCATTCTATGCAGGCCTGCCCTTATCCCTGCTTCAAAAGCTATGATTGGTACAAAATGTGGCTGCTCGCATCCTCACCCAAATTTATGGAGGGCCCTCATTACCCCGATCCTCCAGCAACTGCACTGGCTACCAATAAAATATCAGATCAGGTTTAAGTGCCATACGTGGTCAGGGACCTGCGTATCTCAAGGACCATCGGTATGCATGTATTTCTCAAAGAGCAACATGCTCTACCCATTCCAACAACTTGGTGACCCCTGGCCCCAAAGACGTTCACCTGGCATCAACCAGAACTAGAACCTTCTCAGCTGAAGTCCCAACATGGTAGAATGAGCTCCCCAATGAAGTCAAGGCCCTATCGGAACTCAAATAGTTTCCGCAGGGCCTGCAAGACGCAGCTCTTCCGCCAGGCTTTCAGATGAGGCCAACAATAGGGACCTTCCCACAACCTGTCCCTCTACCAGACAACCTTGACACCCAATTGTTCCTGACTGTTGCTGCTACCTCTTCAGTTGTTCACGATTACCCTTATGTTGTGCTGTTAACTGTTTATATCCTTTTTGTTCATACTGTTACAATGTTCTATTTCCCGATTCCCACTGGTTTTGTTTACACTACCCTAAGACGACACAGAGAGGGGCAGTATATAAATTACATGAATAAAATTAATAAATAAAATAAACACTGGCCTAGGCTACTGACGAAGGAACTCTCTTAAGAATTAAGAGGAGCTATGCCAGATCAGACCGCTGGCCTGGCAGCATTTGGTTTCTTACAGTGGTCAGCCTTCAGGAAGGCCTGTAAGCAGGACCAAGAGTCTCCCATTGCTCCCCCTCCAGCCCTGACGCCAGAGGCTTACTCTCTATGAACACTGGGTATTAATCTATCAATAACTCTTAATCATAAATATGTAGTAATGATGAAAATCAATAATATAGTGGTAAAATAGACTAATTACAAAGTTTAGCGATAATATCTGAAGCACTATCATACACGTTATGGTGAGGAAGCTGTTGGAGAGAAATTTTAAGCTTGTTTGTTTTATATACCTTGTAATGAATAGTAATTTTTGAATAATATTATTTTACTAGGGGGAAAGCCCATTTATAAATATGGGCAGAGTAGGGGCCAGTGGAAGGATGGGCAGACCCCCCCCACTGAGGCGCGTGCGTGGGAGGGCGCGACAGAAGGCTGGGGTCAGCGTCAGGCCTGCAGGCAGCCCTCGGCCGGTCTCTGGCGCAGGTGGGTGGTTCGCCTTAACCAGGCGAAGGCTTGCCGGGGTGTTGCGGTCCCGTGGCTGGAGCCCGAGCATGACCTCTGCGGCCATGGGCCACAGTGCATGGGTGGGAAAGGAGTAGGGCCGCCGGGACCCCCTCCCCGCGCAAGCCAGCTGCGTGTCTGGCGGGAAAGGAGCAGGGCTGCCGTGTCTTTGAGGGTGAAGGGACACCGCGTGGGAAAGGAGCAGGGACGCTGCGTCGAAGATGCTCCTTTCCCCCGCGTGAAGGGAGCCCGGGCAGGAAAGGAACAGGGAGGCCGCATCTTCGACATGGCATCCCTGCTCCTTTGCCGGGAGTGAGGGTAAGCCAGCCAGAGAACTTACCCGTGGGGAAGGCAGCTACGTCTGCGAGGCAGCGAGAGGGCTTTGGGGGCCAACGGGAAGGGAAAGGCTGCCCTCCCCCCACTGTCATCCATCCCCAGGGCACTTACATGTGTCCTGGGGAGTGTCCAGTGGCAATCTGCCGACAATGGCGGCAGAGAGCCCCTGACCGGCTGGGGTGGCAGGAATGAGCATGGCCTGTGCAGGGCAGGGCCCAATCGGGACGAACAAAGCCCTGCCTCGGACAAGCCATGCCCACTCTCCACCCACTGCCCTTAGCACGTTATTATTAACAGCGAGCCCGCTGTTACAGATATGTAACCCTTTTTCTCTTTTGTATCCTGCTTTCTGGTTCACTGATACGTCAGTACTTTAAGGCTTGTTTTTAAAGTACTGTCCATCACACACATTTTCTGCTAAATTGTCTAATCTTCCTTTACAGCCAACTAATGGTCATCTCTACCTCTCGTGTTATAATGAATCCCACAAATTAATAACTTTTTGAGCATATTTATCACAATCTTGATGCACAATCAAAAGACAGTATTTCTACACGCGTTTAATCATATGTGAAGAAGTATCCTCATCACTCTGAATAAAACTTTGTTGGTCTTAAAGGTGCCACTGGACTAAAACTTTGTTATCCTAAATAAGTATGTTTTGAGTATATTTCTACAATCTCATTTGTACATGTAGCTAATAATTCTGTATTTCATAGCAGTTTCCACCTGTTTACTCAGGAGAGTCATTATGCCTGTAATTTTCTGGGTTTCCTCTAGATCTCTTTTTGAAACATCAGTATTCCGTTTACTGCCTTCCAAATTTTTGAAAAGGCATCTGGTTTTACAGAAGCGTGGAATAATTGTGTTCAGACATCATCAGTTTTGGCCCTAAATCATCATCTCTGCTCATTGACTGGTCCTTCAGACAGCCTTCCTGAAAAAGGTGACTCAGAAGTGGATGAACACCCCACATTCTCTGGAGTGAAAACTGATACATAATTCAGTTTTCACAGCAGCATTTCAGCAATCCTTTTACCTCTGCGTCGTCCTAGCCCTGTCTAATTTGTCTGTTTCCTGCTTCTGATGTATGCAAAGGAAATCCTTATAATCATGCTTTAGCAGCATGGTTCCTAATATTGTTAACTGTGGATAGCTCAGACCAGCCTGATCTCAGAAGCAAAGTGGAGTCAACTTTGCTCAGAACTTGGATGGGAGACCACTAAATAAGCCCAGGGTTGCTATGCAGAGGCAGGAAGTGGCAACCCACCTCTGAAGGACATGTTTCCTTTTGGTTCACTTCATAGGAGGAAGGTTCCCTTTTCTCCTGTTATCTTTTATGGCTTCCTTGACTTGGTGCCATAACACTGCTAATGTCTTCTGAGATTTGTTGGCACTGCCTAATCTGTGGTATAAATTCTATCTGAGCTCCTGTTATTATGGGTTTAAATAATATCTATGCATTCTGACTGTTCTTTATCTTTCAGATTCTATTTGACTAATCCACTCAATTTTGAGGTTTTCCTCTTCTTGAATCAGACTATGTTGTGTCAGGCTTCCAGGGAAAACCATCCACTCACCTAATGCTAAACTTCACCATACTGTGATCGCTTGACCCTCTTGGGTGTTTATACCATATCAAATATTGCAGTTGCGAATTACAGGAAGCCACTTCCCTTTCAGTAAATCCAACGCTCTATTCTAGTGAGTCATATGTCTCTGCCGCAGGAAATTCATTCGCTGCTCCTGGAGCTCATCCAGACAACCAGTACAAGCATTTTGCTGACTGTTGAGCCAGTATGGTGCAACTTACTAATTGCAGGTCAAAGGTAATGGTATAACACAAGGTTTACATGCAACAAATTGAAGTAGTCTCTCTCTCTCTCTCTCACACACACACACACACTACTTAGGACACAGATCTGATGGCTGCACAAAATGGTTAGCTCAAGCAACGGCATCTTTGGACAAACATCAAGTACATCCAGTTGTGTTGAATCACTTGTTTACAAGAGGGCCAAACTTTTCAGTGAATCTCTCCTTGATCGAGAACATAATTAAAATGGCAAACCAATGGTAACTGCTACCAACCAGACGCTTCCACAATTTGTAGCACTGCAAAGAATTGTTGGTTTTGTGGCAAAAGAGAATACTATTTTTTATATGTGGTGGGAGCATGTGTGAGTTATAAAATATCGGACAGTAAAAACAGCTCAGTGGGTATAGGCTATATCGGTGGTCCCCAACCCCCGGTCCGGAGACTGGGACCGGTCCGTGGATCAGTCGGTACCGGGCCGTGGCTCTTCCTCGTCCTCCTCCCTGGCTGCTGCCTCAGGGGCTGCCCTGCCACTCTGCTGCCGGCTCACCTTTGGTGCTCTCCAGAGGACGCCATGGCTGGGGCTCCCCCTCGGCATGGCACTGTGCAGCTGTTGCTGGCAGCACCCCTCAGCGGGCTGTGGGAAGTCAGGGGCACCGGTGGGAAAGCAAGTGGAGCAGGGGCTCAGGTGGTGGCGACTACCCCCCCCCCCCGGGCCTCAGTAAACTTGTCAAGCGTTGACCGGTCCCCGGTGATAAAAAGGTTGGGGACCACTGGGCTATATGATTGCTTGTACATCAGAACTGTTATTGTTAACCTCTGCTATCTGTATACTGGTCTTCTCTTCAAGAAAGAGGTCCTATATGCAATAGTAACTGCTTGTGTTATCTTTGTCAGATACTAGAAGAAAAATTCTCTTCCATGTAAAACAAAACTAAAGAGTGGATGGAGAAGTTATGTTCTGTATAACTAAACTGCCTGTTTATTTAAACATAATTTAGACAATATTGATGTTCGAAGTCAAAAGGTGAATTTGATAACAAATTTTGGTTTACTCTAAATGCTTGAAGGCAGTGATTAATTGTTTATATTCTGTTCTCACAGAACTGTAAGTTAGTACACTCTTGTGATAGCAAGCTTATCTCATTGAATTTTCTGCTGAATATATTTTCTGTGTGTAAAGCATTTTTTTAAAATAAACCCTTGGGTAGGGGCAACATTTTCTTCTTTATCTATTTATTTACAAGAGTTTGTTGTTGTTGTTGTTGTTGTTAGGTGCAAAGTCGTGTCCGACCCATCGCGACCTCATGGACAATGATCCTCCAGGCCTTCCTGTCCTCTACCATTCCCCGGAGTCCATTTAAGTTCGCACCAACTGCTTCAGTGACTCCATCCAACCACCTCATTCTCTGTCGTCCCCTTCTTCTTTTCCCCTCGATCGCTCCCAACATTAGGCTCTTCTCCAGGGAGACCTCCCTTCTCATGAGGTGGCCAAAGTCTTTGAGTTTCATCTTTAGGATCTGGCCTTCTAAGGAGCAGTCATGGCTGATCTCCTCTAGGACTGACCGGTTTGTTCGCCTTGCAGTCCAAGGGACTCACAAGAGTCTTCTCCAGCACCAGAGTTCAAAAGCCTCAATTCTTTGACGCTCGGCCTTCCTTATGGTCCAACTTTCACAGCCATACATTGCAACTGGAAAGACCACAGCCTTGACTAGACGCACTTTAGTTGGCAGGGTGTTGTCTCTGCTTTTTAGGATGCTGTCTAGATTTGCCATAGCTTTCCTCCCCAGGAGCAAGCATCTTTTAATTTCTTTGCTGCAGTCCTCATCTGCAGTGATCTTGGAGCCCAGGAAAATATAATCTGTTACTACCTCCATTTCTTCCCCATCTATTTGCCAGGAAATGAAAGAGCCGGATGCCATGATCTTCGTTTTCTTGATGTTGAGTTTCAAGCCAACTTTTGCACTCTCCTCCTTTACCCGCATCAAGAGGCTCTTTAGTTCCTCTTCGCTTTCTGCCATTACACTATGAAATCAATTTAAAACCCTTTAAATACGTCTTGTGTTACAAGAGTGCACACCACTTGTGAGTCTCTTGGCATGCGTAATCACCATTTTGTGGGGAAACGGGCAAGGTACCCATTTTGCAGTTTTAGTACATAGCCTTGAAAATCTGGGTTTCAGGTAGCATATATTATGGCTGGAAAAGACGCCTACTTGTCTTCACACGAAACCACAGCTGCATGTACCAAGGGCAGCGCACATGGTAGGCTCCCTGGTTCATGAAACAGGAGCACAAGAAACGTAAAATTAGAACAGGTCTACTACAACACCTATTGTACAGGTCACATGGCAGCCAATTCTGGTTTGGCACAAGAGGCCAGTCTGAACTTTGCACATAAAGCTGCCTAATACTGAATTGGACGTTCAATACATTAAGATCAGTATATTCTCCTCAGACTGGCGGTGGCTGTCCAGGATGTCAGGCAGAGGCCTTTCCCATCACCTAGTACCTTTTAGCTGGAGAAGCCAGGATTTGAACCTGGGACCTTCCACATGCCAAGTAGATGCCTGACCGCTGAGCCACAGCCTTTAAGAACAAGAGAAGCAATGAAACAAACAAAAGAATACCAAAGGAATCCAACAGTTTTCTGATAAGACATCAATTCTTTGTATCATTCTTCTCTGCTTAGGAGATACCATACCTCAACTACAGTTTTCAGGGAGGACATCAGAACGACTATGCTTTAGAGTCCATGGATGAAATATACATCGGCAGTCACCAAACTGTTCTTAAAAAATACCACGCATCACCCTCAAATAGAAATGTGCAAGTTAGTTTTCAAAGCAACTTCCTTACGAGGAAGGTAGCCAATGTAATACCAGTTCTTTAAAAAAGACCTA
Source organism: Paroedura picta (assembly GCF_049243985.1). NCBI lineage: Eukaryota > Metazoa > Chordata > Lepidosauria > Squamata > Gekkonidae > Paroedura > Paroedura picta. The sequence goes on from NC_135375.1 coordinate 105,435,690, forward strand.
GAAACTTAAAGAGCCATCAACCTAATCTCTGTCTTGAGTAAACAACTGGATTTTTGCAACTAGAGTGTTAAACATATTGAAGAACAAGCCTTATTATAGATAAATAAGCATGGATTCTATAAAGGAAATCTTGCCTTACCAACTATTCACAAAGCTCTGAGAATGCCAGCAAACATACAGGCTGCTTTCATTTGTGGATTTTTCCACACAAGGACAGAAGGAAACCCATGTATTCAAGGAGATAGTCCACGCTGTGTTCACTGACACCACAACCCACTGCATTTCCAAGACTTTTCCTTTTAAACAGGATCACAAATAAACCTAGTCTGGTCTGGTTCAAAGATAAATTGCTGAGTCGCTGCATATTGTTATTTTAATGTGGGTATTAGTTGGTGTATGTTGATGGCACAACATATAATAATAGAAAATAAGAAAAACAGAATAATTTATTTTATTAGTAACAGAGCATGTTGACAAAGTGAGCTGAAACATACCCTCTCCCTGCTTTATTATGAAACCAGTATGGTGTAGTGGTTAAAGAATAGCAGGCTCTAAGCTGGGGAACTGGGTTTGAGCTGTTCTCTTAGAGCTCTCTCAGTTCCACCTACCCCAAAGGTTGTGGGGAGAGAAAAGGAAAGGTGTTCGTGGATGTCCTGTGGGTGTCCTTTAGGTAGTGAAAAGTGAGGTATTAAAAAAACAGTTCTTTATCTTGTTGCACTCTATTACTTTAAGCATGCCCCACCACCATTCCCCAACTCATTTCCATTATTGGAGTTATAACCCAGAAGAAAAAGCTTTCAGACACCAGAACAATACAGTATTAAAAAAAATAGATATGGTGTAAGGTTTAGCTTCCTTCATTCACACATTTTACTTTTGTTACAAGCAGACCTCCTATTTTACATCTGAAAGAGAGAATACATTAATATAGGATTCCCTTTCCTGACTAGTGTGGCACTGAGATCTCTGTGTTAAATAAGTGCCTGGGTTGACCTTTAAAAGCCAAGCTCAGTTTTCTGGCTTTGGAAAGTACCTTCCAATTTTTTAGGAAATCTGCCAACAAATTCTGGGTATAAGCTTTCATACACATGCTTATACCCAGAATTAAGCTTTGTTGGTCTTCAAGGTGCCACTGGACTAAAAATTTGTTGTGTTGCTTCAGGCTAACGTGGCTACCCACCTGTATCTGCCTCCTACCATGTTACTGTACAAGTGTTAGGGAGCACATATTGGATAGTGCCTGTGACATTAATCATGAGAAACAGCACAGCTCCTGACACTAACAAATCCAGGTTGTCAGCCTATCAACATAGATCAGCTGAGTAAAACAGAGGCACACCAAAACTCACTGGAGAATAACAAGGTACACTGGCAGCATGTCTTGCTTATGGCTTAGGCTTGCCAACTGCCAGGTGAAATCTGGAAAGTCTGGAAATCTTCAGGAATTTCAATCAATCTCCAGAGATCAGTTCCCCTAGAGAAAGTGGGAGCTTTGGAGGGCGGGCTCTATGGCATTGTATGTTGTTGAGGTCCCTGGCCTTCCTAGGCTCCAATCCCAAATCTTCCAATCTGGAGTTGGCAACCCTATCACAGCCCCATTTTGTCACGACTATTTGTTTTGAACTACAGAAGTAAGAGCCTCTTGTGGTGCAGGGTGGTAAGGCAGCAGAAATGCTGTCTGAAGCTGTCTGTCCATGAGGCTGAGAGTTCGATCCCAGCAGCCGGCTCAAGGTTGACTCAGCCTTCCATCCTTCCGAGGTCGGTAAAATGAGTACCCAGCTTGCTGGGGGGTAAACGGTAATGACTGGGGAAGGCACTGGCAAACCACCCCGTATTGAGTCTGCCATGAAAACGCTAGAGGGCGTCACCCCAAGGGTCAGGCATGACTCGGTGCTTTTACCTTTACAGAAGAATACAAAATCAAGCTTCTGATTCACATCATAGGTCATTTACGAATTCATATCATATGGATTCCCCAGGGGAAAACTAAAACTCTGGGATAACCTGTTCTCTCACAGAGGTTCATCAGATCATTTCTATTGCAAGCTTATTTTTATTGCAAGCTCAAAATAGTATTGGTGCATGCCAGAGGAAAAGGAAGAAGGACAGTACAGTAGAAAAGGGGACATGTTTTCTTTGAGTCCAGGGGCATGGTCTCTCATTGGAATTTCGTATCAACCTCCCACAACATATCCTTTCCTTATGGTCAATACCCTAGCACGGGGGAAAACTGGTAAAAAAGGAAAAGATAAATAACCTCATCCATGCCCATTAAAAAAAATCCTGGAATTTGGGCAGTGTATTGAGTAGTAGCTAGACAAAATGGTGCTCTGCATTGCAGTTGTGACTGCCGCTAGAAGGAAGAGGAGAGCTGGGATGGGGAGAGTAAGAGGAATAGCCAATTCAGGGGCAGGGCTGGGGAGAATTCACTTTCCTTTTCCCTGCAGGTCTCATGGGACCCTCTTATTGTTGATCTAAATGTCACCGTTGTCCAGTGTGAAACTGCATTTGAATTTGTCAAACATTTCCCCAAAGGCCTCACAAGGATTTGCAGTTGCTTAACCATCACAGGAGTTTAGCAGAGGCAGAGAAACTATCGTACAGGGGTGGGCAAACTGCGGCCCTCCAGATGTCCATGGACTACCACTCCCAGGAGCCCCTGCCAGCAGTATGATCACCCATTAAAACTATTTTTCAAAAATAAACACCAGCTCCCTAAAGACAAATGACATTCTATTCCAGCCAGCATAAACTTTTGTGGACTAGAATACGCTTTCTTCAGATGCCATGAGTAGATCTTCATTTTATATTCATTTTATGATTTATGACAAGTTGGCAAAAAAAGAAAAGAAAAAAACGTACTGAAAACAAAACCTCACAAGCAGCAGGGTGAGCGGGCCATGAAATGCAAAAAGTACAAAGTCAAATGTAATGATGTAAAGTTCCTAATCAGGAAAAACCCAGAGACCATTTATTAGACACCCCAACCTTAATACCTCAAATGTGTGGAGAGTGATAGATTTTGTTGCAGTGGTCACAGTTATGGTGAGATTTAAAAAATCCCACATCCTGGTTGAGGCCCAGGGATAGGAGAGAGAGTTAGGTGGGCAGGAGATAGTGTGAAACCTTTGAATAAATCCCAAATCAGTTCCTATATGAATTCCAGTGCGAATTGATTATTTTGAGAGACAGCCTTGTGTCAGATTAAGATGTGGGAGACCCAGGTTTGAATCCCTGCTCTGCCATGGAAGCTTGCTGGGTGACATTTTGGCCTGTCCCACAGTGCCAGCCTAACCCACCCCACAGGATAAAACAGAAGAATGTGAGCTGATCTGGGTCCCACTTGGGGAGTAAGGCAGGATATAAGTAAACAAATAAATAAGGAAAAGTATATGCTGCCTAACTATCTCGTAAAAAACAAAACAATGAAATCATAAAAACAGCGCAAACCATATTTCGATAACAACCAAGCTCTAAAAACAAACCAGGGCCATAAAGAGAGCATGAAACAACATTCAACAGCCTCAAATGAAACCCATAAAACACCACTTAAGTTAGATATAGACCATAAAACATAGTAATGGTACTTAGGGTTGCCAACCTCTGAGTACGAGTTCAGTTTATTGCATATAGCCAGTGGTCGTTGCAAGCCTTACAATATGCAACTTTAAAACTATACAAACTACATACGTGGAAATCAATCAATCTCCAGTGATCAGTTGGACAAGTCAAAGAAAACTATGACAAATCTGTCCCTGATTTTTCTTGAAGCTAGAACAAATAAAAATTTGAGATAATATTGTAGATATTATGAGGGTCTGCATCTAACCACATGCACATTTCATCCTCTTTATGCCCACTACACATATCAGGCCCCTCTCCCAAAAATTTGGATCTTGGTGCTAAATAGAGAGGTCAATGAAGCACATAAGGAATTAGATCTCAGGGGGTAGGCAGGTTACAGTGGACGAGCAATAGGGTTGTGAGTGTCCTGCATAGCGCAGGGGGTTGGACTAGATGACCCAGGAGGTCCCTTCCAACCATGAGGTCACTCATTCTATGATTCCCTCGGCCGGTTCTCTACAGACACATCTACCAGTATCTGGGCATATCTACCTTCCAGATAAGCTGTTGGCACAGTCTGGAAATGCAGAGCAGTAAAACCCATTCTAATTTTAAAACTACAGCTGTTATTTAGGTATGCTGCACAATCATAATCTTTAAAAAAATGTTTCCATATCATGGGGAAAATTTGGCTTGGTTTATAGTCAATCAACCTCTAGGTGGGCACTGGAGATCATCCAGAATCACAGCTGTCTCCAGACTACAGAGATCAGGTCCCCTGGTGAAATGGGCTGCTTCGGTGGGCGGACTCGATGGTATCAAATCCCAGCTGAGCTCTTGTCTCTGTCAAAACTCCACCTTCGGCAAGCTCCACAGCCAAATTTCTAAGAATTTCTCAAGCTAGAGTTGCTTTAGGATGCTTAGGGCTGATCCTGCATTGAGCAGGGGGTTGGACTAGATGGCCTGCATGGCCCCTTCCAACTCTATGGTTCTATGATTCTAACCACTCCAATTAACACACTGGGTAAAATGAAATGCCTAAAGGCAGGCATCAGGTTAGCCTCAACCGAGTGGGATGCTGCAAAGCCAAGGAATCAGCGGAGGAAAAAGTCTTGGTTATGGCTACCACACATCTCACCTCTGGGGTTAAGGAGAGCAGGGCATGAGGATTTTAACTGGCGGGTTTCTTATTGCCCCTCTCGATTGGGTTCCCTGTTTCCCTCCAGCTACTAGCTGGGGGCACTTGGGGGGGGCACAGGGCAGGCAGTTCCAGGTTGGCGTATTCCTGGAGATTTGGGGATGGAGCTTGGCAAGGGACTTCAGCAGGGTAAAATGCCAAAGTATTAACTTTCCCCAGGGGAACTGTCCTCTGTAGTCTGGAGGTGAGTTGTAACTCCAGGGGAATGCCTGGGTCCCACCTGGAGGTTGGCATTCCTATCCCCTGGTAGAAAAGGACCCATCAAGCAGGATAAAAATCATATCTTAACAAAACCAGGGGCTACTTCAATCAAGTATGGGTATTAACAAGCACTGAATACTATAACTACTGAAAGGCCTCCTATCCTGATTAAAGCTGAATTTCACATAATTAATTCATGGCCCCTTGGCTCTGCTGGTTTGTTTTTTTAAAACCTCCTGCATAAACAAGCCCTGCTTACACATGTATATATGGCGTGTCCATTTATGTCTGTCCATCTGTTGGACGCGAGGCCAATTCCAGCCCAGGAAATTCCTGGAGATTTGGGGGTGGCTGGGTTGCCAGCTCCAGGTTGGGAAATTCCTGGAGATTTTTTTTCCAGATGCAGGGTGAAGCCTTGGGAGGGTGTAGTTTAAAGCAGTGGTCCCCAACCTTTTTATCACCGGGGACCGGTCAATTTTACTGAGGCCCGGGGGGGGGGTAGTCTTTTGCTGAGGGACGTTGCCGCTGCCTGAGCCCCTGCTCCGCTTGCTTTCCTGCCGGTGCCCCTGACTTCCTGCCACCCACTGGGGGGCGCTGCCAGCAGCAGCTGCACAGTGCCACGCCAAGGGGGAGCCCCAGCCATGACGGCCGCCGGAGAGCACCAAAGGTGAGCTGGCGGCAGAGTGGCAGGGCAGCCCCCAAGGCAGCAGCTGGGGAGGAGGATGAGAAGGAGCCGCGGCCCAGAACCCTGATCCATGGACCGGTCCTGGTCCCCAGACCAGGGGTTGGGGACAGCTCGTTTAGAGAAGAGTTGGTTCTTATATGCCGCTTTCCTCTACCCGAAGAAGGCTCAAAGCGGCTTACAGTCGCCTTCCCATTCCTCTCCCCACAACAGACACCTTGTGGGGTGGGTGAGGCTGAGAGAGCCCTGATATCACTGCTTGGTCAGAACAGTTTTAATCAGTGCCATGGTGAGCCCAAGGTCACCCAGCTGGCTGCATGTGGGGGAGTGCAGAATCGAACCCGGCTTGCCAGATCAGAAGTCCACACTCCTAACCACTACACCAAACTGGCTCTAAAGAAGGGACTTCAGTGGGGGTAAATAAACCTACAGCCCTACAGCTGTTATTGTCTCCAGGGGAACTGTAATGTGGATCATTTGCTCTCTGCTCTAATCATCAAGCCAACTATAACAGGTATTGTACCTTTGCAATCCTTTACAAGCACTTTTTACAACATCCCTCCCATTAGCTGCCTGGGATTAAAAGACTCAGATCTCCATTCCTGATAAAGTGAGCTTTGACTCTCCAAAGCTAATAACCTGAAAATATTGATGGTCACTACTGTGCTTCTGGACTCAAATCTAACTGGAGATAAGCTTTGCCTGCAGGCCGAGAACTCCTGGGAGTGGTAGCCGTGAAGGGGAGAGATTTCACCTAAAATCCAAGGCTTACTGTGGAGGCTGTCCCTTTTAACCTGCCCTTTTCGCCAGGGAAAATTATCTCTACCCTCTGCTGTGATGATAGGAGAGCTCCAGGCCACACCTGATGTGTTGGCAACACTAGGAGACGGCCAGGGAGGAGACTTCCGGTTGCCTCTGTTGTTGCCATTCCTTAGGCCCCGGCCAGGCACCCTGACCCAGAAAGACAACCGCAGCCCAAAGCTTAAACTCCTTCTCGGCTTCTGAGGCCCCCACTTACCGCGACTGCTAAGGCTGGATATAGCCCCAGCGGGACCATAGTTCAGCCCGCTTGGTGCTCACATCTGCAGGCCGGGCTCCTTCTCAGCCTCGGAGAGGCCTCTCTCGCAAGCGAGAGGCTCCGAAAAGGGAAGAGAGTGAAACTAGCGTGCCTGGCAAATCCAAGTTCCTTCTTGTGACAGGAAGCTAAGAAAAAAAAAAATCAGAGGGAAGGGTGTGGAGATCATACATTCCCGCCCACAGACACTCCGCAGGCTTTCCCAACTCCAGTGTGCGGAAAGGGCTTGGGCTGTCACACAACAGAGCCGTTGATTGATCCATTCCCTCTTGTTCATTCATAAAACTCCCAAGACTGCACCCAGAAGGCCAAAGAGCAAGGTGGGTTTTCACCCCCTCTGTATAGCTTTTCTCCCCTCCCCTCTCAGGGTCACATCCCTGAGAGAAAGCGTGCTTCTGATCCAGGATTCCTACATTTAAAAACAAAAAACAAAACCCTCTGTCATTGCTTCACATTACCCCAACAGTGGCCTCAGTAGATATTCCATATTTAGGGTTGCCATCTTCCAGGTGGATCCTGGAGATTTCCTGGATTTACAGTTAATCTCCTAATGAAGCTGGGGGTTTTGTACTACCTGAAGGAGTCCCAAAGCAGCTTACAAACACCTGTCCCTTCCTCTCCTCACAACAGAAACCCTGAGATAGATGAGGCTGAGAGCTCTGAGAGAACTGTGACTGCTGGCCCAAGGTCACCAATCTGGCTGCATGTGGAGGAGGAGTGGGAATGAAACGGGTTCTCCAGATTAGAGGCCACCACTCTTAATCACTACACCAAACTGGCTCGCAGGATCAGTATCCCTGGAGAAAATGGCTGGTTTGAGAGTGAATTTGGTTAAGAGTTGCGGGTTCTAATCTGGGTCTGATTTCCCACTCCTCCATGTGCAGTCTGGTGGGTGATTGTGGGCCAGTCCCCAATTCTTTCAGAGGTCTTTTAGCCCCACCTACTTCACAGGATGTCTGGTTTGGGGAGAGGAAGGGAAGGCACTTTGAGACTCCTTTGGGTAGTGAAAGGTAAAGGTATCCCCTGTGCAAGCACCAGGTCATGTCTGACCCTTGGGGTGATGCTTTCTAGCATTTTCATGGCAGACTCAATATGGGGTGGTTTGCCAGTGCCTTCCCCAGTCATTACCGTTTACCCCCCAGCAAGCTGGGTACTCATTTTACCGACCTCGGAAGGATGGAAGGCTGAGTCAACCTTGAGCTGGCTGCTGGGATTGAACTCCCAGCCTCATGGACAGAGCTTCAGACTGCATGCCTGCTGCCTTACCACTCTGCGCCACAAGAGGCTCTTTGGGTAGTGCAAAGTGAAGGTAAAAAAACACAGGTTTTCTTCTCTTTGGATGGGGGATTCTAGAGCATTATAATCTGCTGAGCTCAAATGCCTCCCAAGCCCCATTGTCCTCAAGCTCTGCCCCCCAAATCTCCAGGAATTTCTTAATCATGGCAACCCTATCAGTGCCTTATTGTAATAAAAAGGCACACAATCTTTAGGGTACCTTAAAACATAATTATTTTGCCTGGAAGAAGCTTTCCTAAGACAGAACTGACTTGGTCAGATGCATGACCAAAATACAAATCTGGCAAAAATGGATTCTTCTGGCCTATAACATGTAAAGCTATAATAAGCTTGCTAGTCTTGAAGGGGCCTCACCAGTTTTTTTAAAGCCCCCCCCCAAAAAAAGCATTTTCTTATCACATCTCCTATGCTACAGTCCCTGAAAACCAACTGCAGAACCACCACATAAATTTGGCTGCTTGCGCATGTGGTTTTGGGGTGTGCCCATTGTTTTGGGGAGCATCTACACGATGGCAGGACTCTGCTAGCTTCCCTGGGCTCCTTCCTTTGAGCAGAAACAATGAAATATCTCATCTGTCTTGAATTACAGTATGGGTCCCAGAACACAAAGCAGCAAGAAGAGACTGTTGTTCATTCCCCACGAAGGATGCAATCTTATGTGCATTTCTCTAGCAGGACGTTCGATTGAATGTGGTGGGCCGAACTGGCATGGAAACAAGAATTGGAACTTGGGTGGATCAGATCAAAGTCCATATAGCCAGGTTCCAATTGAAGAATGTTATGCCGGTGGTCGGAAGGAACTGGGGGGGGGGGAACAGGGACAGATGCGCCAGCAATGCACCATTGTGTAACATCACAAAACCAGTGGTGTCGTTGTATGGTGGCAATGCTGATTTGTCCAAAACTCTTATGACTAAATTGTTTGAACAGAAACTAATGTCACACACTACAACACCAGCATACCTTCTCCCCTCCACATAACTGCCTGTGATTTGCAGGTGAGAACCAGGTGAAATTACTAGATCTCTCAATATATATGGAGGAAATGGTTAACTTCTGGAGGGTGGACTGTGGCATCACATATCCATAGAGGTTCCTCCTTACTTAAGCATTGCTCCCAAACATCCAGAAATTTCCCGAACTGAAAATAGCAAGCTCAGGCATAGACCAGGGATGGAAAAACTGGCTCTCCAGATGTTCATGGACTTCAATTACCATGGACCATGGGCACTATATTATTCCAGTGCCGAAGAAGAAGAAGAGTTGGTTCTTATATGCCGCTTTTCCCTACCCAAAGGAGGCTCAAAGCGGCTTACAGTCGCCTTCCCATTCCTCTCCCCACAACAGACACCCTGTGGGGTGGGTGAGGCTGAGAGAGCGCTGATATCACTGCCCGGTCAGAACAATTTTATCAGCGCCGTGGCGAGCCCAAGGTCACCCAGCTGACTGCATGTGGGGGAGCGCAGAATCGAACCCAGCATGCCAGATTAGAAGTCCGCACTCCTAACCACTACACCAAACTGGCTCTCTTAGAGGCCCTTACAGGTTGCTTATTCGTTTGTAGGCCCAATTCAAGGTGCTAGTTTGGTCATGTAATGCCTTAAATCACCTGATTCCAGAGTACTTTTAAGAACTGTTTTCCACTGCACTTACCTGCCAGAGCATTCTTTTAATCTTCATAGGTCTGACTTTCTTTTCAAGAATAGAAGCAGCCATGTTGGATGGCACCTTTTCGGCTATGCCAGCTTTCCTTTCCCCTTGCTTGAAGATATTGCAGCATTTGCCACGGCACTAGGGTTGCCAAGTGAGTTGGGAAATACCTGGAGACTTTGGGGGTGGAGCAAGATATAGGGCGGGAAGGGACTTTGATGGAGTATAATGCTATGGAGGCTGTTCTCCCAATGATATGGATTATATAGATTTGTGGAACACAATTGAGTCATACACACATTTTAGCTACAGTCTGTCCATGGTTCATTCTTAGGTCAGACAGAGTACATTTTAAGTTCATTAATGGCTGCTATAACACCACATGAATAAATTTATTTCCTTCTCTCTCAAGTTAACCTTGAATCTCTCAAAAAATAAAATGTAGCAGCTGTAACATATCTACAGATATAACTGCTACAAAACAGGAAATGTATAATACCTGAATCTCCATAAAAGGAAAGTATAATCTTTGAAACAAAGAAATAAAATGAAATAAGATATATTCGTTGGTGATAGGTTAGACTGAGAGCCCTCTGTGTAAATTCCCCAGGGGTTAGAGGGACAGATAGGGAGTGAGATTCGGGATACATCATGATGACATTAAAGGTAAAGGTATCCCCTGTACAAGCACCGGGTCATGTCTGACCCTTGGGGTGACGCCCTCTAGCGCAGTGGTCCCCAACCTGCGGGCCGCGGCCCGGCGCCGGGCCGCAAAGGCCATGGCGCCGGGCCGCGGCTCCCTCTCCCCGCCCCCCCCCCCGCAGTAAAAAACTTCCCAGGCCGCAAGCTTGCGGCCCGGGAAGCTACTTACCGCGGGAGGGCGGGGAGAGGGAATCAGGGCCGGGCCGCGCCCGTGCAGGCCGCGCCCGCTCGGCCCGATCCGCGGGCGCGGCCCGATCTGTGGGTGCGGCCCGCGGGCGCGGCCGGGCGTGGCTCGCGGGTGCGGCCGGGTGCGGCCAGGCGCGGCTCGCGGGCGCGGCCCGAAGCATGGGCGTGGCCCGCGCGGGCGCGGTCCCTGCGGGCGCGACCCGATGCCCTGCCGGTCCCCAGCCTAATAAAGGTTGGGGACCACTGCTCTAGCGTTTTCATGGCAGACTCAATACAGGGTGGTTTGCCAGTACCTTCCCCAGTCATTACCATTTACCCCCCCAACAAGCTGGGAACTCATTTTACCGACCTCAGAAGGGTGGAAGGCTGAGTCAACCTTGAGCCAACTGCTGGGATTGAACCCCCAGCCTCATGGGCAGAGCTTTCAGAATGCATTTCTGCTGCATTACCACTCTGCGCCACAAGAGGCTCATCATGCTGACATATCACAGTCTTAAAAATGAGCTGCGCTGATGCAGACTTCAGAGAATGCACCAATTGGCTTTCTCTCCATGCTTGCAAACATGTATTCTAAATAAATCATCTTGCTGCTTAGCTGTCTTTGTTGTGGTCTTGTAAATTTTACACTGCATGGTCCATAACACCAAGCAGCCATTTTCTCCAGAAGTGATCTCTATTGCCTGGAGATGAGCTATAATTCCAGGGGATCCCCAGGTGCTGCCTGGAGACTGGCATTCCTATCTAGCATTCAGCAGAGATAGCATTTAACTAGGTTTTAGTTGTCGAATGAATGGGTTTCTTTAGCTGTTTGTCTCTGGTAAACTGGACCTTTCCAAATTTCTGCTATTCTTTTTTTCTGGGGGTGGAGTGTGTATTTTAAATATGCTACTGTTTTAACCAGTATCTTATCGGCTGTTTGCCCTCAACTTTTATCGTCAATCACTGTCCCTATCTTTCGTACAGCCAAACTTTTACTGCTGTTTCTGCATATAAGATACTGTTTAAATTGATGTTCTAAGTTTTTAAGGTAACTGTCATGCTGACGTGACTTAACTAGCATTTCTATGACTAAAGGTAAAGGTAAAGGTTTCCCCTGTGCAAGCACCGAGTCATGTCTGACCCTTGGGGTGACGCCCTCCAGCGTTTTCATGGCAGACTGCTATTGCACAAATAACAGTTGCTATCACAGAGAGTGTTAGACACAGTAACATATTATTTATATCCTAAGTTATTGCATTGTATTTGTTTGGCTGTTAATGACTTTGAGTACAAACTCGGATAGCGTAAATGTTTTACCACCTGTGCATTTTGATAACAATATGTGCATTTGTGTGTCATTCTCTACCCCATCCAGTGCATACCCGGGATAATAACACCAGCCTGCATTACAGCAAGACCCGAAAATGGCTCCATAAAATCAAAGAGTTGGAAAGGGCATAAATACAATAAATAAATAAACTAAAAAAAAAAAGAATCAGGAAAGCCCCGTCTCCCGGTAGAGCCACTCTAGGAATGCCTCTAACGCATGAGTCTAAGCGGGGCGCCATAGAGCCGCCGCCTTCTCACGATGGCCGCCGGGCGTCGCCGCTCTAGTCCTGGGCATCTCTATGGCCCACCTCAGGGCCGGTTCAGCCGGCCGCTTTCCCGCGCTTTCTCGCGCTGAGGCTAATGGAGTCGCCTCAGCGGCTTCCTCCTCCTGTCGAGGGCGGCGGCGGTCCTGATGGCTCCCCTCGCTCGGCCCTGGAGCGCCGGTGGCTGCAGGAAGCGCGGGACTTCGTCCGCCGGGCGCTCCTCGGAGAGGAATTGCAGGAGGAGAAGGAGGGGGACGACGACGACCGCGGCGCCACCACCACCTGGCAGTACCTGAGCCGCGCGCTGCGCCAGGGCGGGGGCAGCCAAGAGCTGCCGCTGGGCTGCCGGTGAGCCAGTGAGGGGGAAGGAGGCGCTGTGCGCATGCTCAGAGGCCGCCGTCTTTCCCGCCGCGCGTCTGTTGGTTCTTGGGGTTGCCAGGTCCCCTCCCGCCGGGGGCGGGGGATTGGACGGGAGAGTTGCCAGATCCAGGTTGGGAAAGCCCTAGAGATTTGGGGACGGAGCCTGGGGAGGACAGGGGCCTCAGCGAGGTACAGAAACATACAGTCCATCTTTCAACGCAGACATTTTCTGCAGGAGAAGTGATCCTGGTCACCTGGAGATGAACTGTAATAGTGGCCGAACTATGGTTCTCTAGAGGTCCGTGGACTACAATTACCATGAGTTCCCAGTGGCTCATGGTAATTGTAGTCCATGGACCTCTGGAGAACTACAGTTTGGCAACCCCCGTAGGTAGTGGGCGTGTTTCACTTGGAGGTTGGCAGCCCTAAGGAGGGATAGGGTTCCCATATTGGGAAACTTCTGGAGATTTGGGGGTGGAGCTGGAGAGTATATGGAACTCAGTGGGGCACAATGCCACAGGAACTCCCTCCCCCCAAGCACCCACTTTCTCTAAGGTACATTCAAGAGTGGAGCAGCAGTGATCTGAACACCAGGATGAATTTTGAGTCCAGCAAAGCTTTAGTCAAGGCATGAGCTTTTGTGTGCATGAAATAGTTTTATTTGCGGAAGTGTCCATGCACACGAAAACTCATGTCTCGAGTTAAGCTTTGTTGGTCTAAAAGGTACACCTAGACTTAAAATTCAAGCATTTTCTGCAGGGAAACTGCTCTATGCAGTCTGGAGATGAGCTGTAATTCTGTGGGATCCACAGGTCCCACCTGGAGACTGGCATCCCTGGTTTGTTTACAAGCATCCGGGTTTAACTCTGGGCTTTCTGAAGTGCCAAATGAAAATATTGGCTTCACAGGCTGAACCAATGTAGACTTTTAAAAAATTCAGTATGTGATAGTAGGATTGACAAGTCTTTATTTCCCTTGTTGATGATTTCCCTTGTTGATTATTATCACTAGAGCTGTGTATTGTGGGTACTTCTTTTACGCTGACTTTACTGTACCGCAGTGGTCCCCAACCTTTTTATCACCGGGGTCTGGTCAACGCTTGACAATTTTACTGAGGCCCGGGGAGGGGGTAGTCTTTTGCCGAGGGATGTTGCCACCTGAGCCCCTGCTCCACTTGCATTCTTGCTGGTGCCCCTGACTTCCCGCTGCCCGCTGGGGGCCGCTGCCAGCAGCAGCTACTCAGTGCCATGCTGAAGGGGAGCCCCAGCCATGGGGGCTGCTGGAGAGCACCAAAGGTGAGCCGGCAGCAGAGTGACAGGGCAGCCCCTGTGGTAGCAGCCGGGGAGAAGGATGAGGAGGAGCTGCGGCCCGGTACCGAATGATCAACGGACCAGTACCGGTCTCCAGACCGGGGATTGGGGACCACTGCTGTACCGTGTATTCCTATGATAAAAAAAGAAGGCAGGTTTCTGTAGTAGAATTAACTGGTTCTGGAGAGTGTCTCTGAATGACCCCCTGCTGAGTCTTACCTAACACAGTGACATATGTCCTGAATATTGAATACTTACTTTTATACTCCAGCTTTTTGAATAGCTGAAATCCTTAAATGAGCTTAAATTGCATAACCTTAACTAACTTCCCTAAATTTTGAATGCTTTCCTGGAAGGTCAACTTCATAGGGAAATGTTTTAAAATGGGGTCCTTAACGGCTGAACTTTATAGGGCAGACTTTCTCAATCAGGGTTCAGTGAAGTGCTGGGGTTTCTAAACAGCCCTGGAAGGGTTTCCCAAATGGGTGGGAGTTCATTAATTTTTAATAAATTATTTAAATTTATTAAAGATTTATCAGGTGATATTTATCAGTTAATATTGACTCAACCCCATGGCCAATGATGGTCCTGCAGAGTAGCGATCCCCAACCTGTGGGCCGCGGACCACATGTGGTCCTTCGACTAATTGGAGATGGGCCCCGAAGGACGCCTCCCCCCCCCCGTCCCTTTATTTCATCCCTCCCCAGCCCTTTACAACACACTTCATTGTTGTGGCGTGCCTGTATCTTATTTTGAAGGGATGTTTAAACATTACCATAGCGATCAGAGAGCGCTAGGGCAGTGGTTGAGAGTAGAGGAGTAAACTACCCCCCCCACCAGGCCTCAGTAAAAGGCGTTGAGTGGTCCCCGGTGAGTGGTCCCCGGTGTTGAGTGGTCCCCAGTGATAAAAAGGTTGGGGACTACTGCTGCAGGTGATGGGAAGGGCCTCAGGTGGGCATGTCCACAGCTCTGCTTCCCAACCATATTCTACACAATCGTGCCACTTTTGGGGTTTCTCAAAGCCTGAAGAATGTTTCAGGGGTTTCTCAATGGTAAAAAAAGTTGAGAAAGGCTCATTTTGTGGTCTGAACAGATTCAAAACTTTTTCATCACTCAGTTCCTGTGCCCTGTGGGTCATGGACTGTCCACATGTCTTGGAACTTTATCTTGTTTTGTTTACCTGTCTCTATACTTCTATAATCCATTACTTTTGCTTTCCAGACTTATCTGCGTCTCAGAACTTCAGTCCCAACAACGTCAGCCGTGCTTTAGTCATTGGACCTGGAGCAGCGATGAATTCAGGAAATGGGCTTGCAGCAGCCAAGGCCTCTTTTCCGAGCAGGAAGTTTTGCAACGAGCTCACTTAATACTTGTCGGTTACCTGACGGATAGGGGGAAGGATGGAGTGACGGATGGTAATTTGTATGTACGAGACAGCACCGGAATACTGCCCTGCGAGGTAGGCCATGGGAACGTACTACTATCTTTTTCAGAGCAGACTTGTATGTAATGCTGGATGGCCTGCAGAATTAAGGAACTAGGTCTTAACAATCCTTCTTGTGATGTACTGCTAGTGCGCCTCAAGGAGGCTGCCTATGACCGTTTATGCACTGGGAAATTCACTGCCCCAGCTCCCGTTCAGGAGCACAAATTGAGGGCATATGAGGTGCACTGGGCCAAATGCTCCCCCATGTGGGTGCAGGAAGAGGTGGGGCAACCTGCCACAACTAAAACTCCAGCCTGCAGCCTGGCATGAAACCTCCAGGGCGTAAACGGTCTATGTGGATAATATCAAAAACAAATGGACCCACCAGTTGTGTGAAGCCAAACCTAGGAAAAAAAACTGGCATAGGCTAATAACTTTTCCTTCTTTTATTCAAGTTGAGCCAGAATGGGGTTCAGATACACAAGACATTTTCAACCCCAAGATTTTCACCAGTGGCTCACAGGTTTCTAATATGTATTCAGATGTTCTTATTTTCTAGAGGATTCTCTGTTGTGTACTTTTTAAATCTTTGTTTACTAATTTCCAGGCAGCCAAACAACTGGGGAGTGTTTCCTTCATTTTTTGACTGGGAGAGCCAGAGCTGCTTTGGTATTTGGAAATGTAGTAAACAAAGATAAAAAATGCACATCAGAGAATCCCACCAAGAATAAGAATAACTGAATTCATGTTAAGAATATATTTGTGAGCTGCTGGTGTAAATCTTGGTTTGAAAACGGCTTATATGTCCAGACTCCATTCTGGCTCAACCTGAATATTATTATCGTTATTGTTGTAGTTAGTTGCGAACTCGTGCCCGACCCATCGCGACCCCATGGACAATGATCCTCCAGGCCTTCCTGTCCTCTACCATGTACCATGGTACATTTAAGTTCACACCGATTGCTTCGGTGACTCCATCCAGCCACCTCATTCTCTATCGTCCCCTTCTTCTTTTGCCTGCAATCGCTCCCACATTAGGCTCTTTATCATTATTATTATTATAAGATTTATTGGCTGCCACATCCAGATTAGCTTTCTCATGGTGGGTTACAAGATTCATGGTGACATCTATCGTAGACCTGCCAGGGGGTGGATGGCTGCAGGAAATGGGGGCAGATGGGTTATGCTGCCAAACATGATGTCCTGTCAGCATTGTTATGGGGGCTAGATGGGGTTTTATATGTTTCATGGGGATTTTATGTTGTAGTGTGGCAGGCTAAAAATCAAATAATAAATCAAATCCCCACAATAAAATCCCCATAACTCAACCATACCAATCCCCATGGCAGCAAAATGATTTTTAATTAGAAGGAAAAGTTATTAGCCTATGCCAGTTTTTTTTTACAATGTGGAGAACGTAGCATGTGATAGAAGATCACAAACAAAAGAGAAACCAGTGGCTCCCCAATAGCAGCCCCGACCTAGATAGCCCAGGCAAGCCCCGAAGCTAAGTAGGGTCGACCCTTGGATGGGAGACCTCCAAAGATCACTAGGGGGTCATGACATGGAGCCTGGCAATGACAAACCACCTCCGAATGTCTCTTGCTTGGCTGCCAGACAATCCTTGGATCTCCTGCTTACTCTACACAGGCCACATGACAAATAAATAGCAGTAGCAATTTCTGCAACTGTGAAAGCAATGGCCATATATATTTAGTCACCTGGCTGTGCCCTGAATCCCGTGGCCTCCATGAAAGGTTGCAGATGGTTATGTGACTTCCGAGGCTCCTCAAAGCCTGAAAATTCATTTCAGGAGCTCCTCCATGGTCAAAAGGTTAAAAAAGAGCACAGTTTTATTGATTAATCATCTACATATGGATTGATCAACTAGACACTTTAGATGTTCAGTCTCATTGTTGTGACAGCAGCTGTTCTAGGAATTTGTCCTGCAGCACTGTAACATTTAGATGTTCTTCAACGTCAGCCTTTTTAACTTCCCCCTTCTCTTTGTTTTGAACACTGAGGCTTGGTTGAGAGAATTTCTGGGTTTTGAGTAAACAGTATCGGCTTAAGGTTGTTGTTCTTGTAGAGAGAATTAGGTAAAATAGCTATGGAGCGAATGAGGGCAAAAGAAGAAGGGGACGACAGAGAATGAGGTGGCTGGATGGAGTCCCTGAAGCAGTCGGTGCGAGCTTAAATGGACTCCGGGGAATGGTAGAGGACAGGAAGGCCTGGAGGATCATTGACCATGAGGTCGCAGTGGGTCAGACATGACTTTGCACCTAACAACAACAACAAGCTATGGAGCGGCAAAAGAGACAGATTGTGGGCTTCGGGTGTACTTTGAGGCCTTGTTCTTGAACGCTAGTAGACATTAGAGGTGGTGGTGACAGGTGACACATAGCCACCCCATAGGGTTTTCAAGGCAAGAGACTGAAAGTATTTGTCTGCCTGTGTATCACAGTCTTGGTAGTTCTTGGAGGACTCCCATCCAAATACTGACCAGGGACAACCCTACTTAGCAGTGGAATAGGCTGCCTGAGGAGGTGGTGAGCTCCCCCTCACTGGCAGTCTTCAAACAAAGGTTGGATAAACACTTTTCTTGGATGCTTTAGGATGGTTTGGGCTGATCCTGCATAGAGCAGGGGGATGGCCTGTATGGCCCCTACCAACTCTATGATTCTATGATCTGATGGGATCGGACGAACCTGAACTATCCAGGTCAGAGAAGGAGAGACTAGTACACATATGTAACTTGTAGGATAAATGTTGAGGCATGGTTCACCATTTGCTGATCAATTGCACATATTATGGACATGCTGTAGAGCCTCTTGTGGCGCAGGGTGGTAAGCAGCAGAAATGCTGTCTGAAGCTGTCTGTCCATGAGGCTGGGAGTTCGATCCCAGCAGCCGGCTCAAGGTCGACTCAGCCTTCCATCCTTCCGAGGTTGGTAAAATGAGTACCCAGCTTGCTACTGGGGGGTAAACGGTAATGACTGGGGAAGGCACTGGCAAACCACCCCGTATTGAGTCTGCCATGAAAACACTAGAGGGCGTCACCCCAAGGGTCAGACATGACTCGGTGCTTGCACAGGGGAGACCTTTACCTTTTTATGGACATGCTGTAAAATACAGATTTTGAAAAACTGCAGTCCAATTTGTTAATGGCTTGCTATGTATCAACATACCTCTTTGGACTTAAGATCATCCTGCTAGAGTTCTTGAAAGGGTTCTCTGTGGATCTTTTGGACACAAAACTGGGTTTATGTTTGTTCACTTCTGCCAAGATGTTTATGACAGCAAACTGGGAAAAAGGCAGAACCTCCCTTCACTAAACGAACTGTTCAATAAAATTTGGTGTACCACTCCGCTGACCAGACTAACATATTCTCAGCTAAACAAGAGGAACAATTAATTTTTTAAAATGAATATATCTGGCTCTAGATCAGTTTTGCTTTTTATGATTTGTCGTAGATTATTCTATTTAGGGGTGGCCAAATTGTGGCTCTCCAAATGTCCGTAGACTACAATTCCCATGAGCATTTGCCAGTACAGTGCTGGCAGGGGTTCATGGGGATTGTCATCCATGGACATCTGGAGAGCCACAGTTTGGCTACCCCTGCTTCCGTTTCTTGAGTATGATGATTTCCTGTCTTTTGTTTGATGTTTTATTTTTCTCCTTATGTAATTATAAGTAGCAGTAAATTTTAAAAAGTAGTGTTCCGGCAGTATATAACATAAATGTGGCATTTGCTATTTTGTTTAGGTTCTGCATTTTAAACTTGAATGGCTGGAAACTCTTCTGCTGTTCCCCAGTTGGTCGTACCTCCCACACAAGGGCCCAAACAGAGCTGGATACTTGGAGATCCTAGAAGATCCGGTCCAAGTGATGCCTGGTCCAGAGAAGAAGATTGAGATCCCCCCTGTCCTTGATGCAGAGCAAGCCGCAAAACTCCTCAGGGCCAGGTAGAGGGTCAGATCAAGAAGTTTAAGATCTAGTGAGAAAACTCTGTTCAGGGTCCCCTGCACCAAAGAACTAGGGCCAGATGGAACACTATGCGTAATGATATCAGGGCCCTTAAACAGTTCCACAGGGACGGTAAGACAAAGCTGTTCCACCAGGTCTATGGTCGAGGCCTAGAAATACCATAAAATGTCTGGCTTCCCTATCTGAGACACCCATAACACCCACCTACTGACTAGTAAAGATGCACTCTTGTTGCTCCTCACTCTAGGAGGTGGCCCTTCTGAAACTCTTGGGTTTTAATTTTTAGTCTTTAGTTTAATTTATATGCTAGTTTATTGTGTAACGTTTACATTATTATACATTGTGAGCTGCCCTGAGCTCCCCAAAGGAAGGGCAGCATATAAATAAATACATCAAGATGTGAGTCAGTCAGTAGCAGTTGAAAAGAGCAAGAATCCAATTGCCTCTTAAAGACTAACAAAATTTGTAGCAGGGGAGGAGCTGAAGAGTGAGTTTTTGGTCTGATCCATTCTTCTGATGATCCTGGTGTAGTTTGAAGGGGCATGTCATCTCAGTCCTGCTGCATTTAGAATAATAGAATCATAGAGTTGGAAGGGACCTATTGGGTCATCTAGTCCAACCCCCTTCACTGTGTAGGACACTCACAACGCTATCGTTCATTCACTGTAACCTGCCACCCCCTTGAGCCTCCACAGAATCAGCCTTTCCATCAGATGGCTATCCAGCCTCTGTTTTAAAATCTCCAAAGATGGAGAACCCACCACCTCCCGAGGAAGCCTGTTTCACTGAGAAACCGCTTTAACTGTCAGGAACTTCTTCCTGATGTTTAGATGGAATTTCTTTTGCATTAATTTCATCCCATTGGTTCTGGTCTGTCCCTCTGGGGCAATAGAGAACAACTCTGTTGCATCCTCTATATGGCACCCTTTTAAAATACTTGAAGATGGTTATCAGATCCCCTCTCAGTCATCTCCTCTCCAGGCTAAACAGACCAAGCTCCACCTACCTTTCCCCATATGTCTTGGTCTCCAAACCCCTCACCATCTTTGTCGCCCTCCTCTGGACACGATCCATTTAAGCTGATCTGGGCTGCGTTGTAAAGGACTTTGAGGAAAGGCTAGATATAATAGTAATACATGATTTCCTCCTTAAGGGCTCCGTGTCAGAAGGCGGCAGAGCTGAATGTAGCAGGGGAGCTCTCCAGGCTCAGCACAGTCCTCTGCATCCACCACAAAGTCTTCTTCTTCCTCTTCCTGAAGTGCTTTGGGGCGGACACTTGCGTCCCAGTCCTGGTGCAGGTGAGTTGCTTGGGCGTCTGGCTGGATCCGAGCAGCAGCTCAGGAAAGCTGCTTTCATAAGTCAGAGTCCTGCCTCATTTTCAAACTTGGTTCTCCAGATCAGAATTTGCCACTCTTGAAGGACTACATCACACTGACTCTCAAGAACAGTGGTAGTCAAACTGGCAGGGGCTCATGGGAATTGTAGTCCATGGACATCTGGAGGGCTGCAGTTTGACTACCCCTGATTTAGCTTGTATTGGGCCCCTCCCTCCCACACGCTTACCATCCACCAATGACTGTGAGAGATCCAGACCACTGTCTGACTTGATTCTGACAGCAGGAGATTTAAGAAATCAGACTGCTGGCACTGAGTATTTTTAATTGGAAGTAGTTATTACTTTAAACTTTTTTTGTTGTATATGTATATATTACGTTGTTTGCGAGCCCTATGGGGATAGGTGGTATAAAAATCAAATAAGTATAATAATAATAAGTTTAAAAAGTCAACAAATACCTGGAGAGACCAGCCGCTTTGGGCGCCAAAGTGCCCAACCCTACTGGGGAAGCAACCCAGGCTCACAAGATTAGAAGCCATTCCTAACTACTACTTCTTGAATAAAACTTTGTGATCCCTGGCCCCCAACTGTTGGAACGAGCTCCCAGAGGAGATCAGGGCCCTGACGGAACTAAAACAGTTCCACAGGGCCTGCAAAAGGGAGCTCCACCAGGCATTTGGCTGAGGCCAGGCCAACCAAGCCAACATCTGCAGGGCCCCTGCCCCCTTCCCCTCCCCCCCCCCCAGAAGCCCACTAAGACTCCTGGACCTGTTTGAACCACTATTGCTTATGTTATACTGTTATACCAGTTAATAATATGAATGTTATAATTAATATATATGTATGGTTCCATGTAAAGTTTTAAATACTGTTATATGTAAACTACCCTGAACCTTCGGGGCAGGCAGTATATAAATATGAATGAATAAATAAGATAAATAAATAAAAGGTGCCACAGAACTCGAACTTTGTTCTGCTGTTTCAGATCAACATAGCTGCACTCTTGAATCTGAATAAAAGCTGACATGCCAGTATGGCGCAGTAATGAGAATTAGGCTAGGACCATGGAGATTTCACTGTATGCCTAACAGACACCAGTCTGAGTTTCTTGGACAAAGTACAGGATGCAAATCTAATAAACATGTTCTGGTTTTTCTCCTCCACTAAGCCTCCCCACCTAGTTTGGCACCATGTTCTGCAGCTGGAGCAAGGGTACGTGGTGACTGCTCTGAAAATCTCTTCCTTGAAAGCTTCAGGGTTGAGAGTGTTTGTCACCAGCTCTTCCTCGTGTCTTTTCCCACACCGAATGGAGCACGTGGCAGAAAGATTTCTGGACAGCACTTCAGAGGGAAGTTCCATTTTGTCTGGTTCCTCAGACACCTGCACACCTCTCAGCGGTTCCTTGGAGCTGGGAGAGGAAGTCAGGATGCTGGCTCCAGTCAGGGAGTCCAAGGTGATATCGTACGCGGTACGTATAATAACAACAACAATACAAGTAATAAAACAATAATATTTTTTAAATCTTACAGCCCACCCTTCCCTGGCAGGCTCAGAGCAGAGCAATCAAGCCTTCAAATAAAATTTCGAGTAAATAAAACATTAAAACATTAAATAAATAAATCAGGTTTTAAAAATTATCTAAGTAATGTCTGTCCTTATATTTTACAGACCTTCTTAGGGGAGGAGCTTGGTTGGTGTTAGGGCAGATTCTTCCGATGGTACTTAAGTTTTCAGAAGGTATTTTAGCTGGGGAGGCCAGTATTTTATTAGTGTTGCATTCGTGGCGTCAATCATATACTTTGCTTTCCCCTTTCTGCAAGATTAATTTATGTGGATGACCTTGATGTGGAGAGAATTCTGCCCCGGACTTCATCCCTGCACTGCGAGAGTCCAAAGTTTTTGACAAGAGTTCTAGGGTGTTCCTAAAGCAGCAATGCCTATTTAAATGTGATTTTATTTTAATCTTATACTAATTGATTTCACTTTCTCTTAAGAACATAAGGACTCTGCTGGATCATACTAGTGGTCTTACGAGCGAGCTTTGAAGCCTAGTAGTCTTACATAAAAGGCTTCATGTTACGTCGTTTTTAGAAATAATTTTGGAGGGTTAAATAGATGAACCCCTTGCCATTAAGAAAAAACACCTTTGGGAAATTTTCACATTTTTTCCCCATAGGGTTTTCCCATGTGCTCTTAACAGTCAAATTCGTACTCCTTCCAAAGATTGTCTTTTTCTATTCATTCTCCAGGGCACTATCACCCAGGTCCTGAATGCTCAAGCCAGCCTCTATGAATTGGACAACAAGTTCACCCTCTGTCTTGCTTATCAGCAAAAGCTGAATTCTGGCCGTGGGCTCCGACCAGGCGTGTGTGTAGAGGTGAGGAGGTGGGTAGAGGGCATAGAGTGGTCACTTCCCAGGTTTCTATGGGACTGTGCTGTGTGAAACAGAACTGGTATTTATGGAGATAGTGGGAGGATCGTTTTAAGTGTCTCCCCCCACCCACAACAAAGCCTCTTGTGGCGCAGGGCGGTAAAGCAGCCAACATGCTGTCTAAAGCTCTGACCATGAGGCTGGGAGTTCGATCCCAGCAGCCGGCTCAAGGTTGACTCAGCCTTCCAGCCTTCCGAGGTCAGTAACATGAGTACCCAGCTTGCTGAGGGGTAAAACGGTAATGCCTGCAGGAGGCACTGGCAGACCACCCCGTATTGAGTCTGCCATGAAATCGCTAGAGGGCGTTACTCCAAGGGTCAGACGTGACTCGGTGCTTTAACCCCCTTCCCCACAACACGGCACAGCCGAGGAAGGGGCTGCACCCGATATTTGCAAGTCCTTCTCTTTCTTAGAGTTAGGGATGGCAGTCCCTAGGTGGGACCAGGGGATCCCCTGGAATTATAGCTCATCTCCAGGCAACAGAGATCAGTTCCTCTGGAGAAAATGGATGCTTTGGAGGGTGGACTCTATAGTGTTATACTCCACTGAGGTCCCTCCTCACCCAAAATCCCACCTACTCTTGGCTCCACCTTCACATTCTCCAGGTGTTTCCTAATCCAGAGCTGGCAGCCCTAGTTTCCCTGGAGCAAGTGTCTGATTTGGAGGGTGGATTTCATACCATTATACTCCACTGAAGTCTCTCCCCACCCCAGATCCCACCCACTTCCAGTTCCACCCCCAAAGCCTCCAGATGTTTCCCAACCCAGTGCTTGTGACCCTACTTGGACTCCATTCTCAAAGAGTCCAAGTTGACTGACGGTGGCATATACTATGGGTGCGGTTCTGGATTTTGCACGAGAGCCTTGGGAAAGTTGTAATCAGTTTTCTATCCTGTGGGCTTGTATCTCAGCTCAGAGACGTCCACCTTCTGCAGAAGCCCCTGGCGGCTTTCCCCGTTGTCCTTGGCGCCTGCCTGCGCACAACTCTCGTGATCAAGAGTTTTTCCAAGCAGAGCACTTTGCACCAACTGGTAGCCTCCTGCGGGAATCTTTATGTGCAGCTGCTCTTGCGTTACAACTTGACCTTGCCGTTGTATCTGTGTCTGGTCAGCTTGCTGGAGACGTTGGAGCAGAGGTGAGCACGGCTGAAAAGATAGCACAAGAGGCTCTATGGTGTTACCTTTGGGTTGACGCCAACCATTCAGACGTTTCCCGTGACTTCTGTTTTAATATTTGGAAATTTGGCTACCTGCCCTGTCTGGTATGAGAGGTGAAGACCCGTCATCCGTGATAAAGCAGAAGAAAAAAGTCTCAAGCTGGCGACGGTGAAGTGATTTAATGTTCAAAACAATATCACGATGTTCAAAACAACTTCAAAACGGAGTCCCAGGTGGAGTCCTTTTTCGCTATCTTCATCAGTGAATTCTCAATGTTGTAATAACTCAATCTTCTCTAATAATGTTTTTATGATTGTTGGAAATAATTTAATCTCTTATAATGCCTTGGGTATATAGATTAATCCCAAACTGGTCACACAATATCCAAATTTGTAAGGGTCTACTAATATTAACATCACTATGTGTAGTGACTACACATTGAGATTGAGTTATTAAAATATTGAGAATTCACTGATGAAGATAGCGAAAACGGACTCTACCTGGGAATCTGTTTTGAAATTGTTTTGAACATTGTGGTATTGTTTTGAACATTAAATCACTTCGCCATCTCCAGCTTAAGACTTTTCTTCTACTGTGTGGTGTGAGGGCATTTAATCTCACAGGATGTCTGTAGTGGGGAGGGAAAGAGAAAGCGATTGTGAACTGCTTTGAGACGCCTTCGGGCAGCGAAAAGTGGGGTATATAAACCAACTCTTCTTCTTTTAATCGGGATCATGGATATGTTGTTTCGATGCAGACTTTGCTGGAGTCCATTGGTCAGTTCCTGTCACTTTAAACTTGCTGCCTTGGATGTTTGTTGCATATTGTGGATTCTGTCATGTTTACAGTTGGTTACGATCCATTTTGGGAGACTGAGCAGGATTGGAGGGTGGGCTTTAAGTAATTGCACCCATCGTCTCCAGCTGTTCTCGCTTCATATCCTTCCCCCCCCCCCGTGTTCTTCTCCTGCAGTTATTTTAAAAGTCACTTTAATGCCGGAGGAACTGAGGCTTCTCTCATTCCTCCTAGGTTCTGCTGTTTTGTTCGAAGGCAAGAGTTAATGTTCTGCTCCAGCCATAGCGCTGCAGGACCAGCCGAGACCTTTATTGTTCCCGTCCTGAATTCCTTGATGCCAGCCCAGAAACAAGACAGAGACATCCACCGGGAGATCCTAGCGGAAAAGCACCATTGTCCCCTAAAGCAAGTAGGGTGGTCCTCCCTTTTCCCCTTAGCTCCGTTCCTCCAGGTGGGGAAAGAACTTGACCTGTTTCTTCTCCCTTTTTAGTACCAGACTCTGGAGCCTCCCTGCCAGATCCCATCTTTCTCTTTGCTCTTCCCTTTGGTTGAGGAGAGATCTCTGGAATGTTTCAGGCCTTCGCAGCAGTTGAGCTGCAGCCCAGAGATCGAGCACGTCGACACCCAAGAGCTGAACCGTAAACTGGCCTGGTCCTACTGCACAGTATTGCCCGAGAGCTTTAAGCCCCCGATGGTAAGTGTTCAGACATGTCTTCTTACAGGTGGTCGGGAAACTCACTTTTTTGTGGCACCAGTTTAGTGCTTCAGACACTCCCCAAAAAGGCATGCGTTCTCATTATGGCTTGTGCCTTTCTCAACGTTTTTACCATTGAGAAATCCCTGAAACATTCTTCAGGCTTTGAGAAACCCCAGAAGTGGCGCGATTGTGCAGAATATGGCAGAGAAGCATAGTAGTAGATAGATGCATTTATTTGTATATGGCCATAGGCCTTTTACAAAATATAAAATACAAATTTATAAACAGTAAAATAGAATAAAAGGAAATGTATAAAAATAAGACCTAAGAACTGAAACATCATACATGACTACAGCAGTGCAAGAGTATTAGGGGCCTGCCTTAATGGTAATAATGTTGGCCCTTATTTTCCTCACAGCCAAAGCAAATAGAGCGGTTTTATATGTTACACTAGCAAGAAAGCCCATTGCAACCAGGAATGCAATGGGTGCTAGGATCCAGTGGACAATGGAAGAGACAGGTTTCTCTCTCTCTGTCTCTGTCTCTCTCTCTCTCTCTCAGCAGGAGCCATAGGAGGTAATCAGGGCTTGTTTGTAGCAGGGAATCAAGGCTCGTTTGCAGTTTGGGGCGTCTGTCTCTCTGTCTCTCTGTCTCTCTCTCCCCCTAGCAGCAGGATAGCAGGTAATAGGGGATCGTTTGTGGTTTGGCAGGCCTCTCTGTGTCTCTCTCTCAGGCGTCTGAAAGCAAAGTGGCTAGCATCCAGGGAAGGAGGGCGGGAGCTGTAGGGGCAGGGCCAATCGCGGTACGGCCAGCTTTGCTTTGCTGGCCGCACCCTGATTGGCCCTATTCCAACTCAGACACCCCGGACTTGTTTTACCCCCCAAGCTGTTTCACAGATATTAAGAGGAACAATGGATAAGGATT
Source organism: Paroedura picta (assembly GCF_049243985.1). Classification (NCBI taxonomy): domain Eukaryota; kingdom Metazoa; phylum Chordata; class Lepidosauria; order Squamata; family Gekkonidae; genus Paroedura; species Paroedura picta. Next base: position 105,462,238 of record NC_135375.1, read on the forward strand.
ATCAACATGGTCAGATAGAGGATAGATTGTCTTTTCAGCAACAGATCTCATTGAGGAATTTGGCCCTGGGTTGAGCGTAAACAGTCAAACATATAATGGGGTAAATCCTCCAGAGCTTGTGCACCACAAGTACAAAAACGCTGGTGTTTTGGCATACAGTGTTTGGGCACACAGTGTTTGGGCACCATTTCGAATCGAAGTGATGTAAAAGCTGCTCTGAGAGAGAAGCATAGCTGTGTGCACACTTCCCCACCCCCTCCAGGCCCATCGCTGGCCATTTTGGGGAGTGAACATGTGAACATTGGGGAGTGAGCATATGGTCATATCACCTAATAAACGTTTAACAAATTTAAAGGTATAAATTAAAAATGAATTACCTCCCACCCATTCAGGAAACCCTTCCAGGGCTGTCAAGAGTCGCCAGGGTTTCATGAAACCCTAGCTGAGAAAGCCTTTAAGCAGTGGCTGGGCAGATAATTATTATGAATGATCCTGCATTAAGCAGGGGGTTGGATGGTAGCTTGTAGGGCCCCTTCTAACTCTGTGATTCTAGGATTCCAGTTAGTTTGAAAGCCAGCTTGGTGCAGTGGTTAAGAATGGCAGCCTCTAATTTGGAGAGCTGGAGTTTGATTCCCCACTCCTCCACGTGCAGCCATGTGGGAGCACTAGGATACATGACACAGATGCAGGCCATGGCAAACCACCTCTGAACGTCCCTTGCCTGACTGCCAGACAATCCTCGGATCTTCTGGCTATGCTACACACGCGCCAGATGACAAATGATGTTTTCTTTTGCACAGTAAGCTAGTGAAGGTTCGTTGCTTTTTTGTGTTTGGTTCTGCAGGTACTACTTGGAATACTGAGAGGCTCTTCCAGTAGTGGTTTCCTCCAGTTACGAGACAGCACGAAAGCACTTCCTTGCACGATATTCCACCGGGACGGCAGGCCCTTTGCGGACACCTCTCTGATAGGTGAGGACCACAGGTTGATTACCCCTGTCCTAGATGATTCCCTGCTGGGAGGAGGCAACATAGGAAGCATGGGCATTCACACCTACAGTGTAATGTAGGATGGCGAAAACAGGGATCAAACACTAAACAAGTGCTAAGCTACGGATGAGAGCGTTCCTAGCTGCCAGAGGCACGTAATTAACAATGAACAGGCATCATGGCAAAAACATCAAAATCATGGTTTTGTCACCTGGCCTTTCTCCTCTTTTTTTGGCTGTAGGGTGTCTTCTGCAAATAGAGACATTCCACTTTGTGATGGAGCAGTTTCTTCAAAGTGATTTTCCTTCCTGGCAGGCGCTGGAGTCACCGGAGTATGTAAAGGAGAAGAAAATGAGGTGAGCCCCTTTGTTTCTGTTTTGAGCATAATGGTAGTGAAGCACCCCTGAATGGGTCAAGGCTTGTGTAGTGTGATATGAAGATCCAGGAACCTTGGCATGGAAGGCCTGTTAGATCATTGCAAGAGGGAAGGAGGGGTAGATACTGTCCTAAAGTTTTCAGGGAAGAGAGGAAAAGGCGTGTTCTAGGTGAATGTTTTCTTGCCATTTTTCTTTTGGCCCACATCCCATTTCTTATTCTTATACACATTACCCAGATTGTAACATATCTGATACAATGTTGTGTTCTTTCCCTTATCCTAGAGCAGGGATTTCCAACCAGGGGTCCCTGAGGGCCCGCAACCTTTCCCCTACTGCCTTAATGGAACCAGCCACTTTGATTGCTTCCCCCCCAGCATGAGTGAGTTCTCTCATGGAATATACCAGTCCTTAGCATCTTAATGCAGTACCTGCGGGACCGCTTGGTTGCTTATGCCCCCCGAAGGGCTCTTCGCTCTCCAGGTATGAATCTACTGGTAGTCCCGGGCCCTCGGGAGGTTCACCTGGCCTCGACCCGGGCCAGGGCCTTTTTGGCCCTGGCCCCAAACTGGTGGAAAGAGTTCCCGGAAGAGCTAAGGGCCCTGCTGGAATTGTCAGCTTTCTGCAGGGCCTGCAAGACGGAGCTCTTCCGCCAGGCATATGGTTGAGGCCAGGGTGGGGTCCTGACTTTTGACCTAGGACTCCCTGTGTCCATCTGATTGATCTGATGCCTCACTTCCACTAGGAGAACAGGAAGATGGTTGTCCCCCGGCTGAATGAGGGGAATAGACGGTTAATGGCTTTCACCTGTCGCCTTCACATTAATAGCATTTATTATTTAAGGGAAATTATGGGGTTTTATTGCATTTTAATATTTTATTTTTGTAAAGCGCTATGAGCCCAGTTGGGAATGGCGGTATATAAATCCAATAAACAAACAAATAAATAATAAATTAAATTAATCTGCTCCTGCCAGTTTCGCCTGCTAGCCCAAAACAGAAGGGCCACATATTTTATATTATTATGTGCTCCCTGTGCGTAACTCTGCTGATAGATAGATAGACAGCCACCCATCTACTCCAGGGCAGGTATCTTTTTGTCAGTCTCTGGCGCAGACTTCTCTTGTGGCTCTTGCAACCGAAAGAAAGAAGCCCTGCAGTCTTTAACTTGTCAACACGCCACATCGTCTTGGATTCGGCTGTCGCTGCACTTACGCTGCTCCTCCATCTCCCTTCCTGATTTCTAGGCTTTACGTTCAGTTCTACGTCGAGGATGCAAAGGTCCTTCATTCTCCCGAAAAAAGAGGCCCCGAGGTTCCCAAAGCCCACGAAGGACCCTCTTCGGTGTCGGAGGGAAAGGGGAGCTCGGGAGCCGAGCCGAGATCTTCGGACGGGAACCTCGGCAACACAGAAAAGGCTAAAACGGCGGCGAACGCTCCTGAGAACCTTGCTGGGGAATCTGGGGCGGTGTCCCGCCTGTTTTTGGTGACCCAGAAAGAGGGCCTCCTCTGGCGCAACTATCCACGGGCTTCGGAAGGCGATGGCAAAGATGGTCAGGTGCAGCAGCTCTGTTTCCAAGCCACAGCGTTATGGATGGGCCAGCCGGAGCAGTGCCGGGGAGAAGCTGCGGGCCCGAAGGGAGAACCCAGCAAAGACCAACCAGAAGTAAGGGCGAGAGGCACAGAAGGAGAGGAGAATTGCCCAAGAAATAGGCAGCGTCTTACCCTGGGGTTGGTTTACGGAAGGGATTCTCAGCATCTGCGTTGTCCCTCCCACCATTTCTTCATGCGTTTCTTAGTTTCCCCCTCCAAAAACTTTTAACAGCAGCCGGGGCATTGTGAGTACGCCAGGTCTTTCTCTGTTATTGTAAAAAAATGAACTTTCTCTGTTAGGACTTGCATTGCTCTAATTTCAGGTTTTGCTGCTCTTCCTGGGCAAAGCACTCCGATGGTTCCCGGTCCTGCACCCCGGCGGACTGTACCAGCTGATCGTACCCCAGTGTTTGGTAAGGGTGAAAAGCTGTGTCACTTTCTTCGACCCCATTGGTATTTGGTGCAGTGGTGTAGCCAGTTTGGTGTAGTGGTTAGGAGTGCAGACTTCTAATCTGGCATGCTGGGTTCGATTCTGCACTCCCCCACATGCAGCCAGCTGGATGACCTTGGGCTCGCCACGGCATTGATAAAGCTGTTCTGATCGAGCAGGAATATCAGGGCTCTCTCAGCCTCACCCACCTCACAGGGTGTCTGTTGTGGGGAGAGGAAAGGGAAGGCGACTGTAAGCCTCTTTGAGCCTCCTTCGGGTAGAGAAAAGCGGCATATAAGAACCAACTCTTCTTCTTCCTGGATGGGCACATCTTAGTCACCTGTACACCCTTTCCCTCCTGCTGCCCTCCTTGTTTATTATTAATGTTCTCTTCGGTCCCCTTCCCCTCCTTTATAACTTTCCCGTAATGTAGGTTAGTCGCAAAAGTATATTCTTCCATATGTATCTATACCTGGTCCAAGTTGAGCACCCTACCTACTTCTGCTTCTCCCTGATTTATCTTCCTCTTTTCTTTCTTCCCTTTTTTATTTCTAGCCTATTTTATTTATCAGAATTATTGTGACAGGAGCTGTCCGTAATGCTGTTGCTTTTGCAGGATCTAGATGTTTTTGACAAATTGTGCCTTCCTGCGGGACCAGGGAACGTATCAAACACGAAGGACTGCTCCTTGTTTCTCCCTGTTCCAGACACTGGCTATGTGCAACATGTGAGCTGGATGTCCCAGGTAGGTCCCAGGTTTCTCCTGGTTATGATTATAGAAAGAGTTTATTTTAAATTTTCCCATAAGTACAAACTGATAAAAAAAAATAAAACCGGTAAAAATCATAAAACAGTAAGCCTGAGTGCCCCAGTTGTCTCATCTCTTGTTTTTGTTCCTATGTCTTTAGGTCATCCTTTTTAAATACTATGTTAGACTGCCTATAGAGCCTCTTGTCGCGCATAGTGGTAAGGCAGCAGACATGCAGTCTGAAGCTGTCTGCCCATGAGGCTGGGAGTTCAATCCCAGCAGCCGGCTCAAGGTTGACTCAGCCTTCCATCCTTCCGAGGTCGGTAAAATGAGTACCCAGCTTGCTGGGGGGGTAAACGGTAATGACTGGGGAAGGCACTGGCAAACCACCCCGTGTTGAGTCTGCCATGAAAACGCTAGAGGGCGTCACCCCAAGGGTCAGACATGATTCGGTGCTTGCACAGGGGATACCTTTACCTTAGGCTGTCTATGCTGTTATTCTCTGAACAGGGTCTATTCTGGAGGCAGGAAGCCCAATGATTTTGTTTGCTCTGGCCTCAATCATATGCCTGGTGGAATAGGGCCATTTTACAGGCCCCGCAGAACTTTTGTAGTTCAGTCAGGCCCAGGCCTTTGCAGGCAGCATATTCCACCAGGCTGGGGCCAGGACCGAAAAATACTATGAAGCTAAGCGGTTCCGAAAAATACTGTGAAGCTAAGCAGTATCCATAAAACACAAAGGCTTGTTGGACATACGTAGGCTGGGCCTAAAACATTCATTCGCAGAAGACACAAATTAACACAACTCAAAATCTACACAATGAAAGAAGAAGAGGAGCTGGTTTTTTGTACTCTGCTTTTTACTACCTGAAGGAGTCTCAAGGGGGCTTCCAATCACCTGCCCTTCGTCTCTCCACAACAGACACCCTGTGACGTAGGCGAGGCTGAGAGCTCTCAAAGAACTGGGACTGGCCCAGGGTCACCCAGCTGGCTGCATGTGGAGGAGGAATGGGAATCTGTACCTTCATAACCTTGTTCTTGGATTTCCCTGTGGGCTTGGAAGCTCTGAGTGTTGTCTAACCTGTACCTGAACCTTGAAAGTGTATTTTGATGCCTGATCCTGGAATTGCGTTACAAACTCTGAGGTCTAGAAACTGCCTCTGTATGCCTGCTGTTTGCCAGTATATAGGACAAAACTCAATGGAGCAAGTTATTCACGTCCCACCCCTACCCCCCAATAAGAAAAGATGAAGAATGGAAAGATAAATGCACGTGGAGAGCTTGGACATGACTTGAGGGTCAGCCTCTGTCTTATAAGGGGCCTTGCAAAAATTTGCATAGTCCTACCAGGAGCGAGTGGAGGCGCAACCTAATCAGCTTGGATGACTTCTCCTCACTGAAGAGAAAAGCCTTTCAGATAGATTCCAATGTTTTGTTCTCCTGGCAGGATAAGAGAGCTGTATGAACATCAGCTGGTCATGCCCTGGGGGCAAGCAGTGTAATTGCCAGTGCAGCCAGGCCAAGCAATCCCATGTTACTGGAGCAGGACTGAGCGAAAACAAATGTCAGGTTTCTGACAGGGCACACATTGGAGTGATTTTTGTTAAGGGAAATGTGCTTGCTTGCCCCTGTCGTTTTCAGATGGCTCCAGAGGCATCAGAGATGGAACAGAAGTTACTCACCATTGCAGAGATACTCAGCCCAAGGTATGTGGATCTTTATTCATTGTGATTGAGAAGACTGCATCTGGAAAGTATTTGAAGATGGTTATGTAAGGAAGAACACAGCCCAGTGTCTCAGTTCCTCTAACAGCCAATTTAATATTGTAGAATTTTGAGCAGTCTGAAGGGAAAAAACCCTGAATTGTGATAAGCCTGGCTTTTGATGCCAGCGTATCTCTGACAGTGCCTTTAAGAGAAGTAGCCACCAGAATCCGAGCAACTTGTTAGTGAAGTGAGCTGAGTGGAAATGAGGCATGTAGAGGGGGGCTTCTTTTTTAGCCAATTGCTTGGCATTGATGAACCCTATTATCTCATCCCCTTAGCCGCTGGCAGGAGTTGGGGGCTAGGGTGGCCCGCTCCCGGTTGAGAAACTCCTGGAGATTTGGAAATGGGGAAAATGCTCGGATGAGGTGGTCTTGGGGGTGCCATGGGGCTCAAAGCTTCATTCTCAACTGACCTATATGCTAATTTCTTGCCATTTACTTGTATCTATAGGCTAATTTCCTGCTATTCACAGATCTTAATGGCCTTAATGTCAGTTTCACAGGATCCCTGGTCTCTTTCTCCGGAATAATAGCAGAGAGGTCTTTACGTGAATCTCTTATTGGAAAGAAGCCGTTTGTGTCTTGCTCTGACAAACAGCAGCAGAAAGGTGAGAACCTGGCAGATAGTGGGAGAAGCATCGATGGCTCGAGGGGCCTTGTATTTAATTCTCCTGAAGGTGGTACATGTCAGGGGCTGGATTTCAGACCAGAGTAACTGGTTGGCCACTGTATGGAACAGAATGCTTGATGGACTGCTGGTCAGTTTAACAGGACTCTTCTGATGTTCTAAGTCAGGGGTAGTCAACCTGTGGTCCTCCAGATGTCCATGGACTACAATTCCCATGAGCCCCTGCCAGCAAACGCTGTCAGGGGCTCATGGGAATTGTAGTCATTGACATCTGGAGGACCACAGGTTGACTACCCCTGTTCTAAGTGCATGAGCACCTCAGGCATTGACTGATGAATTTTGAGAGATGTTTCTGATTATCTGTATTCCTAGGGAATTCCTTGCCCTGGGATTACACTTTGAAGCTGAGCGTTCTGCCTGCATGTGGTCCCTCCGCTGGGTTGGATGTGTACGTTGAAGCTACTTTCCTGCCCCATCTTTGGGGTGTGCTCCCCGGAGCCAGGATTCTCTTCCACAACTTGCAGCGCAAAATTTCCAGGTACGTTTTGATCCAAAAATCTAATCACTGCAGGTTGGGTCGTGCTGTTCCACTCGGCAAAACTCGAAGGCTTCCGTTGACGGAAGCGGCTCCTTCCGCTGGTGGAAGAAGCACTTCTGTTGGAGGACTCCTTAGGCTGGAGGAAGGTGGCTGGGGAAAAAAACTGGTAGACTTCAGCACAAACTAGCCTTTCTCAACCCGTTAATTAATTAATTATTCAATTTATAGCCCACCTTACTCCAAAGCTTAAGGCGGGTTACAAGAAAGTCATACCCCCAATATAAAACCCCCTTCCCTAAACTCCACAACCCAATCAAGCATCAAGATAGCGAAAATTCCCTTCTTCCCTCTACAGACAACCACCAGGGGTCCACTTGATGATCTAGCTGGGCCTGAGGGGGACCTAGTGATCTTCAGAACCCAGCTTTAACCAGAAACCTGGTGGAAGAACTCTGTTTTTACAGGCCATGTGGAACACTGATAGCTTCATCAGGGTCCTCAGCTCTCCCGAGAGCTCACTCTATGAAGTCGAGGCCAGGCGTATTTCTCTGGGGCCAGGGATCTGTAACAGATTGGTACCTGCAGATCTGCCTGAAGCCATCAAACATATCCCCCTGCAAAGGCCAGCGGGCCTCCAGTTCCCTTTCTATATTAAAGGTGGCAGGAAGGTCCCAGCAGAGCGACAAGTCTTGATCCGCGAAAAAGCTCACTAATGCCTCACAACTCACCAGAATCAGTGGCTCGGCACAGAGATTCGGGGGTTTCAGCGATTTGGGTTTACCCAAATGGATTCAGCACCATTGGAGCTCGGCAAACAGCTGATGCGGCAGAGAGCTGGCTCTTGGCAGTATCAGAACAGGTCAGCTGGGGAGACTTTAAAAGCCCCTCCCAAGCATCTGATCCTGAGGACAACGGAAGCCTCTTGGGATCTCCACTGGGGAGAAAGGAGGGGAGTACAAATTGAATGAAAGAAAGAATAACACACTCAAACAGGGGCACATCAGGCATCCCCTGGGCAGGTTTACGACCTTGTTGTGCATGGCAATGCCAGGCTAGGGTGGATTGGCGACCCAGTGGAAGGGCTGCCTTCAGCAACCAACATCCCTCTCTGATTCCAGGTTCAGAAATGTATACTGCTCCTACATGGCCTCCAGCTGCCTGAGCGTTCTGAGCCCCCCGCTTCCCGCCTCCCCTTCCAGGTGAGTCTGGCAGTCCACAGTGGCCCCGCCTCACCCCCAGCTGCAGATTACGCAAGTTCATTCGTGATGTCTTTCTACCTTTCCAGACCTATCGACGGCTCATCTCATCTCCCGGGATTGTACCTCTCTCATATACAGCTTCAGTCTTCCGGTCTGGGTCAGGTGCGGGTCTCCTGCCATGTGACGTGCGTCCTGGCTTTGTTCCTGAGGTGGACCTGTTCTCTCTGCGGCAGCACCATCAAAGAGGTATCCAGCCAGTCCTCCCGAATTACGCCCCACAGATATTGTCCTCCCTGAGCCTGGACCAGTGCTTGGGTGCTCCCCTTGGTGTTGTGGTTAAGAACAGTGGCCCTCTAACCTGGAGAACTGGATTTGATTCCCCACTCATCTTCCACATGTAGCCAGCTGGGTGACCTTGGGTGGAACATCTCAGGGAATGGGTGGCCAGCAGCTCACTGCAGCTGGCATATTCTTCCCAAAACAGGAAGATGTGCTCAAAAAAGATCTTGAAGCACTTTGGTTTCCATTGAAGCAAGTTGCCCCATCTTCTGTGTCAATCTGGGGCATTTCGCCCTTTTTGCCCTTCGCTACCCAAACCAGATGACCCAGACTAACACAGTCCTTTCAGCTCCCGTCAGCTAAGCAGGATGGCCCTGGTGGGTACTTGGATGGGAGATCACCAAAGAAGACCAGGGTTGCTAGGCAGGGGCAGGTCAGAGCAAACCATCTCTGAATGTAGCTTGCCTTGAAAACCCTACAGCAGGGGTAGTCAACCTGTGGTCCTCCAGATGTCCATGGACTACAATTCCCATGAGCCCCTGCCAGCAAATGCTGGCAGGGGCTCGTGGGAATTGTAGTCCATGGACATCTGGAGGACCACAGGTTGACTACACCTGGCCTACAGGGTTGCCACAAGCTGGCTGCGACCTGAAGGCGCTTTCCGATGCCACCTGAACTTTTGCCACCCCCCTTCTGGCCTTTCCAGAGGAACATTCATCGCTGGCAATATTTGGCAGCAGTGTAGCCCAGAAATTGGTTTGCTTCCCCCCCCCCCACACACACACACAATAAAGCCATACTTTGCTGTTCCCCTTGTTTTGTTTTTTTCCTCCCTGTCCAGGGAAGATGCAGCCAACGTAACCCACCTTGCTTGTCCTCTACGGGAGTGATTAAAGCTAGTGCCAGGTGAGAACTGCGGAAGGCGGTAGCCTCCCTCACAGTACTGTGGTTTGGATGTAATGAATACTTGGTGTTTACAAAAAAAGTGCGGGAGGGGGGGACCAGTGGCAACTGAAACGCTTAACAATGTTTATTCCGGCATGAGTGTTAAAGAGCGGCAGACTCTAATCTGGAGAACGAGGTTTGATCCCCCACTCCTCCACATGCAACCAGCTGGGGGACCTTGGGCTAGTCCAAGTTCTCTCAGAGCTCCCTCATCCCCATCTACCTCATGGGGTTGGTTGTGAGGAGAGCCTGGGAAAGAGATTTGTAAGCCACTTTGGGACTCCTTTAGGTAGTGAAAAGCAGGGTATTAAAAAAAAAAACAACCCAGTTCTTTATGAGTCATGGGTCACTTCCTCAGATGCAGAAGAAAGGAAATAATTCCTCACCTTTTTACAGATCATTATGGAAGAAGAGGAAAGAGGGAGGGGTTGAGCATCTGCCTATGTCAAAAGGTATCTGATATTGCCATTTCCGTGTCTAATCTCTGGTACTGAAGAGCATAGGGGAGCTCTGACGGGTCAGACGGAAAAGTCAGCGTAGTCCTGCATCCTTTTAGGAAGCCGTGATCAGACAGACGCTTCTGGGATGTCTCCAGCCGGGCCCGAAAGCAGCAGGCCCCCACAACCATTGGCCTTCAGTGGAAAAAAGCTACCTCTAAATATGGAAGTTCCATCGAGCTGTTTGGCCAGTTGGTGTAGTGGTTAGGAGTGCGGACTTCTAATCTGGCATGCCAGGTTCGATTCTGAGCTCCCCCACATGCAACCAGCTGGGTGACCTTGGGCTCACCACGGCACTGATAAAACTGTTCTGACCGGGCAGTGATATCAGGGCTCTCTCAGCCTCACCCACCTCACAGGGTGTCTGTTGTGGGAGAGGAAAGGGAAGGCGACTGTAAGCCGCTTTGAGCCTCCTTCGGGTAGAGAAAAGCGGCATATAAGAACCTACTCTTCTTCTGATAACAGGCCCGTCCTCCCTGTTTATTTGACTTTGACTTTCCTCATGGGTGAAGGTAGCTGATAATGCGGAACTAAAACATCCAGGAAATAACACCCCCTCCCCTCAATATCCCATGAATTCAATCTGTTTTACAACTTTCCAAGTGGCCAGGCATACATCTTCAGGCAGCAAATCCCAAGAACACAGTTCATCTGTTCAGTGAAGAGCCTTTTTCTTCTTGCAGTCTTTCGAGTACCCTTTGATTGCTTTGGGTAATCAGGTGTCATTTCCTCTAGTACATCTTTTCTTCTCTCCCCCTGCGCTGGTTTTTTCTTTGGTCAAAATTATAAAAACCCAAATTCAGCTCCTCCCCTTATGCCCTACTCCAGAGGTAGTCAACCTGTGGTCCTCCAGATGTCCATGGACTACAATTCCCATGAGCCCCTGCCAGCAAATGCTGCCAGCAAATGCTGGCAGGGGCTCATGGGAATTGTAGTCCATGGACATCTGGAGGACCACAGGTTGACTACCCCTGACCTGGAGGACCACAGGTTGACTACCCCTGCTCCACTCCTTTGATTTTGATGATATGTTTTTCATAGGGTTGCCATGTAGCCCCTGGAACCAGCGGGGGATGGGGTTAAGGTTGCCAGAGCAAGGTTGGGAAACTGCTGGAGGTTTGGGGATGGAGCCTGGGGAGGGACAGATGTCCTGCGCGATACACTCCAACCTCCAAAGCATCCATTTTCTCCAAAGAAACTCATTGATGTGATCTCCCTTTAAGAAAGGCCAAGGACAGGGAATGACAGGTGACCAGGAAAGAACCCCACCTGGATAAGCCAGCAAAAGGGTCAAAAGAAATCTGATGGGTCAAATTTTGATCGATCCAACTGTGCAGAAATGCTGAAGTTCAGAATGCAAAACTTGGACCAACTTTGTTTGAACTCTCGCCTGAGAACAAAGCCAGTTTGAACAGGAGTTAGGCCAGTCTCCTGGAGGAGAATCCTTTTACGATCTTGCATTTCCTTCAGACTTTTCCTTTTGCCTGCAGGATTTTGGTCGAAGATGGGACAGGCGAGGCCACGGTGTCGTGCAGGAACCAGCAGGTTCGCGAGGTGCTGGCTTTGAGCCCCAAGGAGTGGGACGTCGTGCAGGCCCACGTCCGGCGGAAAGGCTTCGTCAGGATCCGGCATAATGAGACCGGTGGTGGCCCCGGGGTAAGGGGCTTGTTTAGTCTCTTGAGGCCGAACGGCTGACCCCGGTAATAAATGGTGAACTCCAGTGGGGATAGCTCATTCCTTGACGATGGAGGATGGCCTGCAGAACAGGCTGTCAGTTCGCAGCCAATTAATGGCAACCCTGTTGGGGTTTCAAGGCAAGAGGTAGACGGAGGTTGTTGCCATTGCCTGCCTCTGTGTAGGAACCCTGGGCATCCATGGTGGTCTTCCATCCCACCGCTAACCCGCTTAGCGTGTTGAGATCAGGTCGGGACAAAAGAAGAGAGGCAGTTTGCCACTGCCTGTCTCTGCACAGCAACCCTGGACTTCCTCAGTGGTCCTCCATCCAAGAACTAACCAGGGTCAACTCTGCCTAGCTTCCGAGATCTGATGAGATGGGGGCTATCTAGGTCAAGGTGATGATACTCAGCTGTTTTTCACAGTGCCCAGAAGATCCTGAAGACTTGCTGACACGGTACCTGAGGACCCTGTGCAAAAGCCCCCTTGTCCTTCGGTCTCTTGTGTTGGAGGCCAGACTGGACAGGAAGCCCCCAGAGGCAGGTATGTGGGGACACGCCTTCTCCCCCACCCCAGATTGGCTGGGTGACCTACTATCTCTTCAGCTACCTCTGTATTTAATGTATCCAGTTTGGTGTAGAGGTTAGGAGTGTGGACTTCTAATCTGGCACACCAGGTTCGAATCTGCACTCCCCCACATGCAGCCAGCTGGGTGACCTTGGGCTCGCCACGACACTGATAAAACTGTTCTGCCCGGGCAGTGATATCAGGGCTCTCTCAGCCTCACCCACCCCACAGGGTGTCTGTTGTGGGGGGAGGAATGGGAAGGCGACTGTAAGCCGCTTTGAGCCTCCTTCGGGTAGGGAAAAGCGGCATATAAGAACCAACTCTTCTTCTTCTTCTATTCTTAAACGTTTGCAAGAGCTTACATAAAAATGGAACCAGAACAAGTGCGAAAAGAACCCATAGCACTGTATTGAAGTGGACATACCTCTTTCTGCAGCCTGTTTTGGGCAGTCCTCAGATTTTGATTGAACTCAGTGGATGCCTATTATTATGAAGAGTAAGGTTCAAGTTCGGTAGCATCGTAGAGCATCCTGAGTTGGTTTGCCATTGCTTGCCTCTGCGTCTAGGGGTGAGCATGAACTGGCTCGGGAGCAAAAATTCAACAAAAACTCGGTCTGCTTTGGAACCCCCAAACTGATGTTCAGGGACGACTTTTGTCCAGTGCAGATCTGTTGAAGCCTAACAGCGGAGCAGCATGGGTCTGCAGCTGACCTGGGAGCCATTTCACTAGTTGGTTTCATGGGGGTGGGTGGGGAGAGCAAAACAAACTGGTGAAATGGCTATCATCCATTTCAGCGTAATAGCTGATGGCCACCAACTGCCCACTGTTAGGTTTAAATGGTTGTGGGCTACTTTACCAGTCCGTTTTGCTTCCCCCTGCTTCCAAGCAAATGGACTGGTGAAATGGCTGCCAGCCCTTTAAACCTAGACAGAGGGGCAGGTCTGCCCACCAGCTGTTAGGCTGAAGTGGCCACAAGCCAAGGCATCAGTTTTGCCCCTCCTTTGAAAGTGCCAGACATTTAACCCTGAGCGATTCTCCTCCCCAGGGCATGTTTGGCTCCATTTGAGGGCTGCCCTGAACCAGAATGTTTAGGTTTGTACCCATCCCAAATGACCCTCCTGGATTTCCTCCATAGATTGTCACCCACGTACTACCCAGGGCCAATTTCCCCTTAGCTTCCGACACTGGATGAAGTCTGGCTAGCCTGATGCATCCAAGTCAGGGCTCTCTTCTAAACGGTCATCTTGAAATGCTTTGAATTTTGTAGGCAACTTCTTATTTGTTTGTTTTGCTTGGGTTCAGGACAGACGAGAAGGTTTCTCTCGAATGACGTGGAGTTCCTTAGCCAGATGAAGGATCAACTGAACTTGATGTGCCTGAGCATCCGGGAAGCCACCTGAGCCATGGGAAGGGAGAAGAAAAAAAGCACCTGACCACCTGGACAGCCAGCTTGACATGTCTGTTGCTTCTGTGTGCCTTAACGGGACTTTTTAGCGGGCAAACCCCACCGCTGCAGCATTTTGGACGGAGAGCATTTTGTAACTGGAAGAGTTGTGTCCAAAGAGAGAGCTGTGCACCTACATGGTTGTGTCCCGTAAGAATGCAGGCGGGAGACTTGCAATATTGTATGTTCTTCTACAGCAGGAGTAGGCAAACTGTGGCCCTCCAGATGTCCATGGACTACAATTCCCATGAGTCCATGGACATCTGGAGGGCCGCATTTTGCCTACTCCTGTTCTAAAGCAACAAGAATCCATTTGCACAGGAAGTCAACAAGTTGGCACAAATACTAAGGCGGCAGAAATCTCAACATCTCGTGCTATTTTGCCGAGAGGAGCATCTAAGGCAGCACGTGCCCGCCTGCAGTTCAAAGTGGTAGAGTCCAGCGAGGAGCCCTTTCTTTTCAGCTGGCCGAAGCAGGTCGATCCACTCAAGAAACTCAATAAACAGTTTCTCAAATCATTCCCTTTTCAAATCAAAATGTTCCATTTGTCTCACCAAAACCAGCTTCCTCCGCCCCCCAAACTGAAGACAATTAAAGCAACAAAAAGGGATAGTTGTTCCTAAAGTAGGGATCCACAACCCCCTATGGGGCCGGCCAAGTGGGCGGAGCCATATGGGGCTTTTGCCCAGCCAAGCTTCTGATTGGGTGTGCAGACTTTTGAAAACGATCAAGGGATCTTGACAGTGTAACTGAAGATGAGCCGAGGAAGCAGCCGTTTTATGGCCGTGGCCATTAGTGTCAGAATTCTAAAGGTCCCCCCCCCCCAGGCTCCAAAAGAGCCAACAGCGATCTGATTACAATATGTGATTATTCAGAGGGTGGCTTGCAAGAGATCAGGTCTTTCTGATGTTCTCTTCGGGCATAGTTTGGTCCTTGTTGCTAAAACATACCCCACATGATATCTTTAAACTGTTTAACCTGGTGATCGGATCATTTGGGGAGCCGGAGCTTGCCTTTAACAGCCCAGGCTGAGGAAGTTATGCATTGTTGTTGTTAGGTGCGTGTCCAACCCATCGCGACCCCATGGACAATGATCCTCCAGGCCTTCCTGCCCTCTACCATTCCCCAAAGTCCATTTAAGCTCGCACCGTCTGCTTCAGTGACTCCATCCAGCCACCTCATTCTCTGTCGTCCCCTTCTTTTGCCCTCAATCGCTCCCAGCATTAGGCTCTTCTCCAAGACAGTACCAAAAGGCAAAACTCTATGTACAGTACCAAAGGGCAAGTTATGCATACCTGTCCATAAAAACACTATTCTTCTTGAACTGCTGCAAGAATTACTGCAGCCAGGGCTTTTCCCATTTACTTTTCTGCTGTCCGAAGCCGAATGCTTCACTTACACAGCTTGCGGCGGTCATGGACAAACATGTTTTCTGAACACCAATCATCATTAGTGGAACGCCACGCTTTGGTTCCCGCGGTCACGTAGTTATTGTACTTTGCGGCTGTTTTCGGGTTCTGTGATTGTAACCCACACCGAGAGCTCATGTAGCATCGCCCTTCAGTGACTCAGTTCTGCAAATTCCACAAACACTGAACTGGGCTGGAAATCCATCTCTTTACAGGGGTGACCCATCCATGTCAACTCATTGGTGCCTCTGGGCACAATTCTCTCTCCACTCTGCTGAGCCAACACAGAGGGAGTCTCTTGTGGGGAGAAGAAGGGAACGTGACTGTAAGTTTGAAACTCCTCCAGGTAGTGAAAAGAGGGGTATAAAAACCAATGCCTCATCTTAAGAAAACAAACTGCCAACACTTAAACTGGAATTTGAGGAAAAAATATTGTATTTTACAGTAAACATCTTTGGGTAGCAAGGAAAAGCACTATGTGATGAATTAAGTTCGCAAAGCAGGTTTACTACTTGGAGGAAAGGGCTAGGCCCAGCTTCTTTTTCTTGGGGGGGGGGGGGAACCTTGGCAGAGACATATGACCCCATTTTCCCTTTGCCCAAGTAACTTTTCCAAGTCTCAACAGAACGGACTTGGACGGCAGCAGTAACGGCTAGCTTGGAAGCACTCTGGATTCAACACCAAGCTTCGTTTTGAAACAGATCGTGAACATTTCAGTGGAATGGGTTAAGTATGAAAAGCTTTCCCAACGTTGCACCGAGCCCTGCTTTACCATTTCCACTGAACGCAGCGCTCTGCGGTAATGGCTCAGGGCTGGGGCTTGTTTTGGACCCTGCTCTAACCTGCCCTGTCAATTCCCAGATCGTTCCTTCTGAGAGCACTGGCCCCACGCAGGATGGCTGTAAGCCACGGACATTTCACATACGAAGAGTCATCACAGCCCGGTGCTACGCACAATACACAGAGTTCAACAGTCGGCCTCACTATCTGCCGTAGGCTTTCCAGGCTGCACAGCCGTGGTCCGGTAGTTTTAATCGTGACGTTTCACCAGTATTTCTGGCTGTCATCTTCAGACGGACATGGCAGGATAGGAATCTCTCCATGCCAAATTGTAGCATGTGTGAACCGTTGTTGTGTGTGTATCACTTCACATTCCTGTCTTATCTGGGAGGCTCCCCGGGGCCGGACTAAGAAACACTCCCCCTGTGTCTTTTTCCTAGTTCCGGTCCATTCCGGGAGACACTCCCAGATAACACAGGAAAGTGATGCATTACAAACACACAAACACATGCCGATAAGTAAATTAAATGTCCAGCAACTGTTTAAACCAGAGGTAGTCAAACTGCGGCCCTCCAGATGTCCATGGACTACAATTCCCAGGAGCCCCCTGCCAGCGTTTGCTGGCAGGGGGCTCCTAGGGAATTGTAGTCCATGGACATCTGGAGGGCCGCAGTTTGACTACCCCTGGTTTAAACACTCTACACTAGGGTTGAGCGCTCCGGCATGCTCTGGCGAGCACTGATGCCCAAGACGGCCAGTGCTGCAGCATGGAAAACGGGCGCTAGCTAGCGTATCGCTGGCAGTGCCACCCCTCCTTCCTACGGCACTGGCCACCTCGGGCATCGGTGCTCACCAAAGCGCGCCGGAGCGCTCAACCCTACTCCACACTGTGACCCGGAGAGATTCCCATCTTGCCATGTCCTACCTTTGAAGATGCCAATCATAGTTTCCAGCAAAATTGGGAAACAGGGATGAGAACTATCAGACCACGGCCACACAGGCCTGGAAAACCTACGACACCCAATTTGTGCCTTTGACAATTCAGTATTCGAATCCTCTTGGTGCTTGGGCAACAGAACACTTCTGCGTTCCCAGGTTATATCAGAGAACTACCAGTGGAGAGGTTCCCAGTTCTCCAAAGGCAGAGCTATTATTCCTCTGAGAAATGAGACTGCGTTCAACGAGCAACATGGATCCAAGAGGAAGGTGTACTTACTAGAACATTTCAAGGGAAACAGGTATGAAACAAGGGTGAGGAAAAACGCCCCGTATCTGCTGGAGAACCCACCACTTGCTCCGCCCTGTAAATGTCGACCTCGTGCCGCTTTGTAAGCATAGCTTAGTAGCCAACTCATCTAGGTTTCTGGTGCCATTAGACAGCCCCACTTTTTAAAAGTGGTGGTTTTAAGGACAGTCACATGCGCAGCAAAGGTGTCACCGACCGCATGAACACAAAAGCCAAGATCACAAAAAATAGGACCAACGCAATTGCTTTTCTTCCCTTACGGGAACGCTCAAGTCCCCACCAACCGAAAAATCTGGTTCTTTAAGTAAGTGCACAGTTGGTTCATTAAGTCCCGGTTCTGCCCTTCGACCCAGTGCATTTCTACCAAGAAATCCCCCTCTTCTTTCTTCACATTTAAGACACACTTGAAAAGGAACCATTCGTTCAAGACATTGGCCATCTGCCCGGCTTCAGTGGCAGGGCTAGCAGCGGCAAAAGCTTTGGACTCTGTAACACCGCTAGATTCTTCAGAACCTGCTAAGGCACTTGCTGGCTGTTGGACTTGGCTGCTTTCATCAGTACAAGCTTGGCTGTTTGCCTCTTTAACAAGAGGGGAGCTATTCAGACCGTTGCCCTCCGGGGGTTCTAGTTCCAGGGACCCTCCTTCGGTGACCCCGGCCTCGATATCGTCATTCTCCGGGGTTTTACTGGAATCTTTCTGGGGGTTCTCTTTCTCTTCCGGGGCTTGCAGGAAGTCGACGGAGGCTCGAGGCAGTTCGCGCAGCTGCCTGACCCGCTCTCTTTTCTTTCTCCTCAAATGGATCCAGGAGTTTTCTAACGCGGTTAGGAGCAGGCTGACTTCGTCTTTTCCGCAAGGGATGCTCTTGTACTGGACCTAAGTTCCAAAGGAAACAAGATCCGGGTCTTTAGAATCGTGGGCCGCTTCCTAAAGAAACGACGCTTCCAAATGAATACCCTATATACTCGCATCTAAGCCTAGTTTTTCAGCACCTTTGTTTCACACTGAAAAAGGCCCTCCTCGGCTTATACGTGGGTATATACGGTAATTGAAATAAAAGCTTGCTCCAGCCAGCCAATCGTTGCATTGCCTTTTGCAAATGTGTACTGCAATGGTTTGACTGAGGGACACTGGTCTTTTTTTCCCTTTTGCCTTACAATGGCAAAAGAAATGGCAAATCTTGGATGGGAGAGCCTGTGATGATGGAGCATTTCCCACCCTCGGCTTATATGCGAGTCAATAAGTTTGCCCAGATTTTGCAGTAAAATTAGATGCCTCGGCTTATATGCGAGTATATACGGTGAATATGCCCGTTATGGTTAATATACCTTCAGATCGCTGAGAATTTTCTTAATCCACGCCGCCACCGCTTCCGTCCCTTCGGTAGCATCCAGCCCCACGGATGAAGCTTTAATCGCCAACTCTTTCATGGCCGACGCCAAAACGAGGAAAGTAATTGGTTTCCGAGGCTTTTCTAGTTTTCTTTTCTTGGAAGGGGGTGACTGGAAGAGGGGGGAAAGACACATACAATTGTTCTATTCTGCTTGGGCTAACATGAAATATTATTTCATTGCTATATTTTTTCCAAATTGGTGGAGGATGTATATTTAATACCAATTCTATGAACCAGGGTTAGTCAAACTGCGGCCCTCCAGATGTCCATGGACTACAATTCCCACGAGCCCCTGCCAGCGAATGCTGGCAGGGGCTCATGGGAATTGTAGTCCATGGACATCTGGAGGGCCGCAGTTTGACTAGCCCTGCTATAAACAAATTCTATCTCTTGCGGTGACAGCAACTTGTATTGGAGAACCCCCCACAATGGAGGAACTGGAGGAGAAAATACATGAATCTAGTTTCAGCTGAACTGATGCCCTTTTACAGGAGAGGCGCTGGCTTTTTGTACCCAAAGGGATCCCCCCCCCAGGCGGCTTACAAACACCTTTCCCTTCTTCACCTCACCACAGTCACCTTGACAGGTAGGTGGGGCTGAGCGAACAGCTCAAAGAGAACTGTGACTAGCATCAATGCAGTGACAGTTTTAGCAATCACAGCTCAGCCATCCTGAAGTGGCTGTCTTCCGTCAGTGGGCATGTTTCCCCGCTCAGCCTGAGCTGCCTGGAGGATGAGGTTCTTTGGGGACTTCCCAGTCTGGAAGAAAAGGATGCTGAAAAGGGAAGGACACCTGAATGGCAGTCACGGTGCTCTTTAAATTAGGTGTTTATACGGCAGTGTTTCAAAAACGTAGCCTGATCTTGTAGCTGGCTGTTGTGGGTTTGTTGAGGGACAAAGACCTCCTACGAGAGGTGGGGATATTAGACTGGCAGCACCCCCACCCCCACCCCCACCCCCACCCCCACCTTGCTCATCCAGGGTTCATCTCCCTTTCTTGTCTATCTGAGCAGACTAAGAGGGTTATGAACGAGTGTGCCAAGAACCTTCCCGAGGACAACATGGCACTTCATTCCGGTAAGCACAGATTCCGCACCATGCACGAGGCTCAAAGATCGCTCTGCTGGAAGTGGCCAAGGAACCTGGCGGGAGCGAACAGCCTGGCAGATGGTGCCCGGGCTTAAGGGACCATTTAGTGCCGTCTGCTCAGGCCCCGAGGCCCGGCCAAGGTAAACAGGGCCGTCTGCAACTGTGCAGGCTCCAGTCTTCTTCCACCTCAGCAGGGAAATGGGCACTCATACATCCTTTCTCCTCCCTACAGCACTGCCCGTTCTAATTTCTCAAAACCGAATCCATCGCCCACTGTGCACGCACCACGGGTTGAGAATGGCTCTCTTCTAGAAGAAGAAAGCCATGGCCAGGTGCCAGAGAGAACTGCTCCGGTTATTCTGTGTGCTCAAGAGGGCTTCAAGCTAGAGTTGCCAGCTCTGAGTTGCCTGGAGTCTTTGGGTGTGGAGCCAGGAGTGGGTGGGGATTTGGGGCAGGGAGGGAACTCAGTGGAGTATAATGCTATTGGGTCCACCTTCCAAAAAGAACCATTTTCCCCTGGGGAACTGATCTCTGTCACCTGGAGATGGGCAATAATTCCAGGGGATCCCCAGGGCCCACCTAGTGTCTGGCATCCCTACTTCAAGCTGCAGTTTTTTGGAGAAAAGCACTCATAATAGAATGGGGAAAACCCTGCTGGATCAGCCCAGTGGTCCATCTAGTCCAGCATCCCATTTCACAGTGGACAACCAGTTCCTCTGGAGGGCCAACCACAGGGCACAGAGGCCGAGGCCTTCACAAGATCAGAAGAAGAGCCCTGCTGGATCAGGCCAGTAAAGGTCCATCTAGTCCAGCATCCTGTCTTCTCACACAGCGGCCAACCAGTTCCTCTGGATGGCCAACAGCAAGGCACAGAGGCCAAGGCCTTCATAAGAACATCAGCCCTGCTGGATCAGACCACTGAAGGTCCATGTAGTCCAGCATCCCATTTCACAGTGGCCACCCAGTTCCTCTGGAGGGCCAACCACAGGGCATAGAGGCCGAGGCCTTCACAAGAACAGAAGTAGAGCCCTGCTGGATCAGGCCAGGGGTCCATCCAGTCCAACATCCTGCCCCACACAGTGGCCGACCAGTTACTGTGGGCGATTGTGATGGATGGTGCTGAACTAATAGCTACAACTAGGGAGGGGTTAAGTATTGGTAAATAAACACTTCATTGCAATTCTGGCCAAGGGTTTAAGGTAGCTCTATACATTCCCCAAAGGCTCCAAGGTTGAATAAAGCTAAAAAAGACCTCAAAGAAACTGTGTGGGAAGCTTCATTTTTATAACAAGGGAAACCCGGCTAACACGTTCTCTGAGGGAAACGCCGCTCCTTTTTGGAAGTAAAATTCACCTCGGGTTGGGGAAGGTTGCAGAGAGGCATCTGTCACTGGGGCTAACAAAAAGGCATAGAGCAGGGGTAGTCAAACTGCGGCCCTCCAGATGTCCATGGACTACAATTCCCAGAAGCCCCTGCCAGCATTTGCTGGCAGGGGCTTCTGGGAATTGTGGTCCATGGACATCTGGAGGGCCACAGTTTGACTACCCCTGGCATAGAGGCTGAGGCCTTCCCCTGATGTTGCCTCCTGGCTCTGGGATTCAGAGAGATTTGGTGCCTCTGAATGTGGAGGTTTCCCTCAGTCCCCCTGGCAAATAGCCACTAATAGACTTATCCTCCACTGATCTGTCTAATCCTCTTTCCGAGCTGTTTGTGCCATCACTAATCCTCCGGCAGCTAATTCCACATTTAAATCACCCTTTGTGGAAAGCAATATCTCCTTTCGTCTGTCCTGAATCGCCTGCCCATGAGCTGCATTGGAAGCTCTTGAGTTCTAATATTTTGAGAGGGAGAAAAATGTCTTTCTCAGCTCTCTCTCTCTCTACCCCAAGCATAATTGTATAGACCTCTCCCGTCTCTCTCCTCAGTCATTTCTAAACTGGAAACCTCCAGACTGCTCAGCCTGTCTCCTTTCTTGGTTGTCCTCTTTTGTATTTTTCCCAGGTCTGCACATTTTTTCTTGGAGACGCCGTGACCAGAACTGCACATGCTGTTCCAAATGAGGCCGCACCATTGAGCTACGCAGGGGGCATTTGTTTCAGCCTTTGTATTCTCGATCCCTTTCCTAATAATCCCTAACCAAGAGTTTGCCTTTTCCTCTGCTGCACCACGCTGGGTTGACGCTTTCCTTGAGCTGCCCACGACAACCCCGAGATCTTTCTCCCCCTCAGTCTCAGCAAGTTCAGACCCAATTTGCCGATACTTGAAATTGGGATCCTCCCCGTGCATCATCCTTTGCCACGTTGTTGCCCTCACACCCAGTTTGCGGAGATCCTCCTGAAGCCACCGGCCCTCCTGCTTTTGTACCCAACACCGTTGTGAGACGCCAAGGGAGGAATGCTGGGCCTTGCCAACTCTTAAGCAAAATCTATATTCAGATGAGGGGCGGGGGGGCACTTACTGGCACTTTGACGTTCTCATAGAAGCTCCATGCCAGCGCCCACCTCATGGTGCGGCCCTGGCAGAATTCGGTGTGGGTAACTTTAGGAACCTGTACCGGGCAAAAAAGTCTAAGTCAATCACCTTTCCTCGGTTATTTTTTTTTAAGTGATCCCAACCAGCAAGTAACTTTGGAAAGAAACCTCAAACTGCCTTTGCCATGATGTATAGTGCAAAGCTAGGTCGAGAGGTTCCAGGCTTACACCACTGACTTAAGTCTTACAAGGGAGGGAGGGAGGGAGAAAGGGAGAGAGGAAGGACAGAAGGAAGAAAGGAAGGAGGAAGGGAGGAAGGAAGAGAGAAAGGAAGGGAGAAAGGGAGAGAGGAAGGACAGAAGGAAGAAAGGAAGGAGGGAGGAAGGGAGAAAGGGAGAGAGGAAGGACAGAAGGAAGAAAGGAAGGAGGGAGGAAGGAAGAAAGGAAGAGAGAAAGGAAGGGAGAAAGGGAGAGAGGAAGGACAGAAGGAAGAAGGGAGGGAGAAAGGAAGGGAGAAAGGAAGAGAGGAAGGAAAGAAGGAGAAAGAAAGGAAAAGAGAAAGGGAGAGAGGAAGGACAGAAGGAAGAAAGGAAGGAGGAAGGGAGAAAGGAAGAGAGAAAGGAAGGGAGAAAGGGAGAGAGGAAGGACAGAAGGAAGAAAGGAAGGAGGGAGGGAGGGAGAAAGGAAGAGAGAAAGGAAGGGAGAGAGGAAGGACAGAAGGAAGAAAGGAAGGAGGGAGGGAGAAAGGAAGGGAGAAAGGAAGAGAGGAAGGAAAGAAGGAGAAAGAAAGGAAAAGAGGAAGGAACAGAGAGAGGAAGGAAAGAAGGGAGAAAGGAAGGAAGGGGAAAAGAAATGAAGGGAGAGAGAGGGAGGGAGCTTACATAGGTCTTTTCCTCAATGTTTTTTGTCAAGCTATATAGCATCACGAGCTGTTTCTTGTGTCGCTCATCTGTGTGAAATGCATGCTGGCAGGACAGAGACCTGCAGCGGAACCACCTTTCATGTGCAGAGGGTGGGAATAGAGTGGACTGCATTACTCCAGACTGAATGCTCCCCTCCCCAACGAGGTACACTCCCTGCTTTCAGAAATCTAGCAAGCAAGGAAAAGTCTGGATTAAAACCTCTGCCACTTGGCATGCTAGTTTTCCTGCAGCGTGGAGTTTTTTCCCCCATTGATGGGAAGCACTGGAAAAAGAAAAAAGTCTTTCCCACCTGCAGTCTGAAGCAGTACAGTGAACTCTCCGCCAGCTCAAGCTTTCACCACCACACTATCCTGCATGCAATTACCAGGCCTCAAGTCTTTTACAACAGAGAAGGAGAATGAACAGCAAAGGGTAACAGGAATGATGTGAGGGCCAAGGCAAACCTGTTCAGGCTTTGGGGGAGCTAGTAAGTATGCAGAGGTCAGAGGCCCCTCCAGAGAGATAAACTATATAGCTTATAACAACGTAAGAAGAGTCCAACAACAACAGGTCTGAGAGGCCTTCCTAAGAACATCAGAAGAGCTCTACGGTAGCGATCCCCAACCTGTGGGCCACATGTGGTCCTTCAACTAATTGGAGGTGGGCCGCAAAGGACGCCTTCTCCCCCCCCGGCCCTTTACTTCATCCCCCCCGGCCCTTTACAACACACTTCGGGTGTCATTGTCTCCCATCACTCCCAGAAGGGACTATCTCGTTGCAGAGACACAAGCTCAGGGTTCCCATTGATTTGTCATTGTCATGAGTTCAAATTTCCATGAAAATAAAATGTTCCTTATGTTCATTGTTGTGGCGTGTCTGTATCTTATTTTGAAGGGATGTTTAAACATTACCATAGCGGTCAGAGAGCGTTAGGGCAGTGGTTGAGAGTAGAGGAGTAAACTACCCCTCCCCCCCCCACCGGGCTTCAGTAAAATTGTCAAGCTTTGAGTGGTCCCCGGTGATAAAAAGGTTGGGGACCACTGCTCTACGGGATCAGAGCAGTGGTCCATCTAGTCCAGCATCCTGCCCCACATGATGGCCAGCCAGGTTCTCTGGAGGGCCAACAAGAGGGCATAAACGTCAGGGCCTTCATAAGAACAAAAGAAGAGCAGGAGCAGGCAGCTAATGCATGTCTGTTTATTCCCTTCCTCTGTAGCCCGCCTTTCCCCACTGAGACTCAAGGTGTGTTACAAAAGAGAGAGAGAGTGATGAGGGGCATACTCACGCCATGAATTTGAAGCTCCTCTTTCAACGGGGCCAAGCTGCATTTTTTCCCCAACATACAACTGTACCATCTGTTAAAACAGGTTAAAAAAAAAGAACTAGGCATTTCTAGTTAATAGTTATATTAAAAAAACAAAAAAACGGGGGAGTGGGAATACAGAGGAAGGGAAGCCATGGGAGAGACAAAAGGCTGGAGAACCAATCAGATGAAAGGGGGGGGGGAGAATCAGGCAGAGATGAGACTGGAAAGGACTCAACCACAACAGCAGCTTTCAGAGCTGGGACACAACCTGTCCCCTGGAACGCACAACAGAATACATGGAAGGGCCAAAGAGTAAGCGTGGCGCGGATTTGCCTCCTTGCTGAATAAGCAGAGACATCGTAAACATACATCAGAGAGAAGGGAAACCCACTTGGCTGGTGCCCATTTTTCTCCCTTTCTCCAAGGAAATAGATCTGGAAAACTGAGAACTGTTTTTTACACCCCGCTTTTTATTACTTAAAGAAGTCTCAAAGCGACTTAAAACTGCCTTCCCTTCCCACAAGACACCCTGTGAGGTAGATGAGGCTGAGAGAGCTCTGAGAGAACTGTGACTGGCCCCAGGTCACCTAGCAGGCCTCATGTGTCTCAGAGGGGCTTCCAATTGCCTTTCCCTTCCTCTCCCCTCAACAGACACAGGTCATCCAGTTGGTTTTCCCTGCTCCTGGACCACTACGCCACACTGGCTCTCATGAGGAGATGGAGAATGACAAGGCAGGAGCAACTAGACAAAGCAAAAGAAGTTTGGGAGAGAGAAACTGGCAGAGACAAGTGAGAAAAGGGGAGGGAAAGACTGATGTGGAAACGACGGAGAAATAGAGAAGGGCAAATCCACAGCAATCCTAAAGGGAAGAGTGGATTTCACTAAAGCTTCCTTTCCCTCTGCAGGTTCCCACACAGTCTCATCCCCCTTCCCCCCGGAACCTCACCCTTGACTGGGCTTTCAATTATTCGGCAACTGAAGAGGAGAAGGCATGGAAGTCCTGATCCACCTGGCTTCTTTTCCCGGTGCTGCTGGGAACCAAACCCATTGCTCTATCTTAAGCAGTTTGGTCTTTAACCCCCCCCCCCCTCAACAGATCCGCCCTGTGCCTAGCAAACAGTGTTGCAAAAGGCAGCTGAAGGGCCACAAGAAAGGCGGTTTGATCCCCACAAAGCGCCCGAGAAAGATGCTGTTGCTAGGAACAGGGAAGAGGGAGGAGTGTTTTGGGGGTCCCCTCTTGCCCTCAACGGACCCCCATTGAGAGACATCTCGGCCGGAGACTTATGGGAGCAGTGAACATCTGGAGGTTTTTATTTTGTTTTGTACTGCTAATGTTTATACTGTTTTAAATATATTGTTAGTTGTAACCCACTATGTACACTGACTTGAACCATATTGGGAGGGCAGAATAGAAACTGAATTAATAATAATAATAATAGTAGTAGTAGTAGTAGTAGTAGTAGTAGTATAGTAGTGGTAGTAATAATAAGAGGAAGAGGAGGGAGGAGGAGGAGGAGGAAGAGGCAGCTAGTCAGTCATCTGACAGAAATGCTGACTTTATGGACTTAGGCAGATGGTGAGTGGGTGGACAGTAAGGGATGTGCCAGTGTTCGTCTTTTGTGGCCCTTCCTTGCCTACCCAGGGAATTGCTGATCTCCACTGTGGGATGGTAGGTGAATTTCCTCCAGGCCAGGCTGGATCCTGGAGAGTTTTGGTGTGAATGGGGGAATTATTTGGGCATGAAATACCCAACCGTCGGTGGGCAGGTAGTTGTGAGTTCCTGCATTGTGCAGGGGGCTGGACTAGATGACCGTGAAGGTACCTTCCAACTCTATGGTTCTGATTCTAAGGAGAAAAGTAGTTCTGAGAGGATAAATTACTCCCCCCTCCCCCTCCCTAGCACCTCACCTCAGTCTTTTCTTCAGCTGCAGGCTGTCGTGGATGATCCTCTTGACGAATTCCAGCTCTCCCCCTTCGGCCATGATCTCAGTGATTCCGCCCGTGTTGACCGAGCTGGGAGGGGGCCTTCTGGGGTTGCGGGAATTGACGCCCTGGAAAAGAGCACAATGCCCTGGCATTGGGAAACTGAGGAGATACCCCTGTGAGCCACCCACGTTCTAACCTCTCGCCTCCCTTCTGGTGAAGTTACGATGAATCGATGTTTTGCTATGCATTCTGCTTAGCATCCCTGACACATCCTTGTTCAGTTTTGGGCACCCCAGTTGAAAAGGGATGTAAAACTGGAGCATGTCCAGAGGAGGGCAACAAAGATGGTGAGGGGTTTGGAGACCAAGACATATGAAGAAAGGTTGGGGGAGGCTTGGTCTGTTTAGCCTAGAGAGGAGACGACTGAGAGGGGATCTGATAACCGTCTTCAAGTATTTAAAAGGCTGCCATATGGAGGATGGAGCAGAGTTGTTCTCTCTTGCCCCAGAGGGACAGACCAGAACCAATAGGGTGAAATTAATTCAAAAGAAATTCCATCTAAACATCTGGAAGAAGTTCCTGACAGAGCGGTTTCTCAGTGGAACAGGCTTCCTCGGGAGGTGGTGATTCTCCATCTTTGGAAATTTTTAAACAGAGGCTGGATAGCCATCTGACGGAGAGGCTGATTCTGTGAAGGCTCAAGGGGGTGGCAGGTTACAGTGGATGAGCGATTGGGTGGTGAGTGTCCTGCATAGGGCAGGTGGTTGGACTAGATGACCCATGAGGTCCCTTCCAACTCTATTATTCTATGATTCTATGACCTTCCATGCCTGTTTTACTGTGGTGTCATTGATCCCTTAGGTAGCCAGCCTTATCCCTCCTCAGGTGTGAAGGTTCACTTCCTGCCTCCTTCTGGCTATTGGCAGAGCATCTACCTGGCATGCAGAAGGTCCCAAGTTCAACCCCCGACATTTCCACCTAAAACGCCAGGCAGTAGGTGGCGTGAAAGACCTTCCTCTGCCTGAGACACTAGCGAGCCACTGCCTGTCTGAGTAGACAAGACCAAGTCTGATGGACCAAGGTTCTGATGCAGGAGAAGGCAGCATTGTGAGTTCTCCATGAGTTCATGTCAGTCTCGCTGTGATGTTTTCACGAGCAGCTTTGCCCTCATTTGTATCCGTGACACATTGATCCTGTGCGCTATTGTGCATCTATTTGCTCTCATTATTTAGCTATGCTTGGTCAAAGAACAGGGGCTGCAAGGAAATGAATTTTGTTATTCAAACCTTTTCCACCCCAGGGAGGCCAGCAGTAAATTTCCAAAAGGTATGTCTTGGGTAGTTTGCTTTACCCCTTTGGCTTTGACAGGCTTGCTGCATGGGAACATTGACTTTTAGGACTTGGGTTTTAGCACAAAAGGGTGCTGGGGATGGGG
Organism: Paroedura picta; assembly: GCF_049243985.1. Lineage (NCBI taxonomy): Eukaryota > Metazoa > Chordata > Lepidosauria > Squamata > Gekkonidae > Paroedura > Paroedura picta. The sequence continues at coordinate 105,489,862 of NC_135375.1, forward strand.
GTGGTTGGGGCGTGACGTTATGAAGAAGGAAGAGCTACACGACGTATTATTTTGAAAACATTAATAAGAATGGAACAAGAAGAGAGTCCCCTTCGGGCTTTCATCCAAATGACTGTCTGCATTTTTTTAAGCTTTTGGTTGCCCTGTGCCCTTTAAATGTATTTTGAGACTTGAGGATTTAATCAGAGAACCTGGGAATGTGATATATGAGCCATTTAATGCACTGCTACAGATTTATTTTTGAAATTGTGTGCCAACTAAGAGCCACTTTTGATTTTGGATGGTGCTTGTTTGGTTTTTTGTGCTTAGCACTTTTCCAACACCATTTCACTGTATTTGGATTTATTTGTTAACTTTAGTTTTGGCAAATCCTACCATTAAAGAGATTTCTTCAACCAAGAATCTGCCATTCGGGGGAACCTGACTGGGCACTGATAGCAGAGGACAACAGGTCCCTTGGTTGTACCACAAAGCAAGTTGACTGGATGATATTGGCTGAAGACTTTGTGCATCAGGGATTAATTTCATTCCCCAACTATGCGCATGCACAGCAGTCACTTGGGTTACAAGTTATGTAGACCTGAAATGACCTTTTGTTGTTGTTGCCACCAAGACACAGCTGACTTATAGTGACCCCTAGTGAGGTTTTCAAGGCAAGACACGTTCAGAGGTGGTTTGTCCTTGCTTGCCTCTGCATCACACCCCTGGCGTTCCTTGGAGGGCTCCCACAGACTTTCTACTACCTGTCCTAAACGTTTGGGCCAGATGTGCTGAAGTCAACATACCTTTGCTTCCAGCTGGTTGGCAAAAAAGGGAGGGTTGCACATGCAAAAGTCATAGATAACCTCCGACTCTTGTTCCAGAGCATCCAAAAGGAGTGTCTTTTGTGGCACTTTAACCACTGGAGGAAAAGGAAACCAAAAACTGACTCGTTTTCAAGGTCTAAAAATTTGTTATGCAAACAAGACAAATGATAAAATGTGTTACTGCAATCAAAGCAAGATTGTAGTCCAGGGGTAGTCAAACTGCGGCCCTCCAGATGTCCATGGACTACAATTCCCAGGAGCCCCTGCCAGCATTTGCAAATGCTGGCAGGGGCTCCTGGGAATTGTAGTCCATGGGCATCTGGAGGGCCGCAGTTTGACTATCCCTGTTGTAGTCCTTTAATAGCCAGGTATTGAATATCGAATTTGAGCTATCAAGACTCCCACTAATTATTTCCAAAATTCCCACTGACAAACTCTAATTCCGTGAACCTCCTACTAATTGTCAGGGCAACCATTGCTATATGCTTCCTTGGTGTAGTGGTTAACAGTGGCAGCTTTTACTCTGGAGAGCTGGGTTTGATTCCCCACTATTCCACATGCAGCCAGCTGGGTGACCTTGGGCTAATCAAAGTCCTGATAGCCCTGTTCTCACGGAGCAATCTTGTCAGGGCTATCTCAGCCCCATCTCCCTCACAGGGTGCCTGTTGTGAGGAAAGGAAGGGAAGGTGATTGTAAGCCGTTTTGAGACTGCTTCTGGTAGAGAAAAGCAGGGTATAAAAACCAACTCTTTCTTTCTCCTCCTCCTATTTTAGTCATATTTTCTCAAACTGCTAATGTATGTCCTGTAGGTTTCAGTGATACATAAACTCAATTAAGCAGCTGACGTTCACATCAAAAGAATATTTATTCATTGTAAAAAAACTCTACAGTTCACAAAATCCAGATGGACAAAAGATATTCAAAATTTCCTAAAGTTAATCTTCTGAGATTTTTGGGTGAAGACACACAAAGGCTTGATGCTAGCGTTAAGATCCTAGAAATCTATGAAGTAATAAAAGCCCCAGGGGAAAAAAACAGGTTTAGACGGTTTGACAACTATTATAAATCCTTATCCATGGTTCCTCTATATATTTGTGAAAAACCCTAGGGGGTGGAGCACGTCAGGCTGTCCGAGTTGGAATAGGGCCAATCAGGGTGCAGCCAGCAATGTCTTGATGCTAACGGAATACGAACCCAGTGGAATACACTGCCATAGAGTCTGCTCTCCAAAGCATCCATTTTCTGCAGGGGGACTGATCTCTGTATGCTGAAGAGGAGCCATAGTCCCACCTGGAAACTGGCAACCCTAGAGGTAGGTGACATGAAAGCCCTCAACCTGAGAGCCTAGATCAGGCTTTCTCAACCAGGGTTTCGTGAAACCGTGGGTTTCCTTGAGGGCACCAGAATGATTTCCTGAGGGGAGGGAGAGAATTATTTTTATATATATTTTAAAAATGTGTTAAACATTTACTGGGTGTAAGGGCCATATATCATTGACAGAGATGTGTGGTGGAAACTTTCCAATAGAACCACCGAGGGTCAGACTAGACTAAACGGATGACATCATCATCATCATCAGGGCCATATATGGTGAGGTCGACCCCCCAACTGGCCAATGATGGGCCTGGAAGGGGTGGGAAGGGGAGGGGCCTCAACCATAGTCTGCACCATCGCAGCACTTCTGGGGTTTCTCAAAGCCTGGAGAATGTTTCAGGGGTTTCTCAATGGTAAAAAGGCCGAGAAAGGTTGCTCTGGACAGCTACTGAGCTGACAACCCGGACCCTGCTGGATCAAGGGCATGATTCATTATACAGCAGCTAGATGCATGTTTAAACCTTAAGGCCAATATGTGGAAAGGTTGAAGAACCACCATGGGACTAAAGCTCTTTTGTACCTTGCAAGAGGTACTGATAACAGCTGTTTTAGTGGTGTAGTGCTTAGGAGTGGAGACTTCTAATCTGGCGAGCCGGGTTCGATTCTGCGCTCCCCCGCATGCAACCAGCTGGGTGACCTTGGGCTCGCCACAGCACTGAGAAAATTGCTCTGCCCAAGCAGGAATATCAGGTCTCTCTCAGCCTCCCCTCCCTCATGGGGTGTCAGTTGTGGGGAGAGGAAAGGGAAGGCGATTGTAAGCCGCTTTGTGACTCCTTCGGGTAGAGAAAAGTGGCATATAAGAACCAACTCTTCTTCTTCTTATATGCCTCTCACTGCTTCCACTGGAACGCCCACATTTTCACTGCCACACGGTATTGCCGTTCTACATCCCTTACGCCTCGCTGACAAACATCTCTTATGCCTGATCCACAGTTAGTGCTCTTGTTATGGCCTCCTGCCTTTTCTCAACAGTCTAGGGAAGAACTGTTTTTCCTCCCACTTGCTGGAGCAGGGCAGCTGGGAGAATGGATATTTTGGCATTCTTTCTTCTGAGTTTCCACGCACTCAGCAAAACGAACAAGAACGCGGAACATTCTCCCTCATCTATTAATGCTAGGCTCAGCTGCCAGCGTACTCTTTGGGCCGCACAATTTCCAGCGAACGACGCCGAAGCGCAAGAGAGAGGGCCAGAAAGATACCTTTGATGAGGTCGGAGAGATTATTCTGCTCCACGTTTTTTTTGGCGTAGCTGAAGCAGACGTCGTCCACCTCTGTCGCGATAAAATGCCAGCCGTTCAAGGTTGCCCCCAGCAAGGGGTAAATGCAAGACGCGCCGGTTCCTGCAAAATCAAGAGAAAAAAAAAGATTGTGCTAGGAGAAAAAAAAAAGGATAGCGGCAACATCATCTGATACTGGCAGCAGCTCCCGGATGCCAACTGCAAACAATTTCCCAATTATGCAATCAAGCACTCCGAAATAAACTCATCACCTGAATGCAGACTCGAAAGAATATTTTTCCCGTTCTGTGAAAATCTTGCAGCACACAATATCTGAAATCTCAGCAAGATTCTCTTTGTATCCACTAGAGCAGGGGTAGTCAACCTGGGGTCCTCTAGAGCAGGGGTCCTCAACCCCCGGTCCGCGACCCGGCACCGGGCCGCAAAGGCCATGGTGCCGGGCCGCAGCGAGAGGGGGGGAAGAGGCAGGCACAGCCGCCGGCACGCCAGCGATGCAAACGCGCACGCACGTTAGCGCCACCTAGTGGCAAAAACGAGCATGTGCGGCAACTGCGCGTGCGCATTTACATGCAGCTGCAGCGGCCGGGCCGCTGGCTCTCTCCCACCCTGCTCTAGAGGTTCATGCATTTGCTGGCAGGGGCTCATGGGAATTGTAGTCCATGAACCTGGAGGACCACAGGTTGACTACCCGTGCACTAGAGCAGGGATGGCCAAACTGTGGCTCTCCAGATGTCCATGGACTACAGTTCCCACGAGTCTCTGCCATTTTCACATGGTAGAAATCCTACGTGTTAACTCCCGTTATCCTTTGAAGGAAATGATCCCACCTCTTAGGCTAAACAGGTGGAAATTCAAGAAAGGGGTCTTCTCGGTTGTGGCACCAAACTTTTGGAGCTCCCTTTGAAGGGTTGGCTTTTATCTGCCCAGGGTAATGCTGATCAGCATTTTGGGGGCAGGAAGGAGTTTTTTCTCCAGGCCAGATTGGCCCAGGGATCCTGGAGGGTTTTTTTTGCCATCCTCTGAACATAGAGAAGGGTTCACTCGGGGAGGAACTGTGAATTCTGTGCATTGTGCAGGGGGTTGGGCTACATGAGTCTTAGAGTCCCTTCCAGCTCTACATTTTTCCCAAGAGACTGACCTGTCTCCCTCTGTCATTGTCTTCCACCAAAGGGCAAAGGCAAACCCACAGGAACTCTTACTGACCTGTCTCACAAAACCCTGGTTGAGAAAGACTGCTATAGAGAGCCAGTTTGGTGTAGTGGTTAGGAGTGCAGACTTCTAATCTGGCATGCCAGGTTCGATTCTGCGCTCCCCCACATGCAACCAGCTGGGTGACCTTGGGCTCGCCACGGCACTGATAAAACTGTTCTGACCAAGCAGCGATATCAGGGCTCTCTCAGCCTCACCCACCCCACAGGGTGTCTGTTGTGGGGAGAGGAAAGGGAAGGCGACTGTAAGCCGCTTTGAGCCTCCTTCGGGTAGGGAAAAGCGGCATATAAGAACCAACTCTTCTTCTTCTTCTTCTTCTTTTTGCTTCATCGGGGGCCATTTAGGAAGCGGCCAAGGAACACCACCTGGAACACAGGGACTTCTTCTTTCATATACATGCCGTTTCCTGGCCACTCCCATAGACCCCTGTCAGCAAACATTCCTTCCCAAGACTGAGATGTCTCCGGCGAGCGAGAAACATACCTATGTCTATCCCCCAGACCACAGAAGCTTTCCCAGCTGGATCCTGCATTGCCATGAGGTCTTCCACCCAGTGGATGTAGTTAAGCCTCAGGGGAACCGTCGGGATCAGCCTCTCCAACGGGATGTCAATCTGGAGGCCGAAGTCTTCTTTGAGCAGCGTGCATGTCAGGGCTCGCACGGCTTCGGGGTCCTTGAAGTTGAGGCTGAAAAGGCAGAAGGCAGGAAGAAGAGAAGATGAGCCGGGTTTTTGTAGCCCCCTGTTCACTACCTGAAGGAGTCCCAAAGAGAGAGAGTGGCTTACAAACGCCTTTTCCTTCCTCTCCCCACAAGACATACTGTGAGGGATGTGGGGCTGAGAGAGCTCTGGGAGAACTGGGACTGACCCAAGGTCACCCAGCTGGCTGTGTGTGGAGGATCAAACCTGGTACTCCTGCTAAGAACCCACCACTCTAAGGACTACACCATGCTGACTCTCAAGAGGAAGAGTTGATATTTTGTACCCTGCTTTTCACTATGGAGTCTCAAAGCGGCTTACAATTCCCTTCCTTCTTCTCCCCACAACAGATGCCCTGTGAGGGAGGTGGGGCTGTGAGAACAGCTCTAACAGGACTGCGACTATCCCAAGGTCACCCAGCTGGCTGCATGTGGAGGAAGAATAGGGAATCAAACTTAGTTCTCCAGATCAGAATTTGCCATTCTTGAAGGACTATATCACACTGACTCTCAAGAACAGGGGTAGTCAAACTGCTACCCTCCAGATGTCCCTGGACTACAATTGTAGTCCAGGGACATCCGGAGGGCCGCAGTTTGACTACCCCTGCTCAAGAAGAAGACTTGATATTTTGCACCCTGGTTTTCGGAATCTCTCAGTGACTTGCAATCACCTACTGTCCCTCTCCTTACAACAGACACCCAAGAATGTACCACTTCTCTAGTAAGTTATCATCATATAGGAATAAAGAATTAAAGTGACCAAGTTTAGCTGGATGGCATCTAGGCTCAGAAGCTTCCGGAATCATTGAGGGAAAGAATAATTTTATTCTGCAGTTCACGTATTTCATGGATTTTATGCTCTTTTATATATTTCATATTGTTATGTGTATGCCACCCCCGCCGCCGCTGCCTCCTTATCCCGCGGGGCCCAGGCGGAGGCTGGCTTGCAGTGGCAGCTGCGCGGGGCAGGGAGCGTGGCCGCGCGCCGACCTACCTGACTCTGCCGGCCAAGCCGACCTGCACGTGCCGCTGGAAATCCGGGTACTTTGCGGCCAGGTAGGCGAAGTCGGGCGGCTTGTCCTTGTAGCGGTTGCGCGCGTGCATCGACTTGTTGAGCGCCATCCCCGGCACGGGGCCCCAAGACAGGGAGCATGGAGGAGCTAGAGCGGCTACACTTCCGGGCGAAGCTCAATGGTGAGGCTCGGGGCGGGGCGTCCGGACACCGGAAGTGCCGCTCTAGCCTAGGGAAAAGGCCACGGAGGGGGGGAGAGGAAGGCGCGCGATTATGGTTGCCACCTCTGGGGCGGGAGACTTTGGGGTGGAGCGGGAATGGGCGGGATTCGTGGTGGGGAGGCGCCTCAGTGGCGTATAACGCCATTGAGGCTACCCTCCCAAGCAGGGATTTTCTACAGGGGAACTGACCTGCCTGGAGATGAATGGTGGGACGTCTAGAGGTGTCACCTGGAGGTTCGCAGCCCTAGGAGGGGGTGGGGTGAGGTTGACAGATCCAGGTTGGGAAAGCCCTGGAGATTCGAGGATGGAGCCTGAGGACAGGGACCTCAGTGTGGTATAATGCTATGGAGCCCATCCTCCCAAGCAGTCATTTTCTCCAGGGGAGCTGATCTCTGTTGCCTGGAAATGAGCTATCATTCCAGGGGACCCTCATGTCCTTCCTGGGCACTGGCATCCCTTATACTTTTTCATGCTGTAGACCTCGTGAAAAAGCCTGCCTTAAGGCATTTAGCTTATTCCGAAACATAGTCCTGCAGAGGGTTTTGTCACAACCCACCAAAAAGGCCAAGGGGAAAAATGTTTATTGTCCAAAATTCTGTTTTTCTTCCAGGATTTCCGCATCTCTAATGGGGACGCTTTTTCTCCCAGGTCACACAACTCAGTGTAGGCAGAAACTCTACCAACATTTCCCCCCTTAGGGTAATAATAACTCTTCTGAACATCTTACCAATGTTACAGTAGCCATGTTGGCGTGAAGCAGCAGAACAAATTTGGAGTCCAGTGGCACCTTCAAGACCAAATAAGTTTTATTCGAAGAATGAGCTTTTGTATACACACATTGTATCTGAGGAAGTGTGCCTGCACACAAAAGCTCATACCTTGAACAAAACATTGCAGTATAAAAGTTGTTGCTTTTATATATTATTGCACAGGTAGCTGCAATAGAAAGCCAGCTTGGTGTAGTGCTAGGAGTGTAGAATTCTAATCTGATGAGCCAGGTTCTGCGCTCCCCCACATGAAACCAGCTAGTTGACCCCACAGCACTGATAAAGCTGTTCTGACCAAGCAGGAATATCAGGCCTCAGCCTCACCTCCCTTACAGGGTGTCTGTTGTGGGGAGAGGAAAGGGAAGGCGAATGTTAGCCACTTTGAGACTCCTTCAGGTAGAGAAAAGCGGCATGTAAGAACCAACTCTTCTTCACCTGAATAACTCAGGCTAGCCTAATCTCATCAGATCTCAGAAGCTAAACAGGGTCAGCTCTAGTTAGGTTTTGAATGGTTAGGTAAACCCCCCCAGGAAAATCCAGGGTACACAATGGCAGACCATCCGTGTGCATCTCTTGCAGTGGTCCAAAGTCGGCTGTGACGGGACACAGAAAAAAAAGAAGAAAAAATTACTATTCATTGATTTTTTTATTTGGATGGACTTATAAACCGCCCACTCTGCTCAAGCAGACTCAGGGCAGTAAACAGCATACGTCCAACAATGCAATTAAAACTAGAGTTTAACAATTCTAAAAAATTCCACTCTTGGGCATGAAGACTAGAACCCAGGTTGGGGGTACAATACAGTACTTATTCAATTTATTGCCCCTCTCTGCATCCAGGCTCAGGTTGGTGTACGGTGTCTGTCCCATCGACAGCAATAAAATCGTTACAGTGGACACAATACAACTACAGTCATACAAAAATAAAACAATCGCGATGCTCCATTTCAGTATATCAAATACTAGGCAGCATAGGCTGTAAAACAAGTTTACCCGCTAGGGCCCACTTAGCCGAGTTACAACATACACATTTTTACAACGACACAGTAAAGATTGTAGATGTAACACAAAAGTACGTGAAGCAAAACGCGTTAAAAACAAACATTTAACAGAGGGACGACTCCAGACAAAACCCCTTCCTTGGTTGGGAAGTGTGAATCTCTTCTAACCCAATCTGTTTTGTCTCTTCTTTTCAAATCCCCCCCCCCCCCCCGACTCTCTCTGCTGGCCAGCCAGCCTTCCGTTCTTCTTATTTGTTATATCCTTAATGTACATGATGATACATTGGTTTCCCTTTGTCTACTCTTCAGTCCATCATTCTGTCTTTTAAATGTCCTTTCTATAAAAGGGCAAGTCAAGTTAATATGAATGGAAGCTGAGGCCTGGAAAAGCTGAGTTAGGCAGTGAAGTGACAGCAGAGGAGGAAAACTCCCCCCCCCCCATTCTTTCTACCTCACAAACATTTTGGGTCTATAATTTATTCTCCCTACCTTCTCTCAGTGCCTAAATTCAAAGTCCTGCCAAGTTCTGCAGGACTTCTAGAACTGGCCCACTTCACACTCACTTCTTTATTGCTTAGAGCTGGTGACTTGCTAAGTGAAGCGAACTAGAAAGCAAAATCAAGCACTGCACAGCTCCCAGCAAAGAAACAAAACACACAAACACTCCAGGAATGAGCTTAGGTACCCCAGGAAGAGGGCAGGACATCCATCCACACAACTAGTGGCTGGGGGGGGGGGGAGCTCAGCATGACAGCTAGTCTCATCTCCAATTGCTACAGGGGAGATGGGGTTGACCAGTTTTGGTTGTCAGCTACTTGGGGGGGGGGGGGATGCCCTGTCCCATAACCAACAGCCTGTCATTTAGAGGTGGGAAAGAGCCAGAGTCCAGGAGCACCTGAAAGACTAACCCAATTTGTGGCTGGGGAGGAGTTTTCCTGAGTTACTTCTTCGGACTGAAGGAGTCACCAGCGACTGGCAAAACCTCCTCTCTTGCCACAAATTGGGCTAGTCTGGCTCTCCTGCTGCAGTCCAACTCACAGGGTGACCCATCTTGATCTATCACCAAGACAGTGGGGACCACCGGCGGTTTCCAAGCCCCAACCAGACTCCTGTCCTTCTGCAGCTTCAGGGGTGGAATTAGTGCAGCAATGAGAGCTCTGGCCACCCGACACCCAAAGCCCAGGGAAGCTAGGGTTGCCAACAGGCCAGGAGAAGAATGCCCCTCCTTTTAGCCCCTGCAGAGGGTGGCCATGATGTTCCCATTCCAGTGACATCCTGCTGGTCCCTGAGATGCTACTGATCTCAAATCTACTTGGTTTGAACAGAGGCTTCATGAATAGAAACGGACAGGCGAGGTTTCTCATGGCATGAAGGTTGAGATAGTCTCATGAAGCCTCAGTTTGACCGGAGGTGACAGTAGGAGGGAAGAAACAGGGATGCCAGCCTCCTGGGTGGGGGTGGGGTGTCTGGGGATCCCCTGGAACAGCTTGCTTCCAGTCTGCAGAGGCCCAGTCTGTGGCACTAGATCCCAAGGAGGTCCCTGACCTTCCCAGGCTCTACCTACAAATCTTCAAGTGTTTCCCAACCTGGATCGGGATTCCCCCATTCCCCAGAAGGGAAACTGGCAAGCCCAGGAGTAAACCGTTCATGGGTAAAATTAACCACCCCACCCCAGCTCTTCCTCCCCTTCCCCATCTGATGATTGTGAAATGCTCCAGAGCAGGGGTAGTCAAACTGCGGCCCTCCAGATGTCCATGGCCTACAATTCCCATGAGCCCCTGCCAGCAAATGCTGGCAGGGGCTCATGGGAATTGTAGGCCATGGACATCTGGAGGGCCGCAGTTTGACTACCCCTGCTCCAGAGGAATCACCTGCATACGAGGCATTCCAAAACAGAACTGGTTCTCCTTTGTGGTGCAACAGACACCCCCAACAGCTATTCAGCTGAAGAAATCGAGAACGGGAACCTTCGGAGGCCTTCTTGTCTGACAGGCCTCCTCTTAAGCAAAGGTGGTCAAGAGACCTGCGGCTTCTGTCCAGAGTCTGCTCACATAAAGACCACCCAAACCAGCCCCGGCTTGAAAGCCCCCCTTGCCCTGCAAGCTGCTAAAAGTACCGGTCGCCATTTCTTTCTTGACAAGTACACTGTTCCAAAATGAAGAGATCCCTATTAGAGATCACTTGGGGGGTGGGAGGGGGAGAGAGAATCTGTAATGGCTGTTGCACAGAAACAAAACATTTTAACAAACAAGGTACAGAGCCACAAATGAGGGGGGGAGGTTGACAGGAAGGAAGAGGGGAAGCGCAGCATTGAAACAGTGAGGGTCGGATTTCTCAAGTTTTTGCAGACCAACCTATGCAGCACGGTGAAGCCCGAGGTGTCGGGAACTGCATTCAGAGTCCGTAAATCAACAGGCCGTGCCCTGGTACAGGAAGGAAAGGATCGAGAAGGAGGCAGCCGTTGAAAACACAAAGAGCCGGGTGGGCTGATTCGGTGTCCTTCAGAGGAGTGAAGTCAACAGACGGACAGAGGCCCGAAGGCCGGGGGAGCTGGAGGCCTAAGGGCTACAGCCACTCTGTGTGGCTGGAGTCTGGTAATGCTGGATGATGGAGGAAGCAGGGAACGTGGCCACAGCGGACGACCCATTGGGGAAGGGGTAGCTGTCTTCCATCTTCACAGCGGCGTACTCCACGCTCGCCGAGAAGCCATGGTAGAAGTTCATCTTCTGCTGGCTGATGTAGCTGACTGCTTGCTGGCCGTAGCAGGTGCCGGCGGCTTTCCCAAAGAAGCCCCCATTCTCGCCCCCCACGACGGGGTAGAAGGTCTGGGGGCTGCCGTACAGCGGGCTGTAGTCATTTGGGTAGTTCTGGCTGGCCCCATAGCTCTGGTTGCTGGAGCAGCCCTCATGCGCGCTGGCCAAAGGGTGGATGTTCCGAGCAGGGGTCATGGAGAAGTCCGCTGGAGGAGGAGGGACGAAGTCCATGCAGCTGGCCTGGTGGAACCCGTCCTGCTGGGAGACAGAATCAGCCCCGAGGCTGTCCATTAACATGGGTGTTTGACTTCCAGGCCCTTCCCTACCACACCCAAGACTTCTGCAATCTTTGGAGCAACTGCTCAGAGAAGCCAGGGCGGGTCTCTCCAAAAAGCAGATGGTGGGCATGGAGACAGTGTTTGTGGCAGGTGAGATTTCTTTCAGAGGCTAGCCCAAATACTCTTTGGGTCTCACAAGCTAAGCAGGGTCTGCCCTGATCAGTATTTGGAGGGGAGACCACCAAGTCCAGGGTTGCTACACCGAGGCTGGAAATGAAACTCTCTAATGGGCCGGCAAAAATAGAACAAAACTAATACTATACATAAATCAATCAGCACAAATGCGTTTTCTCTCCTTGTTAATACCAGAGTTACAAAAGCTGAACTCTGCTTTATTTCCTTAATCCATTGCCCGGCTTTCGCTGGAACTAGTACCCCAAGTGGCGTATGTCGTTCTAGTCTTCCTTTTATCCTCACAACAACCCTGTGCGTTAGCTTAGGCTAAAGCATGTGATGGGCCCAAGGTCACCCAGTGGGGATTTGAACCGGAATCAACCTGTCCATAGTTTGACACTCTTAAACACTACACCGCATTGACTCCCCACCCTATGACAAGTAAACCAATAGGGCAGGCTTTCTGACCTGTTGTAGACATAGAGGCTGCCCTCTATAGCAGGGGTAAGTCAACCTGTGGTCCTCCAGATGTTCATGGACTACAATTCCTAGACCAAGAGTTTGTGATCAACCACATCAAACATGGCCGTTAGGTCTAACAACATGAGAATGGCCAACCCACCTCAATCCAGTTGGCGCTGGAGATCATCCATCAGGGCGACCAGCACTGTCTCCACCCCATGGCCAGGACAGAAGCACTACTGGGGTCGAAGTTTCACCCAAAAACGCCAGGAGCTGGTCCGCCGCAGCCCTTTCAACTACCTTGCCTAGGAACGCAAGATGCGATACCAGGCGGTAGCTGGCGGGGTCCCGCAGGTCCAGAAATGGTTTCCTCAGGTGAGAGAAAAACTCCTGCCACCTTGAGGTGCTGAGGGAGCTCTCCTGATGACAGGGAGAGGTTCACAATATCTTTCAGGGGATCACCAATCCGCAGGTCGCTCAACTTGAGCAGCCAAGACAGACAGGGATCAAGGGGGCAAGTGGTGGCCCTCACCGACCTCAACAATTTGTCCACTTTGGATAAAGAGAGCCAGTTCACATTCTGTATCAATTGTAGCAGTAATTACAACTGAGGATTCACCTATTTGGTGAAATATGGTGGAAAACTGTCAGGAGCAAGAAAGCATTTGAAAGAAATCAAACTGGCCTCAATCAGAGGCAGGGCCTTTTTGGCCCTGGCCCCAGCCTGGGGGAATGCTCTCCCAAGTGAGATCAGAGCCCTGTGGGGCTTCAAAAGGCTCTGCAGGGCTTCTAAAACCGAATTGTTCCACCAGGCCTAATAAACACCACTGGACAAAACTGGCTTCCCTATGAGCCCCATTGACTCCTTCTGGGGCTGGTACATTTTCACTGCCTGCTCTCCTTCCTGCTGCTGAAAGATTAGAAGATCCAGGCCATAAAAAACAGATTTAGCTGCTAAGATTTCAATTAAATTGTAAATTTGTAAATTATATTTTTATGTTATCTGTGATAAATTGCTTGATGTACCCTACCCTGAGTCTGTTGAGAAACAAATAATAGCAACAACAACAATAATACTAAATATATAATAATAATAAAACAACAGTTTGGCAGGGAAGATACCTGCATCCCAAATTCTGGAGACCCATGTTTGAATCCCAACTTTGCCACAATAGCTCACCGAGTGACTTGGGGCCAATCCCGTGCTTTCAGCCTATCCTACCTTACAGGGTTGTTGTGTGGATAAAAACAGGAGGGTGGATGTAATTTGCTTTGGGTCCCCGGTGGGGAGGCAGCGGAGATTAAAATATAGTAAAGAGCAATAATAAATAAGTTCCAGATTCACCTTGCCCACCCATCTGAAATCTGGAATTTGAAGCGCTTGGTCTGTTTTAGCAAAGGCACATGAGGCCCACAAAGAGCCCCCCCTCTGGATTCTTTGGGACCCATCTCTTGCTCTCCGGCAGCCACACGCCTCTCCTCAGTGGGGCAGAAGCTGGAGAGCCATACCTGGGGCGAGCACATCTCTTTCTTCATCCACACAGTTTCCTTCTGAGTTCGCTTGAACTTCATCCGCTGGTTCTGGAACCACGTCTTCACCTGAAACACAGAGCCAAGGGGCTGAGCAAATTCACATGGTCCATGCAGAAACTTCATTGGAGCCCTCCCCAAAATGAGCTGACAGTTGGTCATGCTCCAGAAGGATCGGCCAAGTGAATGAAAACACCCTAGGCATGCTGAGAGCAGGTGTAGTCAACCTGTGGTCCTCCAGATGTTCATGGACTACAATTCCCACGAGCCCCTGCCAGCAAACGCTGGCAGGGGCTCGTGGGAATTGTAGTCCATGAACATCTGGAGGACCACAGGTTGACTACCCCTGGTCTAAAAAACATTCAGCTCCCTCGGGAACCCTGGAAAACACGGCCTCGGGGAAGCCATATCAGGGGCTGGGGGTGGATGGAGATCTCCAGTGCAGTCCTCGGCCCCCTTCAAGTACAGCTTCCACAACATGGAGGAGTCGGGTCCCCAATCTCCTGCTATTTACAATTGCTCACCGTACAACCAAGGTCAATTCCCCTGCTTGGGATCATGGTCTGGGTGGCACTGTATGCTCCCCAAACCACGTCCTCCCCAGGCTTTACTCCCAAAATCTCCAGGCATATCCCCACCCCTCTCTAAGGTGGAGGTGGCTATACACGCCAAGTGCTCTGCCCTGGCCCGTGTTTTAATTGCTGTTGTACATTTTGCATGGATTTTAACTCTTTGTAACTGCTTTAATGGGGCGTTGCATGAGGTTGACCTTAATTGTTAGAAAACATGGTTTTTATTGTTTACATTTTTCATTGTTTGCCTCCTTGGTGGTCCTTGTGAGAGCAGAAAGGGGACATACAAGTTCTGTAAATTGTAAGTAAATAGAACCAATACAGATGTGCCAAGAAAGGCTAAGGATACAGAGAAGGAAGGAGAGAGGAAGGGAAGAAAGTGGTTCCAGCAGGGGGGTGGCCAAATTTGCAGCCAATGTGCCAGCCGAGTTTGTGTGAAGAGCCTCCAGCAGCCTGAGCAGCCGACTGAACAGCAGGCCCAAGGAGGACTGCTAATATCATAGATCTATCGAATCATAGAGTTGGAAGGATGACCTAGAGGCCATCTAGTCCAACCCCCTGCTCAATGCAGGATCAGCCTAAAGCATCCATGATAAGTAGCTGTCCAGCTGTTGCTTGAAGTCTACCCGGTGGGGGTGGGCTCACCACTTTCCTAGGCATCCAGTTCCACTGCTGAACGACTCTTTGAGAGCTCAATCAGAAGAACCCAATTTACGGACCCAAATTTCATGCATGCTTTAGGCGGATTCTGCATTGAGCAGGGGGTTGGACTAGATGGCCCGTATGACCCCTTCCAGTTCTATGATTCTACAGGACTAGGTTTCATGCTGATACGGATAACTTGATCTTTCTGTTATCGGATACAAATCCTTTGTTTTGCACTAGTGGCAAGGAAAATTCGAGCCCAACATACCTTATCAGAGAGTTAATATTTTTACCCTTTTAGTGTTTCGTATTTAATGAGATCTGATTTATTTCCCTGTTTGTTTATACTGTTTCATTGTTTTATCAGACATTGATTTTAACTTTATATGGTAAATAAAAGTTTCCTGATACCCAGCTGATACCTTCCCAACTCTAATTTAAGACCATGCTTAAAAGTCCTGTCCTCTGCTGCCAATCCTTCAAGAGAGCCATCCTGCCCCCTCTCACCCTCCTCTTCTCCAGGTTGAACACACCCAAGTCCCTCCGCCTTTCCTCCTTGTCCATGCTCTTCTCTCTCCTCTGCACCGTCTCAATTTTGCCCACATCCTTTTAGAAGTGAGGCCTGCCCAACTGCACAGGGGACCCCTGGCGGGGCCTGACCATACAGCCCAACACCGCATTAGCCCTTTTTGCCGCTGCATCACACCGTCTGCTCATACTGGGCTTGCCTGGAGGTCTCACTCGCACACACGGCTACCCAGAAATGAACCTCTGACAAAGTCAGGCCCACAAATTGGCATTTCCTCTCAGCCTGCACTCTGCTGGCCTGAACAATTAAGAGAAACCGTTACCTGTTTGTAGGTGAGCCCCAAGGCAGAGCCCAGTTCCCGGATCTGCTGAGGGCTGAGGTACTTCTGAACCTGGAAGCGGAGGTGCAGGACTTGGAGCTGCTCCTGGGAGAAAGTGGTCCGGCTTTTGCTCTTCTTCCCCCCCCTCTCGCTGTCTGCCCTGCATCGCTGGGGGGCAGGAGATGGGTGTGGGGAGGAGGGATGCCCGCTGGGGCTGGTGGCCGAGTCAGGGGTGTAGTGGGCAAGGAGTCCAGAGGTGGAGGTCACTGCAGAGAGAGGCAAAGATGAGATGGCAACGCAGGAGGCTCAGAACCAGCATGCGCCACGCCGTGGAGGAGTCTATTCCCTGTTAGGGTTGCCAACCTCCAGGAGCAGCCTGGCGATCCCCCAGAATTACAAGTGATCTCCTGGCAACAGAGATCAGTTACTCCGGAGAAAATGGCTCATTTGGAGGGGCGACTCCACTCCCCTCTCAAGCACCCCACAACTCAAGGCATTTCCAAAATCAGAGCTGGCACCTCGGTTCCCTGAACAGTGAAAAAGAGGAGAAAACAAAAAAAACCCAAAACAGGTGAGGACCAAAGACACTGAGGAGCACAAAAGTATAAGAATACGAGAGAAGCCATTTATTTGGCAGAGCTCAATATATAAAAAAACAGAAAAAGGGGCCCCTTCTTTTCCCTGCGCGCCTTGTATGTGAGGAAGTGTGCCTGCACACAAAAGCCCATTCCTTGAATAAAACTTTGTTGGTCCTAAAGGTGTCCCTGGACTCTACGTTTGTTCTGATATTTTAAACTCTTGCGTCCCTCAGCCTCTTTGCTCTTCAACTCTGTTCTCTTCCTCTCCCTCCAAGGACACCCTGTGAGCAAGAAGAGGCTGCAAGAGGCCCATCCGCCCATCCATCCATCCAATTATGCAGGAAATGTGGGGTTTAAACTTTCCTTTGAAACCTGAATTTATGTTATTAAGTATACTGCCACAGTGCCTCCTAACTCAAACAAGAAGCTTATTCTTCTACACAAAGACAGCAGCAAGACTAGTCATGGCTAGAAAATGGAAAACGCAAGAGCTACCTTCAATAGAAGAATGGCTGATAAAATGGGCAGACCTTGCCAAAATGGCTAAATTGACACTAGCGGGAAAAACGGAAGAAGTCTTCCAAGAACAATAGATTCAAAAGGGTAGCTGTGTTGGTCTGAAGCAGCACAATAAAATCAGAGTCCAGTAGCACCTTTAAGACCAATAAAGATTTATTCAGGGCGTGAGCTTCGTTAGACTATGTAAGAAGATCATAGTCTGAGGAAGAGTGCTTGCACTTGAAAGCTCACGCCCTGAATAAATCTTTGTTGGTCTTAAAGGTGCCCCTGGACTCTGATTTTACTGTTCCAAGAACAATGGGGTCCTCATTTGAACTATCTAAGAAGATAAAATATATTGAGATAGGAGGGGGTTTTAAACATAATATGCCTACAGTGTAAACTATATCATTTTTATTAATGTGCTTAAAAAGGTAAAGGTAAAGGTATCCCCTGTGCAAGCACCGAGTCATGTCTGACCCTTGGGGTGACGCCCTCCAGCGTTTTCATGGCAGACTCAATACAGGGTGGTTTGCCAGTGCCTTCCCCAGTCATTACCGTTTACCCCCCCAGCAGCAAGCTGGGTACTCATTTTACCGACCTCGGAAGGATGGAAGGCTGAGTCAACCCTGAGCCGGCTGCTGGGATTGAACTCCCAGCCTCATGGGCAAAGCTTTCAGACCGCATGACTGCTGCCTTACCATTCTGAGCCACAAGAGGCTCTCAATAATGTGCTTATATGTATTTATTTCATTTCTATCTTGTGAAAAAAATTAAATTTTTCATTAAAAAATCAATCCATCAATCATTTAGTCTCAAATTTATATGCTCACAAAAGTTTATACTGTAGTCTTAAAAACAATTCTCGCATTTAAACCTAATAAATGTACATGTAAAAACCATCCAGAAGTTCATGGCTTTTTCTCCATTGGCAACAATAGATATCATGTCTACAGGCCAGCATCCCAATCAGGGGCGGGGCCTGTGGATCAGGGAGGAGTCTCACCTGGGGGACTAAATATGCTACAGGTGGCAACCCATATTGGAAGCAGCTGGATTTGGGATTACAGCAGCCAGCTCTGGCCCAGGGAAATGCCTTTGCAATTAATGGGTTGCACCTGCTGGTCAAATGCTCCACCCCATCTGATCCTACCTCATTCCTAAAAACACTCACAGGCCCCATCTGAGCCTACCTCATTCCTAAAAACACCTACTAGGCGCCAGGAAATGTGGTGATGGACCTCTGCTGCTGTTTTCTCCAGGGGAAACTGATCTCTGTAGTCCAGGGAGCAGCTGGGCTCTCACACAAATGTAAGGGGCCAGGAGAGAAAGGGGCCTGCTCAAAGCCTTCCTGCTGAATAAACACACCTAGGATTGCACCTTAACCCTGGCTTTTCCAGAGCAGATTTTGGCCCTGTTGGAAACTGGGGGGGGTACCTTCCAAGTAAATTAACTGAGGCATCTCTGGTACAAAATGAACTTGGGGATTGTATCAGGTCATGAACTTGTCAACCTCCAGGCCAGACCTGGAGATCTGCTCTCCGGATTAGCAGAGAAGAGCAGGGCTTTTTATGCTGTGTTTTTCACTCCCCGAAGAAGTCTCAAAGCAGCTTCCAAACACCTTCCCCCTCCTCTCCCCACAACAGACACCCTGTGAGGAAGGTGGGGCCGAGAGAGCTCTAAGAGAACTGCTTTCTGGGAACAGCCCTAAGAGAACTGTGACTGGCCCCAGGTGACCCAGCAGGCTGCATGGGGAGGAATGACTTACTAGGAGCATTATATCCTGCAGAAATCTCTGCCCTCCTCATCTCCCCCCTCCCCCCCCCCCAAAAAAAAACAAACCCTACAGTAGGAAAGAGCCAGAGTCCCGGGGCCCCTGAAAGACTAAGCACATGTGTGGTAGGGCAGGAGCTGTAGGGATGTGAAGAAGTGAGCAGTGATACACGAAAGCTCCTCCCTTGCCCCAAAATTTTGTCCATCTTGCAGGTGCTCCCAGCCTCTGGCTCCTTTCTCCAGCTGCAAACAGACTTGCCCGTCCGGCTTGGCCCGTCCCCAAAACGCGCACCCGCCTCCCGCTGCACCAAGAGAAGGAGAGCCAGGACCCCCGAGTGTGGAATGTTAAATTAGACGCGCCTTCGATAGCACTTCTCACGGTAAAGGATCCTTTGGAGTCAAGACGTTCATTGGACCGCATTGTATTACGAATTACAGTTTCCCAATGTAAACCGCCTTGAGCAGCGAGGGAAGGCGGTATATAAATATAATAAACTAAAACCTGCAGGTATTGGCCAGCTTTCCGGCTACGCAGAGTTCTGGCGTGTCTTGCTCGCCGGTTCTTCTCCGTCTCCCCCGCCCAGAAGCACGAGGCCGCCGGGGCCCCGCGGGAGCCGAGTGCGAGTCCTACCTGCGTCCTGGAGGGCACCGCCCTGCATCTCCTGGGCGCAACGGCCGCCCAGGTCCGGCTCCGGGTCCGGCTCCAACTCCTCGTCGTCCTCCTCCGGCGCGTGCCAGTAAAACTCCGGGTATCCCAGGCCGGCCGCCACCCCCGCGGGGTAGGCCTGATAGGCGGCGCTGACAGCCAGCGGGCCGTCCATGACGGGGCTGCGGCTGCCGCTCGGGCCTGGCAATGGGCTTTTATGGGCGGCCGGCCCTGACAACGGCCTGGGGAGGAGCCACGGCGGGGGCGGGTTCTCGCCGTCGCGGGAGTTTCGCCTCGGCCTACCTTGCGGGGCTGTCGTGGAGCGAGGCGAAAGAGAAAGTCGCGGTCCCGTCGGTGGACGGCAGCGGGACTTTGGCCGTCGGGGAAGACTCGCCGCGGGTTTTCGGGGCTTGGAGCCCGCGGGGCCAGGCTGGCCGGAGAGAGGGGCTCTCTCGGGTCTCCCGGGCGGGAGACGGGGGGCAAGGCGTGGCGGGGATGGGAAGGGGGCGACCCTCAGCTGTGCAAGCCGGGATGCTGCGCTTTGGGGGTTTTGTGCTCATGGATGAATTTCGGAGCCATTTGAGACTTCATTCCACGAAGAGCTCTGTTTTGTCCTTGGGAACAGTCATTGCTGAAGAAGACCCTTTGGAAACATGGCATGGTGCCTCTGCCGTTTTTGATTTCAAAGGTGGGCGGCAACTGCATGGAGGGATGCCAACCTCCCGGTGGGGCCTGGGGAGCCTCTGGAATTACTGCAGAGATCGATTCCCCTGGAGGAGAATGGACGCTTTGAAGGGGGGGACTGTGTGGCCCTGGACCTCGATGAAGTCCAAGCCCTCCTGAGGCTCTACCCACCCCCCAAATCTCCAGGAGTTCCCCAACCTGGAGCTGGCAACCCTGCCCCCCAACCCGCTGTGGGATCTAGCAACCCTTGCCCCATGGCCAAGTGGGCTTGAAGTGTTCTGAACATGCCTGGGTCATGATCCAGTTAGATGCCACGTGCAAGCCCCCCTGTCTTGGGGAACTGAGCCGAAGGGATGACCGTCCTGAAGGCCACCCCGAGTGAGACTGGCTGAAGAGGCAGGTGCCTCGAGAGAACTTCCTGCACAGGTCATGCCGGGTCTGTTTTGTTTTATTTAAGAACACCAGCAAGGGAGCCCTGCTGGATCAGACCAGGGTCCATCCAGTCCAGCATCCTGCCTCACACAGGGGCCTGCCAGTTCCTCCACATGACCAGCAACAGGGCAGAAAGCAGACTGTGGAGACCTTGACGGGCCAAGGGTTTGATTCCCTGTAAGGCAGCTTCCATGGGAGTTGTAGGGTTTTTAAAAAAACCCTTTCTCTGATTTGGTGTTTTACCAGTCGATTTCAAACCTGTCTTTCCCCACCCCTACAGGAGCTGGAGGGGACCCCATTATTCAGGGCCTGATCCATGCATAGATGGACAACCCAGAGCTGCTTTAGAGTTGAACTACATGCCTGGTGAACTTGCTCCCTGACCATCCCAATTGCTCCTCAGTCAGCATTTATCTCCCCCCCCCTAGGTTTTCCTAGAGATGTACTGCAGTCTACACATTTGGCAGGATGGGCAGATTTTGGTTCCCTACTCTTCCTCCACATGCAGCCAGCTGGGTGACCTTGGGTCAGAGCAGTTCTGTCAGAGCTCTCTCAGCCCCACCTACCTCACAGCCACTTTGGGACTCTAGGGTAGTGCAAAGTAGGGTGTTAAAAAAATCTCTTTTTAATTTAATCATTATCCCTGAATTTTTTTTTGGGGGGGGGTATCATCTAGGAATGGAATTGGGGTCACTGTGGGTGGGCAGGTAGTTGTGAATTTCCTGCATTCTGTAGGGGTTGGACTAGATGACCCTGTAGATCCCTTTCAACTATGATTCTGTGACCTAATAAAAACCTTCCTTAATGTTAGAGAGAAAAGGTGGTTTTCTTATACCCCACTTTTCAGTCCCCAAAGGAGTCCCAGCGTGGTTTACAAACACCTTTTCCTTCCTCTCCTCACAACGGATACACTGTTAAATAGGTTGGGCTGAGAGAGCTCTGAGAGAACTGCTTTGTGAGAACAGCTCTGAGAAAACTGTGCGTGGCCCAAGATCACCCAGCTGGCTGCATGTGGAGGAGTGGGGAATCCAACCTGACTCCCCAGATTAGACACTATCACTCTTTGACCACTATACCATGCTGGCTAATATTAACATTTTTCAAATCTCTGAAGGCCCTTTCACCTCTAAGTGGAAGTACACCCCCCCCCTTCTGTGTCCTCTGAAGTGTCTAAAGCATGTTTCACATTTCAGGACATAATTCCACCTGGGCAATTTGCAATTGGAGCAATTCTAAAAAGCATAGCTGGGCATATACGTGTTTTTTGGGTTGGGGCTGGGGTACTGAGGAAGGGGGAGGTTTAATTCTCACCAAATTCCCTGCCTCCCCCCCCACACACACACACTTGCAAAGTTCAGCAGCACCCAAAAGACTAAAAGAAAATTGTGGAAATGGAGGCATTTCTGTGAGTCACTGCTTACTATTTATTTTATGTTTGTATTTATATACTGCCCTCCTCGAAGGGGGGAAATGGACTTTATTTGCAGCTTCTTAAAGCAACACACACAAAACAGCTCTGGAGTGTAGGTCTGATTCAAGCAGGTCAGGTTGTTTGGGCCAGCTGGGGGCTGGCAGTTGGACTCCAAAAGGCCCTTTTTGGGGACACCTGTTCTGAAGTAGCGCTTGGTAAGCGTTTCCTCCTCCTTGTTCCTCTTTGGCTTATCAGCTTCATTCATGGCCTGCCTTTCTCACTGACACTTTAGATGGATTACAAAATACGAAACACAATTCAGCCCATCCCAAAGGCAATGCGGTAGAATTCGGAGCAGGGAACTGGGAAACAATGCCCACTCCCTCTCCACCCACCCTCACATGTCTAAGGCAAATCCCTGGATATTTGAGGGGTGGAGCCTGAGGAGAACAGGGCTTGGGGAGGGGAGGGGGCCTTCTCTCTGTCCTGAAACACAGCTGCCCGACTCCTTAATGGAACTTACTTTGACCAGTTCTTTCCCAGCTGCCTTGGCTCCAGATTGAGGGCCGAATCAGATTCAGGGTGTTGGTGCTCTCCTTCAAGGCCCTAAACCAGGGGTAGTCCAACTGCGGCCCTCCAGATGTCCGTGGACTACAATTCCCAGGAGCCCCCTGCCAGCATTCGTCCATGGACATCTGGAGGGCCACAGTTTGACTACCCCTGCCCTAAACACTCTGGGACCTTTGAATCTGTGGGACCGCCTCCTCAGAAGAGCTTACACTGAAGCGCACAAAATAAGCTTCAATTTGGTCTCAGTGTCACACCTGGGATCTTCCAGAACTGTATGATCCTTAAAGGCATCCCTGCCATCATGCCTGCTTACGGCGATGACGTCCTCCTTGCCGGAAGCACTGAGTGGAAACTCATCAACTGCTTCCGGGAAGCCCTCTGCCACAGGGGTAGTCAACCTGTGGTCCTCCAGATGTCAATGGACTACAATTCCCATGAGCCCCTACCAGCGTTTGCTGGCAGGGGCTCATGGGAATCGTAGTCCATGGACATCTGGAGGACCACATTTTGACTCCCCCTGCTCTGCCACTTCCAGACCTCAGACCTCAAGGTCAAAGGGGAGAAGTTCTGCCTCGGAGATCCTGGGCTTCCTGACAGATTCCACCCCACACCAGGCAAGGTAATGGCCGTCCAGAACACGCCTCCGCCACAGCCCAAGCATGACCCGCAATCCTTCCTGGTCCACTTGAACTTTCACCACTCCTGCTGCTGCAATGGCTCCTAGATAAGAAGACGCCCTGGGTCTGGGGCTCTGCACAAGAGTCCACCATCGTCGTACAGCGTCCTCATGCACTTTGACGAGACCCAGCCAGTCGTCTTAGCATGTGATCCCTCGCGACATGGCATCAGCACCATCCTAGCTGCTGCCTTCCCAACAACTGGGAGGCCCCGGTGGCCTTCTGCTCTCAGACTTTGTCTTCTGTTAAGTGCAACTATGCTCAAATTGACAAGGAGGTTCCCCAGCAACACCTACAGTCATCAGTTCACCATCATCACAGACTGCAAGCCGCTCCCAAGACTCTTCATGACGGACGGCCAGAATCCACAGAGCCTGTCACCCTGCACACTGCTATGAGTTCCAGCTTGAGCATCACCCTGGGACATCCCTCAGCCACACAGAAGCCCTCGGCCACTTGCCACTACCCCAAATCGGCATGGACCTAGCTCCTGCATCCAGCATCTTCCTTCTGGACACCCTGCCTGAACTGCCACTGCGCACCACTGACATCACCGCGCATTCCTCCAGGGACAGGCTCCTCTCATACAAGATTGAGGAGCGGACAGCTCCTTGTAGGACTCCAGAAGTGAGTTGGCGGAGGCTTGATTATCTCTCTCCTAGTGCTACCTTTACCCATTATGATTCGTCTTGTTATCTGCTTTTGTCATTCGGCATCTGAAATCACTCCACGCTCCAAGATACAAGAACAGTTGAATTCAGATTCTAGCTGTATCTGAAGAAGGGAGCACAATAGCTCCTCCCCTGGCAAATTTTATTTGTCTTTTAGGTGCTTCTGAACTCTGGTTCCCTTGATTGTTCCTGCTGATCGATCTGTGCCTTCTCGTCCTGCATAAATTCAAGTAGGTAGCCGTGTTGGTCTGAAGCAGCACAACAAAACAAAACCAGAGTCCAGTGGTTCCTTTAAGACCAACAGAGATTTATTCAAGGCGTGAGCTTTCGAGTGCCAGCACTCTTCCTCTTAAAGGTGCCACTGGACTCTGATTTTCCTCCTGTGTAAAATTACACTTTGTTCCACACCAATGCCACTTTTCGTAAGGATGCATTTAATCAAAGCATCATAGAATCATAGAGTTGGAAGGGGCCATACAGGCCATCTAGTCCACCCCCCTGCTCAACGCAGGATCCGGCCAAAGCATCCTAAAGCATCCAAGAAAAGTGTGTATCCAACCTTTGCTTGAAGACTGCCAGTGAGGGGGAGCTCACCACCTCCCTAGGCAGCCTATTCTACTGCTGAACTACTCTGTGAAATTTCAGAGTACCCTTCAGAGTACCCTTCAGGGAATGAAAGGAGTTTCTGGCACGACTGCTATAATTTTGTGAGTTATAGGTTGGTTCTTCAGATTTACATTCCATATGGTTAGATGTGGTGCCTCCCATGGAGACAGATCAAGATGGGTTAGTCTGTAGAGGCAGAAAAGAGCCAGAACCCAGGAGCACCTGAAGGACTAACACAATTTGTGGCTTTCGTTAGTCGCTGCTTTTCCAAGATGAGTAACCTGTCCAGTCTTTCTGTAGAGGTAGAAAAGGAGTACCTTAAAGCAGGGGTAGTCAACCTGTGGTCCTCCAGATGTTCATGGACTACAATTCCCTTGAGCCCCTGCCAGCATTTTCTGACAGGGGCTCATGGGAATTGTAGTCCATGAACATCTGGAGGACCAAAGGTTGACCACCCCTGCCTTAAAGACTAACAAAATCCATGGAGGTAGATCAAGATGCATAGCGGTGACTGTCTGTAGCAAAGGAGCAGTAAAGCAAGAATCCCGTAGCAACTTGAAGGCTGACAAAATTTGTGGCAGGGGATGAACTTTCACTAGCCGCTGCTCACTGCTTCAGGTATGTGTGCATTCATGCAAAAGTGTATACCTAGAAGCTTATACCCAGCTTGGTATAGTTAAGAGCGGCAGCTTCTAATCTGGTGAGCCACGTTTGATTCCCTACTTCTTCTCCACATGCAGCCTGCTGGGTGAGCTTGGACTTGTCACAGCCCTGATAGTGCTGTTCTGACCGAGCAGTAATGTCTGGGCTCTGTCAGCCCCACCTCCCTCACAGGGTGTCTGTTGAGGGGAGAGGAAAGGGAAGGTGATTGTAAGCCACTTTGAGACACCTTCTGGTAGAGAAAAGCGGAGTATAAAAATCAACTTTGCAGAAAGGGGTGCAAGGTTACCAGACACAGGCTGAGAAAATCCTAGCGATTTAGGGATGGAGCCTGGAGAAGACAGGAGCCTCGGTGGGGTCCAGTGCCACAAAGCCCACCCTCCAAAGCATCCATTTATAGTATCATAAAATCCTAGAGTTGGGAGGGGCCATCCAGACCATCTAGTCCAATCCCCTGTCCAATGCGGGATCAGCCTCAAGCATCCAGGATTTCCTCCAGGTCAACTGATCTCTGTCATCTGGAGATGAGTTCTAATTCCAGGGGATCCCCTGAAGGCTGGTCCCCCTGCTCCCATAGCAGTAATTTGCTATGATTTGAGCACCGAATCAAATTTTCAATCAGGCACAATGAAACCCATCTCAAGAATGCAGACAAGGACTGATGTTTCTTGAAAAGCAAGTAAATAAAATGAACAAGAGTAGTTTGAAAACAGCTGGAGCCATCTGCTGCCCAGGTGGCCAGAAGCAGCATGGCATTTGGAAACAAAAGGCCTTGGGGTGAGGGATTGGATGCTCCTCCTCACTTGTGGGGAGGGGCTGGGCCTGAGTGGCACAGCCTCTGCTGGCAGGCGGAAGGTCCCAGGCTCAATCCTTGGCATCTCTAGTTGAAAGATCTGGCAGGAGGTGATGTGAGGCCTTAGGGAGTATGAGGACTTGCAGAGTAGCAGATAATTCTGATTTCAAGGAAGTTATGGTCTGCTCCTCTTGTGCCTCTTGTGGCGCAGAGTGGTAAGGCAGCCGCCTGAAAGCTTTGCTCATGAGGTTGGGAGTTCGATCCCAGCAGCCGGCTCAAGGTTGACTCAGCCTTCCATCCTTCCGAGGTCGGTAAAATGAGTACCCAGCTTGCTGCTGGGGGGTAAACGGTCATGACTGGGGAAGGCACTGGCAAACCACCCCGTATTGAGTCTGCCATGAAAACGCTAGAGGGCGTCACCCCAAGGGTCAGACATGACTCGGTGCTTGCACAGGGGATACCTTTACCTTTACCTTTTATGGTCTGCTCCAGCCTAAGTCAGCTTCATCTTGGCCCAGAAGAGTCTCGGAAGCTAAGCAGGGTTGACCCTGGCTACTAAACGGGTCGGAAGGCCTCCAAGGAATTCCTGAAGAAAAAGAAGAGTTCAGTTTTGTACCCTGCTTTTCACTACCCAAAGGTGTCTCAAAACAGCCTTCCCTTCCTCCTCCCCACAACAGGCACTGTGTGAGGTCGGTAGGGCTGAGAGAGCTCTGAGAGAACTGCTCTTTGGGAACAGCTCTGACAAGACTGTGACTGGCCCAAGGTCACTCACCTGGCTGCATGTGGAGGAGGGGCAGGGAATCAAACCCAGTTCTCCAGTTCAGACCAACCACCATGCGTCTCTTGCTTTGAAATCAGCACCTGGCCAAAACCTCTACTGAAACCTTCTGTCTGACCCTCTCCCCCCCCACCATGCCCCTGAGAGTCAGACAGAGCATTATGGCCAATTTAAATATTTAAATTAGAATGTTAATGTCTTAAGCCTTAGATGTTAAATGTAGTCGAATCACTAAAGTTTATCCTGTCTTGGATTTTATATGTATTTTATTATCACTGTGTAAAACGGTCCCGAGTTTTCGATGACAGAGCGCCATACCAAAATAGATAAATAAACAAATAATCTGAAAAAACACCCTGCTTCTGCGGTGACCGGATGGAATTTCCCAATCAGGCAAGGGATTCAGGCCACCAAACTCCTCTTCTTTTTTCCTGGGAATATTAATAGGGAAGAAAAGGGAAGCTGGGGGGGAGGATGGCAGGGGAATTCTCTTTGTGTCTGTGATGCCTCACAGTGCTTAGCTAGCAGAGAGAAGTCCCATTCACTTGCTGATGAGTGGCGGGTGGCAATACACTGACCGGGCCTGAGAGGCCTGGGGGGCTGGGGGTGGGAGAGCTTCCTACCTGTAAATCTATGGAAATTGCCAGGGAGGGGGAGCTCAAAGTCACCTCAAGCCAAGGGACTATTCACCACGCAGAGGTCCCCTGTGCTCTGCCAGAGGAGCCTTGTGCTTTAACCTTGACAATGACTTTGTAATTTATGCCTCTTTACACTCACACTCCCCAATTGCATCAGGTCACATTACCAGCAATGCCTAATGAATAAAATGACTAAGAACCATAGAACCATAGAGTTGTGAGGGGCCATCCAGGCCCTCTCGTCCCACCCCCTGCTCAATGCAGGATCGGCCTTAAGCTGATAAGGATCTGTCCAGCCACTGCTTGAAGAAGGCCAGTGAAGGGGAGCTCTCCACCTCTTTAGGCACTTCTGAATTACTCTGATTCCCCTGTTGAAGTATTCTGTCTCCGAAATCCCCCCATATCTAGCCTGTACCATTCTTTAACTATTCTAAACCCATTACTGCAGGTCCTGTCCTCTGCTGCTAACAGGAGCCTTCCTCTGTTCACATATTTATTAAATTTCCCTACCGCCCTGCCATAAGGTGGGATTTGGGGAGGGGGAGGGCTTCAGTGGGGTATAATGGCACAGGATCCACCTTCCGAAGATTTTCTCCCAGGGAGCTGATCTCTGTTGCCTGGAGACCAGTTGTTAATTCCAGAAGAGCTCTGGTCCGCATCTGGAGATTGGCAACCCTAGGCTAGCTTGATGTTGTCTGATGTGTTGGGCACTAAGCAGGGTTGGTCCTGCCTAGTATTTGGATGGGAGACCTCTCATCCAGACCAACGATCAAGTGAATGTATTCCAGAGGTCTGACTATGAATGTGGAGATGACTCCAAGAGGTTTCCACTGGCTGCTCATGATGTAAGGCAGGGGTAGTCAACCTGTGGTCCTCCAGATGTTCATGGACTACAATTCCCATGAGCCCCTGCCAGCATTCGCTGGCAGGGGCTCATGGGAATTGTAGTCCATGGACATATGGAGGACCACACTGACTGCCCCTGCTCTATGGCATTATGCCCTGCAGAGATCCCTGTTCCCTCCCCAAGACCCTCAGTCTCCAGGCTGCATGTACTGAGTCCTAGCTGTGGGGATAAAAGTGGGATATAAATGCTATATGAACTAAATGCTATATGAACTTTCCCTTTTCCTTCCCATGCAGATCCACTTAACCCCATGGAGAGCGTCATGGACACATTCTCCAAACCCCCAGATTAGGACATCTGAGGCCTGGTTCTTCTACCATGGAAATGGGACAGGGTTGCTGTTTTCCAGAAACTCCATCCAACATCATCCACAATAACCTAAAAATACAGAGGGCCCATGGCAGAACATCTGCATGGCAGGCAGAAGGTGCCAAGTTCAATTCCAGATTCAGTTCCTGGCATTTGCTGTTTAAAAGGCTCAGATAATAGGCTCAGTTGAACAGCCTCTTACTAGGACCTTGGACAGCTCCTGCTAGTCAATGAGGAGAACCCTGGCCTTGGTAGACTACGGGTCTGATTCAGTATAAGGTGGCTTCATGTGTTCATCGAACCATCCAACTCGACACTACTTTGTGGGAAGGGGCCATGGATGAGTGGCAGAGCCACCGCTTGGCATACAGAAGGTCCCAGATCCAATCCCTGGTGCCTCGTTAAAAAGGAACGAGACAGGCGGTGATGTGAATGACCTTGACCTGAAATTCTGGACAGCTGCATCCAGCCTGAGTAAACAAGACTGACTTGGAGGGACCAGGTGTCCAATCCCATATAAAACAACTCCCACAATTCCGCAGGGCCTGCAAAAGGGAGCTCCTCCACCAGGCATTTCCTTGAGGCCGACCGACTCAAAACATCTACAGGTCCCCCCTCCCCCCTCCCCACACACATTAAAAAATCGAAGCAACCCAGGGATTGTCAGTGTTATTGTTCTGTTAAAATACTGTTCTGGTTGGCATGTTATATCATGATTGTTTTCTGTTATATTGCTCTATGCTCTTTGTCAGGGGTAGTCAAACTGCGGCCCTCCAGATGTCCATGGACTACAATTCCCTTGAGCCCCTGCCAGCGAATGCTGGCAGGGGGCTCCTGGGAATTGTAGTCCATGGACATCTGGAGGGCCACAGTTTGACTACCCCTGCTCTATGTAAATGTTTTCCAATGTTTTATGTAAACCGCCTGGAGCCATATGGAAGGGCCGGGTAAAAAGGTTGACTCTGGCGAATTTATGTATAGCCATCTTTGTAATGTAAGAATGGGTTTTATGGGATGGGTTGTTTTTACTTTTTATTGGAAACCGCCGTGAGTCTTTGAGAGCGGCGGTATACAAGTTTAAATAAAAATAAAATAAAATAAAATAAAATAAAATAAAATAAAATAAAATAAAATAAAATAAAATAAAATAAAATAAAATAAAATAAAATAAAATAAAATAAAAATAAAAAATATGTTTGTGTGTGTGTGTGTGTGTGTGTGTAACTGCATTGTTTTGTGCATTGCCGGTTGCCACATTTTTATTATTGAGTTGTGTAAAGAATCAAGCAACAGACCAGAAGGTGCAGAAGCCGTTTCAGGGGATTTCTCCTGCATCCATGGTATGCCATGGCTAGAGTTTGCCCTCCAAAGCTGCCATTTCATCCAAGGCCACTGGTCTCAATTGTCTGGAGACCCGCTGCTAATTCCAGGAAATCTCCAGGCTCCCCCCTTGAAAGATTCCCTTTCAAGGCAGAGGTCTATAGTTCTCCCATAAGTCCTTGCGGCTCCAGAATGTCTGGTGTGCTGAATAAAGAAACCACGATTCCTGGTGTTTGGAATGGCTAGAAAATCAGGACGACCTCCCCTGCTCAGGGGACTTATCCTGACTCCTCTCAGCTGTCCGTTCCTGCCCTGCAGCGCTTTCCGTTTCTTCCTCCCTCCGTCTGGGTCTTGACAGGTGTCAAAGAACTCAGGAGACACAACCTCTTCATTCATATGAGCAGACTTGCTTTCCTTTGGCCTCTCCAGGAGGCAGGTCAAAGAGAGGATAAGCCCCCCCCCTCTCATTCAAACCTCAGACTCCTGATGACCTGAGAATGGGAGGGGGATTGAAGCTTTTGTTAGCCTCCAGGGATGCAGATCCCAGGCCCCTCCAGCCCTGGACACAAAACTAGGAACCAGGAAGGGGTGAAGGGGATGGGGGACGTGGGAAGCCTGCTGGGTGGCCTTGGGCCAGTCACCCTCTCCCAGAATCACCTGCCCTTGGGGGGATGAAATGAAGGACAGGAGAATGCCCTCAGGCACTCTGGGCCTCCTTTGGGGTGAAAGGTGGATTAAATCAACCAAGTTTTGAGTCTGGTGACACTGGACTCACCCTTGGTTCTGTTGCTTCACACCCACCTGAATCGAAATGAAACAAAAGTGCAAAAATATAGTGCAAAATAAAATAAATGCAAAATAAGGAACCCAGATGATACTTTTAAGAAGGGCAGATCTGTCCGCAGGTTTAAACACCTTTCCCTCAAATGGAACTCAGGGCTAATTTCTCCAAATTCCTGCTTCTAAGAGACAGTATGGGCATAAAGTTTCTGACTTGCTTTTCCATATTCTTTTTGAATGTTTTAGGTTTGTTCAAGTTCATCGTCCTTTACTTGAAGAAAATTAAATCGCTTTGTGGGGATGAAAAGCATTTGATCAGTGTAATATTAAGCAGCAAAGACACTGCATTTATTGTGATGGAAGCCAAGATTTCATGAATTTGGTAGCTATTTAAATGTCACAACAAAATTTAAATGTCCTGCAAAACGGAGCTCTTCCACCAGGTCTATGGTTGAGGCCGGAGCGCTAAGGAAGGTCTGCTGACCCCCCTCTAGGATGAAATACCATCAGCATATGATGAACTGGGAGTCATCGACCCTTCCTTACCCCCTCTAGGGGATAAATAAATAAACTGAACTGGGAATCTAATGATTTTACCATCTCTGGGATAGACCGGAGAACTTATTGTCTGCTGCATCTTGTGCTTTTACTGTATTGTTGTCTGTGGTTTTAATGGGTATTTTATTGGGGTTTTAAACAGACTTTGCAACCCGCCATGAGCTGTATGGGAGTAGCGGGTAAGAAATCTAATAAACAAACAAACAAACAAACAAATAAAAATAGTGTCCAGTAGCACCTTTAAGACCAGCAAATATTTATTCAAGGCGCGAGCTTTCGAGGGCAGGCACTCTTCCTGACTTACGGCAGTCCATCATGGGCTTCTCGAGGCAGGTGGTGGACACAGGTGGTTTGTCGTGGCCTGCTTCTTTTTGCCTGGTGACCCTGGACATCCGTCCTCCCAAAGCCAACCCCACGTAGCTTCCGATCGCTGGGTCCTGGCCTGCATAGCTCAGGAAAGGTCGATGCTGTCAGGTCTTGGAAGATAACAGCAGAAGAAAGAACCTACCCTAGGCTATAACTAACCGTTAAGCAATTTAACAATGAATAAAGATAAAAATACTGTTTATCTTATCTCTTCTTTTAACTGTAATCTAACAATCAAAAAGGACTCCAGATTTGTACTGTTTTCATCAGCGGTTGTTTCCTGAATGCAAAAGAATACAGTTAGTACATACTTGTCAGTAATTATTTCCTAAGGACAAAAGAGAACATATTTTCCCTTAAAGGTAAAGGTAAAGGTATCCCCTGTGCAAGCACCGAGTCATGTCTGACCCTTGGGGTGACGCCCTCCAGCATTTTCATGGCAGACTCAATACGGGGTGGTTTGCCAGTTTTTTACCGACCTCGGAAGGATGGAAGGCTGAGTCAACCTTGAGCCGGCTGCTGGGATCAAACTCCCAGCCTCATGGGCAGAGCTTTCAGACTGCATGTCTGCTGCCTTACCACTCTGCACCACAAGAGGCTCTAATTTTCCTTACAAGTTGGTTATTCCAATTTCAAGCATTAGCAGAGTTAGCCC
This sequence comes from Paroedura picta, assembly GCF_049243985.1. NCBI lineage: Eukaryota > Metazoa > Chordata > Lepidosauria > Squamata > Gekkonidae > Paroedura > Paroedura picta. The sequence continues at coordinate 105,521,758 of NC_135375.1, forward strand.
TGGCTAATATTTGGATGGGAGGCCTGCAAGGATTCAGGGGGTAGTTCCTCAAATGAACAGTAGGGGTCAGGATGTGGAGGCAGGCAATGGCAAGCCTCCAAGCATCCCTTGCCTGGCTGCCAGACAATCCTCAGATCCCTGGGCTACACAACACTCCTGCCCTAAGACCACTAAATTCTGATAGCTGACAAGATCAGGCTAGCCTGGGCTGTCCGGATCAGGATATCCTTCCAGGACAATCAGGTGCTTGTTGATACTAAAAGTAACTTCTTAGCTCAACCAGGCCTTTTGCCATAGTATGCCATTCGGTTGCATGGCAGGCCCCAGTCCATTAAGACGCTAAGCATCTGTGACGACATTGTGTTTACCTACACCAGCTTGGTGTAGTGGTTAGGAGTGCAGACTTCTAATCTGGCAAACCGGGTTTGAATCTGCGTTCCCCCAGGGGCAGCCAGCTGGGTGACCTTGGGCTCACCACGGTGCTGATAAAGCTGTTCTGACCAAGAAGTGATATCAGCGCTCTCTCAGCCTCACCCACCCCACAGGGTTTCTGTTGTGGGGAGAGGAAAGGGAAGGCGATTGTAAGCCCCTTTGAGCCTCCTTCGGGTAGAGAAAAGTGGCATATAAGAACCAGCTCTTCTTCTTCAGTAATATCAGGGCTCTCTCAGCCTCACCTCCCTCACAGAGTGTCTGCTGTGGGGAGAGGAAAGCGAAGGTGAATGTAAGCTGCTTTGAGCCTCCTCCGGGTAAAGAAAAGTGGCATATAAGAACCAACTCTTTTTCAGTAATCTCAGGGCTCTCTCAGCCTCACCTACCTCACAGGGTGTCTGTTCTGGGGAGAGCAAAGGGAAGGCGACTGTAAGCCCCTTTGAGCCTCCTTCGGGCAGAGAAAAGTGGCATGTAAGAACCAACTCTTCTTCTTCTGACTGAGCAGTAATATCAGAGCTCTCTCAGCCTCACATACCTCAAAGGGTGTCTGTTGTGGCGAGAGGAATGGGAAGGTGACTGTAAGCCACTTGGCTCCCCATCTTGGGACAAGAATATGACACGAGGAAGAGCTGAAGGAAGCAGAAAAAAAGGAAGATGAGATGAAGGGAGCCATAGCCATGAATCGGCAAGGTCGTTCTGGGGGGGGGGGGGTCACCATGGGTCAGAACAAAGTTTGAGTCCAGTGGCACTTTTTATATCAGTCAAGTCATTTATTATATGGTCCATGACCATCAGAAAATACCTTCCAAACAAATGCAAAATTGGACACAAAACATCAATAAAATGTCATGCATTCTTGCAGATATACTTGACTACCCGCAATATATACATCTACATTTTAGCCTTTCCTTTTATCATAAAACTATTGTACTTAGCCACTTCGAATGTAATCTCTTCATTCTTCTAAAAATCTGCATAGGAAAACATCTGTATTTTCAGGGGTTTTCTGTGCATCAGTATCTTGGAGGCGTTTACACAGTGGGCACTCAAATATAACCTGCTCCAAGGACTTCCCACCCCCACACATACATAATCTGTCTTGGTATAGGATCCTCCTAAATTTGCCATCCAATACAGCAGTGGGTACTGGATCTGGCCTTAAGAGATTCTGGATTGTCTAAGTCTATGGCAATGGGGTTATCCTGCTAAGGTATCTTGAATGAATAACACTTTGTTGGTGCTCCTGGACTCAAACCTTTCTCTGCTCCTTCAGACCAACATAACTGCATACCTGAAATCAACTATATATCAGAAGCAAGGTGGTGGCAGGTAACAACCACTGAAAGGGGCATAAGAAGAAACAGGAGGTTGACTTTTGTCCTTTCTTGGCTTCCCCTTCTGCCCTTATTGGGCCTCCTGGAGGCTTCCTTCAAGCATATAAACTGCTCTCAAACCCAGATTTCTTTCACCCCAACGCCAACCCCCCAGCCAGGCATTCAGGTGGGGATTAGCAGGTTCTACAGCCCAGGGGGATCTTAACCAAAGGCCTGCTCTCCATCTGAATTGGGGCCTGGAAGGTACAAAAGTTCACCGGGAATGTGGAATGGAAGTGACAGGTGAATGTCTGGGTTGGCAGGAAGACATCCATTCACGGCATTTGTCCCGGAGGTGCCAATGGGGGGGGGGGGGGTTTGTAAAGACAAGAGGGGAGGCAAAGCAGGGGAAACCTTGGCCCTCCCTTACTGTCTGCCCTGCTTACCTTAACCATTTCTGCTCTGTTATTGGCAGCCTGAGGACACAGAGAGCCAGCAGGTGAAACTTTCCCCCAGGCTGGAACTCTTTATCCAGACACTGTAAACCTGTCAGTAAGGATGCCAGCCTCCAGGTGGGGCCTGGGGATGCCCCAGAATCACAGCACATCTCCAGGATACAAGGACCATGGCCCTGGGGGGAGGATGGATGCTTTGGAGGGTAGACTCTGTGGCAGTGTGCCCCACCAAGGTCCCTGTCCTCCCCCATAGAATCCTAGAGTGGGAAGGGGCCATGCAGGCCATCTAGTCTAACCCCCTGCTCAATGTAGAATCAGCCTCAAGCATCTGGGAGAAAGATCAGTCCAGCCTCTGCTTGAAGACTGCCAGTGAAGGGGGCTCACACCTCCTTAGGCAGCCCATTCCATGGCTGAACTAGACTCACAGGATCCTAGAGGGGGAAGGGGCCATACAGGCCATCTAGTCTCACCTCCAGCTCAATGCAGCATCAGCCTCAAGCTTCCCACCACCTTAGGCTGAACTACTAGGCTCAATTCCCTCTCCCCTTTCTAGCCAGTATCATTCGCCACATAGCTTAAACCCATCACTGTGGGTCCTCTCCTCTGCTGCCCACAGGATCCTTTCCCTGCCCTCCTCCAAGTGACAACCTTTCAGATACTTAAAGAGAGCCATAATGTCCTCTCTCAACCTCCGCTTTTCCAGGCTGAACAGTCCCAAGTCTTTCAGCCTTCTCTCCTAGGGCTTGGTTCATCCTCCACGCTCTCCTCTGCCCCCTCTCCATTTTGTCCACGTCCTTTTTGAAGACACCGTCTGCTTATATTTAGCTTAAAGGTAAAGGTATCCCCTGTGCAAGCACTGGGTCATGTCTGACCCTTGGGGTGACGCCCTCCAGCATTTTCATGGCAGACTCAATACGGGGTGGTTTGCCAGTGTCTTCCCCAGTCATTACCGTTTACCCCCCAGCAAGCTGGGTACTCATTTTACCGACCTCGTAAGGATGGAAGGCTGAGTTGACCTTGAGCCGGCTGCTGGGATCAAACTCCCAGCCTCATGGTCAGAGCTTCAGACAGCATGTCGGCTGCCTTACCACCCTGCACCACAAGAGGCTCTAGCTTATTTAGCTTATAGTCCACAAATACCCCAAGATCATGTTCACACACACTGTATGTCTCCCATCCAGTATGCCTGCTTCTCATTTTTGTGACCCAGATGTAGGACTCAGCACTTTTCCTGATTGAATTGCCACTTGTTCTCATTTGCCCACTTTTCCAGCAAGTTCAGATCTTGTGGAGCTTCATCTCCATCTTCTGGGGCAGGGGTAGTCAAACTGTGGTGCTGGAATCAGCTGGAATCTGCAATCTATGTGGTGTGCCTGATTGAAGAGCATGAGAATATCCTCCAGGGGGCATCAGAGGAGATATGTTGCTCACACATTCAGATTAGGAACTTCCCTGTATTTTTCAAAGAATCTCCCATGTCCTGATTGCCTCCATTGGAGATTACATCGGATATTACATTGGAGGCCACATTTCCTGCTTTGTTTCCCTCCAGAACATTAGTCAGTTAGACAGTTAGGACTATCTCTCTCTTCTTGTACTCCCAACATTTGTTTCTCTTCCCCATGAAATTTATTTTACTTGTTTAAGCAGCTGGTGCTTTGCCCTCTTGTGTATTTAAACTCTGCCAACACATGGAAGGCTCTCTCTGGAAGGCCCATAATGGGAGGAGGAGAGACCTCTCAAAGGTAGCTTTCTACTCTTCCCTTGCAGTGTCTACCCATGGGGAACTGAGTGGTGGTGGGGGGGTGAGAGTTGGTAAGAATGCCAACTATCAAATTGGAATTGGAATTACAACTGCTCTCTAGTCTACAGAAGCAAATTCCTCTTCCTCTTCCTCTTCCTCTTCCTCTTCCTTTTCCTCTTCTTCTTCTTCTGCTTCTGCTTCTGCTTCTCCTTCTGCTTCTGCTTCTGCTTCTGGCGATCCCCTGGAATTACAACTCCTCTGGAGACGGCAGAGATCAATTCCCCTGGAGAAAATGGATGTCTTGGAGGGTGAACTCCAAGGCACTGTACCCCACTGAGGTCCCTGCTCTCCCCAGGCGCAAACCCCAAATCTCCAGGAGTTTCCCAACCTGGATCTGGCAACCTTATCCCTGACCGGTGTCCAAGGGTGACCTGGCTACCCGGGTGGGGGGGGGTGTAATTGGGCAGGCAGACACAAAGCACCGCTCAGCACATACGTTTAGCTTGGCTTGTGTCCAAACTCCGCTTGTCCTGATGTGCCCTTTGTGACGATGGATACTCCCCTTGGGGCAGAGGAAAGGAGCCCACCACGGCAGCCATCGGAAAGGACGGTGGTCGCAAGAGAGCAGATTGTAAGGTGTGTGCGTGTTGTGTAGTCAGGAGGCCCTTGGCTAGGGACGTGCGGAGGGAATTTAACATTGCCTGGCTCTGCATCATGACCCCTGGTGTCCCTTGGAAGAACTGCCTCCCAGATCCTTGGAGGTCTCCCATCCAAATCCTACCCAGGGTTGGCCCTGCTTAGCTGCCGAGATCTGACGGGATCAGGCTAGCCTGGGCTCCCCCACTCAATGTCACCGCAGCCAGGAAGTCAGTTGGTGTTCTGAGACAAGCCCCAATCTTCTACCCCTCCTGCAACAGGGAATAACCTTCAGGCTCAAGGATGGCCCTGCTGGGCCTCTCCAAGGTCCATCAGCCCTCCAGCTCTGCCCGTTTTCATGCATCACATGGCCGACTGCCCTCTTCTGCAGCATCCCCTGACCTTTGAGGGCCTGTAGGTACCTTTGGGATTCTGATACGCTGTGGGTCCTGCCGCCACAAAACGTGGCGGCAGCGGCCGCCAAAGCACAGCCAATCAAATCTCCAGGAACCTCGCTGGGCAAAAGCCAAACTTGGTTCTAAAAACAGCCAGCGGACACCAGAAAATGGTGTTGTCTGGCGCTATGGTGCCCACAGGGTTTGCACTGGGGACCCTCCCCTATTGTGTGTCCCGTCTCCTCACAGGTACACTGCTTCTAACCATGGAGGTCTTCATAGTGATCATGTCTGACCGCCCTCCTTGAGGAATGTCTTGTCCTGTCTTACGTGATTCTATCCTGAATCATACTCATAGAGTTGGAAAGGACCTCCTGGGTCATCTGGTCTAACCCCTTGCGCCATGCAGGACACTCACAACCCTATGGCTCATCCACTGTAACCTGCCATCTCCTTGAGCCTTCTCAGAATCAGCCTCTCCATCAGATGGCTATCCAGCCTCTGTTTAAAAATCTTCAAAGATGGAGAACCCACCACCTCCCGAGGAAGCCTGTTCCACTGAGAAACCGCTCTAACTGTCAGGAACTTCTTCCACATGTTGAGATAGAATTTCTTTTGAATCAATTTCATCCCATTGGTTCTGGTCTGTCCCTCCGGGGCAAGAGAGAACAACTCTGCTCCATCCACCCTTTTGGCAGCCGTTTAAATACTTGAAGATGGGTATCAGATCCCCTCTCAGTCATCTCCTCTCCAAGCTAAACAGACCAAGCTCCCTCAACCTTTCCTCATACATCTTGGTCTCCAAACCCCTCACCATCTTTGTTGCCCTCCACACTCCAGTTTTACATTCCTCTTCAACTGGGGTGCCCACAATGCTCTTGTCTTTAATCAGTCCCTGCTTCATAAGGTGACCTGCCTTCAATCTATTAATGCTAAGTTTCCTTAAGAACATTTGGCAGGGGTCAGCAAATATTTCTGAAAATCCAAACATGGGATTGGATTGGACTTGGAAGAATAGTATCTGCCCTGCTGATAGATATCAATTTCTGGTCATTGACCATCGGTCCGATCTCTCCCTCTCTGTTTATGTGCCCTTCTTGCAAGTATAAAGTTCATCTAAATCTGTTTGGTAACGCATTGAGATGCACGTAGGCTTCGTGTCCATTCTGCAATCCTGACCCTACAGCGTTGCTCATTGGAGGCCCTTGCTCTTTGTGGGTTGGAACAGGTTCGTACATTTTGTAATAAACCTTGAGTGTCCGTGACAAAGGTGGGCTGTCCGTGGAAGCAAACAGATAAACCAAGCCGGTCCTCTGAATTCACGAAAGCCTGGCTGAGACAGCCTGCTCTATGGTCATATCACGTATGACTTAATAATAAATATTTGTATTTAATCTTAATATATATATTCATTGCTCAGCCATCAGGTTCCTCACTTGTTTTGCTCAGACTGGGCTTCTGTTCCTTTTTTTTTTGTTTTTCCCACCTTAGGGACGCCAGCCTCCAGTTGGGGCCTGGGGATCCCCCGGAATAACAGCTCATCTCCAGCCTACAGAGAGCTGTTCTCCTGGAGGAGGGTGGGTGGGATGGATGGATGGATGCTCTGGAGGGAGAACTCTATGGCATTCCACCCCACTGGATCCCCTGTCCTCCCGGGCCTCCGTCCCTAAATCTACTGAAATTTCTCAACTTAGATCTGCCACCCCACCCCCTCTTCCCCTATTCATGGTCAGGAGGGACTTGGGGACTCTGCCCCTCCTGGAGGTTGGCAACTGTACGGTCTCCTCAGAAAGAGCCACAGTGAGGGCAAAAGGGAATTGGGGACTGATGTTGCTGATTAGCCAGAGTCAATATTGACTTGGCATTGGCCCAGAGAAATGCAATGCAATGCATGTACCTTGCCGCTCATGTGTACTTTGGCGCAGAGGGATCTCCGCCAGGCTCTTTAAGGCGAATAGTCAGCGCGGCTGGTGCTCAGCTCTGGAGTCATTCTCGCACTCCGCCACCCACCATGGAGGTCTCCGTGCTCCTCTGGGCCCTGACTCTGCTATCTGCCACAGCTTCAGTGGTTCCAGAGCCGTAAGATTTTTATGTCTCTTTTCTCGGGAGGAGTACAGGAGGCAGAACATGGTTCGCTTTACCTTCAGCGTGGAAGATTTCCGTGCATTTTTCAGATATGAGGCACGGAGGACACTTGATCTCTTTCTGTGAGGGTCTTGTCGTGCTTCACGCGGGAGAGAAACCAGACGGGCTTTCCCTCAGCAATCTCCATTTTTATATCCCGCTACAAAATGAATGAAAAGGGGGAAACGTGCTGAATTTGTAAACCTTCAAGAGGCTCTTGTGCATGGTTTGAGCCAAGCTGAGGGCACTTCTGAAACTAATTAAAACGTGTTCTGTCTTCTGTCTCGCTGAAGCCATGCTTGGGTTAGTATTGTCTTCTCCAGGAGTGGACAAACTGTGGCCCTCCAGATGTCCATGGACTACAGTTCTCATGAGCCCCAGCCAGCGGCAGGGGCTCATGGGAATTGTAGTCCATGGACATCTGGAGGGCCACAGTTTGCCCACCCCTGGTCTACTCAGAATGGTGGTGATTCTTCAAGGCTTCAGGCTGAGGTCTGTCACATCACCTACCACTAGGGATGCCATCTTCCAGCTGGGGCCTGGAAATTCCCTAGAATTACTACAGACTAGAGAAAATGGCCACTTTGGGGGTGGGGGTGGGGACTCTATGGCGCTGTACTCCACTGAGGTCCCTGTCCTCCTGGGCTCCAGCCCCAGGTCTCCAGGAGTTTCCCAGTCTGGATCTGGCAACTCTTACCTCCCCTTACCCCCATCCCCTTGCTGGCTGCCCGGGTGATCTGGAATCTATACTTACCACAGCCCTGGATTAACCCTTAACTGGAATAAGCACCTGTTTAGGGCAGCAAGGAAGGAAATATTTCTTCTCAGGCATTCCTTCTCTTATGGCTGTTCATTAGAAATGCTAGGCAGTGGAATCCCTGGCGCTGAGAAGGCAGGGTGTTAATGTGTGAAGCCAGGGGAGCAATGCAACAAGACAGGCTGGATTCCCGGTCTCTGCTAAGAATAGAAGCCGATTTGTTGCACCGGATGAGTTTTGAGGACTTGATCCAGGACTTTGCAATTTTAAAAAGGAGGAGAAAACTTTTTAAACGATAAACTAGGGCCTATTCTGCACACAATAGATAATGCACTTTCAATACACTTTAGAAGTTGATTTTCCTGTTTTGCACAGGAAAATCCAGCTGCCAAAGGACATTGAAAGTGCATTATCCTATGTGTGCGGGATGGGCCAAAGTTATAAGTAGGCAACTGCAAGCATTCTTTGGACCCATGTATTTTGAAATGTGACAAGTTTTCAAGATTAGAAGGCAGTGGAATTAAAGGTGCTTTGTTTCATACAAATAACGACATTTTCCCATTAGAATATCTTTTTTTTTAAGTTGTCCATCAACATTAATTTCTACAGAAAAAGGATTTTGAGAATCCAAAAGTATGTTCTCAAGATCACGTAATTACAGTCGTTAAATACAGTATTTTGACTTATAAACTTTGAGATGTTGGTTAAGAAGAATTTTCAATCATTTTGTTACTTTGGCATTTTTTCCCTTTTTATTTTAAAAATGCATTTAAAAAGTGTTAACATTTGCATTTCCCTTGTTGCCTTAGTTGGAAGTACATAATTTGCTTATATTGCTTACTGCTCTTTAGTATTAAATAAATAATTTTAATAATAATAAAATATTTCCTTTAGTTCCTTTATATCCTTTATCTGAGAACCCAGCTTGCTAGGGGTAAATGGTAATGACTGGGGAAGGCACTGGCAAACCACCCCATATTGAGTCTGCCATGAAAACACTAGAGGGCGTCACCCCAAAGGTCAGACATGACCTAGTGCTTCCACAGGTGGTAAAAAACGGGGTACAAATATCCAGTTTGGTGTAGTGATTAGGAGTGCGGACTTCTAATCTGGCATTCCAAGTTCGATTCTGCACTCCCCCACATGCAGCCAGTTGGGTTACCTTGGGCTCGCCATGGCACTGATAAAACTGTTCTGACCGGGCAGTGATATCAGGGCTCTCTCAGCCTCACCCACCTCACAGGGTGTGTGTTGTGGAGAGAGGAACAGGAAGGCGACTGTAAGCCCCTTTGAGACTCCGGGTAGAGAAAAGCGGCATATAAGAACCAATCCTTCTTCTTCTTCAGTAATCTCAGGGTTCTCTCAGCCTCATCTTCCTATTAGGGTGTCTGTTGTAGGTAGAGAAAAGGGAAGTCAATTGGAAGCCGCTTTGAGACTCCTTCGGGTAGAGAAAAGCGGCATCTAAGAACCAACTCTTCATCTTCTTCTTTTTGTCAGTTAAACAATGGAAGGGTTGAGGGTCACTTTTGTCAGGTTGCACTTAGGGCATCAGTTGGTCCTGACCTACCCCCTGATCTTTTTAGATGAAGATGCCTGGGACTGAATTTGGGACCGTCTCCTTTTCTAGGAAATTGTCCACCACTGAGCCACAGACCCTCCCTGTCCTGGAAATTCACTGGGAATGCAGATAGAGTTGCCCTTTCAAACTCTGGTTGGTCTGGGGAAATCATATAGGTGTATTGTCACACTATGGCATTTCCTCTGGCTAGAAGCCAGGCTTTCTCAACCAGGGTTTTGTAAGACTTTTTCAGCAGCCCTGGAAGGCTTTCCCAAATGAGACAAATAAATAAATAAATACCAGTTGCCAGACAGGTTAACTGGAGATACTGGGGACTGAACCTGGGGACTTCTGCATGTCCTGCAGTTTTCGTGGAATAAGACATAGTTGTAGTTGTTAAAATGACTGCTGAATGTGCTGGACCACCTATAGTAGATGTGGCTGGCTCAAGGCTCAAGTTGGTTCATATGCATTTTATTTTATTTATTTCCTTTATTTGTACCCTGCCTTCCTCCCCAATGAGCATCCAAAGCAGCTTACATCATTCGCCTCTCCTCCGATTTATCCTCACAATAACCCTGTGAGGTACATTAAGATGAGACTGAGTGACTGGCCCGAGGTCACCCAAGGACCTTCCATGGCAGAGGGGGATTTCAAACCAGAGCCTCCCAAATCCCAGTCTGATGCTTTAAGCCAGAGGTACTCAAACTGCGGCCCTCCAGATGTCCATGGACTACAATTCCCAGGAGCCCTTGCCAGCATTCGCCAGCGAATGCTGGCAAAGGCTCCTAGGAATTGTAGTCCATGGACATCTGGAGGGCCGCAGTTTGACTACCCCTGCTTTAAGCAGTCCACCACACTGGATTAAGTTCCTTCAAAAGTGGCTGGGATTGGTTCTTCAAAGAACTGGATCTTCCTAGGTTCCCATAATAACCGATCCCATTCAGCAGGAGTGGCCAAACTGTGGCTCTCCAGATGCCCATGGACTACAATTCCCATGAGCGCCTGTCAGCTGACAGGGACTCATGGAAAATGTAGTCCATGGACATCTGGAGAACAAACCCCTGCAGCATCCGAAGAACAACTGAGCCTTTATGGGGTGGAAATCCCCCAAAAGCTCTGTGTAATAGCCCTCAGGCCACCTCTTCTCTTTCTCTTCCAGTCATTATATGATGGTTGTCCCGGCCATCCTGTCTCACCCCAGCGAGGAGAAAGTCTGTATACTGCTCAGTTCTCTCCCCGAGAGCGTTCACCTGACGGTTACGTTGGAGATGATGGCCCAGAACCATTCCATAGTGGAGAAGGATGTGGCAAAGCCAGGAACGTTTGAGTGCATCAGCTTCCAGGTACATTAGAATCATAGAATCATAGAGTTGGAAGGGGCCATACAGGCCACCTAGTCCAATAAAACATTTATGCATTTGTTTTATTTCAGAACAAATTTAGAGTCCAGGGGGGCACCTTTAAGACCAACAAAGCCTTATTCAAGGTTTGAGCTTTCGTGAGTAGGCACACTTCCTCAGATACAATGTCCAATGAGATACCATGAGGTGGCCCTCAAACCCCACTGATCCCTCTTGCTGCTTCAGATGCTCCGTTTGCCTCTCCGGCTATTTCTGAGGGCCCCTGTTCCCCAAGGAGCAACATTGGGGGAGATCAGTGGGAACGGGAGAGACAGAAAAGTTCTATCCCACTGACAAAGGTGCTTTGGGTGAGCAGGAAAGGTTGTCCAGATTCCACTCCTTCATTTTAGCTTCCACATGACGTTGTTGAGTTTCATTGGCCTTCTGGCTCAGATGGGGCCTGGACATCTCCCAGAATTACAACCGATCTCTGGACAAGACCCGAGAGGAAACGGCAGCACAGGACAGTGGATTATTCAACATTAAGCCACAGAGGGGTCCGTCCTTTCCCTAGACCCTTTCCTCCCCAGGCTCTACCTCCAAATCTTCAAGAATTGCTCAACCTGAAGTCAGCAACTATGGACCCATGAAGACTGGATAGGGAGGGCAGCCTTCAGCTCATCTCCATGCTACAGAGATCAGTTCCCTTTGGAAATTGGATGCTTTGGTGGGGGTACTCTATGGCATAGTACCCCTCTGAGGTCCCTGTCCTCCCCAGGCCCCATCCCCATATCTGGATCTGGCAACCCTACCCCCCACCCCTGCCAGTGGCCAGGGGGGACCTGGCAGCCATGGACCAAAAGCAGGTTTGGGAGAAGACTGGGGGCCTTTTTGCACGCCTTCAAAATAGCACAATGGTTGCTAATTGAAAACGCTACCGATTTGCAATAACGCACGACGTCGTAGACAATCTGCCACACACCTGAAACCAATCAGCAAAAAGCACTTCCTTGTAGCACTTTCAGGGGAATCCCAAAAAGTGGATTCACCCTCCGGAAAGCGCTACACTCTTGCAACCAATCTGCAACACTAGCGAAAAAGACCTGTGCGTTAACATTGTTGCGGTTTCTTCAAAGTCCCTCCTCCTGAGCCTGTCCTCCAAACTTCCGGCGAAGCGATCGCCATTTTTTTTTTCTCCGAGCGAGTGGGGATAAACGCACCAGCGAGCCTCTTTCTGTTTAGAGGCTTCCCTGGCTTCAGTCCTTCCCCTTTAGTCACTAAGCACAAACCACAGAAAAGCCCGTTTGCTGAAATAAAGTCCCTTTATTTTTTACACATTAATTCAGCCGAAAATCGGGCCCGCGAGAGGGGGGGGGATTTTTTTTTTTTCACTCGAGGCAGCGTGGCAACGATCATACGATCAAACGACAGCTCACATTAGGCAGCTGGATGGGTCTCTCCGTTGCAACGAATCTACACAGATTCGTTACAATGGGTCTGTTTTTTTTTTAAAAAAACCTTTCTTAAAGGGAAAGGGGCTGTTTGGGAGCATGCTAACGGCTGCCCATTGGCTGCTTGACGGCCAGGGGCGGGACGAGCTTGGCAATAGCGCTTCCTTTCTAGCGATTTCTGCCGAGACCGGAAGCTGTGGGAAACGCTACAAAACGCAACTGGATTCCACTACAAAGGCAGGTATGCATAACGACGAATTCCACTATTTTAAATGGCGATTTTTCATTCAGTGACC